>NW_026712658.1:0-1200000 GCF_030625045.1 Achroia grisella
TTCGTTCAGTGTCATCAATTCTTATGTCGGGTCATGAGGGCTCTTAATATGGTCAGGAAATAGTAGATGTGAGTCCTTCGCGTTAAGCCATTTTAAGGAATATCTTAACTGTATCACTATTATATGCGTCCATTCTGATAGAATATATTTACAACTATAGTTTCAACTGGGTTGGTCTTCAATAATGAGACTAAGATATTTATCTTCTTTCTTTATCCAATTTTCATACTACGAGGGAACTACGAGTCGGTATCCAGGTATAAGACGACGCGCGCACGCGGAAGGTGACCTCCGACAGCATCCAACGACTCTTACAGCTGGGTTCCTGATAGTTCTAATATTAAGAAGTTATGTATAAATTAATTTCAATCATAAGCATGTAAACATTGTAACAGAAACATTATTATAACAAAGAGCAAAATCCAAGTTTCTTGCCCGTATCTTCTTGGTCGTAGATAGGGTTCCGAACGGGTGGTAAAGCCATTTAATATTAATTTCATTTCAAACACATAACGAATCGAATAACGCTGCTCACGTAATAAAACCGAAAATAAATAACTTCGTTTGCGGTTCAATCCTTGTTTTATTTCTTACTACTATTTCCTAGATAATAATCAAGTAGGCTTCATATTTTGCAGTAGGTTATTTCTTAGGTATTAATCGTAACAACGTAGAGTCCTAGACGATCACTTGGCCATCACAACGACATATATACGTAAGCATTAGATAGGGATAGTTAGGTCTGTGTTACGACCGTCTGTCGTCACTCAGTGTAGGTTCTGTAGGGTTAGAGTTAGGGATTTTACAGAATGGTGCCGTGACCAGGATTATACGTCAGACAATCTTGAATTACTTCGTAGTTCAAGAACGTGTAATTAAAAGAATTTGGGTTACTACAGTTACTTTGCTTTACGGTTTACATTGCGTTACGCTTACGGGTTCTCTATTCTTCATTTCGTTTACGGTTTACTTTGCGTTACGTTGCGTTACGTTTACGGGTTCTCTATTCGTTTCTTTACGGTTTACTTTGCGTTACGTTGCGTTATGTTCACGGGTTCTCTATTCTTCATTTCGTTTCTTTACGGTTTACTTTGCGTTACGTTGCGTTATGTTTACGGGTTCTCTATTCTTCTTTTCGGTTCTTTACAGGTTACTTTGCGTTACGTTTACGATATCTCTCTTCTTCGTTCCGTTTCTTTTAGTTTATTTCGGTTTCGATTTGTTTTCGGTTTTATTTATAACTTAAATTTGGTTTTATTTCTTTTGTAATACTTTGATTTGGATTTTGCTCTATGTTACGTGTTAGGTTAAGTAATTCTAATATAATGATTCTCTTTCAGGAACCTGATCGCCTTGTTGGTATGCGTAGGTTTGATTACCACTACTTGTAGTCATTTCTATTTCAAGGTCATAGGGGCGTAGGACTTAATTTTACTAATATTATAATCACGGAAGTTTTGAGTGTAGATGAATGGATGGATGTTTATTACTCTTTCGGTCATAATTTTTGAATGGATTTCAATGAAGCTTTAAAATAATGTAGCTTATACATCAGGATAACATAAGTTAGAAATTACAAGCGGGTGAAATCGCGGGCGCAGCTAGTATGTAATATAGTAATATAATGTAAAAAAAAAATGTTTAGTAGAGTAGTAGAGGCTAGGGGCGTAGTAGGAAACCTTGTAACGCCAAGTTAGATATGAGGGGTATACTCGTTCAGCATAGTTTAGAATCTGGACTAGATGTTATCATATGTATACACTGGCAAACAACAGAGTAGAGAGTAAGTCCTCAACTAGCAGCGCTGACTTAACAGCAGTTTCAAAGTAGTAAAGGTTTAGGGGCGAAATATTTAGGGTAGTTAGTTTAATCGATATACATATATATCGTTGAACAAGGGTATAGAGTGAATGTAATTATGATAGCTGTATAATTTAAATAAGAGTAGATTACTGATTGTCTTGTATGTGCTTTTTTTATGGTATATACATGTTTGTTAAACAATGGTTTTCAGGATCTGACTATCTGATGATCGGCCGACAGATAAGTGATTATTTTTATCAACCTACTTCAGCACGACGGGCAGATGTGGAGGCGAATTGCCTGGGCAATCTTCAGAACAATGGAGACCGGTATATGTATCATTTTAATATATTTACTGTAGATCTGAGTAATCTACAGTTCGCGTAAACAAAATTTATATGACCTGTCTTGTGGTACTTAGTCATTTCTAAATGATAGTACATAAGTGATTACATTTTATATAGCATATAAAGTAGTAATAGATTTTATAATTCTCGGTATCTTACGGTATACGGTATAACGTCTTCATAATATTACGAATTGTGCTCTATATAGGTGATCTATAATTAAACATTTTAAAATGAGGAAACAAAAAAAAAAAGGGGACAAATAGTTGTCTTAAGTGAGTTAGGTACGTTTCTAAGAGTTGATTTTTAAAAATTTTAAGTATTTGCAAATTAAGATTTTGTGTAGTTTACAAGTGGCCAGTTCATGAGAGCTAAACAAAAGTTAAGATAAGACAAAGAGCTCGCCGTAGTAAGAAACAATTTAAAAAACTTAGACCCTTTTTTTTGTTATAACATGTGGCCTGCAATTAAAGCTTCGATGCTTTACTCTGAATTTATTTTGGCTGACATTATTTTTTTGGGATCATATTCACAATAACCGAGAAGGGACGCGTCCATAAAAAATAATTACACTGCTATTCATAGATTCGGTAGGTAATAAAATAAGAAGCAGTGATTTAAAATGTTTTGTTTCAAGGTTGCCAATCATAAATAAACTGTGTTTTAGGAATGAGATGTAGTCATCGCCGTCATCTAGAGATAGGAATACTAAGTCAGAAATTTTGCAAATTTTACGCACACGTCTTTAGTTTCTAAGTAGTCGTAGGTATTCGTTGGACTTTGCGAGTGTGGTCTGTAGTAGACGTAATACTCATTACTATTGTCAGTTTACATCTTCTATTATTTCTTTTTATTGTTACGTCTAACAAGTTTCGAAATTCTGGCGTGAATCAATATTAGTATTTTTGTGCGGACAAGTATTTTACGGATTGAGGAAGAACTATGAAATCTAATTTTAACGTGGGTATAGGTTAGTTTTGCGTTAATGACTTAGGTGACATCTAACCTTAAGCATTTTATCAAAAGTACATTAGTTATATAGACTCGACCCATTGTTATACGGATAGGGCGTGTAGTATATACGTATATGAAATCTATAGTTTGGAATTTGTATTGTCATGTAGAATAATATCTTGGAATTTTCGCACGGGAAAGGGATATAGACATGATAATTGATTGATAGGAAAATTTATGTCATTAATTATTTATTTTAGTCGCAAAGAAAAAAAGGGGACGGGGGAGGTGTAGTACCAAATTGATGTATTATAAAAAAATAATTATCAAAATCGTGTTACACTAAAACAAGAAAATAAAATTAGGTAGATGATTAATCTCCTTTTTAGAATAATAAACTAACATTTGGTCGACAGGAAAGGTTGTATGGTTTATTTGTTTGTTGTTTGTTTTTTCGGTCACAAATGTGTGGTAATTTATCCATACCAAGAGGAATCATCAAAATCATATTTACCGAATACTAAAATGTGTATTTAGTATAATTTATCATGTTTCCTTAGGAATAATATACAATTAATCGGTTGACAGGAAAAGTTTGTAAGATTTGTTTTAATTTAATTGTCTAGATTATTTCCGATTAGTCAAATTGTCCTATGGATACTATTTATTATGAATCGAAAGAATCATCATAATCAGTTCACAAACTACTGTTCACCGGAGGAGTCATCTAAATCAGTCAATCGAATTACAGGAGGTACAAAATTTGTCTTTTGTTATAGATCAGACTTCAGAGTTCAGACAAAAGGATTGTTAATTTTAAAATAAACTAATTAGATTACGCTTAGTGTTGATAGAACAATAATTGTAAAACTACAAGAGTGAGGTAATTCAGCTTTAGTAGTTAGCTAAGAATTAATAGTCAGGTACGGTTTAATTTTAGTTTAGTTAGGACTACATATATTGTTTTCCCTCTTATCCCACATAGGTGGCAAACAAGTATACGGCCCATCTGATGGTAAACGGTTACCGTAGCCTATTGTTCATAGCCATAAATTATTATAGATGGTTAAAAAGGGGAAACAAAGTACAGCCTCGTTGGTCTAGTGGTTTAAAGACGTCGCCTCACTTCCAGTGGTCGCGGGTTCGATTCCTCGCAAGGCACAAGCATTTTTATTTATGTGTAGTATGACTGTTTCCTATATAAGTTAGCTTTACAACATCGCCTCACTCTCAATGGTCGCGGGTTCGATTCCTCGCGCGCCATAAGCATTTTTATTCATGTATCGTATGATTGTTTACTATATAGGATAATTAAAACAGAAATTCATATAAGTATTTGAAACTATTGTTTAGCACTCATAAACCAAGCTCTGCTTAACTTGGAACTAGATGGTGTGTAAATGTCCAGAGTTATTATTATTATTAGTAAAAGGAATATGTAACCCGGGATGTGGAACAAAAGTTGTTCGTTGTTTAGTAAAAATTTCACTAAGAGGATCTGTGAGATTGGAGTATGGTGGTCTCCTTTCTGTCACAAATAGCTATTTGCATCCTTTCGGATCTTATTCTAGTAATATCAATAATGGCGTCTTTATAATGAAATAATTTACCACATATTATTTTCGATTAGTTATACCTCTTCTTTTAATATTTCTAATTATTTCGTTGTACGTTTAAGGTAAACATTACAATAAAAAAAAAATGAAAGATTTTTCGGTTTAGTACATTAGCATTCGCGGTGTTGAGTTAGGATGTTAGGGGCGATAATTTCTATAGGCAATTTAGTTAGATTAATCCAATAGGAACATTATTTAGACGAATTAGACAAATTAGCATTAATGGTTTTTGATGATTCCTACAGCGGTTAGATTATTTCCGGTAGAGATAGTTCACATACAGAACATAATTATACCTTCTCTAATTACAATAATATTAAACACCTATTGTGATTTTCCCAAAGATTTTCTTCCGAAAACAAAATCTCCGCGAAACTCAAGGGGCGTCTGTAACGATCACATACTAGGTATGTTGATTGTTCCATAAAAATTAGATAAGTAAATCTAATATCTAATAGATAGAAATGACGTGATATTATAGGTATATAGTGAGTGCGTATTAGTAGAATTAAGATTTGTTCGTGGAACGGATACTTAAATAATTACTTCATAAAAAACGGCTACAACTCTCAAACGTGTTTCTAATATTTCGTATTTCGTTCACATGCCACTTACGGATATTGTAGGGTCCTTATTTTCTAAGTATTGTTTATTTAGGTAACATAAATTAGTATACTTTATTAGACGTGGCGTCACTTAGGTAGAACTCAAGCTGAGAAGATGTCGAGTTAAAACAATAAATTAATAAGTTTATTAGACAGGGCACGACATGGGACAGTGCCTTGTTTAAGATTTGCTTTAAGGGTCGTTAGCAAAAAATAGTAAAAGTAAGGAGGACAAGGGGCGCGGGGAGGCAATGCGTGTCATGGTGGGATTGAGACACAGAAATCAGGAGTTGGTTTTGGGACGGATAGGGGGGTAGTCGATCTGAAATAGGCAGCGGGTGTCGGAACGAGTAGCGGAACAAGCGGACTAGTCGATCTGTATTAAGGGTTAATTTCCGCGTTCCTTGAGAGACGGCAACGAATGATGAATCCGGGACGGTGCAACGGTGGCTGAACGAGAGACGTCGACGTCAAAATGTTATTGGTGAGATAGAACAGCTACCACATGACAGGTCGTATAAAACTTTAATTATTGTTTAAGTTTATTGTAATTTTATTTTAGTCACAAGGTAGATAATTGGTACACTTTGGAGGGGAGCGTGGTGATGTTACTAATTGTAGTATAAATATGGTAATAACTATGATACATAGGATTGGGTTCCATTCATGTATATAGGTGACAAGGGCAAACGAGCTTCGGTAACGGTTGCTGTAACTGTGAGTAGATTTTAAGTAATGGACAAAACGTTAATTATTATAATATGCTCAGTGTAATCAACAAACTACTGAACCGATATTTAAGGAGGAGCGACTGAAATGATGATGATATTTTATTTATTCTGATATAAAACTACACTATTAAATATAATTTAATAGGTTTTGTTATTGATTTACCAAATGTGCTCATGTCCATATGATTAATATTTAATCATTAAGTACGGCTTAATAACTGATAAATATGTATAATATAATCATTCATTTATATTAAGGGAAATCTTCTCTGACCCCCATAAGAGTTTTATGTGATTACTTTAATAGTTTTGAAGGATAATGGGAGCTTTTCTTTCTTTTCTCGAATGCATGTTTGTACACGTCCACAAGGTGGAAGTTACAAATAAACTATTATATATTTTCAAACCGAAACACAGCAACTTCCAAAAGTATGTATCGTATGTTTGTATAGTTTTACAAGGTAAAACTTGCAATTATAAGAATAATGTGATGGATGTTTGTACATTTCCACAAGGTGGAGATTGCAAATAATTAATAAGTAAATAGTATATTTTTCACAAGGTGAAAATATATTAAAATTGAATATTTAAAAGAACCACGTCCTCAATATGAACATATTGACTGAGCATATTGAAGATAATCACCGGAGTAATAATATTACTTATTAAGGAATAACATTGACTGTCTCTTTATGGAACGAGTTGTGAATATATCCTTTCTGGAACTATCAATTTGAATTTTAACTAAGTAGGTTTTCAAGAATAATACAATCAAATGTGATACGTATTACAAAACAAATTGTAGTTAGACTATAGAATTATTCAAATACTAGATCGCGTACTTTTGTTAAACTCATGAGGAATCGAGCATAAATAATTAGATATTTTGTAGTGTGACTATAATATCAGATGAATATTCAAATGTTATATCTCCTTATTTCATTAATCATAACTCAATACTACTACAATAACAAGATTTATATGGACCTAAAGTAATTACTCGAATATGATTTTGGGGTGGGAATGGCAAATTCCCTGACCAGCATGGGGCGGTATGTCAGCGCCGACCGGGCCCTAGGGTACATGGTCACAGCCGTACTAAACTGTGGAAGGTCAGAAAGCCAGTTAATTAGGTTAACAAGATGTCTACGGACCTCACGTATTTACTCGAGTTTGTGGGGATAGCAAGTTCTCTGACCAGCATGGTGCGGTATGAACGAAGCGCCGATCGGGCCCTAGGGTACATGGTCATAGCCGTACCGTACTGTGGATGGCCAGAAAGCCTGTTAACTAGATTAAATATAATATTTTCGGATGTTCTACATGGTTATGTTCACTTTTGATACTCGATTTACATCTGCAATTACTTGATTCGTTCAGTGTCATCAATTCTTATGTCGGGTCTTGAGGGCTCTTAATGTGGTCAGGAAGTAGCAGATGTGAGTCCTTCGCGTTAAGCCATTTTAAAGGAATATCTTAACTGTATCACTATTATATGCGTCCATTCTGATAGAATATATTTACAACTATAGTTTCAACTGGGTTGGTCTTCAATAATGAGACTAAGATATTTATCTTCTTTCTTTATCCAATTTTCATACTACGAGGGAACTACGAGTCGGTATCCAGGTATAAGACGACGCGCGCACGCGGAGAAGGTGACCTCCGACAGCATCCAACGAATCTTACAGCTGGGTTCCTGATAGTTCTAATATTAAGAAGTTATGTATAAATTAATTTCAATCATAAGCATGTAAACATTGTAACAGAAACATTATTATAACAAAGAGCAAAATCCAAGTTTCTTGCCCGTATCTTCTTGGTCGTAGATAGGGTTCCGAACGGGTGGTAAAGCCATTTAATATTAATTTCATTTCAAACACATAACGAATCGAATAACGCTGCTCACGTAATAAAACCGAAAATAAATAACTTCATTTGCGGCTCAATCCTTGTTTTATTTCTTACTACTATTTCCTAGATAATAATCAAGTAGGCTTCATATTTTGCAGTAGGTTATTTCTTAGGTATTAATCGTAACAACGTAGAGTCCTAGACGATCACTTGGCCATCACAACGACATATATACGTAAGCATTAGATAGGGATAGTTAGGTCTGTGTTACGACCGTCTGTCGTCACTCAGTGTAGGTTCTGTAGGGTTAGAGTTAGGGATTTTAGACTTCTCAGCGGCAAACATGCAAAATAGTAGAAAATTCACCAAAAACGACACTCACGGCATTTTTTGACCTATGCAGTAGTGACGGATTTGCTACAATACTACTCAACGCTAACAATAAATTTTCTAGAAGGAAACGTGGGCAAGACGTAGTTGGACACCCCGGCATAAAAAAACATGTAGCATTGGGAAGAGTATATGGTATTCATCCTTCCCAGTCAGAATGTTTTTTTCTCAGGTTTTTTCTTCGTCATGTACATGGCCCAACATCGTTTCAGGTAAAAACAGTTAGAATTAAAGACAGATGGAATTGTTAAAGAAACTTACAAAGCTGCTTGCCAAGATAGGGGTTTGCTAGAAGATCACATAAAAATGTAAAAATATCCACCCGTACGAAGCCGGGACGAGCCGCTAGTATGCAATATAGTAAATATTTTGCGTCGGATTCTATTTCAATTGCTTTGTTAGCGTGGGATTGAGAGCATTGAAGTGTGACGTAGGACTGTGTTACTACTACTCACAGTTAACAAATTTTCTTTTTTGTTTTATATCAATTAATTAGTTGTCTTACAAAATGATGGAATAAAACCAATCTATTATATATATGAGTACTGAGTAAGCTCAGTAAAGCGGTGTTGAGTCAGAGCCGCATTAATTCTGCCTCACCTTGCATTTCGCACTCAATGGTTCTGAGGGTCGCCATCATGGTTGCAATGCACTGCCCGCGATGCACTTTGGTACATCAGTCCTATCCCCCTCCGATCGATCCCCCGTCCAATTCAAACGGGGATCGATGTTACGACGGCCTGAGCCGAAGTTCGAATCCTTAGTGGTGCCCTCAGACTAAAGTCGTATCCGTCAGGCGGGAGTTGGCCTTCAGCCGCTCCATAAGTCCTTCCGCGGGTTTGGAGTGCCATCTGCACTCGCCCCCTATCGTCCGGTGAAGCTGTAAAGACCACCTGCGGCCAACGGCCACGGCATTAGAGTTGTCCGAAAAAAAAAATTAAGTACAAAAGATAGTCGTTCTCTATTGGTTTGATTCTTCCCTGGCATAATCCAATCCCCGTATTGCTACGCCGCGCCGGAAGGTTTTATATGAAATATGTAGTATCTTAATTATTCGAATCATTAGCCGCAACTTATTCTGTTATTCTATATAAACATCATGACGATATCTATCTTCATACAAAATTTAATTCAGACCTGCTTAGTCAGGACATGGTAACAGCAAACAGACACACACTTTCTCATTTATGGTATTAGTATGGATATATACTATATATGTATATTGTTCAACTCGGATAAACTATCGTTATCGTTTATCATTATATATAATACATTATAAGTAGGTTTCAGAATATTTAGTATCGAAACACGAAGTAAAATCTCGTTATATTGTATATTAGTTAAATTTGGCTCTCTAACCTAGTATACTCATATATCATATTTTTGACGATTTTTGTGGTTTAAAATCTCGTTCAAACGTATACAAGGATAAACATATATTTGTATTGAGGAATAAATATCTCGTACTTATGTGATCCTAGTTCAGCATATGGTTGGAATACTTGATACTATCCTAAGTACTGTATAATACACTTATTATTAGTATAGGTCTAATAAAATTTTCTTATGCTACCTTAAATATATTATATAGGTAGGTACTTACTTTTACTGGAAGATAGGCAGCACCAGCCGCCTCCAATAATAGCAAGGGCTAAGTATGGTATAATCTGATACATTGTAATTTAGTTAAATTCTATTGTATGTGAGACTCTACTCCATTTGGTACCAATGTATGTTATGGGGTATAGTTATTTATGTTTATTTAATTCTATTGTGTCCTCAATGACGATAACTGTAATCAAGAATACAATAATACCTATGGTGATCTAACTATTGCAGAATTCATTTACAAATTAAATATGTACCTTTCAATTAATATTGTCATGTAATTATTTAATGATGTAACATAACTTTATTAGACAAATCATATATATTAACTTGAAAATCACAGAATTTAAATTTAGTAAGTATTAGATACGAGTAGCTATCTATAAAATCAAGCAATTGCTAACTATGTAGGTATTTATATTGTTAACAGGGTCTTAACACGAATATGTAATAGTATATTAATAGTACATTTAATGTTAAATAAAGGTCTTCCTCTCTCGACTAGTATTCATTTTAAGACTCGATTAACAATACCTATACCTATATAAAAAGCTAGTAAAGATTAACCCTTTTTCAAAAAAATGCTAAGCTCATTATGTAATTGGAACCTATTTTAGACATTGGACTGTATTGCTTGTATTATGTTGCCCTATCTTTTGACATTATTTCCTTAATTAAAATAAAAATAATAATAATAACCCCAGGATAATTCACATAGCACCATGGCTGGACCGATTTTGACGGGACTGTTATTGCAGGTAGCTGATGTAATAAGTAACTAAGACTACTTTTGTTTTAGAAAACTTATGTAATGATCGTTTTTGTTAAATTCCACGCGGACGAACTCACGGGTACAGCTATTATTACATATAATAATTCCATATTTCCTGGTCAATGCTAGAACATGTAGAAAATGGATATGACTGAAATTGTATTAATATATACACAGAAGACCTGCTGCTGATTATCGCCAATGTGAAAATGTTATATTGTAATTATTAAATAGTAATAAAACCAATAAAACTTACATCGTGTTATGTATCCGAAATGAATCACTGAATATAACTATGTAATTTATATTTATTACATTTAATATAACAGATGTATAATGTTCTTAGTATGCAATTTATTATGTTAATTGTCCACCATAGATAAAAACAAATGGTGCAGTGGTATATATATATATATATATATATACGTACGGCACATACTAATATAATAGCGAGTTATTATTTTAAAACAGTTGGAATTAATATGTCACTGCATCACAGACATGTTTTCCTTATTATATGAACTACTGACACATCCTGCGGTTTAATTTTTCTAATGAAAATATATTAATAATACAAATAATGTTTTATTATTATTAATATAATAAAAAATGGATAGTATAATAATATACGAATTTATGGAAATTTGTTACTTTTCACTGTAAATAAATATAAAAAAAGGTCGTTTGAATGTATTAGATAAGAGTATAAATTTGTACTTGGGGAGCCATAGCTTCTATCTCACAATATATTATTGTTATACGATATATTTTGCAGGCTTATCTCTACATACTTTACAGAGTAAAATATTCCTAGAGAAATAATTTCAGTGATGAAGATGAACATCCTGTTCTATAACATGTTGACGAGGAGTATGTATAGCGTTAACCCCTCTCAATCCTTATGTTGTTTGTGTGTCTATAAGTATATAGATATTCGTAAAATAACTCACGCAGATATGTATATATCAACTGTATACAATAATGATAACCCAACACGAATAATTTGACGACCACGGTGGTCTAGCGGTTGAGTCCATCGCCTCATTCTGATTATATATTCAGTTTTTTATTTAAAAAAACTGTATAAAAACATTTAAATTAATAAAACACTGTACATATATAATTAATATTATATATTGTTATGAAGTCGTTATCTAGAGTACTCTAGACTCTAGAGCCATATCACTACATAGTATTAAACAGAGTCACTGTCGCTGTCTGTGCGTCCCTATGTATGCTTATATCTTTAAAATTACACAACGAATTTTGAAGCGGTTTTTTTTTAAATAGATATAGTGATTCAAGAGAAAGGTTTATGTTTAATACCCGAATAATATTATAGAAAAACACTGATAAATTTAGAGGTGTCTAATGTGATGTCGTAAATAAACACATTTTTTGCGCTTACATAGCAAATGCTGGCTGAACCTACGAGATAAATCAAAATCATTTACTACAGTATTGTACACCTTAAAAGTCCGCGATGGTATATATCTATCTCACAATCACCATTTTTTATCCTTTACATTTTACAGTAAAAAATGGCTTATTTACGAAGTGATTTTAAGGTATACAGTATTAATTTTTATCCAATTAAATACATTGTCCATTTAATATACATCAATATGGCCGGCCTCGTACAGCATGTAATTTACATGAATATTTCCGAAGATTTTATAGATTTAAAATGCAGGGACATAGCGGTGGGGCGCGGCAGTACTGGCCCGGCTGGCAGCGCTAAACAAAACATGTTTGTACTGTCTAATGGCGTTGTTTATAAGGACATTCTGCAGTAGGTAGGTATATTTAGTATCAGCATTGCACCCGTGGAAAGCCGGGGCGGGTCGCTAGTATTGAATAAGAACTAAAACGTAATAAGTAGATACATATAAAATAAACAAAGGTATATTCACTGTAGTGTTGTATATCATTCTTGACATAACTTTGTCTCCACTTGACCCCGAATTAATCATGATGATTGGAGTCAATCTGACCACGTGGAGATCAACCTCGTGACATGGTATATTGCTAGTAATGAGAGTATTTGTTATCATTACTAACAAAACAAAGGATGATAAGATGAACATGAGGTCAGGTTAGTTAGCCAAGTGACAAATTCATCAAGAATTTATTACGATGGTATCTACCCATAACTCTGCTTAACTTGAGATGTTATCTCCGCGATATAATAATATGAATAAAAAAAAACAGGCCCTTCAAAGCCACCCAAGCTTCTCTCAGATGCGCAGAAGCCTAGACAGACTTCACAGAGCGACCTCACCGTTCCGAGGATATGTGTATGTTGTGTGGCCACGGCTACGTACTTTAGGAATATGGGAGCGCTCGTTTCTTCGACTACAAAAATTCTATAGTAGCACCTATTGTGTATAAGTATTTGTTTAAGGGAGACTAAGAGGAGTGACCCGTTAATTTAAATTTGTTAATTAATCAATTAAGATGTAGGTGGATGTAGGTCACTATGACATGGTAGGGGGAAAAATTTGTTATAGTAATTAAAATAAATAGCTAAAATTGATTCAAATAAAACATTTTTAATAAACTTCAATCTACTTAGCCTGTTAGTTATTTCACCATTGGATGTTTTTTACAAAGAATGATAATGAAATGATTGACCAGTGGCGGCGCGACGCATAGTGGACCCATATTGAAAATTAGCGGACATAGGCAACAAAGTTCCAATATCGATGCGATTTCTTTTAAATGACGTGTTATGACATTCCTGACAACTTTTACTCTTATAAAATTTCTTCTAAAGTTGATAGTTTGTCTAACAAAAAATTGTTTTTTTTTGTATAGAGTGAATCTCGTTTTAATTTTTTAAATTGTACAAATATATTGGGTGTATGGCGTGAACATATTATGATAGTTAGGGTCATTCTCTATCCATGAAAAAATAAATCAGCGCCGGACATCCGCAGCCGCGCGAGTAATCATTCGGTAAAAAAATAATATTTTGTATGAAATGTTTTGCCATTTAAAATAAATTCGAAGTATATTTTTGTCTCATTTGGCTGTTCTCACCTTCCTTTTAGTTAAATATATAGTTTTAATAGCACATACGTAGTTACAACTAGTAATTCTGGTAGAAGTTTAGTTATTATTGCATGTTATCGGTGGCACCTACATTGTGATTGATGACTCATTTGTTTGTGCGCTCAGCTAGGCGCATAACAAACGAGTCAACGAGAAATGTTTGTCTCTGATTGGCTGTTATCTTTTTAACTACCTGCATGTTATCTATTGTTGAATAAATATCGTAATAAGTTTTTGGTTATACCACAGATAACATAACTCCAAAATATGTAATAACATATTTTGTTATTAATAGGTAAAATAGTTTGAATTTGTACGGACAAGACGTAGATAATTATTATCTACATAACCAAACGTATATTACAGTATAAGTTATCGTTCGTATGATCAATAGGAAATTGGAAAGTAATAGTAGCCCTGAAACGGGCTGTTTGTCATATTCCCAGCCCTGATGGGCTTTTGTGGGAATAATCTAGAGTCGGATCACTGTATTGGTTGTCATCTGGTTCCAGAAGTGGGTCCGGCAAATTTTCGGATTCTGCTACGAGGCATTTTTTTACTCCATAATCTTACTGTCACAGGGTGGCTCGGTAGTCTGTAACTGAATTGCTTCATTGCAACAACCCATTATGAACCTGTTTCGTTATTTTAGACCTTATGTAGGATATGTAAGCTTATTCCATGATGTTTATCATGACTACTGATGAATCGTTGAACTCTGTAGCTGTGTTTGACCTTTTCTGTTTATAGTTACTCTACGGCGAAGAACCATCAAGCCCTATTTCCAGGTCAACTTGAGTTCTTCAAATTGAGACCTATCTCCAGAATTCACATCTAGTAAAATCTTCTCCATAGTGTGCTTACAATTTGTGTGTGTCATGTTCCCGCTTCCGTAGTACATATTGCAAAATTAGGAACATGGGAATCCATATCTACTGGCTCAGATAAACCTGCGTCCAAAAAGCCCAACTCATTACTCAGGTCAACACTGTCACAAACATGCTAGTTGATGTTTATTTCCACCACTTGCGATTACTGACACGATTAATAAAAGTTTTTTGAGTTCTACTTGACTCTGTCTATTTTTTATTTAGATTTAGACACAAAAAAGTCGACGGATCTCCTTGATTATGTTCTTGTCTTCTACAGAAACCGCGGTTTTCAAAATAGAAATTATACATTCATATAGTTAAACATATAATTGTTCAGATCACCGCCACTTCTTATTTTCACAAATAAGATCTAGGTTGGTACAAAATCTAGCCATAGTTCTAATATAAATATAAAAATAAAAGTATTTCACTGTGTTCACAAATAAGCGACAAGAGAGAAACTACTATAGATGGACTTAATAAATGTCTTTGTATTTATAGTCAGTGTTAATTACTTAAGTAGTGGACATAACAGTGACTGAAAATTATTCAGTCAATCAGAGACAATTATTTTTTAGTGACTCGTTTGTTATGCGCTTAGCTGAGCGTACAAACAAAAGAGTCATAAATAACAATGCAGGCGCCACCGATAACATGCAATAATAATTAAACCTCTACCAGTATTACGAGTTGTAAGTACCTAAGTACTATTAAAACTATATATTTTTATAGTTTTAATAGTACTTACTAATTATATTACTTAATAGTACTATTTTTAAAGTGGTAGAGCAAGCTGTACGACCACATGTGGTTGTTCAGCTCGATTGGGCCGCTCGAACCGGGAAATACCACACCTCGGCAGAAAACCGGCGTTAAGCGTTATCGCGTTTCGCATGGTGAGCTGTAGGTTCCGGATGCCCCTCCCCCTCCCCCTATCCCTTTCCTACTTCCTTCCCCTACCCACCCCTTTCTTACATACCATGGCAGCGGAATATAAGAGATTTTTACCCCAGGGTGGTACCAGTAACCGTGTTACTGGAGAATCCACCCCTGAGATATCACACTCAGGCTGCCCTGCGTATTCTGGGGTGGGCAATACTCCGCTCAATTTGGCCAACAGGAAACCGAGCAAATCTCCATCGGCATTTCCCTTGCTCAGAGTCAGTTTTTGCAACATCAGGGAATTCATTCCAATCTCAACGCCGTCCACCACCACCTAGAGACGGCGAGGCCGGCTTTGCTCTTCCTTACGGAGACGCAAATATCCTGTCCCGACGAAATTTCGTACCTGACCTACCCTGGATATAGTTTGGAACACCATTTTATTCCACGGGCCGGTGTGTGCGCTTATGTCGGAGAGGATATTTGCTGTCGCCGTCTTGGTACACTTGAAGGTACTGACCTGTCCATTTTATGGTTGCGTGTAGATTGCGATGACCACCCCCGCATCTATGCTTATACAGGTCCCATAGCGGTAACACCGAAACTGACCGACTCATTGAACACGTCCAAATGGCTACAGATTTTTTGCTCCAACAGATTCCCTCCGCTGAGGTCGTGATTCTTGGTGACTTTAATGCTCATCACGCTGAATAGCTCGGTTCACGTACCACCGACTATGTGGGGAGATCTGTTCATGGCTTTGCTTTGGCATATGGTTTGACGCAACTGGTATCCTCGCCAACGTGAATACATGATGTTGTTGAACATATACCTTCACTGTTGGACCTTCTGCTGACATCTCATCCGGACGGATATCAGATCTCTGTGGAAACCCCATTGGGATCCTCTGATCATTGTCTGATACGGAGCGAAGTGCCTCTCACGCGTCCTTCTTTGCCGCGATCTACTGGTCGACATCGTGTTTGGCATTTTAAGTCGGCAGATTGCGATGAGATGCGAAGTTTTTTTGCATCTTACCCATGGGGGTGAGTTTGCTTCGCACTGGACGATCCTGATGTAATAGCTGAATCTGTCACCGATGTAGTACTTCAGGGAATGGAGATGTTTATTCCAAATTCCCAGGTAGCTGTCGATGGTAGATCTCAGTCCTGGTATGGCGGATCCTGTAGATCGGTGTCTCGCCATAAGCAGGAATGCTTCCGTGCCTGGATTGCAGCTGTGAAGTCGAGTGATCCAGATACCAGTGCCCATAAAAGGAAGTATAACTCCGCTTCCAGGTCCTTCAAAAGAGTTATTGTCACAGCAAAGTCGGAGCACATCAGTAGAATTGGTAAGAGACTAAACAGTCTTCCATCTGGATCCCGGGCTTTTTGGTCTCTTGCCAAAGCTGCTCAGGGAAATTTCTGTCAGCCATCTTTTCCACCACTGCGCAGAGATGATAACTCGTTGGCCCAACATGCTAAAGAGAAGGCCGATCTCCTTGGGTCTCTTTTTGCAGCCAACTCGACACTGGACGATAAGGAGCAATCACTGCCGGTCATCTCGAGGTGCCAGAGGTAAAATTTACCCAAAAGCTGGTACGTAAGTCTCTTTTCTCCCTTGATATCCACAAGTCGAGTGGGCCTGACGGTATTCCTGCTATTGTGCTCAGGACGTGTGCACCTGAGTTGGCTCCGGTACTAACGCGTCTATTCTGGTACTGCTACTCTACAGGTGTAGTCCCGAAACTTTGGAAGACGGCTTTGGTTCATCCGATCCCTAAAAAGGGAGATAGCTCAGATCCAGCTAACTATAGGCCCATAGCCATCACCTCCTTATTCTCAAAGACAATGGAGTCGATTGTCAACCGTCAACTCCTACGATACCTAGAAGTGAACCAGTTGATTTCTGATCGTCAGTATGGCTTTCGCCAGGGTCGCTCAACTGGTGATCTTCTAGTGTATTTGACACGTCGAGGCTATTGAGAGTAAGGGGGAGGCCGTATCTGTTAGTCTGGATATTGCGAAGGCCTTTGATCGGGTTTGGCACAAAGCTCTTCTTTCAAAGCTACCATCCTTCGGGTTGCCTGCGAAGTTATGCAAATGGGTCGCCAGCTTTCTCGCTGATCGGAGCATCAAGATCGTTGTCGATGGTGCTTGCTTCGACCCACACTCTGTGAATGCTGGTGTTCCACAAGGCTGTGTGCTGTCTCCGACTCTGTTCCTTCTGCATATCAATGACATGTTACAAATCAACAACATTCATTGCTATGCGGATGACAGTACCGGAGATGCCTTGTACAGCGGCCATGCTAATATGTCGCAGGCAAAAGTTATAGAGTACCGGAACAAACTTGTGTCCGAAATCGAAACTTCACTCCATCAAGTTTCGGTTTGGGGTCAGGAAAATTGTGTTCAATTCAACCCCAAGAAGACACCAGTTTGCGCGTTTACTGCTAAAAAGAATCCATTTATCGTATCTCCTCAGTTTCAAAACATTCTCCTTGATGTGAAGCCAAATCTCGAGGTCCTTGGCGTTGATATATCCAGTGACGTTCAGTTTTGCGGTCATTTGGAGGACAAGGCTAAAATAGCCTCAAAAAAGCTTGGTGTGCTCAGTAGAGTGAGACGGTATTTCACGGCGGCCTATCGCTTGCAATTATACAAGGCGCAGATCCGGCCGCACATGGAATACTGTTCTCACCTCTGGGCGGGAGAACCACAATTCCAGCTACTTCCATTTGACCGCATTCAGAACCGAGCAGCCAGAATCATTGGTAATCAACGTCTATGTGACAGACTCGACCGACCGGCTTTGCGGCGTGATATTGCATCTCTGTGCATTTTCTACCGCATATATCACGGGGAGTGTTCTGAGGAATTGTTCGGATTAATACAAGTTGCTGAGTTTCACCACCGTACCACCCGCCAGAAACTGAAATACCATCCTGATCATCTGGATGAATGGCGGTCTTCCACAGTGCGGTTTTCTAGAAACTTTTTGCCTCGCACAACCACATTATGGAATCACCTGCCAGCAATGGTATTTCCTAACCGATACGATATTGAAACCTTCAAGAAAAGTTGTCGGCCTTTTAAAAAGGAATAAGTTTTTAAAAGGCCGACAACGTACTTGCAATTCCCCTGGTGTTGCGGGTGCTCATGGGCGGCGGTAATCACTTACCATCAGGTGAACCGCATGCTCGTTTGTCCCCTGTGTTATAAAAAAAAAAATATTTAACTAAGAAGAAGGTGAAAACAGCCAAATGTGACAAAAGATATAGTTTGAATTTATTTTAAATG
This sequence comes from Achroia grisella, assembly GCF_030625045.1. Classification (NCBI taxonomy): domain Eukaryota; kingdom Metazoa; phylum Arthropoda; class Insecta; order Lepidoptera; family Pyralidae; genus Achroia; species Achroia grisella. Next base: position 18,791 of record NW_026712658.1, read on the forward strand.
GCAATAACTTTTTACCGATTGATTACTCGCGCGGTTGCGGATGGCAAGCGCTAATTTATGTTTTCGTGGATAGAGAATGATCCTAACTATCAAATACTCACGCCATACACCTAACATATTTATACAATTGAAGAAAAAAAATAAAACGTGATTCGCTCCATACAAAAAACCTAATTTATTATTTTTCAGACAAACTATCTATTTTAGAAGAAATTTTACAAGAGTAGAAGTTGTCAGGAATGTCATAACGCGTCATATAATCGTCTATGTCCACTAATTTTCAATATGGGCCCACTGTGCGGCGCGGCGTTAGGACTCGCAGCATCGGCGACCACAAACGGCCTCAGGGTTGAAAAGGCCTTGTAAAGATTTTAATTGTTTAAAATGTAGTTATTCATTTTTATTTATTTCATATAGTTGCACGAGTAAAGAGAGTGATTAGTATTTTACGGGGTTTAAATATATCCAATTGTTTATTTAACAATTAAAATCATGCTCATATTTCCCGTCAGTAAGTAGGTACAGCTTCCACTGAGAGAAGCTTCTCAAAGTTAAAATTGATTAAGACCTATTTGAGAAGCACGATGAGTCAAAAGAGACTATTTGCGTTATCAGTTCTATCAATTGAAGCTGAAGTAGCGGCTAGTGTTAGCTGACATAATCCTGAAAAAGTTCAGTGAGGCAGGAGGTAAATAAATATAATTTGATTAGCAATAAATCCCGTGTTCTCATACATTAGTTTAATTATAATTCGCTTATGTAATTAAACGTTTTCTTGACTGGGAAAAAAAGGAGGCCTCGGGAACCCGAATTTCGCCGACGTCCACGCGTGGTCTATCACCGCCATTATGATTCGGGTGAATCATCACGAAAACCAATAGCACAGGTACCTGTGATATTGGTTTTCGTTGACGAGGCACCAATGGAAGATGATAAAATGTCATCTATGTATAGATATAATAATATGGGCTATTATGATATAATCATGATGGTTTGCTATGGAGCAAACCATATATGCGAAACCTGAATGTACCATACATTAGAAGCAATGGGTTTACCAATCCATATTACTAGCAATCCCCTTTCCTGCGCCATTGGATAGTTTTTTTATGGATGATAATTGAATGGTGCACCCGCCTGAAGGATGATAAGATGATCAGTTAGCCCATTGTGACAAATTCACCAAGAATCACGATGGTTTCCAGGGAAATCCGGGTGGAGGTCAACCTGACATGATATATTATTAGCAATAAGATCATCAGTCCACATTACTAACAATCTCTTTTCCCTTCCAACCATTGGATGATTGGGCCCACAAACTGCTTATACTACTGTAGCATCTGTCAGCAAAGATGCTACAGTTGGACCACTTAATCAGCGGGAGTGGGCAATAGGATATAGGTAAGTAATGAGAATCTTATTATGAATCATAACAGAGTATATAAAAATTTAAACTTCACGAATAATATACTGTATGAACTGTATCGTCTCATTATAGTTGCTACTTCCTAGTTTTTAGTGTTGTGTGCTACACAGAGTGACTTTTGTAGTTAATTTGTCAAATTATGACACTAGCAGTCTCTCAGATCTGTGTGTGCATGCACAGTGCACAGAGTAGAAATATTGTGTTGTTGAATTAAAGTTATTTATTAGTTTTTTGTTTATTCTTTATTTTTTTACTTGACTAATAAACCCAATTTGTCTTTCGATACACAACCTGAATATTTAATTGCCATTTTCAATATTTATGTGCCACAAACATTGAAAACTATTTTTTTTTTATGCATTAAAGAAAACAAAGAATGTTTTTAATATAAATTCTCCTACAAGTTTCAATGTACATGCACATTATAGAGTGCACAAATGAGTATTTAAATACTATTTTTCAATAAAATGTCTTGCGAGATTATTATACGCCGGGCTCGTCCCGAAGATTGGCTAGCACGTACCGAACTCGTAAAGAGCGTTATGACCACTCATCAGCGAGATGCTTTCTTTTTGTTCTTTTTCCAAGAAGTGAGTAATTTGATGAAGGAATGACAGAAATGTCCCCAGACCTTTTTTTGATCTGAGTAGGTGTGGTGGTGTTCTAGTTAACGCTGCAGGCGAGTGTTCTGAGTGCCGCGGTGCTTTTCATCTTCTGCGGTGTGTCGTTACGTGGATTGTGCCTGGTGGTGCCCTCCGCGGCTATCGCCGTCGGCCTCGCTGTTTTCTTTGCACACCTGACTCTTGCCACCAAGCAGGCACAGGTATACTACTACTATTTATTACAACACATTAGACTAGATACTGTTTGTTTTTCAGCCCATTGCCTCTTGTCATTTCATTGTTCGTAATGTATGTAGAATTCTATTTTCCGCAGATAGCCAATCATTCCAATTATTTTTAAAGGACATCAGGAAGGAGATGGTGGGGTTTGTGGCAGAGCTTCGTGGGCCACTCCTTGCTGAACCACAAAAGCTCACATCATCTATTGTATTTGAACAAGAATTACAAGGGACTTCTAACAAACTGGTTAATACACAGGTATAAATATATGTGCTTTTATTTACTTAGGTACAGATTTTGTTACTGCTAACTAGCTACTAACAGATGACATGTGTTTATAAGACTAAATATAAATAAAGGTATATATGAAAAAGGTATGTGTGAAAGATGATATGAATAAAAGAAGAGTATGTTTAGATATGACGACCGAATAGAGAGCAGTGACATACTGCACCGACCTCAAATAATGGGATAAAGGCAAGGCAATGATGATATAAATAAAATGCATTACAGAGTAATGTGAAAGGTGCAATAAAAGCTAATTAAGTCTTTATGCAAAATAAGCTATGCAACAAATGATAATTGTACCTGTAAAAATGAAAAATAAAAAAATGGCCTATGCAGAATATACAACAAAATCACTGTACAGGTTGTGGGCACTGTCTCGTTGTCCGAGTACAGGGGCGACGGCTGTAGCGGCTGGCTTCACGCACTCGCCGTTCATCCTCAGTAAGAGCCACACTATATTAAATATTTTTGTACTTAAAAATAGTTGAGAACTCAGCATAGATGAATAATAGATTTGTTAATCTTTTATCTAGTGCTTAATGTTCAACTGTTTTGAGTAAACACATCTTTTATCAATGTGATAAATTAAGCGACTTACCTATTTATTTCTGACAGGAGAGCAAATAAGTTGTAAGTACCATGGTTTTCTTTTTCGATTATTAATATGTGTTTAGTTTAATAAGTAATATGTTAATAGTTTGCTAAACAAGACACTAATAAAGTTTTATTTAATTCCCAAGAATATAATTCAAAATAAGAATGCATTTTTGAAGTATATATCTATAAAGTATAACTATATAAGACCTTGTGTTGTTTCCCAAATGCCACATAAGTTAGGATTGTGTGCAAAAAAAAACTATTAAGTATTAGTTACTAGTTCCTCACCCCAACGTGGGTGTACATGTATTATATATATATGAACCTTCCTCTTAAATCACTCTGTGTTAAAAAAACCGCTTTAAAATCTGTTGCGTAGCTTTAGATTTAAGCGTACATAAGGACAGACAGTGACAGCGACTTTGTTTTATATTATGTAATTATTATTGTGTATACTGTATTATATATACAATACTAGCTGTCACGACAAACATTGTTTTGCCTTAAAAAAAAATTTTGTGGTCGACTACCCCTAACATTTAGGGGGATGACAAATAGATGTTGGCCGATGCTCAGACTTACTCAATACGCTCACAAAATTTCATGAGAATCGGTCAAGCCGTTTCGGAGGAGTATGGGAACGAAAACTGTGACACGAGAATTTTATATATAAGATTATGACTGGAAATTTGAAATTAATGATACTGGACTACACAATTCGCAATGTGGAAGTGGGACCTTGGGAAGTTCCCTTGTATTAGTGTTCTTTTTATATTAGATGGTGGCGGCGTGGCGTCGGGCGTGCGTTGGCACGGGCGAGCCGTACATACGCAGCTGCGGAAGGGCTCCAATCACTCGAAGCAATTGCTAGCGAGCTCCAGCCTGCTGCGCTTGCATTACTACGCGCCGCCGGGTGAGTGTGTCCATAAGACAGTAGCAGTCTCAACATACATATTGTAATGTGTGCTATGTTTAAAAACCAATTGCGTCATATGGTACCAGCATGCATAGTGAATATGTATGTATTGAGATTAAGAATCGCATTTTACACAAGTTACTTGAATGTTATAAGATATGGGTGCAATTTGTTGGTGCCATAGATTGAACAATTTATTTATTTATTTTAATTTCGATACACAAAATAGGCGAAATTATGATACTAAATTAGAACTGACGATAACAATTGAAATTATTGTTTGTCTGTGTGTTTGTACGAGCTAACCTCAGAAACGGATTTGGTCTAATTTATTTAAATCGGCGCATACTCAGCTATTGTGAAATATAATATTTGACGGTCAAGGTGGTGTAGCGGTTTAGCACACCGCCTTACTTCTGATGGTTCGCGGGTTCGACTCCTCGCACGCACGGCACAAACATTTGTATTCATGAGTATGATTGTTTATATCGGTTTGGGTGTTTTCTATGTATTATGTGTACGTATTTACGAAAAAAAATCTATCTATATATTTGTATCAGTTATCTAGTACCTATAAGACAAGCTTTAGCTAGCTTATCTTGGGTCTTGATGGCGCTGTGTGTATTATCCTGAGATTATTATTATATGTAATTCACAGATGGGAATCACGCGGCTGGTACCATCGTAGACTGTGCGGCGCGGCACTGACATTGCTGTTGTCACACTTCAGTATGGATCTTGCATACGCATAAACAACCTACATAGTCAGAAATATCTCAAACGATAATCCATAAACAATGTGATATGACTAATAAAGCTTATTTTGTGCATATTAGTTTTAAGTCCTTTTATAAATGAATCTATGACTTATTTATTTAAAAATAAAAGACAATTTAATAGTCAGTCTTGTTTTTTTCCACGAAATAGTAACTGTAGTTTTGAGGCAGCAACAAGGACCTGAAAACACAAATACCAAATAATACATTACAATAAAAATAGTTTAACAACATTACATAATTTCATCAATTATTTCTTATACAAACAACAATTTAACATGAAGATGAAATTGTATTTTCTGCTTAACGGTATACGCTAGCAAGGCACCAATGGACAATTATATATAGAACTAGCTGTACCCGCGACTTCGTCCGAGTGGAATTTAACCTTATTTTTCTAAAATAAAAGTAGCGTAAGTTACTCCTTAAAAAAACGGTTATTTCAATATTACAGACACTCTAATTTTGTTCATATGTCATAGAGGTCATGTCAATTGAGCGAAACAAAAATATATTATTCAAAGAAGCATTACACTAAATACTCAATGTAAATTCGGCTTGATTAGTTTAATGGTTGATGGTGATTAGATGATTTGAACTGGAGCTAACTTTGAGGTGTTCCGGGCGGTGTCTGTCTGCGAGCGGCACGGAGATGGGGTGTGATATCTCGGCCAGCAGGCGGCGGATGGCGGACGCATCGGGCGAGGGATCCGCGGCGGCCGGCCGTAGTAGTGCCCTGCTAGCCACCTGTTATATGACAATAATTTAACACAAATAAATTACTAAGATCTTTATTTTATAATTTTATTGTGGGTATACTATTATTATTATTAATAATAGTATATCCACAATAAAATTATGAAACTAGGTTTTTCCACGTGTAGGTTTCGCTAAAGACGAACACTTAACCTTTGAAGTATATAATTTGACTAGCTGACCACGCAAACGTTGTTTAAATAAACTAAAATTATTATTCTCTAATTATTAATTCTAATTCCATTCTCTTCGCTATTAAAAAATATTGGTTGATGGTATAAGGTTATAAAAAAATGGCTCAAAAAGGGGTGGACAACCCTTATCACTTAGTATGAAAAATAGATAGTAGCCGATTATGATATCTGCAATTTCATAAAAATCAGTCAAGCCGTTTCGGAGGAGTATGGTAACTAACATTGTAACAGAGTATTTTACATATATATATTAGATTTGTAAGAACCGGCCTCCATTACGGAAATGTTCAAGGTGCAGTTTTTGATAATTTTTTTTCTTTTAAAGTTCTTGTCTGTGTTTAAATTTACCTGCACAACGGCATAGCGCGCGTCCGCCGATAGAGAGCGCCACCGTGAGCACACTAGCTCTGCCAACTCGTTCGGCGAGCTGCGACCTGGAGGTTCCGAGTCTTCCTGGTGGCTATCGGTGGAGAGCAGGTCCCGCAGGGCGGCATGCAGCAGGCCGGAGGTCAGTTCACCGCCGCCCGCCGCCTCCGCCAGCTCCAGCCGAGCCAGCGGCTCCTTTACCGCACGCACCATTACATGCGTCAGACTTTGTACCTATCGATTTTATTTTAAAGTTTCTACTCTTACGATTATAAAGTTTCAGAATACCATTTGAAACTAGTATAGAATAATGTGTAACATTAAAGTGATTCAATTATCCAGTTAATGCAAGAATTATCTGTATAATTGAATATTCAAGAAAAATCAGCATCTACCGTCCAATGATCACAGTTTCGATTCATGTAGAGTACAAACATGTGTATTCATTAATATGATTATTTGTATTGATCTAGAAGTTTATTTTATATATACTATATGTTGCGTCTATTTTAAAAATAATGTATTTAAGTATTTTTTCAGTTGTTTAGTTTGGTAATCGATGGCCTGTGTTGTATTAATAATTGTCATCATCAAGGTATTTTGACTACAACTAATATTCAGATAAAGTAGCTTACATGTTGAGGATTTGCAATGTCTAGGAGACAATGCAATGCACGGCGAAGACGCGCGCGCGTCGTTCGTGGTGGTCGAGTCGTAGTTCCCGATGGAAGGGGTTGTGATGGAGAAGGATGGGCTGGCTCCCCCCACAAGCACGCTGCACACAACCACGCGCCCACGCCTACAATCTCCGCCTCACCCCACGTACCTGCTCCCATCGCTGCCGCGCTCACCGACCACAGAATGCTCGACGTCGCCTGTTTATTATTTATTTATGAATCTATATATTTATTTGTCATTTTGATTATATTAGTCACGTTGTGCTTTTGTAAGTCGAAATTTTCGTAAAGGCCTTTCATGATGCCTGAATTGTTGTAAGTACAAATACATTACTGTTTGGCAGACTGTTGTGTTCATGATAAGTAAGGAATAATTATATGATTGCCACTAAAATTACAATAACATTTCTCTAAAAATGTTTTTGGTTTAGTTTAATTTGCAGTTCAGATTTACCGATGTGTGTGAGATTGATGTGTGTAGGAGTGACATAGAGCGGAAGATATTGTGTAAGGTCGAAATATGTTCAAATATTTGACATCCATAATGTAGTATATAATTACGTCATATGTGATGTGGTCGATAGTAACACTGTCTGCATGTTGGATCATATCAAGGTAATCTCGAATAAACAGGCTGTGTTCAGGGCGCATGAGTTGCAGTAAGTCGCCAAGAAGGTGGGAGGGGTCTGGGCGGGTAAGTGAGGGAGGTGTGGATTGCACTTGTAGCGCTTCCACGGCAGCCGAGAGCACTTCACTCTCAGAGCTGCTAGAGTCGCTGTGAGCGAAGCGGGCGGTTGCCTCGTGCTCGCATCGCATCTGCTCTATCTCACGTTCACATTCCTTCTCACGTGCTCGTTCTGAAGCCAATGCTTCTGCAGATGGCATAATAAACTCACTCTGTAACAAAAGTACAATATTACAATGACAATAAAGATTATTATTAATTAATTCATTTACAATTTACAATTTTGTAGTTGTTATAAAGATTTTTTCTACATAAATTTATGATTTCGGCAGCGTTCGGGAAGCTCTGATATATCTTTTCGTCCAAATTCCCGCAGTGTCTCAAGACGAAGGTTTACGACCAATGTGTGTTGCCAATGATTACTTACAGCACAGATACGTGGTCGCTAACTATGGGCCCCATGAACAAACTCATAGTCACTCAGAGGGCAATGGAGAGGGCTATGCTCGGAGTTACTCTGCGTGATCGAATCAGAAATGAGATTCGCAGAAGAACCAGAGTAACCGATATAGCCCGAAGAATTGCGACTCTGAAGGGGCAATGGGCAGGGCACATAGCTCGTAGGACAGATGGCCGTTGGGGCAGTAAAGTCCTTGAGTTGCGACCACGTACCGGAAGACGCAGCGTGGGAAGGCCCCCCAGCAAGGTGGACCGGTCAAATCATCTGGTCAAGATCGCTGGTAATGAAATATTGGATGCGAGCAGCGCAGGACCGATCATCGTGGAGATCTTTGGGGGAGGACTATATCCAGCAGTGGACATCTTCCGGGCTGTGATGATGATGATGATGAAATTTATGATATTTTATTAAAGAACATGTCTAAAATTTTTTTTTATGACATTAATATCAAACTAAACTAAACTAAGTATATTTGAAAACACAATTTTTTCCATTATACATAAAGTTGTGGTCAAGAAGAGAAATAAGATGTTCTCTGAAATGGCAATACATGATAACCTCATGGGTCTCACATATAATGATCTAATTTCAATGGTGCTGACTATCATCACTGCCAATAAGTGAGATGGCTATTTCCACATGGATGACTATGTACAATCTATTTCAGTATAATGTACACTTGTGATATAATGATGTCTAATACAAGGGCTGATGACTGAATGCTGTATATGTGCAATTGAGAACTAGTAAAAAGGTTGACACATCGGTAATCTGAGAGTAATAAATTATTAGAAATTAAAACTTAGTTTAACTAGTGTAGAGTTGAAAATTTTGTGTCTAAATTTTTTAATCTGTACCGTTAAGAAAACTTAATCTTAGGACTCTAGAATTTTATAGTAAGTTATTAGTATAAGTATAAGTTATATATTAGTGTAAGTTTGTTTATTGATCAGAATGCCACAGTGTTTAATCATAATGAAATTATAGAAAACAGCTGTAAAGGGGCTGTTCAAGTATTACGTAAGCAGATTTATCACAATTATTTACCCCCATCCCCCTTGTCAGCAAAAGTAAACAAAGCTCTTACTCCCTCCCCCCATGCTTATGTAAACATTTCTCCATTAATGTATTGTTTTTTTAGCAAAGAAAATATATTTTATTATATTATGTCCCCCACCCCCATGTCATCCAAAATACCCCCGCCCCCCTTTATTTACGTATACTTGAAAAATGACAATAAACAATAATCTTTATTTTAATTAAAAAATATATTTTATTATATTATGTAATTATATTTTATTTAAAAATAAAAAAAAAAATATTTTTCATGATAGATAATGGAATTTTCTGCTTGCGCTAATGGTTTTGTGGAAGATCATAAGATAACAATTACGGAAGGTCAGTTAGATTATCATGACAATTAATCAGAGATGGTTTCCAAGGGAAATCTGACATGGTAAATTGCTTGGAGTAGTCCATTTTGCAATGGCATCCATCAGCGCCAATGCTTTATACTGAAGGGGGAATCAGTGGAAGATCATAAGATGAATGTGAGATCAGGTCAATTAACCTGTTGTGACAAATACATTTGGAATTGATCATGATGGTTTCCAGGGAACCATCCCTGCATCCCCATTTCCCTCCTGCCTCTTAAAATAAAATATTCTATACATCAAAATCCATAAACATAGTTATGCACCCAATGTTCTTTATTATTTATATTTGAGCTACACCAAATAAAAATTCACCACAGTAATATCAGTATCTGTCTTGTACACTACACATTTTTATGTTTAATTATATATCACATTAGCTGTGTCCACTATTATAGACTATTATAGCGTGATATATGAAATTAATAGCCCTTGTGTTATTCTGATGCATACAAAAGCTATATTGCTGTGATGTTTAATCAAAATCCGTTCAGTAGTTTTTGCGTGAAAGAGTAACAATCATGTACAACATATTCATAAACTTTGTCGGTTATAATATTAGTAAGATCAACGGTATCACCGCATACCTACGTATGGTGCTATTACCGATGTGTAAAATATATAAATTTACCTGTTGTTGTAGAGACCCATTTACGATTATTGTTGGAAGTTCGTCATCGTCATAATCATCTTCGTCGTCCACCATCATCACAATAATAATAATATAGATAAATTAAATAAAACAACAGATTCAATTAAATAAAAAATATCTTTATCGTTCAGTAATAGACACGAAAAGTGGTACAAGAGCTCCAAAAAAACTAGTCTATTTTTTGTATCTACATAAGTAATTTCTGAATAACTCTTTCAGAGATCAATTTGAAAAGATAAATAAAAATTTGATAAATATTTACTTTTGAAAGTTGACAGATAATGCAGACGTTGCCAATTTGCCAGACAGTGTTGCCAATTTATAGTATTACTTTCCCGACCTAATATTACTAAACAATTCACACAACGCCAGCTAGTCCCAAACTAAGCAAAGCCTGTGCTACGGGTACTAAACATCTGATATAAATACTTAAATATCTATATGTTTATTTTTTAAATACAGACGTATGCAGCACATGAAAAACACCAATATACATAATTCTTATCTCATGTATCGTGCTAAACTATCTGAAGCCGTCTATAACATGGCTATTTTTCAATATATATTATTATTGTTGCTATTTTTTTAGATCGCCAATACTACCTCTGATGACTCAAGACCTTCAAATCCGCAATCTCAACGTTTCCTCCCAGACACATTCACATTTCTCCATGAGTGCTAAATCTCCTAAATTTAGTAGAAAGTACCCAAATCCGACATTACTTTTGACAAATGACAGATAATAGAGACGTTGCATTTGTAATCAATTGCATGAAGGTTTTTCATAATATTGAATTGCTTCGGTCGCAATCTTTGTTTCAATTTCATTAATCATCTGTAGGTATTTATATTTTGTGCAATAGCAATGTTATCCGAGTACCGTAATATAGGATATTTTCGTAATTTTTAAATGTATTTTATTGTAACCCGATCTTAACTAAATAGTGTACTGTGCTTGAAACGTGTATTTTTGCAGGGCCACTACTAATTTGTAATTTAGAATAGTGATTTTACTTTGTGTCCGTGTGAATGAATCGATCGGTTGTCGGTTAACTTTAGTAAATTAAAAGCGCCCAAATAGCAGTACGCTAAAGGGTGCAGGTATTTACAAAATGTGGCCCGAGCGTCATGGCAGTGCGGCGAGATCTGGGACTTTGAAGCTGATAAATGAAAGCTCGAAGCATCATGATGCAGTATTTAATGAGTTGATGAGAGAATGCAAGCATAGTGCACCCGGTGCCCGCCTTTCTGCGCGCCTCAGGACCGCGCTCGAAAGGTAAATGCTTTGTTTATTTAGCATATGAAAATGATTCTTGGCTTATTATAAAACAAATATTTATTTGTCTGAATTATTGACGACATATTAGCGTCAGTTATAACAATTTTAAATGAATGAACTAGGTACAATGTAGGTAGGTACATTATAAGTAGGTATAGTATTATTCTGACTATAACAAAAATATCTATGTATTCTTTTGTTATGGAATATATGTACTATGTATAATTGTAAGTGGTATGCTATAATTAGCGCCACATTAATAATTTGCAAATAGTTTTATTAAAATATATTTATTGATTCTAACACTCATTAGGAATGATTTGCTCTTTTAAACAAATAATGTTATATTTTACATTTTGAGAATTTTATGTGAATACAAACACACAAATAGCATAATTTTTTAAATTGATAAAAAATGGTGCCTGTCATTACTAATGGTATATGGCAGGAGCACATCAGTGGATCATGATATAACAAACAAAGTTAGGACTGTAAGGCTATGTGAATATACCAGGAATTAATAGTTTCTACAGAGGACCACTATGGTTTCCAGAATGGACCACTGCAGTGGTTGACATGCAATGGTCCACCTGAACTGGTATATTTCTAGCTAGTAAGTTGTAGTAGTAGTAAGGTGCTACTAAACCTCATTACAAACATTCCTATTTGTAATATATCCTCTGCCCCAATAACACCAATTAAAATAATGAAATTATGTGACTACCTTACTACATGTATAATTAATAACTTAACTTTTGCTTAGTGCTACCCCCGGAATTAGGGGGAAAGGGGATTGTTAGTAATGTGGACTGGTGATCTTATTGCTAGCAATGTACCATGTCAGGTCGACCTCCACGCGGTTTTCCCTGGAAACCATCATGTTAAATTCCTGGTGAATTTGTCTTGATGGACTAACTGACCTGACCTCATGCTCATCTTATCATCCTTCACTGGTGCCCCGCCAGCATAAACCGTTAGCCCAGGCTGGTGCACCATACCATTAACATCCACAAAAAAAAAATACCCCCGGAATTGGTAGATTAAAATGTGATTAGCATATGAGGAAGTAATAGGTTGCAAGTACATTCAGAAGTTGATGGACTTATATGAACCAACCTATGTAATATTTTACTTGAAAGAATACTACACTGACAAGGTTAGTGTAAATGGAATACTGTTTGAATAAAGTATATTATAATTATGAATTTATTTCATCATACATGGACCAGAAGTGTTCTGTGTATGTTAAAAATATTGATTTTGACATATATTTTGGAAGCTGAGCCAAAACAGATGTGTTATGCGAAATGCTTTGCGAAAATGATATAGTAGTCTGATTAGGCTTTGTGTTGGTTAATTGGTGCCTAACCAATGATATTTCATTAGATTTCTTATTTCATATAATTTATCCATCAGTTATTTAACTAATATACTATAAAGCATTAAATGGCTTCCAATCTAACTCTAATTACTATACTTAACTATTAAATATTTAGAAATTCACAAATACTAATTATTGATTGGTTTACTTAGTAATAATTAGTATTGATGTAGTTCAAAATAATTATTCATTATTATATTATATTGATGCTAAATATTGGAATACTAAATAGTTTAGTGTAAGTAAATATATGCAACTTTAAGGGATACCTGTAATTGGATTGAATGGCTTTTGTAGTATTGTCATCAGACTAAGTACAATGGTAATATGTCATTGTTATGGAAAATCTTGTATGACGAAAATTGCATTGTTAATTTAATATAGCAAATAGCAATGATTTAATCAACATTGTGTCTGCTTCTACAATAAAGATTTACTACTAATTAATAATTAGCTGCTATCTGCGACTTTGTATGCTTGTCCTAATCACAATAAAATTTCAGTTGATTGTCAAAATTCATTAAAATACATACAACAATATAATCTTGATAAACCCACTTTTAAAATTCTTATAGGTTATTGCCAAAATCATATTAAGTGGTATTTTCTATTAATGCATTGTATTTTTAAGCTTGCAAGTTATTCCACTGTTTATTTAAAGCATATTCTCTGTTATTTTTTTTTATTATGGTTTGTTTTGCGACAGAATGTGTCCAGCGGAACGGCGTGCAGTTGTCAGGCGTAGACGAGACGGGTGTGCGCCGCTGTTTGTTGCGTGCAAACGCGGTAATGTGGAGCTAGTGGAGTACTTGGTACATTTGTGTGCCGCCGATCTAGAGCAGCGCGGCGTGTACGAAGTGCCCGACGACCGTTCGGTCCATTCCGTTACGCCCCTCTGGTGTGCTGCCGTCGCAGGTCGCCTAGAAGTTCTGCGGGTGCTCGCTGACGCAGGAGCTGACATCAACGCCGGTTCCGATAGTGGCTCCACGCCAGTGCGCTCTGCTTGCTTCATGACGCACCTAGACGTCGTGCAGTTCCTGGTGCAGCGTGGAGCCGACATCCATCGGCCCAATCACAATGGAGGCACCTGTCTCATTAACTCGGTGCAGTCAGTGCGCCTTTGCACTTATCTACTCGAGCATGGGGCTGCGGTGAGTATATCCTCGACATGTCCCACTTTCTATGAAAAGGCTGCCGTACTGAAGTATACTCATTGCAGGTGGACGCGCAAGACATGCAATTGAAAACAGCATTGCACTACGCGATCCAGGAGCACCGTGTGGAGACGGCGCGGCTACTGCTCGACTATGGCGCAGACCCTCGTCTAGAGTCTCGCGCGGGTGACGACGCGCTGCGCACCGCCTGCATCAAAGGTGCTGCACACATCGTGAGCCTGCTGGGCGCCCGAGTGCCATATCCTCCCGAGCGACTGGCGGATGCGTACGAGTTGCTGGGCGCCACACAGTTGGATGATTTCAATGACGTGAGCGCTGCGCTCTCTGCCTGGCGCCGCGGTACGGCTATCCGGCACTCGTGCGGGCCCTACATCGAGAAGCGGCCGCAGAGGCCTCCGCACCCCGCGCTGGGCGGAGCACGCGAGTGGCGCACCATGGATGACCTGGAGGCCGCCGCTACAGACATGGACGCGCTGCGGACGCAGGCGTTGCTGGTGGCCGCGCGCGTGCTCGGACCCGACCACAAGGACACAGTGTTGCGCCTTATGTACCGGTGAGTATTAATTCAGTTAATTTTATTTTGCATTACGCGTCCCTTGTGAGCCTCAAAAGTGGGGAATTAAAGGTGCATTTTCGAATGATTGAACCATTTGTACAGGGGCGCATCATATGGTGATGCATTTCGCTATCAGCGTTGCATTGATCTTTGGAGCTGGGCGCTACAAATACGCATCGAAAAGGATTCACTCTTATATTCAGGTATTTTTTTTGATACATCGAAATGTTTTCATATGTACTTATATATGTATCTGACTAATCTGTTTGCAAAGAAGATAAATTATCCGCTGTAAGGAAACAGACTGTTTGATTACTAAATGTGCAGACTTAAATTTGAAATTATAAACATTTGTTCCTTGTGTTATTATGTCATCCACAATGAACTATTTTTTAAATCTGGACAGTTATAGGTATATGATAATAATTGAGGTACTCAAATTGGCTACTTCCGCTTTTTCCGAATAACAGATAGAAAAAGGTACTCTAATTGCAGGATTATTGTAAATTGTGTCAAGTAGTAGGTAAAAGTTCTGCTTTTACTACTTGACACCAAAATAACAAAAAAAAAAACCAATATAACATTTATTTATGGGATCAAATTTATCTAATTATTTATTGTAAACTTATCACCACCAAGTATGGCACAGTGCATATGTACTCGTATGTGGTGATTTTCATTCACCGTCTGTTCAAAGAATTTTTATGAACATTTATGGCAATATGATTACGGGTTAATGTTGCTAACCATTTACTTACTCAGACACATGTCACACTGCGTGTGCACTGACGCGGCTTATGCTGGACGCGCACGGCGGCCGCCTCGAGCGTGGTCGCGATCTGCCGCGTTACCGTGATGTCATGCGGGTATTCCGCCACATCGCGAAAGATTTGCCGCGTGAGTAATTTTGTTGTATTTCTAATTAACTCGTTATTTTCTAATTCCAACTGACTCGTGCAGTACTAGACTGTAATTTAAAAAGACTACTTTTAGATTATTCACTTCTACTACACAAATTGTGTACACCTGCATCCATATTGCTGCTTTTACACAACATATTTCTCGCGCGCAATTTAGGCGTGTAATTTAATTTTACTGTTTTTCGTGACCACTCTTTCGCGCGTGACATCGCGTATGTTTCAATCCACTATTCCACTGATTATATTTTCCAAAGACACGTTTAAGATTTATAAATTATCAATAACACTACAATTATGTCTTTTCTCTATACTCAGAGGTCCTACATTTTGCAATATTAATTAATTATTATAAAAAGGCGCTAAAACACTCTGATTGATACGCGCGGTCTTTCTCGTTCGATTTGTTTTCGTGAAAGGCGGTTCCCGCGAAAGAGAGTACGTGTAACGGCAATAATAATTCAAAAGACTGCTTTTAGATTATCCACTTGTGCTATATAAATTGTGTTCACCTACATTCATATAAGACAAAGTTGTAAAGTTTGGGCGATGTATATAGGATGCCGCGCGGTGCTGGCCGTGCGACCGGTGTACAAGAAGCAGGCGGAGGCGTTCGACCGCGCGCTGCGTTGCGCGACTCACCTGGTGGCGCTGCTGCTGGAGACGGCGGACGGCTCGCCGGAGCAGCAAGCGTCGCTGCACGCGGCCGTCGCCGAGCTCGTGCGGGCCGACGTGCGTAGTTCCCACACCGGCGATACGCTGCTACACCTTTGCGTCTCCAGGCTCAACGTAATCCGCTCCACTTACTTCGCGGATGAACTCAACGCGACGGTTAGTAATTTTGATCAAAAGTTGTTCGTTTTACTGAAACCTGTTTTGTTGTAGACAACAGAAAAGTATTAATATATATATTTATAATTAAACAAGGCACCACTGACGCTAGCGCTGGCCACTCCCAATCAAATAGTGTGTGTGAATTTACAAAAACAACATTGTACGTTATATGTTACACTAGCTATACTCGCGACTTCGCCTGCGTGGAATTTAACTTTATATTTCTACAATAAAAGTAGCCTTAGTTACTCCTTATTACATCAGCTACCTGCCAGTAAAACTCCCGTCAAAATAGGTCTGGCTGGACCTATTTCAGAGATTAGCCGGAACAAACAGATAGACGGACTCATATGCATGTAGTAAAAAAATATTAAAATTTCAATATTACAAACAGACACTACAATTGTATTTATATGTATAGATTAGCGAACATGTATAATATAGTATTAGATACACTATTGTATTGGCCTATAATAATAGTTGTGCAATTAAATAAAAATATTATTTTTAATCATATGGTACACCTGACTACGCTAAAGGTTTACGCTGGCGGTTAACACCAAGAGGATGATATGAGTATGTAAGATCAGTTTGCCGAGCGTGGAGGTTATGTCTCTGACAATGATGGAATGGTTAATCTGGCCATAATTGGAAGCGATAATATAAGTGAGTCGACATGTGTTTGTGTGTGTGCAGCCGGTGTTCCCGAGCGTGGAGGTAGTGTCTCTGCTGTTGACTTGCGGCGCGGACGTGCACACGCGAAACGAGGCTCGCTCTACCGCCCTACACGTGGCTGCCATCCCCTACAACTTTTCCACAGAGGTATCCGTACACACAAAATCAAAATCATAATTATATATTTCATATAGTAAACATGATTAATTCTACAATCTGGCCACGGCACAATATGGAAATAAGTGTACAGGCAACCGCATATGCATGCTTACAGTACCTAATTGCCGACATATGTCATTTCACCTCATTATATATTTCTCTAGCAATAAAAAATAGCATTCAAGGTTTTATTTATTATCAAGCATTATCAATGAATCTCTCTCACAGTACTGTGACTTAAGCCCCACAATACACAGGACAATTGATATAAATACATAACTACATTTACATAAGTATATGGTTAAATTCCTAGACTACCGAAGCCTTCTTTCTAAGCTATATAAATCTTCATACTCCCATTGTAACTTGGGCCGAGGTTCGAACCCCTCAGACTAAAGTCGTATCTATTAACCAGGAGTTGGCCTCCGTAAGTTCTTCGGGTTTCGTACGGTGAAGCTGTAATGCAGTGAAGCTGTAATGCGGAAAAAAAAAATTAACTAGATTAAATAAAAGATGTTGTGATTAGAACTAACGATACGTGGTATGATCGGCAGCTGGTCGAAGTGCTGCTGGAAGGAGGTGCACACCTGGATCAACCCAACAAGTTCGGCGATTCCGCCGCGGACCTGGTGGCATTGAACCGCGGCTCGCGAGTTCGCGTGATGCGCTACGTGACGCTCGCCTGCCTCGCTGCACGCGTTCTCCTCGCCTCCCGCCGGCGGCTGTCACCCGACTCCTTGCCGCACACTCTGCACCGGTTCCTGGACCTACATAGGCCATGAGCCGAATGTTACACACCCTGCAACCGTAGGAAGAGGAAGAGATCGACTTCACCCTGTCCGTCGTCTTCCCCACTGCAGGGCGTTGTTCCATTGGACTATAATTTGATTGATATATAACAATCACGATAAATAGTGAAATTAGAATGTAACAAGTGACAAAATCTGGCATTCGAGGTGATAATGAATACAGTATGGCGGGTTAATTTTGCACCTGTCTGTGTGCTACGGAACGCTCCTTTTCATTGTTTTAAACTTTTAAATACAATTGTATGCACTATATAAACCGGTTATTTACCGGCGTTATGTTGTGGTGATATTGTTGTGTATCAAGTATATTCAGTGTTAGTGGTGATAAAGACTGATGAAGTGGCTAGATAGAAGTCTGTTTGTAATAATTGTTTAGTCATCACCATTTCCAGCCGAACTGTAATCATGGCGCTCATGACGTCGAAACATCTGGGATAAAAGATTAGATATTTAAACATGTGGAGATAGAGATTTTACAACATATTCTGCAGAAATTTTGAGTGTTTTTCATATCAACCAATGAAAATGAATAAACAAATGCGAACTCTATAAATAAAGGCAAAAGTCTTAATTTACAGTGTTTAATGTGTCAACTAATGGAAACAAAGATCTAATTTTACTAACTTTATTAATTTTATTTTCTATGCATTTATAAGCCTTTTTTAGCATGGAATATTAAACACAATTTATAAATAAAACAAACCAAATGAAGTAGTTCCTCGAATGCAGGTTTGTGTATCACTTCTTAACAAAAAAAATATATATATATATATTGGTCATATGTAGTTCTTGCAGTTAGTTATTCCGCTCTTGAACATGTAACCCTTTATATTCTCCCCTGCGCTTCGAGT
This sequence comes from Achroia grisella, assembly GCF_030625045.1. Lineage (NCBI taxonomy): Eukaryota > Metazoa > Arthropoda > Insecta > Lepidoptera > Pyralidae > Achroia > Achroia grisella. Next base: position 37,495 of record NW_026712658.1, read on the forward strand.
GAACTGAGCTAAGGTGACTTTGACAAGCTCTCAGTATTCCTGTCATTATCACAGTAGGCTACATAACGCTTCATGAATGTTGTATTTATAGCATGTTTATACTTCAATATACAGGGTTGTAAAGGGTATATCAAGCATAAACCCAGCGATGCTCATTGAATAAAATGAAGATTTAGAAGAACAACATTTTAAATGTCAAATACTCTATACAAACTACACTGTCAATGTAAATGATTAAAAAAATATGTTTCATATATTCTCGCTTTGACAAATTTAAATTTCTAAATGTCAACTTTTATCTTGGAATACCTTTTAGAACTAACCCAGTAGATATAAATCGGGCAGTATAGGTCTATTTTCTGGCAAATGTGTAATATGAATTCTATGATGCCATATTAGATCTAAGGTTAATTAAAAAATGTTTAAAATAATATTAGCCCGCATTAAATGTCGGCGATCAATGTATGTAGATATGAATTGTAATATTAGTTAATATTAATGGTAAATTGTGATAAGTGAATATAATAATCACGAAATACTCATTGTTCATCAAAATAAATATAATCTATAGTAATAAACAATATTTAGTAGATGTTTCATATCTCTGTAATCGAATTTTATTGTGTAATTGTACAACATTCTATAACAAATTGTAATCTTGTAACTCTTGTCAGAGGCAATGTTAATTTCGTAATACAAATAAAGGATCTGAATTAGACGTATCTAATTTTTTTTAACAAGCTGTTACTCTCCTCGTAGCCTGAGTAGAAGACGGTAATTACTCCCTGATAATTTAGAATTAAGTGGAACTATTTTAAAATTTTTAGTTCATCACAAATAAACATACACAACATGAAGTCCTATTTAAAATATGAGTATAGATGTGGTCTCAATTATGTGGCAAATTATAAATATTCGGATTATGTTGGTTTTCATTCGTATAAAGTTAATTATTATATTTTACATATACGAATGGAGTGAGATCATTGGAAAGTTATATCAGGCTAGTTTAATAATGATATAAGTATCTAATTCACTGGTGTACGTGTGTGCGTTCACCCCGACAATACATTTCGCTACTCTATTTGGGATAATAGTGTTACAGTCTACATAAATAGATATATGTATATAATAAAAATGCAGTTCATTCTTATATATAATTTAATACATTTATTTTTGCAATAAATTAGCACCAGTATCGTACACACTAGCCTTGATGAATTTCTAATAAAAAGTACAATATTTATAATAAAAAATATTTACAAATACACTTACAATTACATTTCTACATTTTATAAAATTGTAGAATACTCTCGACGTGTCATTGTGTGAAATGAAAATATAATTCTGTATGTACATTTAGTTGTACCTTACAAGTGTATCATAATTCGTTATTTCGCTGAAAGCTCTCTCTTAATATTTTCTAGTAAGGGGCGTATTGTAATACTGTGACATATCTATAGGATCATAATTGCTTGAAGGCAACATAGTATATGTGAAGTGCTGGTAACAGGCTGTATTAATAATTAAGACGTCAAAGTAAAATGAGAGAAGATATTGGTTTTAAGGATAAAGAAATAAATAAATATATGTGTATATAACATGCGAAATTGCAAAGATTGGAAGACTTAAGAGTGTTTAGATAGAGTTGTTACTCAATTGTTCTGTCAAGATGTAATATATACGTAATGGCAAACAAGCTGACGGCCCACCTGATGGTAAAGCAGTAACAGTCACCTATTTACTTCAACAGTACTACAGAAACATGTGGCACCCATGATACTTGCTATTCCCGAGTCTAAGATGTCTGACTGAATTACAAGATAATCATCGTGTAATTCAGTCAGACAGTGTCACTCTACAACTGAAACAGCTTACAAAGGAAATCAATTTGTGGCTAAAGTACTTATGTCAATAGTTCAATAAACCCCAATTTAAATAGAAGATACAAAAAGTATTATGAAAGTAACTATAAAATACTATAGATACGTAGCTTACCTGTATAACTAAGTATATTATTATCATATGAAGAAACGGTTTAACTGTTTAATTAAGCGAAGTTTTCATCGCTGGTTTTCTTTTAATGGTCAGATGCACTGTTTACAAGTAATTGAGCATTATTGTATTGTTTTGGAAGCACAATACAACTTTGAACTACGCCAACTGCACTCGTAAGCCTGACTTGGCTTCACTGCTGCCATAAGAGTAGCCCGAGCGCCGCTAAGACGAAAAGCGAGCTGGGGACAAAGACGATAGCGTTGTTGCGACGACCGATGTTGCGACGATGGCGATCTACAATGAAGATTCTTCCACCCATACCTGCAATGGACAAATAAGATCATATATTTTAGAGTAATAAGTGAAGAATATTTTTAATACTTCTTAATATGATTATACTTTAATTACAATTTTTTTAATACTTTCTGAATTGAAAATTAATTATAAAACTGGAACCCGATTAATTGTTGTTATGCAATATTTTTTTAATGTAAGATAATGCAATGTTTATCCTGCTTCCGTTAACATCAATGGATGATGATAAGATGCCCATGAGGTCAGGTCCGGAGGTTAGTCCATCGTAAAGAATTGTATATGTACGGTGTGTGTTAAAATTAGGTATATAAAATTTTCGATTAAAATTTCTTTTGAGCAAGGGTAGTGAACAAGTTTTTATCTTACTTTGAGGTCCTGCCATGCCATCATTATTGTACAAAAAAATCTGTGGTCAACTGCAAGAAGACGGTTTGTTAGTATCACAACTGACCTGCATGCGTGAACGAGTTATAATAGACGAGGTCCGGCCAGGAGGAGTTCGGTGCGATGTGTAGTTCTGCGGGCGAGCCGGAGCAGTCCCACTGCAGCGAACGGTTGAACGCGCGGAACGTCGCATAATCGTCGTCCCGCCGCGCGTCCGTCGCAGGCGGCCGGCGACCTATACAGAGGCCTCCAGCAGCTGCGGGCGCCAGCCGTCCGCGGCGCGGGTAGTGCACGCCGGCCAGCACGCGCGTCGCACGCTGCGCTTCCGCAGACAGCCGCTCCAACCCGCCCGTGGCCTCCGCTGTCACTATCAGCGGGTGGTACTCGTCCGCAGAATGCGGGTCGTTGCCGCCGTACACCTGTCAAAGCAACATAAACGTTATAGCCATATACTGTTTTAAATTTCACGCGGTCATTATTTATACGTATAATTAGTAAAAATCACGGGATCTTACCACGTTTTATATTTTTTGCTGCTCTTCAGTTTACCCGTGATCATGGTGGTTGAAACACTGCCGAAATATCGGGAACTCAGCAAATAAATATAAATCGTGGTAAGATCCCGTGATTTTTACTAATTATACGTTATAACCATACTCTTTCAGCTCATTTTAGAGAACTATGATCGGAAACATTATGATAATCTTCATCAAGTCGCATAGCATAGCGATGCTGTGTAAGCTCTTATTAGAGAGCATTGATTGTGAAATTTATGATAATCCTGGTCAATTCGCATAGCAATAAACTAGTGTTATGGTTACCAGACGACTGATAGAAATACTTAAATACATTTTCTTTATAAACGCATACATAATATTCATAGATATCCAAACTTATACAAGCATTCAACATACTCATGAATATAAATGTTTGCATCATGCAAGGGATAGATCTAACAACAATAGAAAGTGAGGCGGTGTGCTAAACCGGTAGACGATCGAGGTCGTCATTGCCATTATTTTAGCATGTACAAATAATTGCGCGCACATAATATTAGAGGGAAGATTTCTAGTGATTTCAGACTTTATGTCCCCAACCAGAGTACACCGTTAGTGTACCATTCTAGTATCGTTATAAAAACACGTAATAATGTAGAAGCCTTCAGTAATTGCTATGTCTAAGGTGACTAATTTTCATCAAAAAACTTAAGAAATATGAAAACAATATGTATTGTGTTATGTTCTCGTTCAAAAGTATACTACTCTTATCTTATTATGTCCTTGATTTTTCTAGCGACAGCGGAATGTATGTTCCGCTGTAAGCATTTTATGTAACGGACAAAGAAGCTATATAGAGGATTCGCATACCTTGAAGGTGTACTGTAGGCCCCGGCGCAGCTGGAGGTCGGGCGCGAGCTGTCCGTTGACGTAGAAGGCGAGCGCGGGCGCGGCGCGGCGGCCGGCTCGTCCGGCGAGCCCGCGCCGGCCGCCGCTCGGTCCGAGCCGGAACTGGAACACGCGCAGCGCCGGGTCGAACAGCTCCGCCACCTCCCACGCCGCGCCGCCCTCAGGCGAACCTCTGTCAGTTGGCCGGAGAGAATTGTTAAAAGTTTTTTTTGTTCCTGGTTTATCAGCGTTCAATGTGTCTACTATAATCGGATCGGTTGGCAAATGGCAACGAGTCTGCAGTCCATTGAGTGCAAGAGTTCTTAATTAATGATTCCCTCTGCCATATGTTCAGGAATTAAGAATTGGAGTGTTGCTTATCTAAATCCAGTGGATATGTTCTTTTCAGGCGTTTTGGGCAGTTGTCATTTAGTAACCTCTGAGCTAGTTCATTGGGGTGAACACTCAGCCGAGCCTTGCATTTTGAGCATGTGCTAGCAAGCTTTTCTCGTACTGTGGGTAAATTCGAAAAGTGATGGATTTCTGTGTTGGTTATAAACCATGGTGCCCCAAGAATGGTCTTCAAGATAGCATTCTGGGACCGTTCGCGAATCTCAATGTTGGAGGTACTAACACTTCCCCACAGTGGAATGCCATAGGTTCAAATCAGTTTCTTAAAAATAGTTTTTTAATTGAAATGAACACATGTAGAGCCGGGTCCAGAACTGTACTAAATATCAGTAGATTCTTACAGTTTAAAAAATCTGTATAGGTATCAATATATTCACAGTGAAGGGCACGCAGTCATTCGTCGGTGCTGGCACGGCACTGAGTGCAGTGCGTAAGCGTCTGTCCATCGAGCAACGGAATAGTTCTGATACAACTAAAAGTAGCTTCTTACTCTTTAAATCTTCTATGTATAGTATCTATATATACTCACACAGTGAAGGGCACGCAGTCATTCGTCGGTGCTGGCACGGGCACTAGATGTAGTGCGACGTCACCGCGCGGGTAAAGCCGGTGGAACGATGGTTCACGAGATGAGTCGAGAGCGCCAACCGCCCACACTACATACGCGGGGCCATTTGTTACCCACTCCAGGTCTGTACTGTCCTCTGAAATGTTTTATTGGTTTATGATAAATATGCGCTTTTAAAATATTTTTCTTTATGTATTTGTTCTTATACCTTAACTAGCGACCCGGCTTCGCACGGATGCATTACAAATCTTTTAATTTCTCGGTTTGTTCTATACTATAACACGCACGTATTATAAATATAAATTCTACAATTTGCATTACAACCCGTTTAAAATATATAAGCGAACAGAGAGCGGCAGCGACTTTCGATTTATACTATTTAAAGATATCTATTATATTGCACCGCCATATTATCTTAGATCAGTGCAACAGTTGACTGATAGCGAATCCCAGGGATGCCCATGCCGGGGATAATGTATGTATGTAAACAATTTTGCGTCCAAAAGTATAAATAAATAAAAAGGTTACCAGGCTTGAGCGTTCGGCGGTAGGTGACGCGCGTGAGTCCGTCGGCGCGAACAGCGCCAAACACCTGATTGGAATCGAGAGCTCCCAGTAATGTATCCCGGCACACGCCACGCCACGCGCCCAGAACCTGCACGCACTGCGCAACAAATAAATAATCTATGAATTACACTTCCTACACACTTTCCTTTGGAAAGTAATGAAATGAAATGAAATAATTTATTTGCGAAATATTGGTACAGTACTATAATTAATACGATGCCACATGAAATCCATTGATCAGCAATATTTACCATACAGGCATGCAAATTACGTGAAGGCGCTTGTGCCACTCAAATATTCTTGGACACTGTAAAAATTACCAAGTGACAGCCAATTCTTTAGTTTGCGTTTGAATAACGTATGAGACCCCAGTTCTTTAATCTCTCTTGGAAGATTGTTGTACACTTTGATTGCCATACAGTATACATTTCTCTTATGTAAGTCTAATCGACACATTGGTGTGTATAGTCTATCATTAGGTCTCGTTACTCGCAGTGTTGTGTCTGTTAATTTCTTAAAATAGTCAGGATGTTCCCTTACAAATATACAAATGTCTTTAATATACATACATGGCAATGGAAGGATGTTTAATTTTTTAAAAAGAGATCGACAACTTTCTCCTACTCTGGCATCACACACAGCTCTTATCCATTTCTTTTGCACGATAAATGCCCTAGTAGCATCCACAGAGTTTCCCCATATTATTAATCCATAGGATAGCTTGGAAGAAACATATCCATGATATGCGTTCAATGCAGCCTGTTTGGAAACTGATAAACGCAGTTTTCTTATTGCATGAACGAATCGGTCAAGGTTATTACATAATGCATCTATGTGAGACTTCCAATTACAATTTCTATCTACAATTATACCTAAAAATTTTGTATTGTCCACTACTTCCACAGATTGATTACAATAATTAATATTTAATTTCACATTATTCGAATTATATGTACCAAATTGTATTAGCTTAGTTTTCTTTAAATTAATTTGTAAATTATTTTCAGTTAACCATTTTATAACGCTTTGTAAAGTATTAATAATTTGTCTTTCTATGTCATTTTTGTTATTACATTTTACTACTATGGTAGTATCGTCAGCGTACATAATAGTATATTATATAGCGTAGTATACACTCAATCCTAAGAATATCCTTCAATTCTTGTCCAACTTTAAAAAAGGGCGAGCACAATAGATCTACGTAGGTCGCAGTACAGGTCTTAACACATGACAATAGCCCAAAACCCTCAATAAAAATAATAATTCACTTTGTACAAAGTCAACTATAGGCACATGTGTCTCACGGGGGAGAGAAGGAGATTGTTAGTAAAGAGGGTTTAGAACCCATTGCTAGCAATATACCATGTCAGACCTTAACGCGGTTGTCCCTGAAAACCATAGATGTTAATTCAAAGTGATGTTATAACGAGGGGCTAACTGACCTGACCTCATTCTCATCCTCTGTCATATCCAGATTGCTGCAATGACTATCAGGTCGCAATGACGATCTATGCGGTCCTCTCTGAAAACTATTGTAGTTTATTCTTGGTGTATTCGCCCCCATGGAATAGTGAAACACCATTCGCCAGGGTGGTGGTTATACCGTGACCATAGGAGAAGGTATCAATCTCATGCGGCAGGTCATATACTGCTTATGCATGTACCATTGAGGTCTACCAATAAAGCGCCAATAGAGCGTATTCTACAAAATTACAATAAAAATATTGAAGATTTATATCTTTTTTACGTTTTATTGTGATGTTGTTGTTGTTGTTGGTTTCGAAATAAATAATTAAAAAGAACATACAGGTGCGACGGCGGTGACGTTATAATCTGCAACGAGCCCGGCCTGTAGCTTGCGCGAGTACTGTGCTACGGCCACGTCCGCGCCCAGCATCGCCGTCCGCGACGAGTTGCCCGAGATACCAAATGCCATGTAGTCATCCTCCTCCATCTGTGATGAAACAATGTTAGTCCAAATCAAATTTCATATACATCTATTAATAAATCTGACGCTGTTAGAATCCAAATATATTTACTGTCACAATTTTATAATAGAATTTAGACACTGATAATGTTCTGAATTTTTGTACAAAAGTATATAAAGTTACAATTCACAAAAATTGTAGTTATTAAATGACCAATGATAAATATAATAATGACATATCATGTGGTCTTCTCACAAAATTATTATATAAATGTCCAGTAAATTTCCTCTAGTACTGTATGTTAAGTTCAGTCATGTGTTTTTAGATTTTAGTGTTAACAAATGTAAGTTTACCTGAGCGGCGAGTTCTATTGTAATTTGGTTACCAAACACCTCCCATGATACTTGGTAATCTCTATGTAGTTGTTTGCAGTTAGGTAGCGTCGATCTGTTAAAAGATCAAAGAATTCGACTATATATATTTTAAAAAATATTTTAGTAAATAGTGTAATTTTATTTAAGAATCTAATTCGCCTTAAATAGAGATAACTTTTTTGAAAATAGGAACACACTTTCAATTGCATTATTAAGCATAAAAAACTAGTGTCAAAATCATCATCAAATGTATGATGATCACATTAAAATACTTTCAAATAAAATAAGAATCCTCAAAATGGCCTTATACCTAAAAAACCAATCTAATTAAGATCTTCCTGTATTTGAAGTCCTGGTAAAATAAATTCTACGAATAGACAGTACCTGTAGTCGAGTATGCGCGAGGCTGCGGGCGGCACGTTAAGTGCGCGCGGTATTAGTACGGACGCGAGCGCGCGACGCTGCGAGCGGTCCCACAGAGCGAGCCAGTCGATGCGGGAGACGGTCAGGTCACCCGGTAGACGCAGGCGCACGTCCTCCCCACGGTATGTGCGCAGAGGCTCCAAGCTACAATTTTAATAATATTGTGCCTTTATACAGCTTAGGTAACAAATGAGCATGAGCTTTTCCGGGCTTAAGGAGGAAATAAGCTAAGAAGTTCTTATCTTGAAGGGTTCAATATCGTATCGGTCGGAAGTTCATTTCACAATGTGATGTCGTGTCTATCATTTGTCTAACGAGCACCATCCTTATAAATCAATACCAAACCAAAGAGATGGAAAACTTTATTGTATCGATTTTTTTTTCTTATAATTTAAAAGAAATCGTATTGGCCATCGACACTCACTATCCATATTCGTCAGGTACAATCTGTCCGTTGGCAGACGGTTGCGCTCCGTTGCCTGTCCAGAAATACACATCCTCGCCATTTCCGTCGTACTTGAGCTCGGGGATACTGCAAGATATTTTACAATTAATAAATGTTTCGAAACGTAACTTTATTTCCTTGTTATAAATGTTAGTTTGTAACATATTGCCATGATATTTGAAATTCAAATCCTTTTACTATAATATATGATGAATGAAACTTAGGTACTTGTAGAAATTGGCATTGTTCTTGTAAATATATATTAAGTTAAGTGTCCATATACAAGTATGTTTTTAATTAAATCAATGAAAAATTACGATACAATTGTGGTTAGTTCAGTATTGAAAAAGGATTTAATATTAAGCCATATTGTTGCTGAAACGCATCTCACAATGCCGCATATATTAAATATATATTTTATTGCATTCGCATTGTATCAAAATGAGTCGTGTGAACGTCTTATAGGATGGATGGGGTCTTACTCACAGAATCGTGATGGAGTCAAGCACCTGTACCGGCTGACTGGAGACAGCTGGTGTGCCCGAACCTGACAAGGCAGCCAGGGAGCGAGGCGCCGGCGGCTCAAAGTCATCGGGGACATACACATCTCCGAAGGCATTCTGACTCGCGATATCATATACTGCAAACCACTTAGTACGTGACAACCGCTTGCCCTCAGGAAGGGGCAGCCGGATCTCCGTGTCATGATACCGCTCCAATATATTGGTCCTAATGGTACAAATTTGCAAAAAACCAAAATATCATTATTCATATATGTCTAATTATAGATACCTAGGATAAGTCAAATATGCCATCAGTTTCAAAACTTAATTTAATAATGCTTAATACTAAGCTTCCTAGTAAGCATATACTATCCTATAAACCGAGAAGAAACTCAGTTTCACTTTTTTATAATGTCATTGTATATAATTATAATAATACGTAAATATTAAAACTTAGGTTTATGAATATAGTCTACAATCAGCATATTCTATTAAGTTATACATACTACACTAATAGAGATCTCTGAATCTCACCAGGCCAATATCCCCAACCAACTCTAATCTAATATCAGGCCACAATTTAGAATCATGTGCAGGCTGTTTTATTTAAATATATGTATATATATGCATATAGAAAAGTATAATATTATTAGATATATAATAATTGTTGAAAATGTTGTCCGGCTAATTCTAAGTACTTTAAATAAAGACACATACAATATCAATTGTATTCAACAGTTACTGCATATGGATATAATTACAAAAAATTACATTTTCCAAAAAAAAATTAAAGAAACTTGCTTTTATTCTTTATTACATATTTTTAAAAATTTCTATATTGTTAAATTAATATAAAATTCAATTTTTTAATTAATCATTATAGAAACCTGCATGTAGAGTTTGATTTGGTACACTGCTAGCATAGGGGCTATTAGTCTCTGTTACTAACACATGAATAATATTTTATTCACAAACATTACTTACTTCCCATGTTCATCTGGAATTATGAAGCCTTGCGGGCCAGGACGGCCTGAGTCGCCAGCCCAGAAAAATGTGTCTTCTCCTGTGCCATCATAATTAAATTTGACTAATAGAATTGTCCAGTCATCTACTGCATACACATCACCTGAAACCTAATATTTAAAACAATAACATTACTAATAATTATTATTTTATTTGATTCTCGATATTGAAAACTAAAAGCAATCTTCTTAGCAATAATTAGAATTATTTCATAGTGAACACTATTTGCTGACAAGGTAGCTGTTTTTATTTGCAAATATACATTTTGTAAATAAATATAATTTAAAAAATATATTATTGATAATATGCAATAAAATTAGATAGTAGGATAAATGTAAGTAAAGGTATACATGTCTTAAATATACTAATGTTATTTAACAACATTAATAAATTAGCTGAGAAGTAAGAGTAAAAAAATAATAATAAATATATACAAATTTAAATTATAATTACAGAAACTATTTAAGTTATTGATGTTTAAATAAACTATACTAGAAAAATAACTAAAACAGTTTAGTTATATATTATAATTTTTTGTATGGGTTTCATTCGAAGGAATTAAATATTAACAACTTTTTAAGAAGTATTATATATGTACCTACTTTTGTTGATACATTCGAAATTCAGAATAGTATGATTTCAAATACCTGGTGGTGATACGTGTTCAGTTTCCCGATGTATTTGCCTAGGTATGGGCCATCCTCGTCCTCCTGTGTTCGACCTATAAAGCAACAAAGTGAACGACTATAACAGAAGGAGAAAGTTGTAGAAACAATTGACTAATTCGTAAAGTATGTTTACCATACGTACATTGTGCAGTGATCGTAACTAAAATTAAACAAGTCCTAATCACATATAGTCTCATTTTTATTTAACAAGAACTTATAGATAAATAAAGAACAAACTTTCAAAATAAAAGGTCACTATTCATAACATTTTTGTTTTCGCCAAAGTAAGTTTAACTTGGTATTGACTTGTTTCCGGTTTTCTGTCTGACAATGTGTCACATAGGAGCTACAGCTATTGCTCAATTAACGTCAAGGCCATAGTGCTGATTGGGCAGCTAAGTTGCAATGAAATTCCAAGTAGCCAATAAGACTATAGTTCCTTTCACTTTTTGTGGTATATGTAGTTGCCATTAGTAAAAATGATTAATTATTATTGTTTATAATAATTGTCGTAGAGATTTCCTAGTATAATTAATATTATTTACGTTCTCAATTTAAAACAAAAAAAAGATTATGGCTTCATAGTTTAATATAATTATGAGCGTATTAATAGCAGCAACATTGATTATTTAACTGTCAGTTTTCTTTGGCGGTAAATTAAAAAAAAACAGACGTTTAGCTTTTTTAACAGTAATCTCATGCTAAAAAGGGGAAATAAATTAAAACAACGTAAAAAATATTTAAGTATAAATTTTTTATACGCTTCTGATTGTACCATGTGGTGGCTCGCAGCGTTTATAGTTCTGAGATTATACAGTGGAAATCATCTTCCATCATTACATAGTATAAAATAAAGTCGCTGTGTGTCCCTATGTATGCTTAAATCTTTAAAACTACGCAACGGATTTTGATCCGGTTTTTTAATAGATAGAGTGATTCAAGAAGAAGGTTTATATATATAATTAATGTACAGCCGTGCAAAGCCGGGGCGAGTAGCTAGTATAACATAAACAGACACTTTCATTATTGCAAAGTACTTAGGACATGACAATAATTATGCTTATTAATTATATAGATATATACATATAAATAAAATTGGAATGTCTGTTTGTAATATTGAAATAACTGGATTTTTCTACATGCATATGAATAATATATTTTGGTGTATGTACCGTACATACACCAAAATAACATTATTTACAATTTTTGTCTGTCTGTTTGTTCCGGAAAATCTCTGAAATTGTTGTACCGATTTTGACGGGACTGTTTTGGCAGATAGCTGATGTAATAAGGAGTAACTTAGGCTACTTTAATTTCAGAAAAATCTTTTATTATATAAAAATAAATTTAAATTCCACGCGGACGAAGTCGCGGGAACAGCTGGTAGTAAATATTAATAAAAATGTTACGAATTTAGTTAACAAAATGTATATAAATAAATAGGTACGTTAGCAGTCATAAGCAGAAGGCAGTCGATGACCTTGGTGGTTTAGCGATTTACAGATTGCCTTACCTTTCCATGGTTCGATCACCGCTCTAAACAAATATTCAATATGTATGAGTTTTACTGTTTGTATTGGTCTGGATGTTCTGTACACATTTAATGTACTTATATTAAAAAAGTATTTCTATAGTACCCATAGCACTACCCAATATAATACCCAAATATCTACTTAATTTAGAACTAAATACCTCTGTTTAGAGTGATGTAGGTACTTGCCTACTAGATGCCTAAGTAAATGTTGAACAGTGAAGCACAAAGAAATGCTTCTTATTACAAAATATTAATTACATTTGAGTAAATGTTACTTAAATATATGATTTAAATACAAATAAAAAAAATTGTATCTTTATAACCCATTTTCTTATTTGTACCCTATGTAACTGTATCCGTCTCTTATAAATAAACTTAGAAGTAACTGACAACAGTTACGTCTTTGGAAAAACGTGCAACAATACACAATATTTTTTATATTTTTTTATGTAATGGAAAGGCAAGCTAGCTGACGGCGAGCTTAGTATCAAGTGGTAACTGTAGCATATATACATGAATCTGGACATCAGCAGAACAGCGGTACTTCCGTGATACCACTCATGTGTCATGCCCTTCCGCAGGACTAAGATGTCATGCATTTTATCCTGTAATTTCACTGCCTAACTAACACTAAAACACAGCTTATAAAACAAAGTGCTTAACGGTTGAATAGTTGAAAATAGGTAGGTACCCATGCAAGCAGAGATGCAGACGACTTTTACGACATCTACCTAATTCTAATATCCTTATAGAAAAAAAGAAAGTTTATCGTTATTATTCTGATGTGTTTACTGTACGACGGAGATACATACTGGAAAGTAAGCATTCGTGAAGTTCCAATGACTTTATAATGTACCTACTACATGGCTGTTACCCGAGCTTTGCACGCGTGGTGTCATAAAGTTGAATATTTTAAAATTCTTTCATAGTGTTACCGTGATACGCTAAGAAAGGATTTTTAAACTTTTATTATGAACTTTATAAAAACATATTCCATATTTGAGACTCATATTCGAGGCTGCGCATTATTAGTTAATCGAACAAAAGTTTTTATACGTAGATATATGTCATTATTGCATAGATAAGAACCTATGAAGACCTACAATCATTACAAATAACGCTTACTTTTTTTCATGCCTAATTTGAGGATTAAGTTAATTAAATGTGGAAGTGTTGGCGACGAGTATTTTAATGTGCTTGTACTGCATACTAGGATACTCATTGAAGACGTGTACATATAACTACGAGTATATCTATAAAATACTGTATAAAAATACTTTCAAAATTGAGCTCACGAGTAGTTGTAAACATGATTGATACAATAAAGAGTATTATTATTATCTATAGTTAATCATCATTGCTAGATAGGTTGGAGGGACAAGCCCAAGTGAAACTCCACTCCGAAACTGTTTGGAAGGTAATTTAACCAACTTTCAAATTTTTTTAACAGATTTGTAAGTTGGAGGGAATGTTATGGCGTGACAGATGGGAGGACCCCATCTATCAATAAAATTCATGGAATTGATCCAAGAATTTTATTGGCTAAAGAATTGGATCAGTGTCACTATTCTTAGGAATATAAAAGAAGCACAGACGCTTAATTTCTTGCTGCAATAACATGTAATGATTTGGACTTTTTCATATATGTAACGCACTGTTGAAAATCAACCTACTAATTCCACTCGCATATTATTTCATAAAGTAATAAAAAAACATGAATGCGTTACTATGTCGGATTAAAAATTGTGCAAACTTATTTTCAGGTATGGTAATTGGTGATTTCAATAAAGGAGTTTTTCGTCAGAATAACTTGTTATTTATATATTAAATCATAATAATGGCATGTTGGTCGTGATCCACCTGCTTAAATATCCATCGAGTGGGTTTGCTAATTAAAAAAATAACTTATTAACATCTCATGAGAGTGGATGCGAGATTTGTGCAAGAGGTTTGCATAACACGGAGCAGCAGCAAAACCTGGCGAGCGGCGCGCGCGCCTACAGTCTCACGCTCGCTGCGCATAGAGACGTGCGCGCATCTCGCGCAACACACGCAATAGTAATATATATAGATATATATATTTTGAAAGTAGTTCGCTAACTGTGAATCGCATTTAATTTTTCCCAGTGAACAAAACTTTGCCGTAATGCGTTACGGGGCGGCGCTCACGCTGCTTCTGACAGGTGAGTTTTTCAGACGATTTCAGGAACCTGTGCTAACTTTTATCAATGATTTCAGAGGGTCATTAACTTTTGAAATCTCTATTTGTCAAGGCTCCAATTTTCGACATCTAAAACAAAAAAGCTTCACGGTATTAACTATAGGTACCAATCAGTAATTTTCAATTTAGAAAGCAAAGTAATTAAAATATTTAAGTAGGCACGTTCCCACAGGACATACTATGTAAATATTAGTACATTAAGTTATTGGTAAAATTAATAAAGAATTCAAATGCAAAATAGGTGTTCTAAAGTTATGGAACTTTCACCAATAATAAATAGGAACCGGAAATGTAGAAATTATATAACTGACTACTTGTTCGGAACTCGACATTCAAGTTGTCAAAATGAACCTAAATAATTAATATATTATTTAATTGAATAACATAATTTTTGGTCTTATTTATAATTAAATACGATAATATGGAAATTTGAAGAATCCATTCATCATAGAAGATATCATGTTCGATAATTTTGGATGTAACATCTCTACAAACTTTTGACTGATTCATAGTCTTATAACTAAACATTTTCTATATTAGTAGCGGTTCGATACGCCAGTAGCTCCAGTAGGTCAAGTGACAGACAAACGAGATGTGATCAAAAGAATCTCCTTTCGTTGATTCTACGTAAGGAATGTTGGCGCCTGGCGCTGGATACGATGTAGCTACTGAGTTTGGTGCAAGTCAAAGAAAATTACCTTATTCTCACAATCTGTACACAGTAATATTATTGTACTTTCTGCATATATCGATATTATATACACAAAGGTCAAGGGAATTTATGCAATGCTATTTTACGACGCTCACTTTTTGAGACATCTCAAAAACAATTTTCGTATATCGATTTTTTTTAATGTATAAAAGACATAATCGCTAATAGAACAATAAGTATTCGTGAATATTTACAAATTTCAAAAGAAAAGTAAGGTGGTCTTTTGTAAAGGCTGCTTTATGAAAGATTCCAAACATATTTTTTTATATATAGATACATGGAATTACACGCTAGATATATAGTTTGCGAATATTTTGAGATTATCAGTTTAAAAAAAAAACATTCACTTTATGAATGAAACAAACTCATCATTTTCAAATCAACAGTGCTAGGAATAAAACTTTGCGAACTTACGGGATCTATATAGGTATATCTATGTTATTCTTCCCACGATTTTACAAGTACAGTATCAACAACGTATTGTGTATACAAAGTATATTTTGTTATTTTTTTTATTACAGTTTAGATTTACCATTAGGCCACAATCTGTTCATACTGCCTGGTCTAGTTCATTACCATACGACGACATTTTACCTTCGACATGTTATAAAAATAATAACCAATGCATATTTGAGAAAAAAGATAATGCCACAAGCGTCATCCCATAAATAAAATTGGAGTCTTTCGTGTGCCGTTGAATAAATTATTAAAATTGTATAAAAGATTATTGTTGTTACAAAACTACATAGTAACGTAGTACATATTTATTCGTTGTGTGTGTATTTTTTGTATTTATTGTTAAACTATAAAATCGTGACTTTGTTAGAGAGCGAGTAAAAAATTTGCAAACGCTAGTAATGAAGTAACAAAAAACTTAATTGTTATGCTGACAGATTAATTAAATAAATTATGTGAAACAAACCAAAAACAGTACTACCAGAGTGATATCTAGGTGGCTAGCAACACTAAGGAAAACTAAAGATAATACTAAAAATTTTCACATAGCGAACTCAACGGTATCTGATATTCTAGTACCCATTATCTGCATCTTGAGCACAAATTGGCATAGACGGCGCTCCGTAGTGCAGAAAGTGCGGGTCTAACTTAATAATATGCACTGTTTACTACAAACATCGTCGAAACGAATTCACGAATAAAATGCATTTTACGGTGCAGAGAATCGCATCCGACGAACAGTAATGTAACTATTCGGTACATCGTTGGCCTTACAAACAAATTGTAGAAGAATAATAAAAAAAACTGTTGAAATTCAGAATGCTCTTTTGGTATACACATGAGATGTATGCGATATTTTATATATATGTAATACTGGAAAGAACAAATAAACATAGACACACTTATGCGAATACTATTGTATTCCATAATCTTTAAAATATTGACATGTATTACTTACCTAAATTTCAATAAAAATGCTTTATAATCCTCTTATATCCGCTCCAAAAACTTTACAGTTAATAATCCACCTGTCCTGTGTGGTGACTAATGGCAAGACATCTCTTCAGCTTGGTACAGTTTTATCTTGAGTTTTCATTTTTATTGCACCTTAATTTTTGTGCTTTATTCCGTAACCGTCGCATGTGAAGGAGCCACACAGTCATATTCATTAATACAAATGTTTGTCTCGTGAGGTGATCATAATACAACTGGAAAGTGAGGTATTAAACCGTTACTCTACCAAGGTCACCATTGCAACTTATTTTCATGGGAGGAGGAAAAACTACACATTTCATTAAAATTTAGATATAGAAATACTGCTCTAATAATCTCCTCGGAGACATGCCACTGTTTTGCTATGCGCATGCAAATGTCGAACTGAATGATCAGTCAGTCTTGTACCTGTAGCTTGCATATATTGTGAGTACAATGTCTATGTTGGACTGAATAGATGGAATGTTTTATCCAGTTATTAAAAAAAAAAATACGTAAGCGGATATTTCTAAATCTAACGGTAATAAGCACTTTTAAAACACATTTAATAACTTAAATCTATCAAGTTAGGCTACGTGGTGTGTAAAAAATTCGGACACCTAGATACATACCTGCATGCACTGGGTACACATTACCCTGCTTTCTTTGGCAGTTAGGTATAAAGGTCAATAGTCCATATAAAAAATACAAATCCAACTTTCTAACATACACAGTTTAATAACGTGTCATTCAGTGAAACAAAAAGTAAACCATAATATTTTTTTGTAAAGATGCTTGTAAAGAACTATTATTTTGAGACCTTATCCAATTATAGTAAGCTTCGCTTACACTTTTGTGTATGTTTTATTCCAATCTGTTTAAAAACAAAAAATACAAACGAGTACGAAATTGCTAGTTTAGTGTTTTAATTATTATATATACATACATATACATATGGCTGCAGTGACCCCAATCGTAAGTCGACTCGCACGATTGGTCATTGGCTCTATAAGGATAATATGAACTTCGTGACTAGCTTGACATTGGAATCGTTAAAAAAATTAAGTAGTAAATTTTTGTCTAAGCTTTCAGTGCCAGTGCCTTTTACGATGCTTTTAGTAGTTTAAAAAAAAATAATTAAAAAAGTTACAAATAATTAAACAAACAAATAATTAAAACAGAATAATTATATTTTGGTCATGTTTCAATATACCTACTAATATGCACGAGTATACATGTGTATACTAATATATCAACTTTCCCTAATACGGCGTCAAACCTTTTGTAATTAAGTCTAATCATAGAGCAGCATACAATATTTGAAAATGTAATATGCAAAGTATTGAGTTATTGAAAATCAATTTATATTTAAGGAGATTATACAATTATTTTATATATTTGATTTTGTTTAAATATAAATATATATAATTATTTATTTATATATTTTTATTATAAGAATATTGTACATCAATGTTTAAGTAATTTATGTTTTTAATTGCCAGTTATTATATAGTGTGACCTATAGTAAAAACTATTGATAAAAACTTAAGAGGAAGCACACAAAATTTTTCGATGAAAAAGAAGTAAATTAAATTACCAATATAATCCCAGAGCATTGAACGTGGTCGGAAAAAGTGGGGAAGACATGTACACGTTCATTTCTAATTATAAATCAGACGACCTTAACCTGCTGACCTTATAGTAAAAGTTCTCGCCAATATTGTCAGGTTCTTGTAATAGTAGAGTTTGCAAGCATTCCGTAGCAAAGCAGCGGTCAGACCCATCGTTATCCATTGTCGGCTCACCATCTTGACAGGCAGTGGTTGGTAGTACGCAAGCAGCAATATACGAGTCTCACATTCTTCCAAGTCAGTGGGTCAGATGGCAACGGTACCCGCACCGGTGCTACTCTCCCCGCTCCATCCTCCGCACCTCCTCCATCGGCCTCCCCTCACGGCACGCTGCACAACTGGAACGAGAAGTGAAGGAATGCCTTTGAACTTAATTCTGTAGCATTTTAAAAGGGAAGCTGCTCTAACATTTTTTACAAATGCTTATCGTTCAGGTTTAAACGAAACAATCAGATCGCCGTCGGATAGTATCTGTCCGAAACGATTTATTTAAATTGACTCCAATTTGTATCCACGCTGTTGGAGGTAAACATAATAAATAGTTTGAGGACGTCATGTTATGTCGGGCTTTTTGTTCGAGAAGAAACTTTCACCGTTTGATGAGTGACATTGTGTTTAAACGCGCCTTGACATGTACATAATTGTAGTAATTTATATAACAACGTTAAGAGCAGACGTCTCGTTAGGGTTTCTGGATATAGAAATTTATTTATTTTTTTATTATTAACTAAAAGTTCAGTATACCATATATAAAAAAATCCTTTAATTGAAAAAACTTAATTTGCTAGTCAGTTAAATTTTTTTTTTATTTAACTTTAATGAGAATCTAATCTAATATAATGGATGATGTACAAATATATATATATATATAACAGTTTTTTTTTAATTTTATATTTCATATTCATTATTGCAGTTAAGTGGTACACTACGTTAAGTTGTTATATAAGCCGGTTATTGATATAATAAACAGTTGAAGAGTGTGCATTTATGGAGGTTTTATTACCACAACGATTGCTCGATTGGAGCTGTTATGTTCTATATAGTTTTTGTTTACTGCACAACTTTCTAATGTCGGATCATCGAGAAATATGAGAAATAATAATAACAATATACGGGAGATACCGGAATCCTGTCATGATTGTCATATAATGTATGTTTGTTAAGACGGTTGTTATACAATTAGACTGTAGAATTGTTTTAAATAAAACTTGATGTGCAAATAAACTACATGTACTATAAATTACGCAAATTCACGGAATATCTAGAAGTTGTAAATAAATACTATGTAATTATAAAACCAAGTGCCCTACTTTTTACTTACAAACTTAGGTATCAGACGAAACCAGATGACAAATATTCAGACGGTTAACATAAAACATCCATATTTTAGAGCATATTGAAATCTAGTTACCTAAATTGGTCGAGATACATACTATGAAGAACAATGTATCTGTATCATCATATAAGGTTTTAGTATGACATAAGTAAAGAATGAGCCGCATGTACGCGTCGTAAATATCCACACGGAACAATTTCTGTGGAGTCGCGAACTCCAAGCGTCGCGAGCGTCTTCCTATCCTGGGAACGTCGCGGCATCGTCGTCACTGCAAACTGATTTTAGAATATCACGTATATGTAACTGCTCTTACATAAGCCGTTGTGTATTGTCTCGTTCGTTGATGACTTTATTACTTAATACATGTGATGCTGTCGCATAGAAAAGGAATGGAATAAACACATAGCAACACGAGCGGCTGTGCAGTGGGACGTAGGTCTTGAAACTATATTCACGTTTATATATATTACATATGAATCTTCTGGAAAAAGTTAACTAAATGACAGAGCATTTAAACAAACAACAAATCATATATAATATAAAAAAGTAACGGATATATAAACGAAAACCACGACTTTGCTTTATACTACTTACAGATATATATATGTACTATAGATTTCAAAATTATCAGTTGACGAATGATTATTTTTAGATTCACATTCTTGTTATTTCAAATTTTAAATTTCTCTAGAATTATGTATGAGTTTTCTATTTCGGCGTCGTATCCTCATATTGCATAATTATTACCAAAAATTCATATACAATACTTATAGCTTGTAATGTATTATGTAATGTAATGTATTATGTACCACTCAATTAGTTGTAGGGGCACTTAATTATTAACGTGAAGTAGAAAAATAAAATGTGTGTTACTATATTATCATGATTTTAATGCGGAATACAATCGGTAGTAAACATTTTAAGTGACTGGCAAAATATCTTAGCTCTCACAATAACACTTATAGCCAACATATATACATTTATAGCGTTGACATGTTTATATTATCTTTTCGGTGGCGCAAAAGAATAAATATACATTATATTTTATTCTCGTCTTTGCATGCATAGTGTTGTTAAATTGACATTAACATATGTAAAATCCTTGTTTAGGTAACACGTACTTAAAAAGGAAATTATGTTACATATTTTAACTATCTACAATTAGTAATTTTAGTCAGGACAAACGACTTCATGAGTATATATACATTGCACAATAATAGACAAGTACTTGAGCTAAACCTCCTCTGTCATCAGGAATCGTATCTGATGCCTGAGAGCGGTGAAAGCGCGTCCGGTCACGACTAACATGCGTGCCTCAACGTCTACTAACTCCTATGTGATTTTGATCTGCATACTATGTTCCTCACGATCGACATAACATCCATATATGTATGCTGAATACAAGTCTTCAACATGGCAATTCATACATGTTACATTTTAGCAGATCATAAATTAAAACAGCACCAGATAATTTATAACCCAGTTTTCATGGCTAAATTTACATTACGGCGATAGATTTAGATAAATACTATTGTACTTAATATAAAACTTACTTGAATAAAGACTATTTATATTTCTATATAGTGTGTTAACATACCAGATACGTATATCATGATTGAGTGACTTGATAGAATAATAAACAAATAGATATTCAAGTGTATTAAATTACTTAATTTATTTTTTATTGGTTTATTTTCTACTAGTTGTTATTAATTAATTGAGTTACTAGTGATTACTATGATTTACATACAAAAAACCATGATTTTAGATCTGGTTGACACAAAAAATACAATTGTGTCTCAATTGTATTTTTTTATTACAAAACAACACCTACTCCCATCAACACCCCAGCGAAATATGGGTGAGTATACCAAAACGTCACCAAAACGTCGATAATTGACAATCCCATATGGAATAACAGTCGTATATTTTTATATAGTATCTATGTACATATATATAAAGACGATACAAAGTTTGCACGTCGAGTTGCATAACCAAACTGCAGCGCCGTATGTTGTTTGTTTTACTGTTAATTTTAGTTGTTTTTCTGTAAATATTAAAAATATATCTTATTGTGATGATATAATCAACAGATGTTCTTTCCAAATGAGTATGTAACATGATACCCCGCAATATAGTTCTTGACGTAAAAAGATGATATAATGTACAAGTGTTCCAATGTGAAGTGAGTCATTATTATATATGGCCTTTAACTTTGACCGCATCGTATTAATTAATTACATCAAATCATCATCTATGTGAATATTATTCTTTATTTACTAATTTATTATTTGATACAATTTTGTAATTAAAATATAAAATAAATAAGTCTGACTAATGTATTACTGTTTGCCTCGAACTATGCGGAGTGCAGTACCTTAATCATACTATATATAAAGTAATAAATATACAAATATATATTTATACAATAACGTAAATAAAAAATAATAATACGTACTCATACATAACTGTTTGTATTTATGTTATACGGGAATCAAAACGGAGACTATTGTTAAGTGCAGGAATGTGGTAAACCGCAACACGTCGAAATTTTCATTTCTATAAATTGTCGGTATTTAAATATAGTTTGCATTAAAATAACCATCTGCTATTAAAATGAATCATTTTAATCTTTTCGTTCTTTACTGTGCTGTGACATCCGAATGACATTAATGGCTGATTAAATAACTAATTATGAAATCGTTGTAATAATTCCATTGTAATGATTTCGATTATTCGTACATCTGTACATAATTATTCAGCCACCCACTGAGCGGATTCGGTTACTTGACAATCCGTGGCTATTATAATGATTAAGATATTGATTTCGATATTAATTAACATGAGTATCACTATAAATTTTTATTTTAATATTTTGCTTTTCACGTGTGCCGCTTCTGATATCATATCGCTGCCTACTTTATTTACGTACAGTGACTAATATGATAATAAAGTAGCAGTAACTAGAATATAGTTGTCTCAAGTTTTTATTACAGTTATAATTTGTATTTACAAAATATTAATGGTTTTTTATTGCATTTCACTTTCTCACAATCTTATACTAAATAGTAATGCTGTCTACCTATCCTATACATTACCTACTAGAGAGATAAATTACATAGAATGAAATAAATAAGTGTAAAACTGGGTAACTCATACGATAATATGAAACCACTAATAGCATAAAAATTAACCGTTCATAAACGTGATTGAGTCTGAATGATTTTCTAATGTGTAAATATATATAAGTCTAAAAGTTTCAAATAAAAATATTCATCGGTGAAAACATAATGTGTTCATTCAGCGAAAGTCCCATTAAGTTAAGTTTCTCAATAGTTCGTCTCGTGTGTTCGATTATTGTTAGTCAATTTTCTTATGATGGTGTGGAAGATTTTCATTTTATAATATATAATCGAAAATCTAGTTACAAAATTTTTATAAACTACTTGGTCTCTAACTATCCGCAAAATGTAAATTTTTAGGATATTATTTGCATAATTGCACTTGAAAATTATCTAGTCTAGATTGACGTGCATTTAAACATATTTATGCAGTTTTGAACGTACGTAATATTAATAGATATTTCTAGTAAATAAAAAATACTGTGATATCAATGTTTATTATAATACTTTACTGTCCAGATTATCAGCGTGCCTTTAATATTGTCTATTACTTTTATTAGTTTGTAAAACGTCTATCGACACTTTAAAACATACTTTTTTTAAATATAAATCACACAAACTTAAACATCTCCTAGAATAATGTTAATTATAGATCAAAATCTAGTGACTGCTTCGATGTATTCAGCGTGACATATTATTCCAGTACTTACATTCTATTATAGTAAAAGGCATTAACTATGTAGATATCAGTCAGTCAGTTAATTATAACATGCAATAGTCCTATAGCAAAATATATTATTACCATAGTACAGTTTCTAGTATATAATTACTATACCATATTTGCTAGTGTTTATGGAGACATTATTGCAAAACATTTTTCATATGTAATTAAATATGGTGTGAAAGCTTTACTTCTATATATTTAAATTAGAAAATGTATTCTCTATTATAAAATGAAGATTAAATTAACTGCAATGTGTATATAATATTATTTCTTACATGAATACGCCAGACGCTTTTCTATAAAATTATTTTCTGTTTAATAGAAGAGTCAAGTAGCGCGCTGGAGCGCGTTGATGTCTTTCATATGAAAACAAATTTGACTTGATATGATATCTTATATGTTATGTACGATTAATTATCTTTTGATTATTGAGAGATATATATAAATATTTTAATTTTAAAATATTATTTAATTAATTTCAATTTTGTTACGATTTGATTTATAACTTAACTGTAACTGTATCAAAAATATGTTGTTATCAAAATAAGAATCCAATTTTATTATATGATTGTCAGCATGCCTAGAAAAATAAAGTTGATCCTGCGACAGTTGTTTAATAGTGGAATGCTTCCTTATATGTATAATAACATTTTAACTATCTGTCAAAAAAGAAAAATTTGTTTTGAATTTCGAAATCAGTTTGACGCAATCCCCTAAATATAAATACAGTGTTAGAGCGATCTTCAAAGAGATGTAGTGACTCCTAACAAAATTATATATGTAGATATTAGATCATAAACATCACCATTATCATTATGTTAGCATATTATAATGCATAATATCAATTAGCGTCTAATTATA
This sequence comes from Achroia grisella, assembly GCF_030625045.1. Taxonomy (NCBI): domain Eukaryota; kingdom Metazoa; phylum Arthropoda; class Insecta; order Lepidoptera; family Pyralidae; genus Achroia; species Achroia grisella. The sequence goes on from NW_026712658.1 coordinate 62,056, forward strand.
TAGTAAATAAAATTACAAAAATATCTATGCATCAATCATTTTGTATACAGTCTGTCGGTACTTTGTGCGATACAGATCTCGGTTCAACATACAGCAAAAATGCGTGGAAAGTGAGAGCCGTCCACATCTCGTAGGCTGCCCGCACGCGTCCCGCACTCGGCCTGCAGCCATTCAGCAGTGAAAGTGATCCACTGATCTCACGCGTACTGGACACTCGCAATTTGTCGCGACGAATGTGAAAGAAAATAGGCTACGTTTACAAAATGGTATTGACAGGAGATATTTTTGTGTATATACAAATAGAACGTGAATTTGAATTGCAAACAAGCTGACTCGCCAGCTGGTAATTAGTCTAACTATAGTCTATATGCATGAGCAGCACTATGGACATTACGTTATTATAGATCACCCATGATATTACTCTTGCAGTGCCATTACCTCTGTTATATAGATTAGAATATTTTGTCTCCTGTAATTTTACTAACTAATTTATACTCTACTTCTGAAACACAGCTCAAACGTACCATAAAATGTATATCAAAAATTACTTTACATCTATGTTATATAGAGAACATCGTAGTCTAATGGTTCGCCACTCCAGCTTTTAGACTCAAGTTTCATATTTAATAAGTGAAATTTGGTTGAAGTTGAAACAAAATAACGTTAAATTCCACGCGAACGAAGTCGCGGGAACAGCTAATAATATATAACAATTATTACAACTATACCTGATATTTCTGATAGTTCTATTTTTATTTATAACAACTATGACTATTTGTTTGTCTATTGAACTACAGAAATAACCTTAAATAGTTCAATTGCTTAATAATAGCATATTCATAATTCTCCCATAATTAATACCAGTTAGAGTATTACATTGTAGTCCAGAACACAGAATATAATCTGATAATACATCCTACTGGGGTGACATGAGACATCTACACGTATTGCAGGACGTCCGCTCAGCGCCTCCTCGCCCCTTTGCCGCACGACGCAATGTGACGCAAATTACTTCCCCCGCTTGCCAGATTTAGGAAGACATAACTCACGTTATCTGAATAAGGGGCGTTTATAGCAAATATTATCAGATTACCAATGATTTATATCGTTTTTTAGGTTTAAAACGAATTAAGTTCCTTTCAAGGACTGTCGGGTCTTTTTAAGTATATTATCCTGCTTATTAATAAGTTATCAAGTTACATAATAGTAGAGAAACTTAATTTAATTTTATTATTTAAGTAAATTTTAAAAATAATATAAAAGTTAGATTTCTTTAAATGTTTTGTAAATCTAATTCATAGAAAACTGAACGATTTGATGAATATTTGCTTAGGTTAATCATATCGTTTTTTAAATATACACTAACTGAAATAGAAATTAGAATTACTTGGGGAAATATTAAAGCTTACTTCGATAATCTGACTATAATCAAATCAATTATATTTACTTAGATTTGTTTCCAGCGGTGAATATAAGTGGATTATGAATAAAAAAATTTGGCAAGAATAATGTAAAAATAATGAAGCATTAAGAAAATTAAATGAGATAATAACTGGATTTACTAGATTGCCGACGTCGAACGAATTCAATTTTGAATACTATTGTATAACTAGAATTATTTAAATTAGATTTTCACAACTTATATAATAATAAAAGTTTAAAATAGATTCACTATGTAGTTATGTTAAATGGGCAATATATTTGATCTGCAGAATTTAATGAACCGTCAGTCATAGTTATCGTATAAAGTAATTAAAAAAACAAACTCTCTATTATTTCGGTAAATAAGTATATAATGATAGTAATACTTACTAATAAGAATAGTACAAATAAATTGTAAATTTAAAAAAAAAATTAATTAAAATAAATAAAACTTCATTATAATAGTAAGATAAATACTTGTTATTATTATTATAGAAATGTTTTCTTAATTTATCGAATCCTAACAAAAATGATTCAATGCAAAATTCATCATTATTTTTATCTAATTTCATAAAAAATTCTTCATATCTTAATGATGAATTTATTATCTTATTCTTACATTTATGTTAACGTAATTCAGAATGTTAACGACAATGTCTAGTACTCGAACATCCTGGTAGAAACATCGTGTGGTTTAAATTCATCAGTAGTAATTAAACAATCAGACTATATTAGTAACATAAGCGTGATTGTAACCGTGACCAAGTGACTGTTATCTTCGACATTTTATCATAATTTAGCTGCACGATACGCCTGCAGGCGTTCTGGCATGTTACTGTCACCAGATTGTATATTTATGCGTATACATATATGAGTAGTACATGCTGTTTGTCTTTGCTTGACATATTTACTAAACAATATTGTTATCACATTGTAGACATACAATCAATACAATACATAACTATGATTTACATTAGTGCTAATTTTGTTAGCAACTTTCACAATATTTCTATTTTGTATCGCATTGCAGAAAACTCTAACAAAATTCTATAAAATCTTCTCTTATACGGAGAGAGAACTTAAGTCTGCTTAATGGGTTATTATGATATATGTCGTTATGTGAAAACTGTCATATGAGTTACTTGAAGTTTATAATATAATATTGAATATGTTATTCGAATTATGATTTTTGAAAAACAAAATTAAGGAAGATATTACTTAATATACGTGGAAAAGTACAATTTTGATCTAATAGTACTTTTAAGGAGGCTATTGAAATTAGTTGAAATAATTAATTAACAAAATTCGTACTGAGTGAATTTCTATAGAGAATTAATCTATTAATTAAATAGAGTCGTTAGCAAAATGAAAACTTATAGAATATTTGATAAAATAGCGATTGAAACGACGTTCTTAGCTATTCATTCATTAGCCATATAGCGTGGTATAAATAGGGCGTCGTTAGTGGACCATTCAGACATCCGCGAAATTAACATTCTATCTTTGCATGGTGTCACTGCTCTCGTGCGTATACAAATAATTACAACATATATAAATAAAGAACCGGGAAAGTAAAAGTTTAAAGGGACAAGAAAAAGAAAGAGCTGTCAATTCTAAAAAATATCTACATTCTCTTTAATGGCACCTCTTTTGTTAGGGTCGCATATCCACTATTATTTATACGTCAGTTTTTATGCAAAACAACTTTGATGGTATATCAATATACTAATATAGTGTTTTTATAATACAGTCGTGTCAAATATGTGTATTACCCATAGCATAATATCCCATGTATGATTGCAATATCTTACCATCCGATCTTCGATCGTCGATCAAATACAATTACTTTATAGGTATATGTTGGGTATCAAATTCTAAGTATGTATTTATAAAAGCTATATGCATATATACTTATAAATAAATAGAAAATAAAGCCTGCAGTAGTTTGTTCGTTCAGTCGACGTTCGTAGTTCTAGAGATAGACAGACAGAGATAGAGCTATGGGTAGTACCTATCCATAGCTGCTCTTAGAACTACGTGCTGGTATAGAATGTTCGTAGTTACTCTATAATATACCACGAGTATATATAATACTAATCATTACTAGTGAAGTTTGATTAAAATAGAGTCAGTGACTTTACTGAGTACGAAGACTATTCCATTAAAAATTATCGTCCCAAAGACATATTTCAATTTATTTTTTATTATATGCCACGCTATCACTCTTACCCTAACCGATGAAACTAAACTTAACAGCGTTTCAACCTTCATAATGTTACATTATGCAGATTGTCAATTACATTAGAGGAGATTTTATCCGGATGGCATGGAATTCATCTTTTATGTTCCCTCGTGCGTAAGACTCGGTTAAAACATTCGTTTGAATCTAGAATTGGCAATTTATTTGGGAATGTATTCCAAATACGTATTTTTTAGTAAAATTACGACCTAAATAGAATATGTCAAAATTATTAATGTAATCCCTTAAAGTAAATTGTATCAGTTTCTTGATTAGTGTTAGTTAGTTAGTGTATGTATTACAGGTATTCTATTTTTTTTTAAATAAGAGTTACTGACACCATAATTAATATGTTTTATTACTATACAATACTATATGACTTTTGTATCAAATAATATTCATATTATATATATATAGCTATTTCATTACTTTATACGACTAATATCTACTGCAGAGAAGTAATAGTTTGCTACACTTAAACACGCAAACATAATTGCGATTTTATCTGATTGCAACAACTATTTCATTTTTTAAAACATACTTATATTTAATTATTCTTAATTTGTATATTAACGCAATAAACATGAAATTCAAGATTTCTTAATTAGGGCATATAAGGAATTAATTAAGTAATATAATAATATCTTCAAATTAAAACCATACATTACATGATAAGAGGATTGCATATATGTCAGGTATTTAGACACCGTTAGCTGTTATAAAATCCTATTTACCTTTGCAGCATATTGTACAATGAAATGAATTTTATGTTACAGATAAAATAAACTTTGTTGCTTTACAATAGACAATGCAAGACAATGGGATTTACAAGTATTTATAAAATGGTTTTATTATGATGATGCGAACATGAGTTATACAAATACAATAGGCGAAATAAAACAATAATGTTATGGAATAATAGTAATTGCTAGTTTACTATGATTTAATATCTCAGTGGTTGACGTAACGGAATGGTAGACAGTGGGCGACGGTTCTTCTTTGCTGATAATAACACCACCACCATCCGTCTAGAAATTACTTATAAATGCATAATTTATTATTTACACAATTTTTTAAACTATTTTGTATTACTAATTAGCAGTTATGTAAATACGTGGTTGTATTTAAAAAACTGTAGACGGTATGTAGCCTTATTAATTTTGAATATATTCTTATATCTACCACAGTAGAAATGAATATGCAATTCAACATAATAAAGGTATATATGTATATTACGATAATATATTCACTTCGAAAAGTATTGTTTGTAGTAAATATGGATTGCATAAAAATACTATGCTGCCTATAAATAGTATACATTTTATATACCTACCTAAATAATATATCGCTATGCCACAAAAAAGAAATCAATGACAAAATCAGTAATATTAACAGAATTATTTAAATACTAACATTAAATTTAACTCACGGTATTTCTTGCATATAATATTTGGAAATTTTCTATATTTTTTTTATTTAAGAGATAAGTATACATATTGAATGATGGGTTAGGCTTCTAAATTTAATTTTCTTAAAACTTCGTAGACGTAAGTCTTATATTCGCATAGCATTGAGTGAGTAAATAAAAACTATTGTTTTTATCACACAGTGAAAAGAAAGTGAATTTCTAGGTCAGGTCCTTACGCCCACATCCGTGCGTCCACTGCAATACAATAAATGCTCATAATGAACGACATAAACAATTTTAGCGTGTTTTTCCTCAACCCTCAAGATGACCTTTCACATTGTTATTCTAACTTGAGCTCTATTACTATCACATCAAAGAACTCATGACGAGTGTATCTGTATTTGTAACGGTTGACTTTTTCACCGGCATTTTAAGGCTTGACCACTTTCTTGAGAGCACTTTCACAACGACATGACAGTATGACGTAGCTAATTTGCTTTCTGCATATGTTATGTGATCATTCATTGATCCCGATTACCACCGTCACATTGTTTTCCAAATATAAACATACTAGCTGTCCCGTGGTCCCACCAGCGTGAAATTTATAACCTATATGTTATTTTGATGTATAAGCTGTATTACTGTAAAGTTAAATCAAAATGCGTTCAGTAGTTTCTGCGTAAAAGAGTAATAAACATTCACCCATTTTCACTAACTTTCGCGTTTATAATATTATTAATAAAAATAAGATACTTTTATATGATCTAATGTTTAGTTATTATATGACTAACACGATTAGTTGTGCAAACATACGGAATGATTAGGTAGTATTTTATTTATTTAACTTCAATGCACAAAAATAATGTGTACATATGGCGGACTTAACACCTTGCGGCGTTTTCGCACGCAATTATGCGTGGTGCAGAGATCGATTGTCGGCGCACTAATCCTTACTAATATTATAAATGCGAAAGTAACTCTGTCTGTCTGTCTGTCTGTCTGTCTGTCTGTCTCGCTTTCACGCCAAAACTACTGAACCGATTTAAATGAAATTTGGTACGCAGATAGTCTAGACGCAGAGGAAGGACATAGGCTACTTTTTAATGCGTAAAAAGGGTTGTAAGGGGTTCAAAATGGAAATACAAGGTTATCTTTATGCGGTTGAATCCTTATTCGTCATCTTTTCATTTCACTAGCTAACAACCAATCAACACATCGCGTGCGTTTGCGCCATTCGCCATCTTTTCATTTCACTATCTAACAACCAATCAACTCATCGCGTGCGTTTGCGCCAATAAGGTATCCATCACAGAGAACAAAACCACAGATAACATAATGTAAAACGAAAGATCTTGCCGGAAACATGACGTTGACGTTTAGTGAAAATATTGTTTTTTGACACTTTTTTATGATAAAATCGTATATCGTGTGTATGTGTTTTTTCTTTAAACCTGAAATTGGCCGATTGCGAGACAAATTTGGCGATTTTTTTTATTAATTTGTTTTACGGCTCTGGATACAAGCCCAGTTTAGCCCAACTTAAAGTTTTACAATATAAATTACAAAAATTAAAGTCAATGTCCAATGTTAAATAATAATAAATGTCAAACGTTGTTTCCCTGTTCTGAACAACTTAAAAAAAAACTTAATAACAATCACAATTTCTTCAAATTTTATTATTTATATTTTTTAAAGAATGTTGTGGTGTGGCACTATCCGAAATTAAATTATTTACCCATTTTTGTAGGTTATACAGAAATAATGTGTGGGTGTTTATTTAAAAAGCATTAACACAAAATTAATAAAGTATAGGTATTAATAAATATATGGTTGTTGTATCAAAATAGAATTTTCTTATTTTTCACTAAAATAAAAACTAACTGTCTTTTTTATAAAATAAATGACCTTTATATTATGGAACTATTTAAATTATTTAACTGATTGTAAGAAACAAAATGTTGGTTTGTAGATTAATACTGTAAAATTATTATTTGTACGGAAACGATAAAAATATATTTTTGTGCTGCGACAAAAACTAATATTATAAATGTGAAAGTAACTCTGTCTATCTATCTCGCTTTCACGCCAAAACTACTGAACCGATTTGAATGAAATTTGGTATACAGATAGTCTAGACCCTGAGAACGGACATAGGCTACTTTTTAATGCGAAAAAAGGGTTGTAAGGGGTTAAAAGGGGGGATGAAAGATTGTATGGAAGAATCGTCATTTTTGAAGCTAGAAGCTTGAAACTTATTTTTGAGACTGTTGATTAAATATAAATAAAAATGACATTCAATGTTTGTAAAAAGTTACCCTTAAGGGGTAAAATAAAATAGGGGATGCAAGTTTTTATGTAAACACGTAATTTTTGAAGCTAGAAGCTTAAACTTATTGTTGAGACTGTTGATTAAATATAAATACATATGACATTCATTGTTTGTAAAAAAATTACCCTTAAGGGGGTAAAATAAAATAGGGGATGCAAGTTTTTATGTAAACACGTCATTTTTGAAGCTAAAAGCTTGAATCTTATTGTTGAGACTGTTGATTAAATATCCTTACTTCCTTACTTCCTTACTAATATTATAAATGCGAAAGTAACTCTGTCTGTCTGTCTGTCTGTCTGTCTCGCTTTCACGCCAAAACTATTGAACCGATTTAAATGGAATTTAGTACGCAGATAGTCTAGACGCAGAGGAAGGACATAGGCTACTTTTTAATGCGTAAAAAGGGTTGTAAGGGGTTCAAAATGGAAATACAAGGTTATCTTTATGCGGTTGAATACTTATTCGTCATCTTTTCATTTCACTATCTAACAACCAATCAACACTTCGCGTGGTTTTGCGCCATTCGCCATCTTTTCATTTCACTAGCTAACAACCAATCAAAACATCGCGTGCGTATGCGCCAATAAGGTATCCATCACAGAGAACAAAACCACAGATAACATAATGTAAAACGAAAGATCTTGCCGGAAACATGACGTTGACGTTTAGCGAAAATATTGTTTTTGACACTTTTTTATGATAAAATCGTATATCGTGTGTATGTGTTTTTTCTTTAAACTTGAAATTGGCCGATTGCGAGACAAATTTGGCCATTTTTTTTAATAATTTGTTTTACGGCTCTGGATATAAGTCCTGTTTAGCCCAACTTAAAGTTTTACAATATAAATTACAAAAATTAAAGTCAATGTCAAATGTCAAATAATAATAAATGTCAAATGTTGTTTCTCTGTTCTGACGAACTTATTAAAAAAAAACTTAATAACAATCACAATTTCTTCACATTCTATTATTTACATTTTTTAAAGAATGTTGTGGTGTGGCACTATACGAAATTAAATTATTTACCCATTTTTGTAGGTTATACAGAAATTATGTGTGGGTGTTTATTTAAAAAGCATTAACACAAAGTTAATAAAGTATAGGTATTAATAAATATATGGTTGTTGTATCAAAATAGAATTTTCTTATTTTTCACTAAAATAAAAACTAACTGTCTTTTTTATAAAATAAATGACCCTTTCATTGTGTCATATATTATGAAACTATTTAAATTATTTAGCTGATTGTAAGAAACAAAATGTTGGTTTGTAGATTAATACTGTAAAATTACTATTTGTACGGAAACGATAAAAATATATTTTTGTGCTGCGACAAAAACTAATATTATAAATGCGAAAGTAACTCTGTCTGTCTGTCTCGCTTTCACGCCAAAACTACTGAACCGATTTGAATGAAATTTGGTATACAGTTAGTCTAGACCCTGAGAACGGACATAGGCTACTTTCTAATGCGAAAAAAGGGTTGTAAGGGGTTAAAAGGGGGTGAAAGATTGTATGGAAGAATCGTCATTTTTGAAGCTAGAAGCTTGAAACTTATTTTTTGAGGCTGTTGATTAAATATAAATAAAAATGACATTCAATGTTTGTAAAAAATTACTCTTAAGGGGGTAAAATAAAATAGGGGATGCAAATTTTTATGTAAATTCGACATTTTTGAAGCTAGAAGCTTGAAACTTATAGTTGAGACTGTTGATTAAATATAAATACATATGACATTCATTGTTTGTAAAAAATACCCTTAAGGGGGTAAAATAAAATAGGGGATGCAAGTTTTTATGTAAACACGTCATTTTTGAAGCTAGAAGCTTGAAACTGATTGTTGAGACTGTTGATTAAATATAAATAAAAATGACATTCAATGTTTGTAAAAAATTACCCTTAAGGGGGTAAAATAAAATAGGGGATGCAAATTTTTATGTAAAATCGTCATTTTTTAAGCTAGAGGCTTGAAACTTATTTTTGAGGCTGTTGATTAAATATAAATAAATATGACATTCATTGTTTGTAAAAAAATTACCCTTAAGGGGGCAAAATAAAATAGGGGATGATAGTTATTATGTAAATTCGTAATTTTTGAAACTAGAACGATGAAACTATTTTCATTGGTTCTTTTGGGGTAGATTTTTAAATACCCCACTAATGTTATAACTGTGAAAGTAAGTCTGTTTGTCTTTCTGTCAGTCTTACGCTCCAAAACAAAACAAAAATTTAAATGAAATTTAAAAAATTTAAATACAGTTAGTTTACACCCGGACAAAGAATATAGGGTACTTTTGAATGTGAAAAAAGGATTGTAAGGGGGTTGCAATGGTACGCTGTATGGAAGAATCGTCATTTTTTAAAACTAGAAGTTTGAGTTATTTTTAGACATTCAATGTTTGTAAAATTTTTACTCTTAGGGGGAGGGGGGGTAGTAAAATAAAATAGGGAATGAAAGTTATTGTGGAAATTTGCTGTTTGTGTGGTTGTGGAAGCTAGAACGATTAAACTTTTTTCTTTGTCTTTTTAGAGTTAGTTTATTAAATACCCTACTGATATTATACATGTGAAAGTAACTTTGTCTGTCTGTTTGTCTCGCTTACACGCCAAAAATATTGAACCGATTTAAATTGAAATTTGAAACAGACATAGATAGACTAGATCCTGAGAAAGGTAATAGGTTACTTTTTAATGTGAAAAAGGGTTGCAAGAGGATTGAAAGGGTAGATCCAAGGTCATATAGATATATCGTCATGTTTAAAGCTAGAAACTTGAAATTTATTTTTTAGTCTATTGATTAAATATTTATTTTTATTTTTTATCATTTTTTAAGCTAAAATGATGAAACTTATTTATTTGACTTATATTGTGTTAATTGAGTTAAATATTTTTTCATTATTTACGCGGACGAAGTCGCGGGTACAGCTAGTACAATAATAAATAAATAAATAGCCCCCTGGACAATTCACACAGCACCATCTAGTTAAGCAAGCTTGTATTATGGATATTAGATACAAATATATATATATATTTTTTTCGTAAATACATATTATACATAGAAAACACCCATAGCAACACAAACAATCATACTCATGAATACAAATGTTTGTACCGTGCGAGGAATTGAACCCGCGACCATCGGAAGAAAAGCGGTGTCCTTTACTGCTAGACCACTGAGGCCGTCAATATAAATGAGACATGTATTTTTATAACATATAACCCAAAATGTATATGTATATTTATAAAAAAAATGTAATATGTATATGTATAAATACTGTATATGAATAAATACTTTATGATTTCACAATCACATTGTATATACAGTATCAAGTGCGAGTAAAAAAAATAGAGATATTCAGACAGAACGATAGGGAAATAGCAGAAAACAGTATGTAGTAAAATAAGTAGAATGGAAGTAAAAGAGAAAATACAAGTTGTAATAATATTCCAGCAATTTACGTTTGAATGAAATTTTATTTTTATTATTATTTTATTATCTACATAAAGCATAATAAAGGCTGTATGTTGTCATACAGCTGTTGGTTCGGGTGGGGCTGAGTAACTGGTACAAGGCGAACTTTAAACATTTGGTCGACATTCATCCTGCACTGTAGGTATATTAAACAATGGCTTCACGATATACTAAAAGGGACGTCAAATTAAATAAATTACATTTATTCTCATTCAGAAGTCACATGATTAATTTACTTGTATAAAAGTCAACACATCAGCAGCAAAATGTCATATATGCTGTATCGTTCAGGCATCTGTTTTATTTAGTTACTTATTATCTAGACATTGAAATTACTCACATGAATATTTACTGTTACAAAAATATCCAAGTCACTGATAACAAGGCAGTCTAAAACAAACATAAATATTACTAATTTTTATTTGTTTTGAATTATTTCTATAAATTAGAAGTTTTTATTGATTTATTAGTTAGATTATAGCATTCTTTACCTATCTTAAACATCAATCTTTATTTATTTCCAAATTTTCTTTGCGCTTAAACCGCCAATATTATGCAAGATCCGGCTGGAATGACCGATAACCACTCGTGATAATCAATCATTTCAGCAGCCTTTCGCAATTTCCTATACCGATTTAAATCAACAACATTTAATTTTCCAGTTTCCAAGTACTTCGTAGACCCATTAAGCCTTCTTACTACTTAAACCAATCATCAATATTCAATAAGTTGAGAATTTTGTTGTACTTGTGACTAGTAATAACTTCATTAAGATACAAGGGGAACGGGTAGGGATGAACCGTTTATAATTACACCAATGGTCGGTGTTAAATAACAAGGCTAAGATTATATTCATCCCACATTGAAATTACTATTTTAGATATTGCTATTATTCTTAAAAATAATATTCGAAACTCATTTTCCTTTTATTATTTTTATTGAATATTTATTATTTAACTTTCGCCTTATCAGCACGATATAGAATATAAATATTCATAATTTTCTCTTAGTCTTAAATGCATGTTAACGTTGATAGAAAAGTTGCGCTTCACTTTTATATATTGAATAAATATTAATTTCAATGATAATCGAATCTCATTAATTGTATTTGTATAATATAGTACCTACTCATTTATATTAAAATTATGAAGAGGTAACGTTTGCGAGTTTAAATATCGGGTAATGGGTAGATACTACTAATTCGAATTTGAAAACTCTTTTAGTGTTGGATAGTCAATTTATTTAAAAAGGTTATTATAGGATATATGTTATATATTATAGGCACGTTATGACCAATAGGAGTAGAGCTACAATATGTATATTGCAAAAATGGGGATGATTTCATAAATAATGCATTTGTATGGTAGTAATACATACGATGTTAGTTTATGTAAGGTATAATTATTGTTCACCCAAAGTATATTCTAATTAATACTAATTATATATATATATATATATTATATACATAATAGAAGATCAAAACAAACTTACACAAGTGAAGTTTGATTGTATTATATAAATACATTTTATTGTGAATATATAATGAAACAACAATTTTGGATAAAAAATATTTTCAGTAATGATTTCGAATTTTAAAGCAAAAGACTTGTATTTTGCTTTAAAATGTTGGAGAGAAAACGCTTGAAACTAAATTTGAAATATACACAATACATGCCTAATAATATATTTTCTCAATTGCAAATGTTAATGAAAATACTGTTTGTTGTCCACAGTGTGGTGCGGTGGTGCGCGTGCGCAGGGTCGTTATTATGGCAAGGATCTCGGCGCACTGTCCGAGCTGCATCATGGTGTGCGGGGCCGCGTGTATGCAGTAGACTCACGGACGCTCTTCATTAAAGATTTCAACTATGACGGCGAGGGGCCATGTAAGTATACAATATAATAACTAATTTAACGAGAGGGCGTCATTGCCTTGAGTTACTAACTACACCGAAAGGTCATGACCTCAAATCGGGATGTCGCTAAAAATATAGTGTGTCATCAATAATATAAAAAAGATGTATATTGTTTTGTAATAATAAGATTAATTTCATTCCTACAAATTACGTAATGCCAGTTTTTCAATTAAAATATATAATATTAGTTGCTTAAACACTTCTGCACATTGTAACAGTAAATCTATATAGCTTAGATTCAACGTGGAGTGTTTAGTATATATATAATACTAGCTGTACCCGCGACTTCGTCCGCGTAAATAATGAAAAAATATTTAACTCAATTAACACAATATAAGTCAAATAAATAAGTTTCATCATTTTAGCTTAAAAAATGATAAAAAATAAAAATAAATATTTAATCAATAGACTAAAAAATAAATTTCAAGTTTCTAGCTTTAAACATGACGATATATCTATATGACCTTGGATCTACCCTTTCAATCCTCTTGCAACCCTTTTTCACATTAAAAAGTAACCTATTACCTTTCTCAGGATCTAGTCTATCTATGTCTGTTTCAAATTTCAATTTAAATCGGTTCAATATTTTTGGCGTGTAAGCGAGACAAACAGACAGACAAAGTTACTTTCACATGTATAATATCAGTAGGGTATTTAATAAACTAACTCTAAAAAGACAAAGAAAAAAGTTTAATCGTTCTAGCTTCCACAACCACACAAACAGCAAATTTCCACAATAACTTTCATTCCCTATTTTATTTTACTACCCCCCCTCCCCCTAAGAGTAAAAATTTTACAAACATTGAATGTCTAAAAATAACTCAAACTTCTAGTTTTAAAAAATGACGATTCTTCCATACAGCGTACCATTGCAACCCCCTTACAATCCTTTTTTCACATTCAAAAGTACCCTATATTCTTTGTCCGGGTGTAAACTAACTGTATTTAAATTTTTTAAATTTCATTTAAATTTTTGTTTTGTTTTGGAGCGTAAGACTGACAGAAAGACAAACAGACTTACTTTCACAGTTATAACATTAGTGGGGTATTTAAAAATCTACCCCAAAAGAACCAATGAAAATAGTTTCATCGTTCTAGTTTCAAAAATTACGAATTTACATAATAACTATCATCCCCTATTTTATTTTGCCCCCTTAAGGGTAATTTTTTTACAAACAATGAATGTCATATTTATTTATATTTAATCAACAGCCTCAAAAATAAGTTTCAAGCCTCTAGCTTAAAAAATGACGATTTTACATAAAAATTTGCATCCCCTATTTTATTTTACCCCCTTAAGGGTAATTTTTTACAAACATTGAATGTCATTTTTATTTATATTTAATCAACAGTCTCAACAATCAGTTTCAAGCTTCTAGCTTCAAAAATGACGTGTTTACATAAAAACTTGCATCCCCTATTTTATTTTACCCCCTTAAGGGTATTTTTTACAAACAATGAATGTCATATGTATTTATATTTAATCAACAGTCTCAACTATAAGTTTCAAGCTTCTAGCTTCAAAAATGTCGAATTTACATAAAAATTTGCATCCCCTATTTTATTTTACCCCCTTAAGAGTAATTTTTTACAAACATTGAATGTCATTTTTATTTATATTTAATCAACAGCCTCAAAAATAAGTTTCAAGCTTCTAGCTTCAAAAATGACGATTCTTCCATACAATCTTTCACCCCCCTTTTAACCCCTTACAACCCTTTTTTCGCATTAGAAAGTAGCCTATGTCCGTTCTCAGGGTCTAGACTAACTGTATACCAAATTTCATTCAAATCGGTTCAGTAGTTTTGGCGTGAAAGCGAGACAGACAGACAGAGTTACTTTCGCATTTATAATATTAGTTTTTGTCGCAGCACAAAAATATATTTTTATCGTTTCCGTACAAATAGTAATTTTACAGTATTAATCTACAAACCAACATTTTGTTTCTTACAATCAGCTAAATAATTTAAATAGTTTCATAATATATGACACAATGAAAGGGTCATTTATTTTATAAAAAAGACAGTTAGTTTTTATTTTAGTGAAAAATAAGAAAATTCTATTTTGATACAACAACCATATATTTATTAATACCTATACTTTATTAACTTTGTGTTAATGCTTTTTAAATAAACACCCACACATAATTTCTGTATAACCTACAAAAATGGGTAAATAATTTAATTTCGTATAGTGCCACACCACAACATTCTTTAAAAAATGTAAATAATAGAATGTGAAGAAATTGTGATTGTTATTAAGTTTTTTTTTAATAAGTTCGTCAGAACAGAGAAACAACATTTGACATTTATTATTATTTGACATTTGACATTGACTTTAATTTTTGTAATTTATATTGTAAAACTTTAAGTTGGGCTAAACAGGACTTATATCCAGAGCCGTAAAACAAATTATTAAAAAAAATGGCCAAATTTGTCTCGCAATCGGCCAATTTCAAGTTTAAAGAAAAAACACATACACACGATATACGATTTTATCATAAAAAAGTGTCAAAAACAATATTTTCGCTAAACGTCAACGTCATGTTTCCGGCAAGATCTTTCGTTTTACATTATGTTATCTGTGGTTTTGTTCTCTGTGATGGATACCTTATTGGCGCATACGCACGCGATGTTTTGATTGGTTGTTAGCTAGTGAAATGAAAAGATGGCGAATGGCGCAAAACCACGCGAAGTGTTGATTGGTTGTTAGATAGTGAAATGAAAAGATGACGAATAAGTATTCAACCGCATAAAGATAACCTTGTATTTCCATTTTGAACCCCTTACAACCCTTTTTACGCATTAAAAAGTAGCCTATGTCCTTCCTCTGCGTCTAGACTATCTGCGTACTAAATTCCATTTAAATCGGTTCAATAGTTTTGGCGTGAAAGCGAGACAGACAGACAGACAGACAGACAGAGTTACTTTCGCATTTATAATATTAGTAAGGAAGTAAGGAAGTAAGGATATTTAATCAACAGTCTCAACAATAAGATTCAAGCTTTTAGCTTCAAAAATGACGTGTTTACATAAAAACTTGCATCCCCTATTTTATTTTACCCCCTTAAGGGTAATTTTTTTACAAACAATGAATGTCATATGTATTTATATTTAATCAACAGTCTCAACAATAAGTTTAAGCTTCTAGCTTCAAAAATTACGTGTTTACATAAAAACTTGCATCCCCTATTTTATTTTACCCCTTAAGGGTAACTTTTTACAAACATTGAATGTCATTTTTATTTATATTTAATCAACAGTCTCAAAAATAAGTTTCAAGCTTCTAGCTTCAAAAATGACGATTCTTCCATACAATCTTTCATCCCCCTTTTAACCCCTTACAACCCTTTTTTCGCATTAAAAAGTAGCCTATGTCCGTTCTCAGGGTCTAGACTATCTGTATACCAAATTTCATTCAAATCGGTTCAGTAGTTTTGGCGTGAAAGCGAGATAGATAGACAGAGTTACTTTCACATTTATAATATTAGTTTTTGTCGCAGCACAAAAATATATTTTTATCGTTTCCGTACAAATAATAATTTTACAGTATTAATCTACAAACCAACATTTTGTTTCTTACAATCAGTTAAATAATTTAAATAGTTCCATAATATAAAGGTCATTTATTTTATAAAAAAGACAGTTAGTTTTTATTTTAGTGAAAAATAATAAAATTCTATTTTGATACAACAACCATATATTTATTAATACCTATACTTTATTAATTTTGTGTTAATGCTTTTTAAATAAACACCCACACATTATTTCTGTATAACCTACAAAAATGGGTAAATAATTTAATTTCGGATAGTGCCACACCACAACATTCTTTAAAAAATATAAATAATAAAATTTGAAGAAATTGTGATTGTTATTAAGTTTTTTTTTTTAAGTTGTTCAGAACAGGGAAACAACGTTTGACATTTATTATTATTTAACATTGGACATTGACTTTAATTTTTGTAATTTATATTGTAAAACTTTAAGTTGGGCTAAACTGGGCTTGTATCCAGAGCCGTAAAACAAATTAATAAAAAAAATCGCCAAATTTGTCTCGCAATCGGCCAATTTCAGGTTTAAAGAAAAAACACATACACACGATATACGATTTTATCATAAAAAAGTGTCAAAAAACAATATTTTCACTAAACGTCAACGTCATGTTTCCGGCAAGATCTTTCGTTTTACATTATGTTATCTGTGGTTTTGTTCTCTGTGATGGATACCTTATTGGCGCAAACGCACGCGATGAGTTGATTGGTTGTTAGATAGTGAAATGAAAAGATGGCGAATGGCGCAAACGCACGCGATGTGTTGATTGGTTGTTAGCTAGTGAAATGAAAAGATGACGAATAAGGATTCAACCGCATAAAGATAACCTTGTATTTCCATTTTGAACCCCTTACAACCCTTTTTACGCATTAAAAAGTAGCCTATGTCCTTCCTCTGCGTCTAGACTATCTGCGTACCAAATTTCATTTAAATCGGTTCAGTAGTTTTGGCGTGAAAGCGAGACAGACAGACAGACAGACAGACAGACAGACAGAGTTACTTTCGCATTTATAATATTAGTAAGGATTACGATACGATATATATATATTATGATATGTTAATATACCTAAACGTAAAAAATAATCTTTTTTCATAAATATTTTTGTGAAGCATTTATTTGTAGTAATACAAAAGTAAAATAAATATCAGAAAGGCATTTTAGAAAATACCTTTAATGTACATTTTTCTTTTATTTTTGTTATGTTCAAAAGTTTGCGCATACTTTACCACGGCAGACATCTGTTATGAACAATATCGAAACATTGTAGAACAATATTTCAGTGGTTCTTAGAAGTAGGTACTTATTATCACGTAACACCTGCAACATAAACTTCCTTCGAGTCAGCCAGCCACTCCAATTTCCTAAAAGTATATTTATATGCTCCTAGTAGAAAAACTCTCTTGCTTTCTTTGTTCAAATTTCAAATTGTTTAATATTTTAACCAAAAAGCTTATACGGTGTGTTTGGCTTAAAAAAGACAAAAAAAATATTTTTGTATATATAACATATTTTCTTTTTTTTATTGTTTTTTTTAAATATTAATTTAGTATTGATCATCTAAACATATACGAAAATATGCCTATGATTTGAATATTGGTAGAACTATTAAAATAGTATTACGTACCTCTTACACGTCTGTCTAGACTTGTTACATGATGTGAATATGTATAAGGTAATGATACAGTCTACATAAGTTAACTAATTAGTTACGTAATTAATGCAAGTTATTTTTATATTAAAATATGTTTCAATAATAATACAATTAAAACTAATATTACTATACTGCTCATTACACAGATATAAGACGACAGTATTTGATTGGCGTCAATTACCTTTTTCATTGACGGGTAGAAATATGTGGTGGTAACTACAAGCCGGGTCACACAAAACTCTATCTCCAAATTTACCTATAGATGAGCGACTATTTATAGATTCTATTAGAAATTCCAATAAAAGTACATCAATAGTTTTTTACTATTTATGGCATAAATTTAAAATATGGAAATCGTGTATTTTCGATTTGTTATTTTTAAATAAAAAATTGTACGAGTAAATTGCACTGGTGTTTAGTTCAAAACCTATAAAATTTATGTACCTAGTTAAGATTTATAAACATTACTGTCAAAATTCTTTGCGTTGCTCGGTAATAGTGTATGTTACACAACGCAAATTTAGTTCGGACGGAAAAAAGACACCCAGGATTGTTCTCCGTCTACTTAGGTCCAGACAATGAATTAATCTCCTTAGAAATATCCATGCTAATGACTTAATACGGCGTATTGTCTGCAGTCATTAATCTAAAGCTGACTGGCTAGTATTGTTGCAAGCGTGCCTGTATTAATTAGTCTTGTGAACTTTCCACTAGTGCCGCTCGTGTGACCAATTGCCATATTTTTTAAAGAATTGTTTGTTAAGGTTTTCTGTTTTTATTTTGTAAGATAATGGAAAGATGCACCCCCTGCACTAACGGTTTACGCTGGCGGGGCACCAGTGAAGGATGATAAGATGAGCATGAGGTCAGGTCAGTTAGCACATCGTGACAAATTCCCCAAGAATTTATCACGATGGTTTCCAGGGGGAACCACGTGGAGGTCGACCTAACATGGTACATTGCTAGCAATGGGAGTTACTAATTCCCATTACTAACAATCCACGTCCCCCCAAGGTTTTCTGTTCTTATACCTCAACCACAGTAGTGTCTTGGTCTTGTATAGGTTTTATTTATAAAATATTCGACTATATTTTAAGGTTATATAGAATAAATTAATAATTTTAAACTGATTGAAAAAGTAACAAAACCAATAATTTGGTTAAACAGGTACGCTCGCTCAGTATCATGTTAGTTTATAATAATAATATATTGGTCAGCTCATATTAGCTATTGTACAAAGTGTATAAGTTGTTTGTTACGGGTTCACTCGCGCAAATCCTTTTTTATATTGCTTCAGTGATCATTTTTATATGGAAGAGGACACTGACTTCTGAAACACAGGTATTTTCTATACCTACCTCAGAATTCAGGGACTTCTTAAGTATTTGTAAAAAAAAAATTTTTAGATAATAAAGATTATGATTATGATTTTGGGAAAACCTTTAAGTTAATATAATACCATTATTTTTATAAACGAATTGTGGATGTATGTAAGTTCATATAGCACTGCTTATTGTGTTTTAGTAGTTGTTTAAACAAGTTAATGTTAGTGTCCTCCGCGCAATCAAACAGGCTAATTCTCAGCACTCATTTAATACTAACTATAGCCTTCAACTGACGGCACAATCACGCTTTGTCTATTTGTTTTATTGTCACCAAACAACGCGTGGCTCACGCATAATAAGCCGGCTTATTGCTCAATCGCCACGTTTTCATATAATCCTATTCACAAAACAGTTACGATAAATTATGAAGGTTGATTCAAATCTGTTTGACCTAGTTTTGTATTATGATTATTCTAATTAAGTTATCTTACTACAGTACAAAATATTTAACAGTTTATTTACAAAATTTACATAATTTAGTCTCTTTAAATCTCTCTTTAATAAAAAATAATCTCTTTAAGTAAATTATATCAACAATTTTGAATTTTCCCATAATTTTCGAGTCGCCATAGTAAAGTTATCTATGTAGACATTTCTGTTTTACCTATTTCGGTCTTTTAAAAGCTTGCAATGCAAGGTATATATGCCGTATTATATGGTGAGATATGGCAGTGTAATATAATGTAGATTACATTTCAATTCTCGTGAATAACAACACATGCAGGGATACCAGGAATTTCACTGTATTTTTGAAGTGCGTGGTGCTATTCATTCCTATATCCGATAGCTACCACTTTATTAAAATCTACACTTACTAGTGCAGTAATTAAAAAAGTATAATTGAAAATATGTAATAGAATTTGTATTAGCTAAAATATCACATACCTACATGATGTAAATCAGGTAAAGGTCTACTACTTCGTCAAGACAGTTTATTAATAAGTAAGTAATACGAATAACAAAATAATCATTGATTTCTGAAAACTTAATTTAAGTAACATTTTATCTATGACTCCAGATTAGGCTATACATATAACTACGCATGCTATAAGTAGGGCTAATATTGCAGTTATAAAATCAAATTTCGGATTGATATAAGTCTTCTAAGTTACAATACAAACGACTCTACATCTGCCGTAATTACGCGACGCTTTGCACAAGTTGGGTGCACTCTGTTCGTTGGTTGTACACCGTACAGCGCACTGTGCACGGCCACAAATTACGGCGCCGCCGTAAACTAGTGCCATAAACTAGGTGGGACGTAAACATGCCACGTACAGATGTACCGGCCGGTAAATGAGAAGTTATGGCCGGTTTCTTACCTTTTTAGGGTAGAAAAAAGTTAATCCTACATTCGGCTTTTAAGATTTTTTTTCAGACCGAAATAAATACTAAATACCTATTTATTGAAACAGAATGAATATTAAATGCTTGTATTATACCATGTACATATTCAGAAACGAATACGTTAATCAAAAATAAAATAGTTGATTCTTAAATAGACAATTTTTCAATATACCTACTGTTTAAAGAAGGATTGTATAAGGTACGTTTATAGAAGTCTTCTAGAACAGGAACTGCTATGCTATAACTATGACTAAACGAGCAAAATAACGGAGCGCATCATGATATTCTGTGTGCAGTAATGTACCGTAACGGATCTGTCTACTATTGCACGCTGCACGCTGCAAATACGCTGCAATCAGCGCATCGCAATTGAACAAACCCCACTCATTAACCCGATACGTGACAGGAGGGAGGCCAAGGGAAATTTAATTTTATTATCGACTAGCTGTTCCCGCGACATCGACCTGGTGGAATTTACCTTTGTTCTTCTAAAATAAAAGTAGCCTAAGTTACTCCTTATTACATCAGCTTCCTGCCAAAAAAGTCCCCTTAACATCGGTCCAGCCATTTGAGAGATTAGCCGGAATAAACAGACAGACAAAAATTATAAAAAATATTATTTTGGTGTATGTACCGTATTTATATTCATATTCATGTAGTAAAAGAACGGTTATTTCAATATTACAAATGTATATATTATAGGATAGGCATTGTATGGTTACTAGTAATGTTTTAAAGGGTGTTTTATGTAATTGTGTACAATGAATTTTAAGAACCTTAAAAAATTGTAGATCATATGTAGTTAAATATTACAGTGGTAAATACTTAATATTTATGTAGTAAAAACTGATAAATAAATTAGAAAAACATACATAATTTAATTTTTTTTTTAGATTTATCTAGCAGGGTTATTGAAAAAAGAGTCAGAAATACCTATTTCATCTGTCGTAAACCAGGGCTGTTCGCTAGTGTATATGCGTAGTTGATATGAGTCTATCAACATCTAAAATTAATTATTGATTTACTAGTAACATAATTCTAATATCAATTTAACGAAATATTATCTACAAACAAAGCCTGGTGGACTGTTTTCTAAAACATCAATTTAACATTACTCCTAGCGGCATTTGTATGACAACAGTAAGATATTCATAATTTATTATTTGATATTATTTAATCGGTGCTGTACTCAAAGTCAAACATTTATTTTATGAATATGAATCTTTACAATTAACTTGGACGATTAATTATGTTAAATAATGTATGCTTTAAATATTTACCAATGTCTATTTTAATAAAAGACAGGGAAAGGGAAAGAATATTATATATATATATATATATATATATATATATATATATATATAATATTCACCTTAAGAGTCCCTTTATTAACATCTTATAATAAATTAGAAACTGATAATAAATATGAGAAAATAAAAGTTATTAGACCACTATTATGTATTTACATCTTTATTTATTTTACTAGTTAATTACACTACAAATAAAATAATCTGAGCTGAAACCGAAAGCATTAGGAACGGCGAATTACATGATTTTTTTTTCATTTGTTTTTTCCATATTCATATATCTGGTGTTTAGGTAGTTTAGACTTTTGTTGGATAAAATACACTTGACATTTTTGACTTTGTAAGTACTTGATAGAATGACTCCTGGCTTATAAATAAGTAGTACCTACTGGGAAAATATCAAGTCGTACAGTAATCCCTTAGGCAGGTTACGTACTTGTTTTAACTAAGTTTTTAATTAAAATTTGCGAATATTAAATTGTCGTTTTAGTTAGGTCATTTTAATTTAGTATACAATGAGATAATGATTAATCAGTATTTATCTGATTGAGTGCCAATGAAAACTTATTTAATAAGGTAAATTAAGGATATTATGTTTAATAATGTTTTTAAGTCTTACATGAAAACAATAAAGTAAATATGAGAGCACAATAATATTTTTGTATGTAGTTTGTGTTTAGTCTTTTCCAAGTATGTACTTATATTTAATATATTAGCTAATGTTATCTTTCGTTTAAGTCTTAATTAATAATTACAAGCATAAGTTCAAAATACGCTAGCAATATCTTTTAAAATTGTATGTTGTTTGTAAATTAACCCATACTAATAATAGATAATAACAATAGATGTAGATTCAGTCTTCAGCTGGGAATAGAATTAACTATAATTATAATAGAAAAACTAAGATATAAAGAGACACGAGTGTGGATATATTGAGTCTATCGAAGTACTTTAAAGAAAAAATCTAAATGAATACATTCATTTTAATTAATAATACCAGTTTTTAAGTTTGAATATATTTACGAATCAGAAATTCATAATTTATCAAATAAAATGTAATAAAAGTATCAAAATGTAATAAATAATAACTTATGTTACTCGATATTATGCGCTCTTTACACAAACAAATAAATGCTACAAATAAAATTTTATTTACATACAATATTAATTTATCTGATACAAAACATACAATTTTATTTGCTTATGCCACGCGAACTGGAAATAATGAACTATCTATATGGTATTGTTTGATCGGATCCAATATTTTAATTAAAAAGCATAGGGTATGATTGAAAAGCTTTATCGACAAGCTCCCAATCCAACTAAAATTTAATTAATACTTGACTGATTCAATTATATTTCGTATCTATTAAAAGCATGAAAGCGCAAATGAATATGTGGCTTAAAGCATACGTTTATAGTTCACAATTGATTAGTTTGTAGATTAGTAATGAAGAATGATGGACGTGTCACTGCCCCACTACTTTCTCTCGATTCCCAGAATGGAGTGACAGATGACCATTGGGATTATAGGCAGTAGTAGTACCTACCCGCATTGATTTAATATTAGATATGGAAGTCTAGTTGTTACTTGCACTTTCGTTGCTTTTTACTGAGATAAAAGATACCGTTCTCGTGACACTAGATAGAAATTTTTCGTCAATATTATTAAGATCCGTTCTACCGTTTAGTCGTGAATATTCAAGAGACAGACTTCACTTACAATATTGTTATGGATTATGACATGATGGGTGCACGTTTTATACTTTGTGATATTTTTCATGACTTATTAGGTAGATACAACTATTAAATATCTGTGTTATTCATAATGTTGTTTAGTAGTATAGTCTGCTCTGTAGATAATATTGCCTCTTGCCTTTGTAAGTTCCTATTTTGTCTTTTATATTTATGTTCCCGTCTTGGATCGGCAACTTGAACTGAAATATATAAGAAGAATTCATATGACAGTAATCGTAGATATTATTAGAAGTATTTTGATTTCAAATACAAAATTATTAGACAATTTATTTTGACTTTGAGCCAATGTTGTTTTTGTCAAAATCAGATTATTTTCTATTAACATCTAACTTGCCAATTCAAGTATTTAACAGTTACGATCATGGTACTATCTAATGCATTTATATATTTTAGAATTTTCTTAAAAACACTACTATTATCATCGCACAATGAAATATAGTTCTCATTTAGGAAAGATATAAAAATGTATAAAAAGTGCAATGTAGTTGAGATTTATTTCTTGAGACATGCTCAATAAAAGTAGGTAATGATAATTACTATTATTATAGTATATAATTTACTACCATAAAACAAATAAAACCCTCAAATATGGCTAATATCCGGGCCGGACATCCGCACGAACGCCGAAGGAAAGTGCTGAACCCTATCTACGATTAATTAATTACTCTAGAATCATTTAAATTCTTTCTAACTGCAATAGTTATATCCACTATTGTGCATATTACTGTTGTGCTATAATTATTTGGGCGATCATACATTATAATACTATTTGATTGCTAATTTTATTCTAATCTTTACATAGTATATAACAAACTCGCCGCCGCTGTCTGTTCAAGCGAACAGATATCTAATTTTAAATTAAACTATCTATTGATGAAAATGATTTTAAAATAATTTTCATCAATAGATAGTTTAATTTAAAGGGACGGTTTATATGTATAATATGTGTGTGTTATAGTGTAAAATAAGCAGATAAATTTAAAGATTTGTAAGGAAGCCGTGCGAAACACGAAGGGGTCGCCTGTTGTTTAGTATTTAATATTTTCAATGAGGTTAACATGTGTTTAATATTATTAAAATGTAGTAATAATCTGATGATTTTTTAGGACTTTGTACAGAAATAGCAAATATGTCTGTTTATTGTTTAAAATAGAGGTTAAATGAATAATGACATACTAACATATGTCATTATTCTTTTAACCCGATTACTAACAATTACTAGATCTTTATTAGTTAATAAAGACCTATTTTAACTATTACAGTGCATTTTCAACAGTTCGAAACAACAACATAAAACAGTTCAATTGCTAAAACGAATTTCAATAAATTCGTTTTTAATTTTATATAAAAAACGAATAACGTATTATTTATATATCAAACTATGTACATATATAAACTGGCTAGTACATCTTGTTATATAACTACTTTTGGGTATAAACGAAAACGTATTTTTACACAGCTGCATACTTCTACGTGGGCACTGCGAAGACACCGTCGAACGTGGGGGCGCTGCGTTTGCGAGACGAACGTGGGGGTAGCAGTCCGCTGAGAAGATACCGGGGCGAGGGTGTCACGCTTTCCCTACCCGATGGCAAGACTCTACGAGACTTCAAGTGGTTCTCAGTGTATTGCGATGAGTACTCGGTAAGTTCTATCTTTACGTCAGAGTTCTTTGTCAAGTCGCAGAGGTAAGATGACCTCGGTGGTGTAACGATTTAGCATACTTCCGACGATCGTGGATTCCATTCCTCACACGATACAAAAATTTGTATTCATGAGTATGATTCTTATTATTTTTTGTATCTATAAATGTTGTTTTTCTATGCAAAGAACACTAGTTATAATTAGGCACATAATCCGCTTTTATAGTTTTACGGTCCATGATTTAATAGAATAACAAAGAGTCTAAAATATAAATTATAAATTACATAAGTATTAAAAAAATGTATTTAAGTATTCCATCAGTTGCCTAATACTCATAATACAAACTCTACGTAATTATCTAAGGACAAATCACACAGCAACATCTGCAGTTAAATAAATAATGGGCACTAGATAATTGATACAAATATATAGATTTTATTTTTAAATACATACCTATTAAACATGAATATAAATGTTTGTGCCGTGCGAGGAATCAAACCTGCGACCTTCTAAACTATCCTAATATCTAAACAAATAGACAACCGAGGCCGTCGAATATTGATACTCGATTCAGAAACTGAATTCAGTATGTATTTTATGATGTATATTACTGCTTCGTTTTCTGCTTTGACAATAATACTCGTATATACAACTTTCCATTTTTACACTGTGCAAAGAATCGAACGGGCGACTATCGGGAGTAAAGTGGTGTGCTAAAACCGCTAGACCACCGAGACCGTCTAGAAGCAATAAACTATTCGTTTTTAGTTATAGTGACTCACATATAAGTTAATAACTAACGTAGTAAGTCAACTTAGGGTAATTACGATGATTTTACTATATTCAGTAATTCGTTGTGGGTGTGTGGGATTGTGTATAGGGCGCTGGGGTTGGTGGAACCAACGATGGTGGTAATTAAAGGCGCAATATGTAAAAGTAACAGTATATTATAAAAATATATGTCGTAACAAACTATGTATGTATGCAAGAGCAAAAGAAGAAAGTAACAAAACCATAGCAACTAATATAAAAATATAAATATTTAAAAATAGGGAATTGTCTTGCTAGCCAGCGGCCCGGATGTAAGGAGTCCTGTACAGTGGGGAAACTTGATTCCTAGGAAACACATTTCTTTAGTAATATTATTTGGTTACATATAAATATAAAAAATACGGATTTCTAGAACTGAGTCTAGTAATTATGTCATGATTTTATTTAAAAAAAATAAAAAGCTAATTTTTTATGCCTTTTATAAATAATTTACGATATGTTTTATTCAGTAAACCTGTTATTCTTTAGCGCCACTATGTATCATTAATATAATTCAGACGTCACGTATTTAGTTTATATTATTATAATATATAATAAAATTCTTTGAATATCTATTCTGATAGCTAATAGGAAAAGCCACTACTTTATCATGGAAGCCAGACATATAGGTAAAGGGAAGATGACACACAAAGTGGTTGATCATGTTTTCGATTATTTTAATGTGATATTTTGACGTAGAGAGTTACGAGTACATTAAGCATAGGCCGGTATATATATTGCTCTTTTTAAGCAAAGTAAAAAGAAAAATATTTTGTGCCTGTCACGCCATCTTTTGGCTAAAATAGTACATAATATCCTCATTTTAGATGTTCGCTGAAAGATATAATAAGAATCACCATTAGTCCCCTCCCCCACCTCCCAATCTTCAGCAAGGAGTAGTTTCACTTCAGCTCTGAATTCAATGTACTCCATTAGCTACTTATGTCGTGAACTAATGGATGTATATTTCGAGGCATTGTTGTGTTTGTTGGCACACTACGGGATATTTTGGGCTTTGTTTAGTATTGTCGACAGAGTTTATGCTTCAGTAATGAAGGAAAATTCTTATGATAATATTCAGATTTCGATTCCCGGTTGATATTAAAATATTTAAAGGAGCATATTTTAAATTAGCTCTAAATTTCTAATTTTTTGCTCGTACGTAGTTCCTGTATGTTAAATTAATTTCTAAAAGTAATATCATTTGCAAATGTGTAATTTAATACGGAAATATTGTTCCTCTTAAATCGTAATTTAACAGCTAAGTATCATTGAAGTTACATAGGAGGTCACAGAAATCGATAGACAAATATATCAATAATATTACAAATAATTTTAAATTAATAGAATAGAATAGAAAATCATTTATTCAAATAAACTTACATTGAAACTTTTGAATAGTCATTACATTTTTTTTAATCTACCTAAAAAAAATTCTAAGAAGCTGTCTCATCACAAAAGAACGTGCAAGAAACTTGCGTGTTGCTCTTTTAAATAATTTTATTATTACTTTACATTTTTAAGTTTAAGTGTGTGAATACAAACCACCAATTATTAATTCAATTAAATACTCAAAAAGAAAAAAATATGAATACATAACCAACTGGTTAAACAATTAATAATAGGAAATGTCATAGTGATTAGAGCAGACCAGTCAGTCAGACACGAGTATGACGGATAGACAAATATATCAGCCACAAGTCTGGACATTTTAGTGAGCATGATTACTCAAAACACTAGACCACGTCAAAGCTACTTACAATTGCTATCTGATAGTTATAGTATTCACATTTTACATAAGAATACAAATTAAAATCAATCAATTAAATCAAGAAAGCAATAGAAAATAAACTATAAGCTAATAAACTAATTATTTACTTGATATGTTGTCATCTATGAATTCGTCTATCCTGTAATAGGCTTTCTTACATAAAAATTGTTTAATATAAGATTTGAATTGCCTCTGTCAGATTTAATGCAGATTCTGGCAGTTTATTATAAAATCTTATGCAATTACCATAGAATGAATTACTGATTTTGTGCAGAAAAGGTAAAATAAGCTTATTTATATTGCGTAAGTTTCTACTTGTACAGTCTTTGAGTTTTTTAAAACTCTCTAAGTTCTTCCGTGTATACATAATATTTTCATAAATGTATTGTGAAGTAACTGTGAGGATATTTGAGTCTTTAAAGCACTGACGTAATGACTCTCTTGAACCCATACCATAAATAGAACGTATGGCTCTCTTTTGTAAAACAAATATAGTATTTATATCCTGCTTTACCCCACAGCAGTATGCCATAAGACATTATGCTATGGAAATAACTAAAATATACAAGTTTAGCCGTCGCCACGTCTGTTAATTGCCTAATTCTTCTAATAGCATATGCAGCAGAACTGAGTCTACTGGCCAAAATAAGAATCATGCATATTGCCAAAGAAATAACTGCATAAAATAAACTGAATAACGTTAAAACCCATCAAATAGAGAAAAACCTTCAGTTCTCTTGAAAAATCCTCCTTTCTTTATACTCTCCATTCTATTTAGAGGATCGAATATTCCAGTTTTGATGTTGTGATAGTATAATCATTTTGCAATATTTTATGTTTAGGTAAACTTCGGTGACGTGTCGATACCTCGTGAACTTGATTACCCGAAGCCAGCTAAGGTGGGCGCTCTCCGAGGTGTCCATGGTGTCTCCTCGGACCCAGTGGTGGTTGTCGATGCTCAGACTCTACTCGTGCCCAACTTCTCATATGATGGAGAGGCTCCAGGTAAGAACTTTTCTACTTGTTTGATTTTTTTACTAAAACTTGTTTAGTACCTGTAACTAGTTTTTGTAAGAGAACCTGATACTAGCAACTTTAAAATCGAGCCATTTATCCAGTTAAAACTAAGTTATTATAATTCCTGTCAGTTGCTCGAAATCTATGATAAAAACAAGTCCTAATGTAAATAATATCTTGGAGATAATACCTAGTTAAAAAACAAAGATACAAATTTATGTTAAACCATCACTTTCCATTAAAATAGATGGAATGATACTTAAAATTTAACGCCAATTTTTAAAACGGATCCCGTTTTAATACGGTGCGAAAAAAATACAATAAAAATCCTTACATCGCGTGCTCTGTGAAAATTATTACAATAGAGCAATCTGATGTACCACAGTTTTATAGAGGACATAAATATCTATAAAAAAGTACGCTAAAGATCTAACTATTACGGTTATGTCACAATTACTAGTTTTTCATGTTTTTAACATGAAATAGTAACGCCGGTACAACTAAGTACTAACGCCGATTAAATAACCATGCGAAGTCAGAGTGAACCGCTGATATGAATAATATAAATAAAATAATGATTACATAACAATTATTCAACACCACAGTAAATAATGAATTGTTGAAATAATTACTGTGTAAAATAATTCATATTGATATTCAGGAGAGGCTTTCCATATGGAGCGTAATGCAATTATTAACGACCCAATGGTGAGCAAATTTAAATTATTGATGCCTATCAAAACGCAAATAGTTATAGATGTATTATAAGATATATATTTTAGTAGAATGGGCAAGTAATTAAAAATCCTGGAAATTTTACACACCGCCATCTAGTCCTAAACTAAGTAGAGCTTCTACTATGCGTACCTTCTGGACAACTGACAGTCATATCGAAATACATATATTACGTATATATATTATATAATATACATACAAAAACAATATATAGATAAATATATTATAAATACAATTGTTTGAATTGTATGGCGGATTGAATACTAGGCCATTGGATTTAAGCGGTTTGGGTAACCGCTGAACCACCGGCATGTATGTGACGTAACTAACCTGCCCCGGCTTCATACGGATAAAATAACGTTATATTATCTATACAAATAAATAAAATGGAAGTGTCTGTAATTTCAAATTATCACTAAATGCGTATGTATATATAGATACATGCGTAGTACATGCGGTATTTACATAAAACTATCATTATAAAAAAAAATCTCTGTTTCTTTGTTCTTGTTAATCTCTGAAACTAACAAATTGCTTTTTACAGAACTTTCACTCACAGTTAGCTAATGCAATCGCAGATAGTATAATGAATAATTTAAGCAACATTTATATTTGATTTTTTTTTTTAATAATTGTTATTTGTAATTGGGAAAAGTCGCGTGTAACAGCTAGTACTATCTAAACTTTTGTCAGGAATTACGCTTTTGATAGACGAAAATCCGTTTAGTAGTTTTTCAGATTATCACGAAATACAGAGACGTGGCGACGAACTTTATTTTACTGTACATATGTACATGTTTTTCGATTTAATTTAATTTTCATCAAAGCAATCCATTTTCGTTCCACTCCCGTGCATGGGTTTTACTTTACAAGATGAGTTTGTTTGTAATTTAATCTAATATAAAATATAGAGTACATTTATTTATACGTTCATTCTATTTAGTTTGGGATAGACAAGTGTGACAGGTTCGTTTTACGCATCAGAGTACATTAATTGTGTGATTTTTCAACCGGTAACATGTCTTCGATCTAGATTCGAAATTGGATTCACTTAATAGTAAAAAGTAATTGTGGTTAGTTTGGTTCTGGCTATCACAACATTAACCGATTACCAATTTTCTGCAGGCAAATCGTCGGTTTATTTCATACTTTCACTGTAATATTAACTTTGTTACAGACAGGTCTCAGAAATACATCAAATTGAAGCAATGTTTACAAAATTATTTAAGATTGGTTTGTTTAACACCGACTTACTTTGCAAGTTCGATTCTCACATGTTACAAACCTTTATTTTTATGAGTATTTTGGTCTGTAATAGTTACAAGCTCTACTCAGTTTGGGACTAAATGGCACTGCGTGAATTATCAATATTTAAGTAACTAGTTACCTACTACTTGAATCATGTACCTTAAATCAAACGTCATTTTGTAGAAATATAAAATAGTCAGTATTAATTAAAAGAAATCATTGAACTGTAAAGTAAATTATGAGCACTGGTAGATGTACGTAAATATAATAAATCCTGCTAATAAGTAGGTCATTCCGTTAATTAATTATATTTATTACTATTTTTTATTTCGTCGTAACCAAATATACTAATTAACGAAAGGATATTGCTGCCACTGTGTAATGAATTTTAACTGATATTTGGTTAGTTTTCATTGGCTTTTTGGTACATAATAATTTCATCAGAATATAATTATACATTTTCCATAAATTAAAATCAGTTCTGTGGTTTATATCGGTTATAAATGGGCATATAGACAATCCTACATTGATAGCGACCTTGTTTAAATTTTAAGTCTTGGCTTCGAACGGATGCATTCCACTTATGTATAAATCTATCTCTAGAATCACTCTTTCTATTGTTGCTTGCTGCAAAACTGCATTTAAATCCGTTGCGTAATGTAAAAGATATAAGCAAATAGGCAGCGGTGGTGACTTTGATTTTTACTATATAAAGATTAAGTAGTATTAGGAAATGTAATTTTGGAGATTATTATTAGATTGATTGAAATATCAGTAAGAATATATTGTCAGGTCTTTTGTTGACATAGTTTTAGTAATTAAGGGTCAATGGGATGTTTAAATTGAAAGAATCTATTCGCGTGCTCATTCTACATTAATTTTGTTCGTATTAAAATTCATGGATTGAATTATAGATATTTCTGTTTGATCATAAATAATACAATAATTATTATAGTAGTGGTTTGATGTAGAAAGCGAAATTAACGCCGAGCTCAAGAGGCACGGTGTTCGTTGTGCGCAGTGCGCTAACTGACCGAGCCGACCTTGCCCTTCTTGTTAGGTGTTATGTAATGTCGACTTCGGAAATATTGTGGGAAAGTAAACAGCCTGTCGTTTTTCCGCTGCATTTATGTATCACTTAGTTTCATATATTTTATTTATTTATTTCAGGCTACTAGGCCCACGTTATAAATACCTTATAGATTAACATACGAGTACATATGAAATATTAATATTATAAAAATAATTGATATAGAAATTGATTCTGCGGTAACGGCACTGACGATGGCAATCAGCCACGGTAGCGTCGATACACCACTCCCTTCGGCCAGTAGTTCTCCTTCATGAAGGTGGGCAATATGCATATATAACGTCGGTACAAGATATGTATCACTATAGTGGTA
The DNA here is from genome assembly GCF_030625045.1 of Achroia grisella. Classification (NCBI taxonomy): domain Eukaryota; kingdom Metazoa; phylum Arthropoda; class Insecta; order Lepidoptera; family Pyralidae; genus Achroia; species Achroia grisella. The sequence goes on from NW_026712658.1 coordinate 94,472, forward strand.
TATTGAAATCTGAGTTTCACTCTCCTAAAATAGATATGTATACAAAAATCCAAATTAGGACAAATATATTTGTATATTCAAATCCAAATTAAATTGGTATAGATTTAGATATCAATTGCAACATAGATAAAACATCGACAGATGGGAGTTTGGTGTCTGTGTTTTACATTTAATGTAGTAGTAGTAATAGGCATATATATCAGTTGTGGCGTCCAGTAATGTTAAAAAAACCTGACTTCATGGTAAAATTAGCATAGAATTGCTTTTGTGTTCCAATAGAGGTATATATACCTAATATATACATAAAAGACACTCGCATAAAATTAAAAACGTTTTCATTATTGAAGCCGATAATACCTAAGTGATAGGTTCTTTACTTAAATTACACGGAGAATTGAATTAAAAAAAAAACCGCTGGAGTATGTATAAAATAGCAATGTTGTACTGGCAACTTAGATGCATTAGTTCAGAAATTTGAAGATAATATATGTACTCATATATATATTATTAAAATTATGTAAAGTTGATTACAACAGACAATAACGAAGAATACTAGAATTAGTTCAGATCTTCATACCTGATGCGCAATTTGAACCGTGTATCCTGTTTTTGTTCTACAACTTGGCCTTCAGTTATCGCAACGTGACGGCATCTATCAAATTTTTTCTTCGATTCAGTTGTTTTTGCGTAATTCCCATACAAACATGCAGTTATTAATTAAAAAAAAGTAATTGCTTTTTAGGTTAATTAAGAAACTCTACTTTTGTACATTGATCCGCTTCTCAGTTTTTTGTCTAAGTATTAAATATATTCATTAGTATTTTTCTTACTTAAAAATCAGGAATCTAAATAAATATATTTATAACGATTTACGATTGATATTTTTTTGATGATATTAGAAATAATAAGCCAATATGTTGTATGCGATTAATATACTCAACTAAGTTTATGTTATCATTATTATATTATAATTTGTATTATATCATACTTAAGTTTATACAAATGGTTAACAGCGGATTTACCTGCTATTTTTAGTAAAAAATTAGCCTAAGTCAGCCTACGTAATATTTAGCCTATGTTCACGTCAAATTCTATTATAATTCCATTAGTATTATTTATATTTATGCAATGCTTGAGTTTGCCCATGAATATGTAATTACACATATCATAGACTAATAGCAACAAACTACAAACGTAAAATTATATTTTGTTTATATTTATAGTCACAATAAACACAATATCAACATATTGTTGTAGATAATATTTAAACTGTTGTTGATTACAAAAGAGAGCTATGATATATTTACAAGATGGATTTACGAGTACGACGATCGTTACTGGAAGCCATTAAAGTATCAAATATTCTCAAATTTTCTTCATTGTAGGATATAAACATTGGAATAATTTAAGATTTTTTTTCAAAACAAACTTATAAAGTATTAGTATAAATGGTAGACATATTACCATAATAAACGCAAAATATGTCTATCTGAAGAAAAATAGGTTGTATTACGAGGACGAATATAAGCTATTTTTTTCGTAGAGTAGCTGAAGTCTCATGTACCAAATAGTCGATTATTAATCACAATTTAAAAATCGATCTTAGATCGATAAACATATGGCTTAATATTTGTATAAAGTAGTTTAAAAATCTAATTCACTTATATCAAGTTTGTTTTACCATATACTTATGGTACGTGATGACATTTCACGTTTCTTCCATTATTTCTCCATCATGCTGATACCTGAATCCGTTTCACGTTATAATGTGGAGATACAATAATATAATCATGACCCATAAAAATAAACGCTTCCGTATCCTCGCTCGCTTCGTTTATAAGGCATGTATCTGACTAACAGCGAATAGAGAGCGCGCTAAAATATTGTAATTAATATATATAAATTGAACACGTAATCACTAATAAGTTTAGATTTGTATTAGAATAAACATTAGATTTTGTAGATCTAAGCGTAATACTAATTATTTCTTCAATTTATATATATCTTAGAGCAATATTCAAATTTTTTGTTCGTTATAAAGCTATAACATTTACAAATACACATATTAATTAAATTAAATTATAATGTTAGTTTTAAATTTATTTTCATATTAACTACAATCTTAAATAAAGTATCGAAACTACTCTTTAAGACATTGTGTTCTATTTGTATTTGTAATTCAATTTGGGAAATATATTTCCGCAATGAAAACAATTCGGTTTGTTTCTCTCAATAACCAGTTGTCCAGTAGCTTTCCTATGACTATTGACTAAGGAAATATAAACAGATTTATATACAATTATAGTCACTTGAATACAAGTTTATTTTACTATAGTTTATATTAAATGTGTATGTATATACTTTTATATTTTTTTATAAATATTAATAGCTTGTCGCTTCTACTGCTGGGAAGACAGAAGCCAAACCAAAACGCCTCGAGTGAACTTTGCGTCATTTCGGCATATTTACGTGGCAATCTGGCTGAAGAATGCGAAGTTCCACGGTTATGCTAATGACTCATAAAACAAAACATTACACCGTGCTATCATAGCCCATAATGCCATAGTTTCAGTTTTAGCGGTACAACCACTGCAAAAAAAACACAAATGTGCATTTTTATTTTTTTGTATGTAGTTTATCGAGCTAAAGCTAAAAAAGCTAAAAATTTAATTAAAGTGCTATAGGAAATATTTATATTCGTGATTAATCTATTAACTATTATTTTAAATGGAAGTTGTTTTATTTAATACGCTTATTTTATTGATTACAGTAATGTAGAGAAAGAGCGCAGAATGATATATTTTTAAATTATATACATATACAATCAATAAAAAAAATACACACACACTACTATGTATGTGATACACATACGCATATGCACTATTTTGTTGATGGTTACAGTCTGTGGTCAAATTAGGAATATATTAATATTATTAATGTAGTCTTACAGAATGGTCTTACTTAAATTCATGGTCGAATGTCGGCGACTGGGCAACCACTAGTATTAACAGTAGTATAGTAGTACACTTCACAAAAATTATTACATATTACCAGGAATTAATTTTAAATTTCAACACAAATATAACTGTATAACCATTATTCTGTACTGTACACGTCACGTTATATCTCGTTCTTTTTTGTTAGGGAAATGTCACGGGTGAGCGTATAATTACTGAACTGAACAACTGTGGAGTAATTTGTGTTTTATTAATGGAGAATTAAGTACAATTTTGAATGAATTATATTATTAGCGTGGTACGTGAGTGAAATTTAATAAATGTGCAATATTCTGTATGTTAAAATAGATATGTTATTTGTTAAACGTGTTACCAATGTACTATATTGGTTATCAATTAGCTTAGTATTAGACACTAGTTATGCCTGCGGTTTCTTTCGCATAAAATCTGTAGCCTATTTATTATTCTGATAAGATATATTACTGTAAAGTTTCATCAAAATCCGTTCAGTAGCCTTTGCATGAACGAGTAACAAACACCCATTCAGCTATCTATCCATCCATACTTATGAACTTTTACGTTTATAATCTTAATCGTAAGATTAATATATATGTGGATAAATATGTACTTGCATTAGGGCATTGATAGACTACCCTAATGCAAGTAGCATTAGGGTAGTCTATCAATAGGTTCTAGGAAATCTAAAGTATATTGCTATTCACATTAATACACGGTTTATTTCTATCACATTTATATTTCATTACATTACATTGCAATTCAATATACTATCATTATTTACGTTATATACATTTCAGTACGAAATATGTAGAACAATATTATTAAATTAAATTTTGCATAATGTTTTTAATTCGATTCACTGTATACTTTCTACTCTATGTACAATGTCGCCTGTGATCATTCGTCATACTAACATTACATGGCATATAATGGAACATACCGTATTACCAGAATACACACTTTGATAAAATTTCCCTATATTTCAAATATTCTATTTCACATTTCCATCTGATATATACAACAAAAGCTTAATTTAATATCCCTGCTTTCAATGAGTGATCAATAAGTGATTTTCCCAATGACTTATTATCCTATTGTTATTGTTTGATCTGGAAATGGGTTCGATGTAAAGAGGATTATTTCTCAGTAATAAAATGATGGCAATTTCTACAGGCCACATAAATGTGATATTGCGCATTTATATCTATGAATGCTAATAAAACATTCATTGCTCAGTTTTTGAAAAAAGATATGATATATGATATAAATAACTTGTTTTGTATGATACCATATTCTAATTTTATTAATGCGAAAGTGTCTTTTAATGATTAATCTGCTGAAGGGATTTTCATTAAAATTGGCGTAAAGATGAATTGTGTAATGACTATTACATTATACAATTTATCTTATTATTAACATATTATATTTAAAGAAATAATCTAGGACATGGCAAAATAGGGAACCTAGTTTCATTGTATTGTCTAAATTATTAATCAACAGACAGCAGACAAACACACATTTGTAATATAGAAGGAGATTAATAAATCCTATATGTATTTAATATTCCATTCCCTCCTTCTTCATACAATACTTGCTTATATAAGGTTCGTTCTCATATTTTAACCTTCTATTATGTATATTATCTGTAGTTATAGGGCCACTGTTGGTACCATTATATGGGACGAGAACGTAACGGCAAACGATAACAATAACTTACTAACGCTCCAGCATCGCTTGAAGCTGATGTTTAGATTATCTAAATCAACAAGTCGCTCACAAGGAAGTCGTTTGCAGACGGCAACGACCAAACTATATTGGGCTTACTTGCTTATCTACTTTCCTGCCTTCCATAGCCCATTACATATTATATGACATTGAGAAATGCACCTGGAAGATCCTAATAAGATATTGGTGTTATTCGAACACAAAGGAAGATAAATAAAAAGTAACAAATCGGTGTACATTTTTAATCCATTATGTTTTTATTCAATAAGTACTTTTTACAGTCATAATAGCCATTAGGTATACATTAAAAATAAAATGAATAAATTTAAAAATAGAATGTAGAATATTAAAGTTCGTTAATGTTTTGTTTTTCATGTGCAAAATATTCCTAAAAGTTTCACGTTGTCATATAAAAAATGTTAATTAAACCAAATAAAGCCTATTTGTTCTCTTACAATATATCGGTTAAGTAATTTTCGGGTTTATCCGATTTTAAAGTCGATTTTTTTAAATTATGTGTAGTGAACCAAACACAGATAATTATAAAATTGAGAAACAAATTAATAGAATATCCTTACATAAATATGAAATTTGTGATGAATATAAATTACTCTTGTTTTCTTACCATTATTATTATAAAATATAAGCACAAATATAATTATCGTAATCAGCGCTTACCGTTCTAGTACCCAGTAAAATATCGTAGGTAAAGCATAGATTAAATCATATTATCCTAGTAACTGAGGTAACACTATATTTATATTTAAATATACACATAATTAAGTTACAAAGTAAGTAGATAACCTTGTCGCCGACCTAGTAAATAAAACTTAACAAATTTAAACTAAAGACACTAGTGTATGTATGCATATGTAATACATATATGTATATGATATGGATGTAACCTATTGTATGTATAATATAATATGATATTTCTTTATATATATATATACGTGCCCAGTGTCACACTGTTATATGGCCACCCTCTCTGCCTTTACAATACCTACTGTGACCATCATGTGACTGTATTGTAATAGTTCTTAATATTTAGATAGGCTATAAAATTACTCGTTGACTAACCGTTTCTTGTAATTCAGTTAACATGCCCATGGGAAATTTTTAATAATTTTTCACGACACACAAAAAATAAACCCTACATTTTTTGTTTTGTTGTTGATCCTAGCCCATTTCTTAATACATATATTATAAAATAACATAGTATCAATGTATTTTTCTATAAAAGTTCCATATATTTTTTATAAAATTATCACTTTACATATTATTAAGTATATTACACAATAGGCATTATATTATTCGATTGAAACTAACTTTTACATTATTTATCGTTATTTATATTTTACAGCCATTCATTTTTATTGAAAACACTCTAGTAATGTACTGAAAATGTTTTTAAAGAGTTATATTTCTATTAAATGTGTCGTTTGTTGCAGATGCTAAGTTTTGGGTTGGCCGTGGCGATAAACCCTCGCCTCAGGGTATTCGTATACCGGACGAGAACGGCAAGGAGGCGCCCCTTCGCAAGTACGACGGTAAAACCATCGTCTTGACGCTGCCCGGGGTGAGGATACTTCTTAATGTCTATTAGCTGTCCAATAGACAACTGCATACATCCGAAATGGTGGTCTTTGACGAGTTTTCTTTTGTGTTGACAGTGATTTGAAAAAAAATGCGTGTCGCAGTTGTCTAACAAACTCTCCAGATATTATGGATATGATGTCAAGGAATAGTTATATTGCTTTTGTCTAAATATAATAATTGAAACATTACTCATACTTAAGTATGACTTAAAAAATATATATCTGTCTATCATTTGTCTAATGGACATTTGTGTATGTTTTTTTGCTTAATATCTTCCATCCATCATATTAGTTAATTGATCTACGATTTGATGAATTGATACGTTTATGATGAGTCTTCTTAATTGAATTTTGATGAATTTAATGTTTCATTCATATATTTTTAATTTCATACAATCAATCCTGATTTAGGCTGTGTTGAACGATATTCAATATATTATTTATTATCCGGATTATTATAGGTACAATAAATGACAATATGCTTATTTATTTAAGAGTAATAAGGTGCTGTAGTAAACAGGTGCTGTGGTTGAGTGGATATTGAAATAGAAAAAAATGATATTTTTATTATAATGGTATTGCTGTTATATATTTTATAATTTATTTATTATAAACCAGTGCTATTAATTCCGCTACAAATATAATAATTAATAATTTGAACATTGAATGAATGTATAAAGAATGTAAGAATATGTCGGATTTCAATCGATAAAATTACAAAGAATATATCTGATTGTACCCACATGTGTACCCAGGAGCTGACGGTCTTCGACATCGGCCATTTTGCAGTATGGTGCGAGGCTTTCACAGTAAACTTCGGCCATGTAACTCTACCGCATTCAGCACTTGCCAACGTACCGCCCAGCCTCAAAATGCTTGGTGTCTCTCCACAGGTACGTTGATGTATTTTATATAATCGTCAATTAATGTTAAATGACATAAAAGGATTAGCAAATTATCGCATTGTTTAATGATATCATTGCGGGTTCAATTCCCGCACAATATGGACGTTTGCAGATATGAGTATATCAGTTTATACTAGTTTATGTAAGTAAGAACCTGTCTATCGGTTAACTGTGATTAGTTCAGTATAAGATGACTTCAAGTGATAAATTCACTACTATTCTATAAATAATAAAATATATTCTTTATTAACAATAAAAATGCAAGCGGGAGAGTGAAATTACAGGACATAGATGTATCACTTTAACCTTCATGGGATAGAAATGGCAACATATGAGATGTAGGTAACACGAGAATTACAATTAATTTTGTGATCTCTATTGTGGTTCATGTCTATAAGCCGATATACTTTGGGCTGCAAACTTAAAAAGAAACATATTTATTTTGCACAGTATACAAATTAATTGTAATTATACAATTTTGACATAATAATAGATATAATTATAATACTATTAGGACTAATTAGTCCTAATAGTAATACAATGCATGTGTACGTAAAATGGTTACCACTGAGAATAATAAAAAAATTGTCTAATCTATAAAATTCAAGCGCTCGGGGAAAAATGTCTACAACTCTCAACAAAATTTAGTAAATTTCTTAATAACGAATTTGAAATTTCATGATAGTTGACAGTGTATCTGACCGGGTGTAGTCATGATATATTTATTGTATTTATAAATTAAAAACTGTATTCTGTTTTATGGAAAACTTGCATATTAGCCCTGACAGCCAGACTGAGGTGGCCAGTAACTCATCGTAAGCTTGTAATAAAAGAATTTTTAAATTTTCCAATTTAGTTGGGACATAAAGTTAATCACAGTAAAAATAAAACAAAATAACATCTAAATGGAGTATCTTGGTTTATATTCGTGCTGGTTGGAGACAGAAGTAGCCGCAAACATAGAATGTGAGGCTTCATGACACGCCGGGCGTCAAGAAGTTGCTTCTATCTTCGGCAACACTTTGTTTGTTCCCGTGCAATAAACAGCTGTCTCGACTCGTAAACCTCCACTCAATAAAGATTAACTTTAACCCCCCTACCCTCACTCACCCCCTGCATAGTCACTGCCGCCTCACCCAACTCGCTTAACACGCGAAAATTATTCGCAAGAGATTGTGAGCACTCTATACCATCGTATATCAATTCGGAATGCCTTTTATCTTTGAATATTAGCTAAGTTGCAATACGTAGATTGCGTGGTTTATTTATTAAGGGAATTTGCATTCATGTTTCACACGTAACAGTGATACGTTTTGATCATTAACATATCAAGATACTTCATAAACTACATAATTTTGTATATATATAGGTATTTGTACATGAAAGAATCAAATTAATTGTAACCACATTAACGCAACGCTATTAAAATGTGTTAGCAATATATGAAAATGGGAGGTTACTGTTACATGTAAACGCTTGTGAGTCGAATCATTAATTTATTCCACCAGTACTTTGTTACAATCTCTGATAATAATTTCAAAGTGTTTGTAATTGACAATAATATCACTATGGTAATGTAGTGTATATTTTTATGTAATTGGAATGATAAACAAATTGCAAAGCAAGCCCATCGCGTGGTAAATGGTAACTGTCAATGTACAAATGCATACCATGTGACTTAGTACTTCTCAAGCGTTGCCACTTCTGAATACTAAGGCATCATTCCTTTTTACTCTGTAATTTCACTACCATATTAGGTTACAAAGGAACTTGCTTGGCAGCAGAAATACGAGTATGGCAGACAAAAATACCAACGATAATAATAGATAATAAAATACGATATAAAAGTATAAAAAGTTTATGTTGGTAAACATGTTTACTTACGTGTAGCAAAACCAACTACTGTAATTATCAAGAAATTGATTAGTTTGTATGTTTAATACAACCTCTAGACACTAGTCTAGACTAGAAGGTTATAGAATAGGCGTTTAGGGGTAGTTGAATATGGCTAAAACAGCCACGGCTGGATCACTGATTTCATTACATAGCGAGTTGGTTTTGTTTAACTTCATTACCATTTATTTGCTACGATCGTTATAATAATTTCAACATCAAAATTTAATTAAATTATCCGATACTAATATATGTATATTCAGATTCATTATAAATTTGGAGTGATTACTATGAAAACATATAAAATGTAGTATAATTGCTAATCGTATATAGAGCTATGTTTATAAAGTATGCACTAGACCTACATACAACAGAGGTCTATCAAATTCTATACTATATTATGTAGAGCTTGTCTTCACTATGTGGAGATACAATTAATAGTTCTGATAAATGTGTGATTTTATTCATAACTAGTGACACATTATTTTATTATGACCTCTTAACGTTAGTCTTTATATTGGCGTACACGTTGAAAAAGTTCAAATAATGTTAGTTACCATTTTATATCGTTACCTGTTTGATAGATGATTGACTACAAATAATAAGGAAAGGTTTGAATTATTCACACACGTTGTTGGTTGAAAAAGCGTTGTAATCTCGTTTTTGTGGTGTGTTACATATGACGAGAACAATAATGTCGCGTCTGACGTTTCACTGAGCAATTTCCCTGATTTTTAGCATAACGTACAAGCACAGATCCCACGATATTTGCAATTACACGGTAAAACATACGTTAAAAAGAAAGTGTTACAAATGATTTTTCTTTGACAATATTTTCACTTTTATTTCTGTTGAAATTATTACCCAATTTCTATAATTTCATAATATTGGAGATAGAATAATAAAATAGGTAAAACTTCAACCTTAAGTATTCTGTAGGTACTTTCTTATTGATTATAGTTTTTCATAAAACATATGTATACTGTTTTATATTCCCCGTCTATCCGATTTCTATTCATGCACATCATCACCAGCAATGCAGCAACAACTGTGTATATTTTTTTGTAAATCTGAAATATAAATGGACACTCTAAGTTTTTGGTATCATTGTCAGAATTCAGAATAGTAAAGTGCGAGGCGTAGTAGGCGCGTCATTCCTTATTTTATTTTCCTACTAATAATAAATTCAAGAGTCCGGTACAATTTATATAATGGAACATTTATTTTCCTTTCTGTCACTCTTAATTTATTATTGTGAGCAGTGTCAATATGAAAAGATGTCTTCTATAGTGACATTTCTGGTATTGCTGTCTATCAGGCAATTGCTGACAATTTTTAATGTCAGTTACCATTTTACAGTGTTAAATATAGAGCAAATTTTTTCTTGCAGAATTAATTGGATTTGATATGAAACCTACACTGTATTCTTTAGGATGGGGTATTGTTATGGTTGCCAATTTATTTGAATCCTTCTAATTGGGTGCCTTTTTGTTGATTATTATTGATATATCTAAAATATTTCTGTATTTAATTGATTTACATAAATTTGTTGAAATTTGTTTATTGTTTTAGCTTAGGATAATATAATATAGTATTTAATTAATGTTTTAATTGTCTTTTTTTTGTGTCATACGATTATTTCAAAGCCAATTCATTATTTATTATTTTTAAATTCCTTAAAAATAAGACTGTATTTCTTAATTATATATTAGTGTGCAGTATAGTAACGGTCTATTGACCGATATGTCAAAACTATTTCATTTGTGGATAGTAATAGCATATGTTAGCAAATACGGAATTGTTCCCTGTCAACATATACATTATTTAATATTGAAATAGGTATTGACACGTTAATTTAAGACGATTATGTAACAAATTGACTGTTATCTATTGAATTCTCAGAAAACAATTTGCATGATTTTCGAGTTAACTATACATTCCTATTTATAACTATACTAAAATTGTTATTAATTTCAATTGCATTACGTATTTACTAAAATAATGTAATAATAATATACAAATATATAAGTATAATTTAAGTGAATTTCGTAGCATAAATCGACTTATACATAGGTTAGTTCAACGTTTTATCGAATAGCCATCAGGCACCGAAACGCCTATTATTTAATAATTATTTATAAAAATAATGATTTTAACGCAAATCTCAGTTAATAACATAATTCAACCTTATGGAAAATAAAATAAGATGTGTTCTCTTCAACTTCACTACTAGCTGCTCTTTCGACACGATGAGAAATGGTTGCAAAAATAACTCGTATAGTGTTAATTGTGCAAGAAGGTGCTATCGACGATTTAGTAAATTTTAGTATTCGTCCAGTATAAGTTGAAATAGAATCAATTAAAGTGAAAAATTATAGTAAAATGATAACAATTTACCAGTTTCGTTACTATTATAAACCTATAAATGATAAGTGTCATCTGGAAGTGGGTTATAATTTTGATTTTGTTGATCAGTGATAAAAATCGATTTTTGGACATTAATATCTAAATAACCGTTTGAGATATGTGCATGCATTTATCTCGCAAGTCTGAATATATGAACCAAATTTAACAGGTTTATAGACCGTGTAAATATACACACGGTGCTGCTCGCCATAAACAGATACGAGCTACCGCGTGTCTAGAAATATTTCTGTATTTAATTGATTTACATAAATTTGTTTATTGTTTTAGCATGAGAAATATAGTATTTATTTAATGTTTTAATTACGTCAACGATTATTTCAAAGCTATTATTTATTATTTTTAAATTCCTTAAAAATAAGACTGTATTTCTTAATTATATATTAGTGTGCTTATAATATAATATATCCGATATGTTATATTACCATGTGTAGATAGTGTGTTTGGCTCGGCGTTATTGATATTTTGCTAATTTAAGAGGGAGGAACAGCGCATGATTTGCGAAAGCATCAATTGCATTCGGTACGTAGGCAAGACTCTTGACCGAATAGCCATCAGGCACCGACTTACGTAGGTTTAACGCAACATTCATCTATATTTATAATCTCAAAAAGTCTTTCGACACGATGAGAAATGGTTGCAAAAATAACTCGTATAGTGTTAATTGTGCAAGAAGGTGCAGATTTAGTAAAAGGCGAGGTCGATGATCTCTGTTCGCGGTCGCTTCCCACGTAACTATTATAAACCACTAAATGATAAGTGTTTTGTTAGATTCAGCCTTTTTGGTGTCAATGTGCATGCATTTCGTAATTTATGCTATAGACCACTCCATAAACAGATACGAGTACAGATATAAATTTTTTGTTATTTCCATATGAGAACTACTAGTTATGACTATGGTTTTAGCCAAATATTGTCAAATACTGTCAAAGCCAAACTACTCTTATAATATAATATATCCCTTATGTTATATTACAGAAAGCACTACCTGGTGGCATGGAATAAGTAAGACTATAAAGTAAGCACTACCTGGTGGCTGGAATAAGTAAGACAGAGGTACCTAAGCAGACGACTTTTTATAAAACCTACCTCAGTATACAGTATGCAAAAAATTATGGTAGGGCATTAGGGGGTGGGCTTCACATTATATTCGATTATGTTTAAGGTGCTGTTAATAGATGTATAAAAGTTTATATTGGTAAACATATAGTATAGATGATATTTTTCCATCAGACCATTGACCATTAGTACATACATCATTTCCACTCAGTTAAAAATCAGAAAAAGGCCAATTTTTCAATTTAGAATCATCAAAGTATTTTATGCAAACAGCTGCTACAGAAATTATCATAAATTTTGACTCGTATTGCAAAAGATATCTGGTTAATGTTTGTTGGCAACTGAGCATAATTATGGAAATAAGAAATAATCTTCATCTCTATAAAGGGTTCAAGAGTTGCACTCAATTCTTGGCTCGAGTGGCTAGCCGACGCTGAATACAACCAAGTGCCAAAATCTGTTCTACTGTGAGATTTTTTATGCTATTGTAGGCATAAGACAGAATAACTTTTAAACTTCACTCGATCTTTTTGCCTTGTCATTAAACTTGAACTCATTAAATCTAACAGCGACCCCGGAAACTACAAAATATTTATTATACCGGCAGCTAAACACATTATAAAAATAATAATGCAAAAACTTAGTAACCAGTAAGTAAAATCCATTATTATTTAACTTCATAAAAAGGACTACATTAAAATGTTTCCGTAATTAAGTTGTGTATAGTACCTGTACCTTCGATTTTTCGGTTAAACTAATGAATATATTATTGATCGACATAAAAGCCCCCTATATAATTTTCCATGTTAAATATTATGTATATACTATACTTTATGACATCGTTAAACGCAGAACATAGCGGGCTGCATATTTAAATAATCTGGATGGGTACAATGCAGTAGCTAATAGATGATATAAATTAGAACCATTATGTACTTATAACAACGTCATATTTCATGTCAAAAGTCAATTTCTATATTAATTTTGCATATATTTTAGTTTCCTATAATTTATATTTTGTTAGCAGTCTAAAATCGTCAATGTGAAGCTAATTGACCTCCTAACTGTAGAGCCAGAAATTTGTTCCAGAAATACATTATTCGAATGAAAAAGTATTTTTGGCGCCATTTATATTCAGAGTATTCCATTTCCAGATGTAAGCACACAATACGAAAGGGTATTTGAATATTCGCTCCTGAGGGTAACGCTTTTAATAAACACCTACATATTTAAATAGCTCATCATCAATCATGTATGTTTATCACTGCCTTTTAATTGCAAGCTAATTGGGTATTGGCCTAATCTTGAAATAAGCTTGGACTATCGTTATTACGATCGATGTTTGTCCATTTTAATCCAATTAATAATATTTCATATATAAGTATTTTAATTATTATGATGAACGTTTTGCATTTAAGCATACATTAAAATATTGATGTCACAATCATTTCATACAAATTACATTTAAACTGCCCGACCTAAGCGCGTAATGGCATTTTCTCTTGTGAAATATTGGAGATAGAGCCTCGATATATACTGCAAGTCGGTCTGCAGTTTGTTGGATAGACTCCAAGTGCTTGTTGCCGAATAAGGTCAAATATGTAAAAACTATGAATGCTTCGTATAGTTACATAGTATAATAAAGGCTAATTGTATATGTAACTATTCAATAATACCTTACAACACGGATTTTACAAAGTTACAAGAAGGTCGAAGTTTAAGAATGTAATTTAGATAATGAATCCATACAATATAAATATAATTTCCTTATTCATAAATGTAATTACGTCGCGAATTATATTAATATTTTCGATGCTTCATAGGCGTAGTTATTTTTTTTTATATAAGTTCAGATTATTATGTACATAATCATATAATGGAGATCATTCGAATTTATAATTTTGTTTTTTTTGTTTATAAATACAAAAGTTTGGGTCTCATTTCAAGCACTGTAGTTGCTGGTCATCAAATATACAAAATTTACTTTTTAAATTGGATAACATATTAATATTATACTTAAGTATCGCCTTGTTATCTAATATTTAAGTAACATTGGTTATTTGACACATAACGGTATGGTATGAATTGACATTTAATATTCGTATAATATTCCAATACGTAAACCAAGTCCGATTATTAATGTATTGTTAAATCTGATAAAATATTATTCTTCATCCCGTATTCCTAATATTCATGTGAAATATCCACTAAAGCCTCAAACCTTAACCTAAGTCACCCCCATACCCGTCGCTGAGCGCAGTTTCCTGTTGCAGAGCCGCAACAGTGCGCTGGTGGCGGGCAGACAAACGCGCCCTCGCGCCCCCGCCTCCCGCCCGTCCCTCGCACGTCTCGACGCTACCACATATAGACCTCCTCGTCTTGGTGCCGGACCGCTCGCTGCTCTCCTAGACCAACCTGCTGACCACGCGGCTCACCTCCACCGGCGTGCTGATCAATACACTGCACCTCGAGATCAACTGATTGACCAGCAAATAAAAATACAACCTTCTAAAGAGATCTATTATCATAGTGACAGTGTGAATTATCAACCATCAGAACAGTATGAACAGAACGGACAAGCGGCCAATCAAAATTATTTTCAGCAACAAGTGCAGCCGCAACAACACCAGCAATTACAGCAACAACAACAATATCAACAACAGCAGCAACAACAACAATATCAGCAACAACAACAATATCAGCAACAACAGCAGCAGCAACTGCAGCAACAACAGCAGCAGCTACAACAATATCAACAACAGCCCCAGCAACAACAATATTATCAAGACGAGAGACAACTGTACGATCAACAACGTGCGGCCTATGAGCAACAGTTGTTTGAACAACAACGAGCAGCATATGAGCGGCAGCTTTTAGAGGAACAGTATAGGGCACAATTTCAGCAGCAGCAGGAGCCGTTCCAGTATCGGCTACTGCCATACAACCACGAGCAGCAGAATGTACGCAGTCAGCGACAGGCTGATACACCTGAGGCAGTCCAGAACAGCGGTGACCTTGACCTAGTTGCAGGGTCGCGGTCGCAGTGAGCGGCGCGGGCGCGTGGGAGCGCGGTCGATGAACGATTGTGCAATGATGATGCGCTCGGTGCAAAGCGGTGGCTCCTCGTCCTCGAAGAATTTCACAACCGACCTTTTTAATATCTGATGTTTCATGTGGCAGACCGCTAATTCATCTTAATTTCATGTGCATAGTGTGACCATGAATAAGTTTTATATTTGTATTTTGTGTCAAGATATGTCGAGAAATATTTTTATTTGATCAATTTGTTAGAATTCTTATTATGGACACGGATTGCCCATTGATGGATAGCTTTGAGTTCATTACTAAAAGCAACTACAAGATAGATTGATCGTGATATGTGATACAAGTAGTAAAGTTGTTGGTGAAGATTTTGAACGATTATTTCGTCATACAATCGAACCGCACTGATTGGCCAATGCACGTCTCTTCATATAGTCAACACAATAATCGTCGAGGCGTGACCACGGCCGCCCTTCTAAATAATCCTCTCACTTGGGGACTGCTAATTTTGATAGCCCTGAACCAAGAACATCTGCATGTGAGCGGTCATAATCCGCTCCTTCTATTAAAATACTTGAACATGGCTGCTTCCAGGCGACTTTTCGTTTTCTTTCAATTGAACAAAGCAAAAAGGAATATCAATATTTTTATTTAATTCAATTAATAACCACAAGTTGAAAACGATAGAAATGAAAGCGAATGATATAAATTTATTTATTAAAAATTAATCAAAAAGCCATAGAAATGTAAATTTTAGATAAAAATGTTTGACTTTGCTAATATTTCTCTGTTATCATGTCGCAAAATGTCATAAAAAATGGTTCTGTGGAATGGTTGTGATTAATTTCGGCTTTAGCCACAGCATTGCAACGAGCTGTACCGAAAACGGAGCCAGTAGTTACCACTAGTTTCTAATAATAAATAAGTAGTTGTAAGTAATTATTATATTTACATAGTAACAGCATAATTTACTGAGAAATTAATGACAACGAATAAAATGGTAGATAAAAATTTTGGATCATTTTTATATGAATGTACGAATGACAATAAATTGGACATCTTTATAGCTGGTCGATCCTTCAGTTGATTTAAAAGATCTACAATAGATTAAATACATTTGTGATATGGTGAATACTCACGTCAAGTTCCTAACTGTGATATAGCTCATTATTGACGAGGTCTAAATTTTATATCAATTTAGTCGACCGATGTCCTCTCTTTTTAGTATTTAAGATTATATTAATATAGTACAATATTCAACTGTTTGTATTCAATCAATACTCAAATGGGTAATAAAGCTTGCCAAAATAAATGTGCATTTCATTTGTGAGGGTCATCAATGAAGAAATCCTTAACGATCGCAATTATTTTCCCTAATGGAGCGATTATGAAAGTATTTCGATAGCTGTGTTATCCATAAAATGTTAATTCAATCGAATACCGTCTCGTGAACTTGTATAGACAAATTAGGAAAGTTTTAGCTAACAGCGCCAGTTGCGCGTTCGTACTTCACGAACAAAAGAATCTAAAAGAGTTCATAACAATGGACTAATATAATATCGGGTTTGATACTAGGATAAATCATATTTGGAATTGTTTACTGAAAAGTGTACAGAATTATTTACAGCATATCTAACAATATGCATAGAAACATAAATTGTTTAGTCTAACAAATATTCTATGAACTAATAAATAGGAATGCTTCGATTTTTGTTTGTAAACTGAAAAATAACAGATTTTTTAAATTATGTCATGTACTATAAGCTACATTATTACGTACGTAATAAAGAATAATTCTCATTTTCAACCAATTATGTGACAAATGTACCAACAATATAAATACAATACAATTCTTACAGTTCCTGTTCCTTATGTATTGAACTATTCACTTTAATGCAGTATGCACACTAACGGTACATGGCGCTAGTTGCTGTGTAACTTCTGTATACTTACGAAGTAGTAGGATGATAGCCAATAAGGGGATTACATAAAGTAATACGGCGGACACCCTCATTACCCACATGAATTCTGCCCGCCATATTGTTAGGCGCTGAGTTAAGGCGCCGTTACACTGCGCGACATGTTAATGGTAGATATATTGTAGCATGGGGTTTTGGCTTGTTAACTGAATTTAAGACTATAGAAGCGGAAGTCAACATTTATTGCACTCATTTATTAGTCAGTACTCTCAGCATAAACAATTAACTATTTAGGTAGATACAAGTGTAAAAAGATCAACAATTTTAATCCTATATACGTAATAAAAAGATTAATATTAGTTAATATTCCAGTATATACTACGTCGATTTAAATATATATTCTCTGCATGTGATGAGATCAGAATAGATAATATAATATATCAGCAATCTTGATGTCTCCGACTATACGGTAGCCAAGGAAGGTTTGTTTGCTAAAATAAAATTTTAGTTCTTTCATTCGCAATGATTTAGTTTGAAAGTGTACTATTTTCATATTTCTACTTTTTTTCCTGGTGAGAGTAGTTCTCTTTCATGTATATGGTAGGTATATAGCCCAAGTGTCGGCTTACTGTACCCTGTTTCCTAAATTCAGAATAATTGTGATCGTACCTCACGTAGCTTCGAGCTCCGTTTGGGTACTTCCATTGTGCCTGCAATTTACTCGGATTATTGGCTTGTTAGATTCTATAATAATTTATGGAATTCTATTCTATATGGTATAGGATTGCTTTAATTTCTAACTCCATAAAATTCAAAACTGATATGTATAAATTTTAAAAATTAGAATCTTATTTTCTTTAATAATGTTATTTATGATATTACAAAATTACTGTATTTTAAAAAATATTAGATTGTTTAAAAAAGGCCTTTATAGACATAATACGAATTGGTACAGTTCATATAATAAGCAAAATTTAATAGATCTTCAGCGCAGTGTTATATTAATCATTATATAATAATATAATAGTTACTAAGTACTTTATGTTTTTGATTATATATCTAATTTCTTTAGTAAGTTCTTTATTTTCAACAATTACTGTTTGCGTACATTAAATACTTAAAAACTAATTGTTGATAACAATTTCTGTTTACGTATTGATATACGTAAATTATTTGTTGCGTAATTGTAACACTTTAGTTAAAGGAAAAGGTGGATTTGATAATGAACGCCGTAGTAATACTTTGAATCATCTATTAAAAGAGTTTAATCCGCGGTGGCTGGTCAAAGGGTCCGCACACATGATTACACCTCACCGCTCGTCGGATTACTTCGGTTACGTTGCCATGACAACGGCCCATGAAATCTACTAGAAAATTATTCCATCTATTACATTACATACGGATTGTCGCAATGACCCTTCGCTTTGATGTTTAATGCGTCTTCGATTTCAGTCGGCGTCGTATTGGAGGAGTTCATAGAAATAAGATTGGTGTTTAAATTTATTTGATAACTAGACGCATCCTGCGTGTTAACAAGATCTTGTTATCTAGAATATGATCAATTTTCGAAACTTTGAAATTTCATTCAAACCTGCATAATTCATCTAGTTTTCTTCATAAAATATTTTTGTGTTTAATTATTCAAATAATTTTGGTAGTAAATTCTGAGTGAAAATACCTATGGTTTTGTTGTATCAATTTAAGTAGGAAAATTAAGCATTAAATAGTTTTAACTTACTATAAATTAAAGGTAGGTACATGAAAATTTCCACTGTGGCGGGAACAATATTTAGAATTTCTGACGAACTTTCAATTGTGGTATTTACTAATTTATATTTTCAAATTGTGATGGTAAATAAATTACGTTTATTAGTACATTAGTTACAGAATTTCTATATTATTAACGTAAAGTGAAGGTTTATTTAAGATCGGAGTATTAAAAATAGAAACTAAAATCATTATATATACTAGTTTTGGTAAACTTTAGTTAGGGATCCTGAAATTTTCCTCGAATATTGGGAAGCGGTGAAAACTTTTAACGAAGCGGATTTTGTCCCTGCAATGGCTTTGCTAGTATTCACTAGAAGAGTAGTTGCAGCCACTTAGGTTCGGTTTTTTGTGTAGCGATATTGGTGCTCCACACTTTAATAAAGGGAGACTTTGTATAAACTCATCTGCGTGAATACGTCTATCTCACCTAATTCTGTCGCCAATAAACTTGTATTGCAACATTACATTATTGTATGCTACATTCTTGTTTCAATAGTAAGATATGGCGGTAAAATTTCAGATTACGGAGGCATTATATCTTTGTATTTATTTCGTGATTATCAACAAATAAGGGACAGCACGGATTTCACAATGATGTGGTTCGTGATGTCATATAACCACTTCGCTATTTTAGGGTAACAAATTGCAAAACTAAAATACGATGATTACTAAAATGAAAATTTATATCCAAACTAAATTTATAGAGACTCTTAATATGAAGAGTTATAGTATTTTAGGGTGGAAAGGAGCTCGATATCAAGAAACAGATTTGGTAACTTACAGAGAAATTACTTAGTGATTAGCAGGAGCAAGGACTGACTTTTAGTTTTCATATAAATTGAAGTATTTAGTAAGTAGTAACTTGCTCCATCCATCGATAACTACGTGTGTGTAGTCCCCAATTAAATCGGGCTTATCTTCTTTTACAAAGATGCTCATAAAAGCATATAGCTATATAACTCTTTATTTATTTATATTCATAGTAAAATGAATGGGTAACGTATGCTATAAGCTCTCACTATTGGATACAAACATTTTGCTGCGAATTTTTGATCGCTTGTGTCAATAGCGAGACTTTATGCTCTCTCTTCTCTCTCTCTCTCTCACACTACACACACTCTTTGACTACTTAACGCGGCTTATAGGTATTATAAATATATTTAATACTTTTAAATTATAATTTCTGTATAGAATCAATACATGAGGAAACTCTGAATTGATAAAGAGTATTTTAGAATTGATATGTAATAACTGTTTTTAACCCATAATATACAACTTAGTTACAAAATAGTTTAGAATCTTTTTGAAGTATATGTTACGTGATGTTGTTGATTAAGTTCTTATTAGCTTGGTAAAATAAAGATTCAATGTTAAATTGTTGATTCCTGACTTAATATCATCTGCTTCTGTAAAATTAAATTCAAAATCTTTCTAATAGTCACAGTTATTTATTATATTATGTAACAAATAACACAATATAATAAAGAAATAGTAACAAAAAACAAACAGTATAAATTATAAATTATAATTTTTCTTTGCAGTCAAAATTGAATTGCGAGGTGTTATACGACGAGCTAGCTTTCGAAGTGAGGTGGGCAGTGGCTGGCGACAGCATCGTATTACAATTGGTTGCCAAACTTGGTGAGTAATGTGTCTCATGAAATGTTTTAGTTTTTATGCTCATATACCTATATATTTTAAATTGAGGTAGATAGTTTTTAATATTTTTTAAGTTACCTACTGAATGTTTTCAATCCTCTGCTTCTGTTTGCATCTTCATATGTGAATTATTCGTCAGGTGTTATTTATAATTAGGATCAAAAGACTTTATCCATAATGCAACCCAAATACCTACAATCGATTTTTTTTTAAAGGATGATAAGGTTATCGTGCACCCACCGGCGCTAACGGTTTACGCTGGCGGGACACCAGTGGAGGATGATAAGATGAACATGAAGTCAGATCAGTTAGCCTAACGTGACAAATTTACCGGGAATGTATCACGATGGTTTCCAGGGGGGACCGCGTGGAGGTCGATCTGACATGGTACATTGCTAGCAATGAGATTAGTCCACATTATTAACAATCCCCTCCCCCCCACTTACAATCGATTATATTATATGATGATTGCCTGACATATTAAAACGCTAAGAGGTAACAAATAAATACAAACTCACTTTCAGATTTACAATAGGCTACCTAATTCAAGTAGATTTTTTTACATGACAGTAGTATTTATTTTAGTATGTGTAAATATAGAACATAAGATATAGCATATAGACGTAGATCTATATATATTTGTAATAAATAGATAAAATAAAACACAGTCTGTTAAATCACCATTGTTTGAAAGATTAACTAAAATAATATTAGCAATTTGTTTCCGATACAAAAAATATGAATTCGTATTTCCATTACAGAGTTCATTAGTCATATTCATTGTTTTTTTTTATTGATTGTCTTGTAATTATTATACGCGTGGGAACTGTGAGCTAGGAAAATATTGTGTATAATTAATTGACTTTACAACTTCATAACAAATGTAATTATTACTATTTTTATTATCTACTTGCGTTTGCTCTGAATTTGTTTATAAATATTCAGAAAATATATAAAGATTATGGGATATAACGATTTATTTATAAATTATATAATTGTATATATCTATCTCCATTCTACATATCTATAATGTATGCAAAAAAATACAATGATTTTTTTGCCAAGCACATTGCAAAATATACGCAGAATAAATTACCCAATTCATGAAAACTGGTTGAAAGGTTTACGAAAGCATGGATTTTAAATATACAAATTTATTTTTTTATTTATAAAGAAAATGAGTATCGCTGTATTACTTTGAGGCAGTTTGTAACTGTGATGATGATAATTAAAAATTATTTATATTTATAGGCTTATAGAATTTACTATTGACCATTGATATGATAGAGAGATCGTTTATAATTTTTGCAGAGGATGGCGAGTACATGTCGTTCGGTATCTCTGGGAACCCGAAACGTTCTCAGATGATTGGTGGTGACGTAGCAGTAGCGTGGATTAACATGACAACATTTAAAGGAGAATCCAAAGATTATTATCTGGAAGGGAAGAGCCAATGTGCAGGACAACATGGCGCCTGTCCCGATGAGAAATTTGGTGGGGTACGTATTAGTAAAAAAATATATATATTAATATTACAAATGGGAAAGCCAGTGTCTCTGTCTGTATGATTACTACGATTGTAATACTAAAAGAATGGAACTTAACGGACAACAACAACAACAAATTAAATTTTATTTTGATGTAAAATTAGATTGTATCACGAGGACAGTAACTGATTATTTTTTATGATGAAAATGTAGGCGAGTGACAAATAATGTAATTATTCTAGTAGTATCTACCTACAATTCTCAACTTATCGAAAATATAAATTAAAATGTCAATTGGGAATTTTCGTAATTCGTTTTCGAATACACCGCGAATTACAGTTATTTCGTCGAGACATTTAATATTACTTTTAATATAAACAATTCCATGTTGTATTTTCCTAATAAAGTTATATTATTAAAATTATGAATACTTTGGGGTACTTTTGGTTCATAAAACTACAAGACTTAGAAAGTTTTAACATTGACAATATGGAGAGATCAAGAGTGCGGTGGAGGAGTGATTAGTGAGGGGAGAGTAATTACTGTTAACATTGGCGTAATGAAGAATAACTTAGATAACTTTAATGATAATAAAGAAACTTAAATGAAGTTGTGTTTATATATTTTTTATATCCAAGTAGGTATAAATATTTAATGAAATATAATAGTAATAACTCTCTAAGTAGAGCTCGTTTTACGGATACAACTGATAGAAATACATAATACATTTTTTAGACATACATATAATATCATCATCATCATCATTACATAGTATAAAATAAAGTCGCTCTCGCTGTCTGTCCCTATGTAGGCTTAAATCTTTACAACTACGCAATGAATTTTGAAGCCATTTTTTTAATACATAGGAAGGTTTATATCTATTGTTTAATATACACCCGGGCGAAACCGAGGCGAGTAGCTAGTAGTATATATAGAAAATACCCGGATTAATATAAGGAGTCATACTCATAAATACAAATGCGTCCATAGTCCGAGAAATCGAACACATGACTTATTTGCTAAATAATCTATGGGCCCCAACAATACTGGCTGACTACACAGCTTTTAAGGCTCTTTAGTACATAGGCAGTATTAGCAGCATAGACAACAATATTCACTATATGCTTTAGTTCTTAATTATTTTTTTATTTCATTACTATATAGAAACCACTGAGCATGGACGTTTTTATTGGAAACATAGTTTAAATAAGTGCAAGTGATTGTAACGTGACGCTAGAAACTATACAGCAATTAACACTGCATAAGAGTAGAAGATTCATGTGAAACCAGTTTGTGTAATCATGTCTAGATGTTTTTTACTAGTCGTCATTATAATTACACTAGCTATTATGTATAAATATGCCATCTAATATGCTATGTATCATCCATCACGTAATATCCCTTAAGGGAGAGGCAGATACAGCTGAATGAGTGGTAGAGACAGAATGTTGCGTATTTTCATCAGATAGCAATCAAGTAACTCATTATAATATTATCGATTGTAAATCTTATATATAAAATTCTCGCGTCACAGTTTTCGTTCCCATACACCTCCGAAACGGCTTGACCGATTCTCATGAAATTTTGTGAGCGTATTGAGTAGGTCTGAGAATCGGCCAACATCTATTTTTCATCCCCCTAAATGTTAGGGGTAGTCCATCACTAATTTTTTTCTTTATTTTAAGGCAAAACAACGTTTGCCGGGACCGCTAGTAATTAATAATAATAGACCGAAAGGATTTGGGTTAAAATCTGACTGATACCAGAATAACTTAAATTTTTAATTTGCACTAAACAAAGTAATCTTAGAGATGCTAGTAAGTTCGCATCCTGGCAAGAGTCGCGTTAACTATGACGCTAAAATTTGACAAAGCCACTAACTACCTCATCTGATTACATTATATATTTTTAAATGCAGGAATCGACGAATTCAATCCGTCTACTGAACGCTGCCCTTGTGAATGGATATTCCATAGTGACGTACCAGCGAAGTCTTCGTGCCGCCGATTATCTTGATCTGCCAGTGTTGACCAACGCCAGCCAGCCAGTCATTTGGGCGTTGGGTCCTCTTAACTCTCACAACGAAGTTTCCTATCATCATCACTATAATAAGGTAAGGTTAACATTCTTAAAGAGATTGCACAGGTCAAGCAAAAAAATATTATTTTGCCTAGCACTTAAATTTTGTTTGATATTGGGAAACATGTTAAAAAGTGATACGTGAACAACTTTCTGTTAGTTTAAATATAGTCTATACATATTACTTTATTTCAGAATATACTCAATAATAAATTTACATTTATGCTAAAATTGCACAGTTCAATATTCAAAATGTTATTATGTATGTCTAAATCTCTATTTATATTTGGAAAAGTTTTTAGCTAGTTTATTTTTAGAAAATTTATAATTTGTAAAGATAAAGATCGAATAGATTGAAGTTTTTATTAAACAACCAAATAATATAATTCTACATCTATTATTACCTATAAACTTATATATATATATATTCTTCTATATTATTCACGAAGCCACCTACCAGATTTTTGTCGTATTTTCTCTACACAAAGGTTGTCTGAAAGAAATTGCTCGCTTGCGATAAAATCGCCTTTTGTATATCAATAAGAGTTATTGATGTACAAAAGTAAGTAAGTGATGTAAAATGTATTTCTTGTGTAACAAGTTTGGTGTAATAAAGAGTTTATAAATAAATAAAAAAAATATAAAATACTAGACACTTATAAAAATATTCCTTGAATGTTGGATGAAATAAATAAAAAATATATATATATTCATAAAAATAAACACTGTACATTGTACACAGGATGACAAGTTCATAGAGTTTGGTCGGCCTCCCATTTGGAACTGTCCCATGCCTGAAAGCGAGGACGATGACCGACCAACACCGGTGGCACAGAAACCAATCAGCAAGCAAGAAGAGCCACCAGTAAGTATAAAGTTTTAAATAGTATTGACGAATCATGTATGTAATTATTAGTATTCAAGAAGAATGAATATTAATGCAATACGTGGCTGACTTGCATTTTGCCTTTTCTCCCAATTTGCTGAGTAAGCCTATGCCTTTATAGGAAGCATTTGATACCTACATTATTTTCTATGAGTCTTAAACTGTATTTAAGCCAATAAATTTGAATAAATAACTTAGCGAACTTATGTTATCTAAGATTATTAAAGATTTTTTATACAGTTTGAAAAAAAAATCTTTAATAATGTTAGATAACATAATAATCTTAGATAACATAATTTATTTGTATAGTAAGTACAATTGATTAATGTTATAAGTCAAAATTCAATATTGCAATATTCTACAGAGAGCAGTAATTAAACCGAATCCAGTGCCAACTCCGAAGCCTGTGCCTCGCTCACAACCATGGGACATCCCAGCTATACAGTGCTACGAGCCACCAGATGGCGTGTTCTACGCGCAGATGGGTCCCACGGGTGGAAAACAAGGATATTCTGCCATAACAGGTACGTACTATTAATATATAGAAGGCGTTATGTCAGAAAAATAGAAGTTTTGTATAATCATAGTCCTTATTTATATGAGGTAAATCCTCCTACAAATTAATTTTAACTGTCATAGGTGTTGCATGACTTTCTGTGAAATAAAAAAATAGTAAAGCGAAAGAATAGGTTTAATCGTTTAATTGTAAAAATAAGTCTATTACATATTTAATGTTTTACTGAATAAGTGATAATATACATATATAACTGCAGTTAAAAATGTCTACATAATTTATAACATAATATCTCATGTATTGCTGGCTGGCTGGCTTATTGCTTGTGAAGACCAACTATTCGGTTTCTTCCTTCCTTAATATATACATTTTTGATAGATGGTAGGTATATATTTTAATACCTAATAATAATGTCATTTTCTTTCATATCGTTCTTTCTATTTTGGTAACTGTTAAAAGTAACAATTATAAAATCCAGTAAAAATGAATAAATCTATTTTATGTGTATAAAATATTAACAAATTATTAATGATTCGAATGAATTACAGGTCATGTGGGATGGGGATTATCCTGGTACATCAACGGTCTCCTGATTCCTGAGATCAACGTGGTTCGTGGCAAAAAATACACCTTTGTGGTAGAAGGAGGGTCTAACCCAGAAGTTCCAGCCAGGTACCATCCGTTCTATATCACCAATGACCCTGTCGGGGGATATCTTCACAAGAATGACAAGGAAAGAGAGGTTAGTAGAGCCTACATTATACTAAATAATATTTTAAATGCAAAGATATGTATGTCTCTCTGTATATTACTTTTTCATGATTAAACGGCGGATTGGATCTTATTTTGTGTGTGAAGCTGTATAATTTAGCTTACGGGGACATAGTTTATCTTCTATCTCTAAAAAGCAGATAAAGCCGCGGGTAATAGATAGTGCTTAATAATGTTTTCTTCTTGCATATACATATTGGTTAACTTTTTCTACCGTCAGGGTATTGAGATCTACGCTGGCGTCCGTCGTTCTCGTACTGGAGAGCTCTTGCCTACAGGAGTAGGTCGTGCTTGTAATTGGACACCAGATATTAATGGACCGGAAGCTGATGAATATCCGAGCTTTGGCGCTTACCAACGATCTTTGACTCTGGAGTGTGAACCAGGAAACCCTGGCATTGTGACATGGACACCAGATCGTCGTACTCCTGACACTGTCTACTATCAGGTCAGCATAGTTAATGGTATCATAAAACAGCTTAACATTTCAATTAATTTCTTTATCTGTCTTTATGCTTCTTACTATTGTGTGTGTGAATTATCAATAATTTAATTTGTAAGTCTACATATATCTAAATGTTAATGGACTAAACTAGTGTTAATTATAAATATAACACTATAGTTTCAATTGGAGGTTTAACATTATTGTTCTCTTCATTTTCTATATTTACAGCAGGGTTCTTGCTTTTTTTTATGTATATAATATCCTCCTGTTTTCTGTTTCAGCCTTCCAAGTCTTCTCTGTATCGCATGACATCTCTCGATAAGTTCTCACTGTATATTAGCGACGGTGACAGGTTATACTTTAAATATATTTTTTATTGTGGTGATATTAAAGAAATGTTCAATGTTTCAGTGTTTCACTCACCGACATCTTGGTTGGAAAATAAATGTCCTCGATGAATGTGATGCCGCCGAAGCGGAGGAGAGCCGTGTAGTCGAGCAATATGCAGTACCAGAGGGGGACCTGCAGAGTGAGGAATCTATTCAGGTACATAGCCGCGTCCCACCAGACTCAAACTTTTTAGATCAACGCAAGAAAGTAGAAAAAATAATCAATACGAAAATAAATTATAACGATTTCAGTAGCATTAAAGGTGACAGCAGTCTCTCAGGCGATACCATCAGAACTGAGGTTGTAAGGAACCAGATATACCCATCTGGACAGGAGTATGAATTGCCTATATCCAAGGTGCAAATAAAAGAAGTCATACAAGCCGTTGAAAGTTTGGAGAGCCAAATGAAAGAAGAGATGAGAAAAAACACATCCCATTCAACTCCATCACAGTACCAAGTGCATGAAGAACTACCTGAAATGTTTGTACCAGAGTTGCCAATTAGAGAAGGTGAAGAATATATAATAGAACCAGGCAAATTGCCTGATAACTACATGTTACCACCAAATCAAAAGCCACTAACACTACAGTCAGTTTTGCGTCCTAGTGGACCTAATAGACCAATGGGAAATGTGCGACCACCATATAGACGACCAGTTCCGCCAGAAATAAAATTGCGTAGGCCTCCACCTATGTTCCAAAAGGGCAATGGAGCAGGATATCCTTTATCTATGCCAAATCCACACGGTCCTCAGGGGATGCAAAAAAAGCCACTGTCACATAAGCATTCTCATTATCCTAATAGTCGATTGCCACCAAGTATGAATAGACCGCATCAGGCAGCTTTACCTCCAATGAAAGTCATGCCACCACTCCATCATGATAAAGTTGGATTTAGCCAAGGCCCACCTAAGCAAATACCAAAATTACCTACAGGAACAGTACAGTCTATAATAATGGGAAAACCAGCCTCCAACAATCCTACAAAGCCGACACAGTCTCAAATGTTAAATTTGGGGCAAACAGACATAATAGTAAATCATGTAGTTAAAAGCCAAATCACATTACCAGGAACTAATGATGCAGTAGCGCAGCATAGTATTCCACAAGTATTTTTTAATAAACCAAGTTCGGGTCAAATTATATTAGGCAAACCAATGGATAATCCACAACCATTAGATCAACAAATGACCCAAACAAAACATCAAATTATCAGAACGCATCCTACATCTATTCCTACAGAAGTTATTTTATCTACCACTCACCGTACAAGAGAAGAGAGCAAACCCAAATTACATATACAGGATGAAATAAAATCGTCAGATTTCATAGGAGAGTCAGTTCCTAATTCATCTACTCTAAAGCCAGCTGTAAACACTGGGTTTAAAGTAGACTCAATAGTCATTGAAAGCGGATTCAAACCAATAATTCGAGAACCTTTAATGGCAGCTGAAGATAGAATAACTGATGGAGATGAAACTAATAATACTAATAGACGAGAGGATACTGATGTAGAAGAGGATTACAATGAATCACCACAATATATAAATCATGCATATCCTAGTGAGAAACAAACAGAATCTTTTGAACCAATGTTTATACCATCACCACCAGATCATCTATTATCAACTAATGATAGAACAAAAGAGATTTTTCCTAAGAATCATGCAAAAGAAGATAGACCACATCCAGTATATGTTAAATCAGATGAACAATTGAACGCTTTATTCAGTAAAACTAATCTGGAAAGAGATGTACCTTCTGATATGGTAATGGAGTCAGATAGAATTAGTCCGTATTATTTACCACCTGACCCTAAAATAAATAAAGAACAATCTCAGAAATTGACAACCAAAGACGAGCAATTGAATTACTATACTACGTACGATGGAAAAAATATTACTAAGTCATCGATATCCACTGTACCAGAAATAAAAACTACAACTAAATTATTTTCTTCCAAACTACCCGCTAATCCTGAATTACTATTGAAAACTCCTCAGTATGGACCATTTATTGGTGAACTTCCACCGTTAGTATCTGGAGCTCCTCCCATCGGAGAGTTAACGAAAGACCAATTGCCAGATAATAATGACTCTCGAACAACACATTTGAAACTAGTTAATGCTTTTCAAGATTCTGAAGACTTAGACTTAGAAGAGATATTAAGTGCAAAGGCTAGCAAACACTATGACGTAATAAAAGAAGCAGAATCAAAAAATATTGAGGATAATAATGAGGAAAATAATGAGTCAGATGATGAGTACGAAGAGGACGAGGAGGAGGAAGAACAAAAGGATACAAATGTAAGAGATAAGAGAGACACGAAGACTACACAATTTGAAAGAGGCGAGATTCAGGAACAGATACACACAAACGGGCACAGCGTAGTTGGTAGTCAGGTGGATTTCGAATCACAACAAACAATTAAGTCCTCAAGTACGTCATTATCATTTACATCTCATTTGATATTACTAATGCTATGTCTAAAAATGTTCTGAATGTAAATGAAATTTATTTATTTATTGGTTAAATTATTTAAGCCTTGCCATGATCGCATTTCGTGTCAAACAGTATTTGGGGTAAAGGCTATGGGACTAGCTAGGATTCTCGTCTCCTGTTCTATCGGTAATGAAGACGTCTATATATCTCAACCACCTGTTACCACTTTATTACGCGTGTAATGCAATTCAATACTCCTTTAGATGTAAAGATTTTTGTAAATATTTTTATTACTAAACAATAAATTAGTTTTAATGTTAATTTTGGTCGTTTTATTACGTTTTTTTTTGTAGTAATGCTAAGGACTAATTATCAAACAGTAGTTTTTAAAAACAGAAAGAGAGCGAAGTCTTTCTTTCTTGTAATAGATACATGTATATTATATATTACTTACTGATATACTGAAATATTCTCATTTGATAATGGTATGCACATGATTTAGTTTTTTAGTGAGACGAGTGAAGTTGGCTAAAGCCTTCTCATGAGGATACTGCGAGTCTACCAGATGAAGAATGGAGTCTCGGTTTCGACCCCTGTAACAGAGTTATAATTTAATGATTAATTGATTAAGTTGAATAATCTCAATATTTTCTGTTTAGTGCTACGGTTGAATTAATGCCTGATGGCATTTTCTGCCGGCTGGTAGTGAATTATTTACATGACGGACTTAATGTCCGGCTCATAAACAATTGCTATATATGACCAGAATAGATATTTAATAAATAAATGTCCTTTGGTATGAAGACTCAGTACTATACAAGGCAAAAAAGCCCAGCACCTAGCAATAACTTAAAATTATGTATAAATCAATAAACGAAAATTTATACATACTGCCTGTTTTTCAATAGCTTGGCGACAGACGTCATTGGGAGACCAGCATTGTCACAAATATCCAGGTTGCTCGATCGTGACACCAACTCTTCTATTATCTCTGCTTTCGCATCTTGACACACTAAAAATAATACTATCTATAACAAATAATCTACATATTCATATTCAGTGTTAAATTCAGTTTCATACTCAATTTATTTTTATGTCTACTTGCTATATTCATTATAATTTTCATATATACTGAACCATGTAGTATTTACATGTAATTTATATTATCGGTAGTAAAGTTGTTTTTTTTATCATGTGATTGGAAAGAATCTAATAGCCCACCTAATGGTAAGCGGTAATATCCACTCATGCATTGCCATTTCAAAGAACTAAGACATCACGCTTCTCTTATATATAAAATTCTCGTGTCCCAATGTTAGTTACCATACTCCTCTGAAACGGCTTGACCGATTTTTATGAAATTTTATATGCATATTCAGTAGGTCTGAGAATCGGCTACTATCCATTTTTGATACCCCTAAGTGATAAGGGTTGTACACCCCTAGCATTGTTTTTTGGACAATATTTTTTATTTATGTTTTTTTATTGTGTCATTAAAAAATACATACGATTCTAAATTTTCACCCTTCTATCACCAACCACAATTTTTTTGTAGCATTATTAATTTATATAGCAGAACAATGTTTGCCGGGACAGCTAGTATTCCCGTAAAATTTAATCGCATCGTATACCAGAAATAGCTTAACAAGCTGCTCGCCGGCTAAAATAGTATTTACTGAGATACCTACTGATATGACTTTTTATAGTCTACTTTTGCTAGAGTTCGGGCGTTTTATTTGTAAACATAAAATAATATTAAATAAAATATCAAGATAGTTAAACCTGCTATAGTATGTTATGTTTCATAACGAGTAACCGGGCTATGAGTTATAGACTTAAATACTTACGAGCTCGAAACAAAGGTGTCCAGCCATTGTTGTCTGTAGCGTTCACATCTCCGCCTCTGTCTAGTACAAACTTCAGCATATCCAAACTACCTGAATCTACAGCGTAATGCTCTATGAGCATGCCGTTATTATCTCTAATCTGTAATTATAAAATATCATCAACAAAGTTTCATAACGTCAGGCAGAATTTATGAGAGATAATCTTTACATTGTATCAAACATTCCATTTGACCGCATTGTATCAAATCAATGTCTATGTGACCTCACCTATTGGCTTTGTACGCATTTTTATATAACGACGCAACGGATATTAATGCTGAGTTTCAACACCGTACCACCCGCCAGAAACTGAAATAATCCTGATCATTGAGAGAGATAGAGTTATTAAACAGGAAGGTATTTCCGAACCGATATGATATTGAAACCTTCAAGAAAATGCATATTATATTACAAAAGTCGAGAATTTCAAAGATATGTATTTAATGCTTCTGTACGCTTTTAAACGACGCAACGGATATTAATGCAGTTTTCAGAAATAAATATTGAGAGAGATAGAGTTAAATATTAATAGAAATTATATTCAAAATATATAATATGTATTTAAATGTGCTGGTCATTAGTTAAATATTAATAGAAATTATTCAAAATATATAATATGAGAAATGTGCATAATTCTTACTGTCTACATAGTGGGACCGTATGACAAACAAATTCCAGACTTATCTAAATAAATGTAGTAATGTGCTTTTTTACTTCAGAACGAATATACTTATTTGGTTAGTAATTTATATTATATAGTATTTGTAATTATCAGGTCAAGGATTATTAATTTGTTACTTCGTCTTGACTGATACTTATGTGTAACTATAATTGATTATATATGTAAAAAAATAGACTTGCCGGGGGATGTTGGTTAGAAGTAATATTATAAATAATTTAGTACTATAACAGTAGAATTGTAAAGTGTATTTAAAGTATGTGCTTGGAAGTATGATATTGGAACCAGTGGATAAGTTCTGGTAAATATAATTTAAATTCACCTGTGGATCCGCACCTTTTTCAAGCAGAAGTTCTACTATTTGAGTTTGTGAAGTGAGGACTGCGATGTGTAATGGAGTTTGGCCTGCACCCACACGCTGATCTAGCTCGGCACCGACGGATATTAGATACCGGACCGTGTTGATATCGCCTGAATACATAAAATTATTAAAAAGTACTGTATTTGCCGTTGAGCAGAGTACGTATATTTTTTTTTCTTGATATAAAAGATGATACGGCAGTGCAGTTATTGGGCACAGATGCGTATTACCATAGGAACAAATATCAAGTATTGGTTTATTACTGCGACTTTTTAGTTTAGTACATTATTAATATAATTAGTTGGGTATTAACACAAATAATTTATGGTAAATAAGATATTTACCTGTCTCAATGTTTCGAATATGTTACACTAACCGTGGTTATATGTTGACTGGAGTACAGTATATAGTAGAGTAAATAGCAACTGTGAAAACACGACAACCACATAAGTCTGCGAATGCCAATTGTCTGCTGAATGCTGGATGTACCTAATAACTGAATAGAGTTGCGTGCTCTTAAAGTCATCTTTATTAATCGTCGCTATTACCCACGAATTGTATGAGTTCCGATAACAATTTAAAAAATTCCCATTCTAAATAATTCCCAATGGTGTGTTACGATTTTTCGTTGGACAACGTAGTGACTGTAGTTGAACAAACTATTGATGTCTACCGACATTGAAATATCTGAACTTCAATCAGAAACATTGAGAGAGGCAAATATCCTAATTACCATAAAATTATTCGTGTTAAAGCCCGATTAAGTATATTAATGATACATGTATTGTATAACGTTAATGTTTTATAATAAAGTACATTGCTCTGTTTATAACTTGAACATACCATTTATATTTAGGAGGATACAAGCATGTCTAGAGCAGTTTAACGGTATTTAGTAATGATGATGATGATGATGATGGTGTATTAAAAGTATAACCTTTTTTGACAGCAGTTGCAAGCGGAGATAGGCCACTAGTAGCATTGATAATCCCAATCAATTCAGGTCTCTCATCGAGCATTACTTGAACCTATATAAACATTTTCTTATAACAAAGTTCAGTATGAGCAAACATTTACAGCAATAATATTTTAGTTATAATATATTAAAGTTATATATAATGCGTTTGCCTTTTTTCCTTTGTTGTTATTGTCATGTATATATATTTCCACCACTACACAATTTCTATCAGTCATTCAAAGGTTGACCGGAAGAAATCCTTCATTTGGGATAAGTACGCCATTGTGCAACTTATTTCTTAAGCTCTTACAAACAAGCAAACAATACTATATATACAATGTTTCTTTTTAAAACTATAATGAATAAAAAAAAATTGTTATATCATTCTTTCATATAACCGTTGCCTATATACATGATCAGTATCACAGAATACGTCGGACGCTCGTGGCGCCTGTAATGCGCCACTATTTCTAAGAATCAAGGACTTGTGATTTGCCCCTGTAATTTTACTATTATATCTCAGTCTTTTCATTAGAACATAGCTTGCAGAGTAAAGTATAACTTTGTATAAAACTCACCCTTTGATAAACATAGCTATACTTATGTCTGATATATACGTATAATATTATTATAACATATATATATAATAAATCACAAGACAGTTGCCAGACCCTTAGTGTGGTTCCAACCCCCCGCCGGACCCCCCTAAACTATACTATTTTATAAATAAACTTACGTCATTTTAATAAAACTGAAATTTATATATATTAAAAACAATAAATAGTTTTCTTGGTTCCTTATCCTACCAGACTTCATTGAAATATATAACAACGGTGTATACAATTTCATATCCGTTATTTTAAGATGCTCAATTTTTTCACATATTGCTCGTAACAGTATTATAACTTGCTCTGCTCGTTGCCAGACCCTTAGTGTGGTTCCAACCCCCCGCCGGACCCCACTAAACTATACTATTTTATAAATAAACTTACGTCATTTTAATAAAACTGAAATTTATGTATATTATTGAGAGAGACCACGAAGACTCATTGATCCGTATAGTAACAATTTCATTATTTCGTTACGTCTAACATGTAAATAAGCAGTAAAGAAAACAAGCTGCAATTTATATATATTATTGAGAGTTCTCTCAAGATTGCAAGTTTTCTTGAGATATATTGGGTAACAAATACAATTTGTATGAGATTTTAAGATGCTGCACAATAAATATAAAAATCCCCCTAAACTATACAAAATAAACTTACGTCATTTTAATAAAGCTAAATTTATATATATTATTGAGAGTTCTCTCAAACTGAGTTTCCTAAATTGCCAGACAGTTTTCTTTATCCTACCAAATATTGAAACCGTATATTGAGTACAACGTTTTCACTAAAAGTAATTAACATCCATTTTATTACTTAACAAGATTCAGAGAATACGTCTTACATACACAAAGTACGGAATTACAAATTATCTGTATTTCATTAACAGTGCAGTTGTCGGGACATAGTTGCTTTACAATATTAATCTTTCATTAGATTAGATATGTATTTGCAATGTAACTATTCTACATAGTTACAGATGTAAGAGCTTTGTGAATGTATTATACAGGTATCTAGGTAGATAGTAATACAGTACTAGATACATATCTAGTACTGTATTAGATATTAATTATACATATATATATATACATAATAATAAATCACAAGACAGTCCAGGTCTATTAAATTAATTAAACACAATTAAAAACAATAAATACCTGCTTAATATATTTTTTTTACTTTAAAGAAGTGACAAACTTCACTTTCACCTTGATGGATGAAAGCAGTAGAATTAATATAAATAATATATGGTTTCTGCATTTTAGATAAGCAAATTATCTTACATACACAAAGTACGGAATTACAAATTTTCTGTATTTCATTAACGGTGCAGTTGTCGGAACATAGTTACTTTACAATATTAATCTTTCATTAGGATTTGAATGTAACATTCTCATAGTTAATGTAAGAGCTTTGTGAATGTATTATACAGATATCTTAATTCTTAGGTTAACTTGTCACAATGCAATCGATTTTCATTTTTTTTTACTTTAAAGAAGTGACAAACTTCACTTTCACCTTGATGGATGAAAGCAGTAGAATTAATATAAATAATATATGGTTTCTGCAGAGATAAGCAATTGTTGGCATGATGGAATATTTCCTAATGGAGACAGACCTCATATGGATGAATCATTTCATTAATTACTTTTTTTAATCTTTTTACTTGTCAGGAATAGCTACGACAAAGACCAAAAAGTGTCCAATGGCACTTTTTTATCTTTTATTAGGTAGCACAAAGACCAAAAATTGTCAATTGAACCTTACATTAAAAGATAACAAAACTATACCTATTATTTCTAATTTGATTTCCATCATCAAATTGATTTTCTTTTTTCACGTCAGGGTTTTGAGTAAAACTATTTTTTTCTCCATTTATTTCTTGATTGATGTCCACTTCATCTTCTGATGCAGTATGATTTACATTATTGTAAACAGATTTTTCATCGCCATAAAATTTTAGAGCTTTTTCAGAAAGTAGTGATACTCCTGTAGCCTTTAATATTACTTTGAGACGAAATCTATGTGGATGTCTTGGGGGTAAATTGTCAATTGTACTATTTGTTTTGCCACCACTGCAAAATAAATTAAATATTCAATAATCTTTCAGTTATTGAGATTAAACTATATTTTTGTCCAGAAGCCGGAAGGCTTCAAAATAAAATCAAAAAAGTATTTCAAAAGACTTTTTTGATTTTATTTTACATAATAATTTTATTGAAATCTCATTGTTATTTTGAGATTTAAATATATTGCAGTTAAGATTTATAATAACAAACAAATAATCTGAATTAAATATAAACATGACAGTGGTTTCTTAAGAGTTAATTTCAGCGAGACGTGTTGAGAATGTCTTCCTTAATTTATTACAAACGAGTGAAAAGAAGGAAGTGTCAGCAAAACAGAAGGGGAATAATAATTTTGTATTGTTTTCATTTACAAATGTTTCCCTATACTGTTACGTTAGCTATTTTTATATGAAACCATTTCAAATTGCCACTCGTAATACGACTGGAGTGGGATGAAAATACAAATATAAAAAAAAATTACCAGGAACAATTATAGATACATATTAATGCAAATAAGGCTCATAAAACATAGGTGTGTCAAAATAATATAATCTTTTAAAAAAGTATGATAGGCAAGCTACCAGAAATACTTGTAATTGTAATAATATCCATTTTGTTATTTCATAAATTTTATGAAATTATAATTGTTATATTATAATAAATAATTAATGATCATTGTAAGTTCTGGGAACATTATGGATGACGTAAAATACACTGTGATGTTTTTGTCTAATTGCCTATTCAAGCGTTACCAATATTGATGACTAAGTTAAACCTTCATTCTTATAAAATTTTATAACTAAATACAGCATACAAGTAGGGTGCAACAGCTATATAGTTGTGATTGTGATTGCCAATGAGGTTTGTATGAAAGAAAATGTTAAAAAAAATCGTAAAGAATATGGAAAAAATATTAATAGATGTTGTTTCTTCCATGTTTGATTACATTACTAAGACCAATCTTTCGTATACAGAATTGCTCTAAGATTTGTATTCTAAAAAAGAGAATTTAAGTTTGTCTCCAGTGGGAAGTTACCTAACAATAATGATAATATTAAGCAATAAAACTCACTAGTACGATTTACCTGTATACAGTGACCCAAGGCGGCAGCTTGCTTTTCATTTCAATCTTATACAGCAACTGATCACTAATATAACTGAACTCTTCTTGCTCCCAACACAAAGTTACGGTATATTTCGTTCTGTCCAATACTGTAGGAGCAGTTGGCTGCCAACTTTGGAACTTCTCTTCTAGGAATGATTGGAGATCCATTATGGTAAATATAAGATTTCATAAAGTGAGAATGGTTATACACATTAACATTACATTTATGTTTATATGTATTGAGTATATTTATATAATCGAGTCAATTAGCAGTTTTCCTATTTGATTTGCAGCACATATAAGCTAATGTACACGTTTTCAAACTGAGCTAATATAAACACTGGCTAGTTTATATATTGTAGTAAGAGTAAGTAGCAGGAGTATTACTAAGGTATTAACTCGTTTATTCCCTTGTGTACAACAGATAACTACGCCGGAGTTTGATCGATGTTGGCAGTAAAGCTAGAGCTTCGTTCGAACGTTACAGTAACTGGAAGTTAGCTGCTTAAAATTTTCGACTTCTATTTAATGCACTATTGTTTACCGTTGCCTTATACTTTACCGGTTTTATGTGGAGTGGTGGAGTAAGTTAAATTTGTTGCGTCAAGATTTTGTTTGTGTGTAATGTAATATACATATATAACGAATAAATAATTCGGCACAAATCACACAGCATCCTTTAATCTCAAATTAAAAAAAAGATATACTATGAGTAATAAATAAGTGATAGGTAGGTATACTTAAATATTTGTGGTAAATACCAAGAAAATCCCCAGACAAAAACAGATATGTATATCTGTTTGTATTTGTCTGTAAAGATTTTAAATCAACATACTTCTAAAGCCACAATTATCAGAAATTCAGGCACGTTCTAATTTATCAGGCTTTCAAAATCGTTAAAATCATATGTATAATATTTATCATAATTGTAAAATTATCATAATTTCTGCGCCAAGTATTTTAAACTGTAGTAATTTAATTTGTTGCGTATGTAAATGAGGTCAAATGTAATGAACCCTATTTGGATTTCAGTAACAATTTTTTTAACTCATAATTCAAATTAATATATCATTTCAATATTATACTTCATTTAAATTTAATCTATTTACCCTTACAAACATCACATAATGGCATATTTGCTACCTTTTACCTGATCAATCAATACCACGTATATTCTGGTCACGCTTATAGAAAAGTGAATAAAAAGTTATGTACAACAGAGTTGTAAAATTCATACGTTCACTATGTTATATTTCTATGCTACCTACTTACTATTAATATAAATGGTTATTGAACAGAAAGAAAAAGCCTTTAATTTACAATATACAGTAATATTATTTTACTTAAGACATAAACAAATAAACTTAAGTAGGTTGAATATGTTTTCAATAAAATTCAAGTAAACCTCTCTAAGAGACTTGGCTTGATTGACACACTGACTGACACCCAAAACTACTGAGAAACTTGACATTTCAAATATAACGTCCTTCGCGTGGAAGTAAAGGAATTTCCTGAAATTCCCATAGGAACAGGCGATAACGGCTACGTTAAGTCGCGGTAAATAGAAAATAATATGTTTTAACGTTGAGAGAACTCTATATAACTACACACATACTACGAACTCAATATAATCCAAGAATATGTTCAAGTTCACATCATAATCCAATTTATTTTTCTCAACAACTGAAATATTTGTAAATTAATAAAATACAGATATTAACAAAACCCGCCTACCTATCGTTTTTAAAAACATGTTAGTTTTACAGCTTAGTAAATTTAATCTATTTAATAAACTTTACAATACTAAAGTATAATTTAGAACATTAAATATAAATAGGTATTGAACTGAAAATGTTTAAAAAATTAAGAAGACTTTATTTTTATAAATTCAAGAAGCTTTTATCGTGACTAACTTCAGTGACAAATATCAAAAGGTAGATTACTGAAAACTTTTAAGTTTACTCATCACATTTAGAAGAATTTCGTCTTTAAAAATATTAACTATGAATATTTATTAACTTCGATATGTAAAAATAAATTGGTAATTGTAATAAATACCGAATTGAAACATTCGAACTGTATGATTGCCGCAAACGAAACGCAACGCAGCAATGGCGCCGTATCGATCGACGCAGCCAGTCGGCGCCCGGCCACCGAGCGCGACGTACGTGCTCTCGTATCTTTTCTTCTGACATCATATAACCTAACTACTCGCTCGCTGTTGTCTGCTAATTGACAGTATAGTTCACTACGTGTCGGTAAGTACTAGTATAATATGTATCGCAGATTTAATGAAGTATTAGAACACGTAAACACACGATGAATCATAAAGTGACGGATACCAATTTGCAGTAGCGGAAGCGATATCACTATATTACAATAACAGTTATCTATTTTATGCGATTTTCGATATCTAAACATTATGACAGGTGTTAACAACATCACAGATACAACAATATTTACAGAGATATATATTTTGCTTATTTACACGTATTGCTCGTAAAGTTATGTAGGTACAACGGCTTATAATTACTAATATCATTAAGACATCGAGTGTTAACCTAAATTATAGCCACAATGAGTTGTGAATAATCCCGTAAATCACAGTTGGATATAGTTATTACACAACTGGTGATCTTGACAAATAAAACAGTTAAATTAACTATAGTACGGTACAATTCAAGGACACGGATATTCATTTCTGGGCAGACAGAGTTACTCGCCTACTATACAAATCTTCTGTTTATATGTATGATACAGGTTCCATGCAATTACAGATACATAATTAAATCATATTTTTAATATTCAAAGTAATTAGGTACTTAAATATTTATTATTTTTATCTTTTCTCATTCATTTTGTTATTTATAAATCTGTCTATTGTCATTAGCTGTATATATTAACTTGTGATAATGGCAACTCTGGTCAGGACTGTGTAGGTTAATTTGTACAAGTATTTAATTATTTGGGGACTTAATCAATCCCTCGCGGAAACTTTACACGAATCCTTTCTATCAACATTTAGGAACTTCGCACTTTTACCTCGAACCCGAATGTCGGTATTTGCATACTTAAAGAAGAGACTCCAGCAGTGAAAAATTATCATTGCTCCATTTGGATTTTTCGTGAGCTGCTTATCGGCAAGGTTTATGGTACCTATTGGTTTTATATATATTCAATTTTTATTTTTTTTTATTTTAATATAGATTTTACCTGCCACGCTGTATTGAACGAAGTGTAGGCATGTCAAGTGCTGCGTTCACCACAATATTAATAGTCGACATTGTCTCTGACTTTCCCGTTTGGGGAGACAGTCAATTGGTATTTTTTGGTTTTTATTTAAATAGATGACACTGAATTAGACGAAGGGACCAGTTTGAAATGCTTTACGCAAACCTTTTCAGATCGTTATGACGTAATAGTTATGAACACAATCGGCCTTATTACAAAAAGATAAACCTGGTTTAGCACTAGTAATAAACCATTCACCAATGTATTCCTTATTACAAAATGAAGTTTATCTCTAAATCGTGATTCGTCTATGGTCTAAAGTTAGACCTGCGATGCCCCTAGTTTAACAGTGGTCTAAATGCAAAAATACAAACTCCATTTTAAAAATTCTATTGTAAGTTGTAGTTTTTGGAAAAATATTTTAACTAAATTAAAAATATATTAACTAAAAATATTTAAAGCAAATTTTACGACAATAAAAATATATAAAAGAAGTTATTTGTTATTTTTTCACTCATTTGACTTTGAAATAGTCACCATTCGAACGATCCAATAAAAATATCTCGCCGTTCCTTTCCTCCGTATAGGACTCCTACTTGTAATTTAAAACTGATTTTCAGCCTAATAGTACATTAATAAATATTATATATTAATGAAATAGTTATAATGAAGACCTAGATAAATAGAAATAAATTTATTTTCAGTTTATACATTTTTCTTTGAACTAATATTATTTTTGATCTTTTCAGTTTTCTGGTAAAATGGAACGTAATTGTACGGTGACAGACATGAGTGACTGATTTCTGTATGGAATACATAATGAACGATTTAACTGTAGTACTAAGTAGTCCTCTGTTAGATCTGGATTCGTAATAATGTTAGGTTTATTCCAAGTATTAACTTTAGGAATGGTTTAAACCACGACCATTTAGACCACGTTTCGTCCGAGTTTTAACAGATTTTTTGTAATAAGACCGAATATGTTTAAAACTTATTTATATAAATAGCTATACGATAGGAAGACGCCTATATTTATACTTATACATACGTGTATAAATATACATAATCTTATTATGAGAGATCTTATTATACTATAAGAGGAGTTTATGTATAAATAACCTACTCTTTTATGAAGTCGGTTAAAAAAATATGTACTTGCAAAAAAAGTGGCTGTCAATAAAAAATATGTAACTGTAATTACACTAGATAAAATTGCAATTTCAATTATCCAGGATGTTTCCAATACAAGATAGAATTACGCAATAAATAACAGTACTATACTTTTCGTACAAATCAAGTTAGATACAACTCTTTCCGATGGAAGGCTCGAGTCGTACACTCCCTGGGGCACGACCTTCAGATTTGCTTCGCTGATCCCAGTTATTCTATCGGACACCCACCGATTCCCATTTATACTCTTATATCTATATGTATACCATTGTATAAAATACAAAGAATACGGTCATTGTTATATTAAACAATATTTTCGGTTATTATTCTAAAAGTTGACCAACTAAACTGCTAAGCCTGGTGTTAGATTGGTTCTACATGATTCAAGGAGTATGTTTTATTACATCTCAACTATTATTAGACTTCATCGAAGCATTAAGATGAAATATATATTAATACAAATGTAAATGTACAGAAGAATTTAAAAAGAATTTAAATTAATCGTTGGTTTGCCTTATCACAGAATGTGACCAAATGCCATCTATATGGCACTTACTTTGTAAACTGGGATTTGGATGTAGGGAGTAAAATTACAGGTTAAGAGGCATGATATCTTAGTCCTCTAGAATGACGACGTATAAGTGGTGTCATATAACAACAACAACGCTACGCCCTTGTACAATTAGATTGTGGAATAAACTACCTGCCGAGGTTTTCTCGAGAGAATACAGCACGGGGATTTTCAAGAAGGGTATATTGAGGTTTCTTAAGGGTTGAATATCCCTGGTGTTTCAGGTGTACATAGGTTACGGTAACCGTTTACCATAAGATGGGCCGTATGCTTGTTAGCCACCTAAGTAGTATAAAAAAAGATAAGATGTGTATTGCTGTTCATGTATAAAGGCGTCGGTTATCTCATACCACCAAACCTGGATTGCCATACCAATTACATAAAAAAAAAATTGTTATTACAAATTATTTCACCGTTCACTATTTTCTATAAATTTATATCTTTGTTTACCCAAATTAATATCTAGCATTATCAAAATTAATATACTAAGTCATCGTCGTAACACACATTGTCCTTTAATATTCACCATACGTTATTAATGGTTCTTAATGATATGAAGCAAAGAGTCTCAGGTACTGAACATGACTTAACTTTATTCTCACTCACAATAGGTATACAATAGGCGAGATCCTATACATAAACTTTACAGAGTAATTACTCTCAAATAAAGGCAATATTTAAAGTCAGAAGTTACAAGAAAATAAAATTAGATAGTATTAATTCAAGAATTAAGAGTAGATATATAGACTAACATAACAACATTCTTAGGTAATGTGAAAATAAAATAATTTGGCTCGTAAACGAAGAATTTTATTCAACCAAGTAGTGGCAAACAATGACAAATAATGAAGAGGAAAATAATCAAACCTCGAAATAAAGAGATATTACAAAACTTTATTTATTAATATTAAAGCAAACATTTAAAAATATTGACGAATATATATATATTATGTAAGTAAATTTAAATAGTTCTTTTAAGATCGGAAATATATGACATAATCACTACATTATATATATTACTAGCCACCCACACCGGCTTCGTACGGGTATATATATATTAAACATATAAATCATCCTCTTGAATCTCTTTATCTATTAAAAAAAACCGCTTCAAAATCCGTTGCGTAGTTTAAAGATTTAAGCATGCATAGGGACGGACAGACAGCAACAGCGACTTTGTTTTATACTATGTAATGGTAATTAAAGTTCTAACGTTTGAACTATAAAAATAATATATGTATTAAAGAAAAATGG
This sequence comes from Achroia grisella, assembly GCF_030625045.1. Lineage (NCBI taxonomy): Eukaryota > Metazoa > Arthropoda > Insecta > Lepidoptera > Pyralidae > Achroia > Achroia grisella. The sequence goes on from NW_026712658.1 coordinate 138,345, forward strand.
TAATGAGAAAAAAGAACACTTTATAACTACACATTTTTTAATAGTTATAGTTTCAAAATGTTTGAAACACTGAAAGAAAGAAAGAAAAAATGTATTGTCAACCATTATTAACAAACATAAATATACTTATATACAAATAATATACATATACAAACATGTACACATACACACATATTATACATTGGAGAGAGGGCAATCTCAAAAATGTGACCAAACGTGACAAGAGCTCGTCAAAATATCACGAACTTAGTGTGACGTAATTTATGGATGACCCTACACTGTTGGTGTCTGTTAAATAAATAAATAAGTTAATTTGCAAATTTAAGAACAAGTTTACATCTAATTACCGGAGCTGAGAGTTGTTGTTCCGTTATTTAGTTAAATTTAAATTCGTTCCACAATTGTTTAGCGATATGAATTATAATAATTATGTTACGTGAATGCCAACAGAAACAGTTCGTAGTGTTGTTTATTTAGGATACAATCTCCCTTGTGTTGTGGATCTTAATTAAAAGTCGGTTGACGTTTGTTTTGGTTGTAGTAAGGACTGAAACTAGTACGTTTCCAGCATAAAGTGATCTTTCCAAATGAAAATTTTCTTAAATTGGTTTTACGGTATGTAGGTACCAAACCCAATGATGGTATTGTGTGTTCAAAAACTTGTTGTCATTCCAATTATTTATAAAAAAATGTGCGAGAGCAGTAACTAAGTTCTAGAATTCCGTTAACATGTAACAGATGCAGCTTTTATTCTGCTGCTAACTGTGATGGCTCATTACCGTTTGTGCACAGGCGTGAACTGTGAACGTTTAAACCTTTGCACTGAAAGTATTTCTCGTGCAATTCTAGTACGCAGTTACGGCAGAGCACCATTTTACTGCCAAGCAAACTAATTAACACTGTCTCGTTAACCTATATATTTTTATTTTAATGCTATGTAGTGAGTGGCAAGTGTATGATATATACTTCAAATGTATTTCAATGTAAGTTCAAATGTAAATGGCTAAGAGATTGTTTTACATACATAAAGGGAAGACTGTTGTGACATGTAGTAGTCAGCTCCATTGTGTGTATATGTTTAATAGTGGTCCAAAGTAACGCACTAGCTGTTTTTAAAAAATATGACTTATACAGGTTACGTCCTACACTACAATAAAGTATGCAGTATTTATTAACTTTGATTTATGAATAAAATATATATATAATAGTATTAATGACGTTTATCAATTTATTATTTTAAGTTATATTACATTGATAGAGTCAACCAATAACATATTTATGCATATAGAGACAGCGATCAGTTCCATCTTCATTATATGTGCATATATATTTACTAGCGATGCTGATACAAGCAAATACATTTGAAAACATATCTACATGATTATAGCAACAAGGATGCCTCATTACCACTTGCGCAGCGTGAACTGTGGTCATTTAAACTCTGCGAACATCTATTGCTGAATTTACGACTATAGCAGTCAGTTGAGTCCATTCCGCTTTACTGTTTAACTGGCTACAGCTTACTTCCTTCTTCAATGGTAGCGTTATATGTTAAAACTTTCATATTTATTGTTTTATATAGTAGAAGAAAATTATATGACACGTGCAACACATCGTTTGCGTCACTCCAATTGCTGCTACATTTTCATTGCAGCCCCACTCCTATTGCCTCGTAGCGTGATGTTAAACATATAATCTATAACTTACTTCGATAAATATGCTATCCATCATTAAAAATTTAAAAGTCAGGAACACTAGTAGTTATTTATCTCGAACATCCATGCTCAAAAATTTAGTATGGAAGTAGATATTTAAACTAGAAAAATGTTAGTGCCTAAAAATTGTTACAAAATAAAAGCATAGAGCATTAATTCAGGAATTCATTATCATTCTTGATAATCATAGAGCAAAATAACAAACTGCAACAAACAAGAATGTTGTTACCGATAGAAAGGTAATATTATGGTAGTAACCTTCAATTTGTCCTCAGCTTTTTATATGTATATCTATATTATTATTTGTCAGCGAAAAGTGTCATGTGATACTGTACTGCCTACCATATCTACCTCCTACCAAAACTAGATTTAGATCTTTGTTTGAACTGGTTAGTACGAACTAACTAGTAAACATACACATACATATTATTATCGTATTTATGGTACTAGTAACTAATAATCTAGATCTAGAAGTGATTTAATTTGAGTAAATTATTATTATGTATTTATTATAAAGTAAAGTGATATACTGAATATGTGATAAATTCTTAATACTCAATGTACTGTTGTTACCACTCAATAACGTTTTATAAACAGTATTACAAATTTATGATGATTACTTACAGGTGTATATTAGCTTAACAGTATCAAATTTAAAGTGTACATCGAGTCAGAAGGACAAAATTCAATTGCAATAAACAGTGATCTTAAAATAAAACTATATATATATACATATATATGTATAGTAAACAAGAATATATTGCGTGTACATCATTATTGTACAGTAATTGTAATTAATGAATATGAGCGGGCCGGAAGTCACAGTATGCCCAGAATATTGTACAGTGGCTATATGAAGTAATAAATAATGAAATAATTTAGGGGTGCGGGAAAGGTTACAATTTTATCATAGGAATTTTAAGGGGATTTTCGTTTGGTGTGGTTACTACTTAATGTTTTGATATGCTCGTATTATATTATATAGCAAATAAACTAATATTTATGAAGATATAACATTAAAATAGTTGTATTAATTAATAAAAAAAATATGCTGTCGACTGCAGGTTTTGTGTCTAAAATTTATAAATGTAATTTAATTAATAAATAAATGTACATTACATATATTTAATTAGACTTTAGACGAAGTAATGAACTAAACATTTTTGTACTATTTTAACGTGTCCTTATTTAATGTTATTATTTTACATTTGGTATACAGAGTTTGGATATTGGAGAGACAGAGAGGGATTGTTTTATCATAATTGTAAAGGTGTATATACATACATATTAAAACTCTTTATTATGATGTGAATGAATCTCTAAGTATGAAATCCAAACGTGAAATATTTTTATTACCTTCCATGCCAATTCCTCTTAACCTTTTAGTTGCGTGCATGTATCCATGCATTGCCATTCGTATAACAAGGATGTTATGCCTCTATATCTTGTAATTTTACTTGCCTTAACTCACTCTTCAACTGAAACTCATCTTATAAAGCAATTTGCTTATTTATTTGTTACGAAATTTACCTTGTTAAACACTAATAGTATTACAAAGTATTACACTTAAAATTAAGAATATCAGGGATTTATTTGTTATTGTTGGATTTCCGATGATATTTTGGTAGAGTTGCAACAGCCATGATCACGTTTAAACTGTATCGATATCCCGTGATTTTCTTATCACGTTAAATTAAAAAAACTATATAATGAACTTCTTGTCCAGATATATATAGTGTTTTTATTTGTATATTTGCCTATTAGGAATAGGTACTATATTGTAGAGAAGATTTATGTGTATATTATGAAGCTGATTTTATGATACCTTTCATTTCACAACACAACACTCGAGCGTATTTGTGAAGAGGTGCAGATAGTAGCTCCCGTATTTACGGGTATTACCGAAACAATTTCGGAAGTTGCGCATTTATCTCGATTGCGGAAGCATCAGTGTGTTCCTATCTCCGGCTGATTTTCGTCCCCCTCTTCTTAGCTCCTCAAGAATATGCCGCGTTGATACTTACGAGTATATATTTGTGTACGGTCTCTATATCGACAAAAATCGAAAGTAATTCTTATTAATAATTGAATCTCTTTTTTGTACCACATTATTATTTAGTTTAATTTACAGGAATTTTGTGGTAACATTTGTATTGAATATTCTGCTATTCTAAATGTAAAAGTTTCTCTTATCTGTATTTAAATATACAGATCATTAGGATAACATTAATTAAGACTAACTAACAAAAAATATTTAGTTTATAATTAAGATTTTACTTACATTAATATTCAGTAATGGTAAAACAGTATTGATCTATAAATAACTGCGTTGTGTTGTAAACCAAGTACTAATCTACAAACACACGTATTGAAAATAGAATCCTAACTAGAAGCAGCTATGACTTCAATTAGAAATAAGTTATTTTGAAAATAATAAGGTGTATATTCATAATAATTTCATATTATAGATCTATCAGGCACCATTGTAAGCAATTTATTGTGAAGTGTATAATTTAAAGTAAATATTAAACATTTCGGTCGGATGGTCGTAATATAATAATAATTAAAGCTCTGAATGCTATCTACATTTCATACAAAAAAAAAAATCTATACATTACATGTGACTATGTATGTTATGTATGTAGATGTTACTGAAAGACGCAGAACTGCTAACAAGAATGTGAGTTAAGGAATTTTCATGATTGAATACTACTCTCTACAAGTTAGTTTGAATTACATAACTTCAGCAATATGATAACATCTCAACGTCCAACATCATAACGTCTTAATATTAATGCATTCCAATAATATAGCAGGTCGATATTACTCTCATTTAAATGATTTGATACAAGACTTTTCAAATTTAAAATGTATTGTAATTGTTAGTTCCTCATTTCATGTTACGGTTTAGAAAACACTGTAAGATACGGTAGATGGTAACTTAATTGGAAAAGTTAAAGTGCTTAAAACTGCTTAAGTAACTTCATTGATTAAAGCGATATGTCCATCAATCTTACCTACTGGACTAACCACGATTATATGTACTATATATACTACAAATATAGAATTTATTAAATTTTTACTCCATAGTTACAGAATGATTGTATTTATAGTAGTAAATATGTTTAAATAAGGATTTCTTGAATGACAGAACATCATAGTTATTTATGGTAAACTCCTAATAAGGAGTCATTTCTAGAGGGGACTTGCAGCTAAATTCGCAGAGCAAACGGGATCAAAAACGGGATCCCGGTTCGACGACGAGAAAGTAAAAATATGGCGTGCTTGAGAAGCTCAGACATGGAACAAATACAGGGCTTGACATTAGGCCGCCATAAACCTACTCGAAGCAGCAAACAAACTACGACACGACCTCCCGCGACCTTTTCCTAATAAAAGGATCTCGATGACGGCATTCATTTCATCAGTCTAGAGCAGGAGGCAGTCGACTAAAAATTAAATGGAATGAGTGTTCGAGGAAAATGTTTAGTAGTGAAGGTTAATGCTTAATAGTTTTTCTGCTTTAGGAATCATGATGGAAAAGTATAATCATCTTAACAGGGATATCGCCGAAGCAGATAATTGAGGCGTATGAGGTCTACTATGTATGTACGAGCTAGTCCTTTAACGTATGTATTTTAATACAATTTTTAAACTAGTAATGCCCACGACTTGTCCCCGAATACATTTGTAGATACCATCTATTGACGGTCATCGAACAATAAAAATAAATAAAGCTTTTTTATACAATACTATCTATATTTTATTAATAAATAAAAACAAATTATATAAGAAGGCGTATTTAATATTAATTAAAAATATACTAGTTTACCACATTGGGGAATATCTAAGATTTCTTCAGCCTATATAACCATATTTGATAATGTCTTTTGTCAAAAAGTCATTTTGATTCTTCTAGATATTTCTACGTGAAACCTAAACCTATATGATTTACTAATAGTTATTATATTATATGTAAAGTCAAACCTGTGCACCATGAAAAGCTTACAGTATGCATTATTATAATATCAGAACACGGGATTCAATAGCTATATGAACAAAAGAATAAAATATTGGCACAATGAAATAAAAATTGGTTATACAACTGTGCACTTTTCCCTCAAAAAGTGCAATGCATTTTGTATATAAAATCTCTTTGTTAAAAACTAAATAAAATGTTTGAATTGTTTATTCTCAATTAATCCGTAAAAGGCTGTACCATTTTCGGGCACACGGAAAAAGTACCGCAGGCTATTCAACAGATTTAAACTTCTGATTGCTCTAAAGCTCATGCCGTAATTAATTTATTTTTGTCTCAAACGGGAAACCTCAGTTTGCTTTTATGATTTGATTGATAGTATGAAATTATAAAGATGTGTAGGTATTGTTTTGATTTAGAAATTATCAATTAAAACTATATAGTAGTAAGGGAGGTAAAAGGTATTATATTTCTCTTGTAGATTTATCTATTCTTATTATCAAGCTTATTAACTTATTACCTAATAGTGAATACATAGATATTTTCAAATGTATATATATTAAACCACGCAGTGTATTTTGAGATTTTCGAGGTAATTTAAATATATTTTCAGGAGGCTCAATATATATAATGTATGGTGGATAAGAACAGATAAAGATGAGCAATGAATAATGTTTGTTTACCATAATTTATGGAATTTGATTTCGTTTACGTTGTCTTAATTGAAGAGTATCATTCTTCTTGATAAAAATAATGACTACACTTTATAATTACTGAAATAAAATATAAAAGGTTTAGAATTTAAGCATATTTGTAATTAAACAACAAACAGAATATAATTATGAGGTGCAATTAATAGGTAATATGTAATCAAAATTGCAGAGATGTAACAAATGGTCCAATAACTAGCAGTTTATAAAAAATAATAAATTACTACAAGCAGAGTTAAAGACTATCTTGCCTGTTTCAGTTATGTACTAGTAGCATGAAACTTTGCATTGTTGTATATTAAGTTGTTAGAAAACTAATTAAATTATTAGATGAAGAATCATAATTCTCAAGAGTAGAGGCAGAAGAGAGAAGTAAAGTAAATATAAAAGTAATATATTTTCTCTGTGATATTCTTGTTGTCAATATGAAACGCCGACTATTTAATACAGAATGCGCTCTCAGTTTATTTATTTTATTTTTAGTAGATTAAATCCAACATAGAATGGCTTTTAACAAAATTGTGACTTTGGCATGAAAAAAGTTTTGTTTTCTTCGGCTTGGATTATAAGTTGAAAATGTAGAGTGGCAGGTCTATATAATCTTAGTCGGTGTCATGGTCATAAATTTAAATGAAGTTACTTTTATATTTTGATAGTTATACAGTTTGCAAAACAGCCTCTCCGCGTTATTTTAGTATGCTTGCGATAATCTCAAAAAATACTAAATATATTTGCTTACGTAAATCATCAGAGTGATTCCTGAAGAAAGTTTGAGTATATAATTTGTTTGTGTAAATTAATTGAAACTGGTGCAAAGCCGGGTCAGGCTATCGCTATTTATTTGTGTTGATTAAAATAGACATTATTGATATATAAATTCATGCTTTTTATATATATAAATAACCAAACATCTTTAAAATCTGGATATATACATATATATTATTAGAAATATCTGGATACATATAATTAGAATTAAGTAAAAAATAATTCAATCGTAACGACTAAAACTGTATTCGTTTCTAAGTATAACTGATAAAGTAGACAGCATTGAACTAGTTACGGAACCTAACCTGGATTGAGACAAATAAATCTGAAAATAACTGAATGAAAATGGAACATGGGTTATAAATTGTTTTTGGAGAACTGTACGTCCGTACCATACTGTCTGGTAAGACGTGATTAATTGAGAGATACTTATAGAAATATATTTTCCCTCTGTTACAGTGCTGTGATGCTTAAATGTACAGTGGATTTACAATATATTTGAACCAATGTACTTTACATTACTACAATACATATTCTTAGTATTCAACCTATTCTGAATTAATTTCCAAAGGATTAGGTTAAGGATCTGATTAAGGAGGTGGAATTTTTTAGTTTTGAATATGTCATTGGACTACCAAACAAGCTGAAGGCCTACTTAATGTTATGCGATAACCGCGCTTATATACATAAACACTACCGAGAATATCACATTAACAAGTGATGTACATGGTACCACTGATGCGTTGTCATTTCGAAGGACTGAGATGTCATGCCTCCTTTCTCACTGTCTCATATTACTCTTCCACTGAATTACATTTTCTCTACAAGCTGATTAGCGGCTGAAATTGGTATTATTCGAATTAACATTTAAATAAAAGAAGAAAAATTTAATGTTAACGATTCTCTTTCGATTGAATTTATTCCCGTATAGGTTTTTATACTATAGTTATGATTGAAATAGTTACTTCAGTAAGCGTAGCGCGTAGCGTAGTACGCGCGTAGTAATTTGTTGATAAATAAGAAACAAATTTTATTAAAGGCAATTATGTTATATATATTACGTAGGCCTCCTTCACATGACCTCAACAGTCACTGATCAAAGTGGTAAATTTGTTCTAATATTTTATGCTGCAGAAACTTATTTGTTATATTGTACTAATAATATATGCATGTGACTTGAAGTTCAAATGAAAAAAAACCTTACGTTTTCGTCCCTAAAGATTGGATTTGAGTAAGTTACAATTTCTTACGCTGAATAATATTGACATAGTAAATAGTTTACACACTTACAGACTACGTAAGTATACTTACCATCTTACGAGTACTTTGAAAGTGACTATGAAATTTGATAAAGAATAGTATAAGAGCAAAGTATCTACGATAATTACAATCGTCGAAATATTTTATTACACCTAAGTACAGCAAGGGAAAATGGTACATATAAATTGGAAAGTAAAAGTATTAGAGAAAAAAAAATACATACACGAACAAATTATAGTAATAAAACTTGTTATCAGCCAGACTTATGAAACAAAAGTTAAGTATATTCCAAATTCAAATGAAGCACATAAAGATTGCTTTTTTTCTATATAACATTGAATAGTGCACATGTGTCGTTAGTTATTAAAATCATTTTGTACTTTTATGTATTAGTATATGTTTGAAATTGCATAGATTTTTATCCTGTCACTTAACTTCTTTTTGAATTTGACTATAACGTGCGATTATGTAACTGGTGTGGTTTACAAATTAGAATACGTAAGGAAGCACAATTGAGGACAGCCTGATGCGAGCCAATCTAGAGAAGTACATTTTCTAAATTGACTTACCCAAGAAACGACACGAAGTTACCTGCACAAAAACTCATTTTTGTAATCAAAAATTTATACTACCACTTTGAAATTCTGCAAGAACATTGCCAGATTTTTATATACCAGCTTAAATTTTGTGTGTTATGTTATTATGATTATTTTTTATCATCAAGATTTAGTCTCATTTTAGTCAATGGTAACTATAGAATAAAATCTTCAATGATATATATACCAGTTATTGGAAATTTTGATGACGAACGTATTAAAAAAAAGTTTATTTCGAAACGTTTGTTACAAAGGTAGCTATACAAAATAAAAACAATGTGCAGTTGAATGCATACGTATGCGTTCATACATCCGTTTGACAAAAATACCACTCACAATCATGTCGGACCTCGCTCGTATGATAAATGTTTCAAAAGCGTGCCCTCTGAATTATTGCGAGCTGTTTTTGTACAAAGATAGCTAAGGGTTTGTCAACAGTGCAGTAATAATGCCGCTCTCCAAGCGCGGAATTAGGTCATAGTTATGTCATAGTGTGCGCACGGGTTAAGGTAGGTTAAGTTAAAAAAAATGGTTTAGTAGTATCGACGAGTCGATGGCCTGACTATATATATAGTATATTTTTACTACTATATATATATATATAGAAAAAACAGAAAGAAAGAAATAGAAAGAAATATATATACAAAGAACAAAACTTAGGTCGTATTATTTTTAGATGAGGTTGTACGAGTATATGATTACAAAAATACAGCGTTATGTTTAAATTAAACCTGAGAATTGATGATGTAATAAATTGCCTATATAATAATATGTCCTTGTTTAGTGGTCTTAGAATTCAACTAATGGTACTAGTAAAATATAATGTACTTACTGTTTGTTTTATGACATTGATTTCATCTTATGTACTTGGAAACATTATGCAAGCAAATACTCGAAATCAATACTTGGCGCTCTTATCAAGAAAAAAATTCTGCAAATGATAGATGATTTAATTCTAATTATACGTATAATTAGTTAAAATTACGGGATCTTATCATGTTTTATTTTTATTGAATTCCCGATTTCTACTAATTTTACGTAGAAATAAGAACCGCGTCAAATTCATTCTAATACTTGTAGTTGTAGGAACACTCATTGGTGTTCCTATAACTTCCTAAGTTATTAATTACAGCTTTATTATCATTCATAATTTAAGAGCCGCGCTCTTGTCGGTGGAGCTCTTGACATTTCCCACGATTTTTCATTATTCTCTTTAATTTTTGAAACGATGCGACTCTAACTTTTTCCTCGATCTGCTTGATATAACTGTACCTTGGTCTTCTCCTTCCTCTCTGCTACTACTTTCTTTCAAAAATAATATAATCTAATCAAGTGCTCCAACATTATAGGTTTTCGCCTATTTTCAATAATATTTATAATATTTTTTCTTTACCCTTTTTAGTGTTTCTTCAATTCTTATATTATTAATCTAGATAATAATAACCAGTTAGTACTAACAGGTATAATAGGTAGCTACTAATTTTATAGGTCTAAGTGAATTTGAAAATTAAGAATAAGCGAGTTCATATTTCTAACTAAATGGCGCTGTCAACTCGAACCCTTGCAAATTCGTAGGGGACACAAGGAGCGACATATTCGCGTTATGAAACGAATTTAATAAAAAATAATTCCCTCACTGTCTCCTGACTTCGCAATTTCACACGACGTACCTACTCCATGGTTAATACAATATTGAATTTGTCGCTTTGAAATTCCATTATGGACTTATGCGAAGATATGTTACTTGATAAATACGATATGCTTCAATACACAATGTAACTCTTTTGTGTCTGTATAAAGCGGAATAAGACACTTTTATTGAAGTGTCTATAATTTTACTTAAGAATATTTTGACTGAAATTGTAGTATCTATAACTGTATGTTTGGAAATTCGTAAACATTCAGTAAATTAATTATTGTTGTTTTTTTTTACTTTTGCTAGAACCTCGATCAGTTACATATTTATAAATAATACTAACAATCGTGAATAATATCGAAATAACAAATTTGTAACCCATAACGTTATTTACAGATTACTGGGGAACTGTTTCTATTTTAGAATTATTTATTATTTTTCTTTTTATGAATTATAATGGCATAGTGCACCCGCTTTGGCAACTGTTAATGAATCTAAACTGAGGTCAGTAAGCCCACTGCAAACGCAAGCACGAGTATTAATGCTATAGGTCAAAGGTGTTTTAGAAATAGGAATCATAACTATATTTATGAAATTACATTACATAATTAAAGTCCAGTTCATTATGATACAAATGAGCTATCGTAAGTAAACTCGGCTTCATTGAGTTTCTGTAAAATTTAGAACTTAAAAAAGTGCCATAAAAAACTTAGTGATTGATGGTTGTTAGCCGATAGCCTGATTTTTGTCGCATATTCTGAACCTAGATTGAAAGGTTTACTTTGGGTAACTTCAAGTTCTGATCATTACTAACATGCCATGTGTTGATATAAAAGCGACTGCCGTTTTACACAAATATTTTTTGTTTCATTCATTTTATAATCTTACTATCTACACACTATTACTCGCGACTTCGTGTTTTTTTAATTAAAAGATGGCTTTCGTTTATCCTCATAGTAGTAGATATAGTCTTATCTTCATCTTAAAATTCTTTAAGATTCGTTTAGCCATTTAGCTGTGAAGACAGATACACTTTCGAATTTATAATATTGCACACACTGGCCCACTAACACATACATATTTTCTGTTTTTATTGTCTTTTGTCATATATTAACAATATTACTTTTATATACAAACGCAAAATTATTATCATCTCTGATCGCCGAACCATTGTTAATTTGATTGTAAACTTGCTTTGACTTCCACGATATGGACATAGCAGTGTGTAGTCATAGATAAAATGTTACTTAAGTTAATTTATCCAAAATGAAAGTTATCCTTATTCTATTTTTATTTATTTCTATTAACTATACGTTAAAGTTGAACCTTTTACTTTATAGCTATATTTATTTAATATCCCTATCATCATCGTTCTTTGATAGGTAATTTGATTCTGTGTATTTTCACAATATACAGAAGCAATATATTTCAATTTTTTAAAAATTATCTAATTTCATTTCAATTAACTATGATATCTGTAATACAAACTTCTTAACAAAGTGTATTCCTTTTGTATATAGCATGCTGCATAACACGAGATCAAAACTTTAAATTTTAATATGAAAGTTCCAATAAACATAAAGTGGGACAGGGCAGGTGTTCTGATCGCATTCTGAAATTGTATAAAAAAGTAAATGAAATTCCACAAGTATCCCGTTTCCGGGTTCCCAATATGCAAATGGTAGCTTTTGTTGGGTTACATGGGTAGTTTGTTTTATCTGGAGCACAATGTAGGATCGGAGTGTATTCTCTTATTTTGTACGCTTTAAAGTTTTATCGATATTAGAAGGACTTAGAAAAAAATACAAGTGCTCTTTGCACTTTTCTTTTTTTAGAAAAGTATATCTCTTCTACAATCCAATCTAAATCGTTATTTTTTAATTTAATTCCATACCAAATTGTAACTTTTATTTGGAGTGAGAGACTTTCCTCTTAGCTAGTTTAGCTAGAGATCTCTTATTCGTTTCGAATAAGAGATCTACATTTTGTCCTGGACAATGCTATTTATTAGTCACATCATATTTCTTTACATGTATGTGACTATTTCCACGTACGTATATTTATAATATTTATTCACCCAAAATTACAAAATATTCTGCGAAAACTTCATTGGAATCCTTCCAACGGTTTTTATGTGAAACGTTAACACACAAATAATCAAGTCAGTAATCAGTAATGATTTTACTCTATGTAAAGATTATGGCTCGCTAGTTAGATGCTCTATCTATGTATTTACTAGTTATATGCTCCAGTAGATAAAGAGATGTCGTTGAAACTATTATATCAATGTAGGGCACGCCACCCCGCGTTTCTTGTGTGAAAGCTATCACTATCATTATGCCAATCACTTCTCTATTCACTAAATATATATCTTCCTATCTATTATTGATTTTATACATGTGAGTTCAATAGAATGATGTCTATTCAATGCGTTAAAGGAAGAAGATACGTGTGTACTATTTGTATTTTATTATTCTATGTTTGTATCTACTGTTTAATATACGTAATCTTTATATTGTTTTATTAGTTTTTTATTTAGTTAGTAAACCTATTTCTGCGTATGTATTTTGATTTTCTTATATTTACGTTATTGATCTAACGGTTTAGCACATCATTTACTTCCGATGGTTGCAGGTTCGATTTCTTGCACGGTACAAACTTTTGTATTCATGAGTTTGATTATTTGTATCGGTCTGGCTGTTTCCTATATATATTATGTATCAATTTATAAAGTAAAAATCATATTTATATATTTTTTTGTACCTATAACATAAGCTCTGGTTACCTTGGGACTAGGTGACTTTGTGAATTGTTGTAATTATTATTAGGTGTATACTATTATATACATAGTTTTCTATACCTTATTGCAATACTTATACAATATGATACAGTAAATAATAAAACTGGTAGGTTACCTATATATATATATATAGGTGCGTAAGACGGACTCATAAAAATATAAGTGATACGTGTAAAAACATATACGAGTATGTAATAAAGAAGAAGTTCCGTATAAAAATAAAGTTTTAGTGACAATAAAACGACGTGATTCATTAGTTGATTGTATTTTGATGTCCTCTAATTTACGACACAATTGCAGTTACATTGTAGTGTCACGGGATTACATATTACATTACCGTAATATGTGCTGTAAAGATATATTTTTTGTCAGGTCTGATTGAATTCAAGGTGTATGTTAGTTTTGGAATTTCTATTGATATAATTACGAGTATGTTCAAGTGATCTGTATGAGATAGCACTGTAGATTACATGATCTTATAAACTGCTGCTTTGACTAATTACAAATTTTGAAATATCGAGTATTTTAGTTATTTGTTTTAAATTTGTATTTTTATGGTTTATCGGCATGATATATATGGATGTAGCTCATGTAAGATACATTTTATTACGACGATGGATATTGATTATTGTTTATGTAAAATAATAGACCAAGTGGCAGGTAACAAATATTATAGTATCTATCTATGTAAGGTTTTTTGTAACACAATCGTTTACTAACAAAATTCACATTCAGCGTAGACCGTAAGTTCCCTAAATGGCATGTTGTAAAATGTGCGTGTAATTAATGTAGTTTTTTGGTGTTCATATATTTGCAGAATTTTAGACTATACTGACATACTACTACTACTAATACATACTTATACAGTGTAATTTAGATACCATACGTTACATTACAAAAATACCTACTCCAAGTCCGTATATAAATTTATCAAACAAATGAATTCAGTGTCTTAATATTAAATTTTATTTTGTAAATAGTCCTGACATAATGTATACCTAAATAGATATTATATTATTGAATATATCTTTAGGTATAAATAGTGATTTTTACTACTAATTTTAAGTAATTGCCCTTGTTATCATTCGATAAAATGACAACACAGGCTCGTCTATTATTACTCTTGTTTATATTTATAATGGAAAATTGAGAATGCTTTATCTTATCGAGACTATCTAATTTGAGTACCAAATACTCTAACGTTAATTATAGAATTAAAATATTTTGGATAGCGAAATTCGAGCAGTATACCATGTTATCTAGTGAAATTTTGTTTGCGTTATGTGCAATCAGAATAGACATTAAATAATCATATTCTTTATCTGTCCTGATAATCGGTTATGATAATGACACAGTTTTATAATCTGTTTGTGTTTGTTAAATTTGAGTCTGTACAATGCGTTCGATACTGCAAACATATTGCGCAAGAGAGGTTTGTTAATAATTATAATAGGACAAGTAGTTCTTTTTCGTCGATCTTAGTCAGATCTTTCTTATGAATCGTAGTTAATTCTTAGTGAATTTGTCACGATGAGCTAAGTAACCTGACTTACCCACTGGTGTACCGCCAGTGCATTTATACCGTTTACGAAGACGATGGCATTATTTCATACTTGTCCATTAAACAGTCCACAAACATACTTTATTTAACGTGACGTACTGAGACGATTTTCTGCTTGCAATTCTTTGCTATTCTGGACATGTAAATTCGTTGCTTATCTGTATGGTTTGTAGGATTATGAAAAACAACTTTTTACTATTATCCATAGTATCTACTTTGATTCTTTAATTAATTTAGTAGTAAATAACGTGGTAAGAAGCGAACCTAATCCCATCTTTATTAATGCATCGCGTTATCCGTTAAAGTCAACTAATATTCTTCTATTGGTATAGTCGTACATCCAAGCCACATCCGAAACAAATCTTTCTACACAGATACAAGTCTGCCTTGGGAATATTGCGAACAGTTTGCAGAGAGGGTGGTTGTTTGTTGAGATGACGGATATCCGTTGCATCCAAACGGTCAGCAACTATAGATAAAGAGCTCTACTCCGTTACAATAAAGACCAAAGTAAAAGTTATTTGTTCTGTTACATGTCGATTGAAATAACAAAGCTAACTTGAACATACGTACGAAGTGATACGAATTCTATGCAGACAGAGCGCCGGAGCTTTGTGACTCAACAAACAGTTTGTTCAGGTTTTCTTTAAAATTTCATAAATCTACTAAAAAGAATGACAGATGAGATTGTGTTGTGAGTCCTATTTTATTTATTTATTTATAATATTCAAATTATTTCAGTGGTATATGTAGACATTAGTAATGTAATGTAGACATAGACATACACGTGTACACAAAATTTTGTTAACACATTTAAAGGATTATTAAGTTATTTTATTTAGATTTCTTTTCGATTTGTTGTTGTCGTACGATCTGGGGTACGCAACGTGATCACAGAAGGCCATGCATATATAAATCTCATTGTGATCCCATTTTCGGGTACATTTAATTTGGCCTCTCTTCAGAATATTGCCAATTTTGCCGATGTACGGACCTCGTCAAGGACACTCGATCCGTTCGTGCAGTCAATTCTCCCCATAGATCCGTTTACACAGTCCACATAAGATATCCTCATATCCAAATACATCTAAAATTAATAGGAAATTGGCTTGGCTGAACGATTGATCTATCAATGTGTAGGTGAGCCATTGTAGACGAGAATTAAAAATATATTTGCAATACCGGTCAAAAAAAGAAACTATATTAAAAACTTGCTCAATGACAGGTAATAAATATTTTATATAGTTTTTTTGTAACTGCCACGGCAACAGAGGTCCCATCTGGTGGTAAGTGGTAACCGATTGACGCCTATATGCATAAACAGCACCACGGATTAATGTCATGTGAAATTAGTGAAATAGAGATACTTTGTACAAAGTTTATATTAAAACCTTACCTTAAATAGTAAAGTGAGTGTTAGAATTTGAAATTTCTGTATAGATTACTTTTTATTGCGTAGGCAGGCATAAAAGAGAATTTATTGATATTCCCACATGAAGAAAGTATTGCACATATAAATCATATATATAAGAAAGGTTAATGTAATTGTTTTTTTTATTTGACAATGTGTGTAACAGTAACAAAGTACGCACTAAATTCATTCCGAACGAGAAAACCCTTCCTTTAAAATTAGTTACTAATGCGAATAGAATTTAATTAACACTTCCATATTTAATGGCTCTTAATCTTAATTAGCACTTTCAAGAGACGACCGCTGTTTTTTGCAATCGTCGCAATTTTCCATCACTTAACTGAAATGTAACAACTATCGTTAAAAATGTCAGCTACCTACAGCTGGCATTATTGAATTAACGCTCCAACCAATTAACATGCAGTCAACTGGACTTCGCTAATTAATAGTCGACCTCCCTCCCTCACTTCCCCTGCGTTCAACGTCACTTCTCTGGTCTATTTAATGGAAAAATATTTATGCTGTTACATTGTGTTTCACATTGTTCAGTTCTATGCCTATTATTTTTTTAAATATTGTAGGTAACGAATAAATTGTTATCATCAATCAACATTTAAAAAATATATTCCTTTTTTGAAAAGCTTCAGGACAGTTTATTCTACAGATTTAATCAGTTCTGCAACTCATTAATCCAATTTCTGGACGTCTAAATCAATTAAGAAGTTAGAGTAGAAGTTCTAAACTTGCTTATGGCAGTGTTGCTCCAACTGCATTTTCTATGTACGCATTAAAATGTATTCTGCTTTGAAAGATGAGTTAAGTAAATTTGAGGGAAGGCATATTATATAATATTACTTTAGTTCTTATAAATAACAACTCAAGAGAGGTAATGCAGGTATCACAAGCTAATAAACACTCTTCCTGTTTATAGAAGACATTTACCATTTTATCTAGCGGTGACTTGTTTGCGATTCCAATTGGTTCAAAACTAAAGTATAAAGAAAACTCAATGTGAAGAGCATTCCATATCCCCCAGTCAACCTTCAGGAAGAAAGAAATCTTATTAATTATCTGTTGTTGTTATGAAAATACAGTATTGTCCTCTTTATAAGTATACATTACTGAATTGAGGCTAAGCGAGTCCTTGAGACAGCGTATCATTACGAAAGTTAAACAACACATCTAGATCCCATTGTATACACAGGCGCGGAATAAAGAAATTAATCAAAGTAGGAAAGTGTTTTACTTTTTGAGTTATTACGTCGATGTACAAATGTGTGTAAATATCGCAGTCTATCTGTTATATTATATATATGCATTTGTATATATATATGTAATCTAGATATGGATTTAAGTAAGTTTTAAAATGTTTCAAGAAAGTACAGATCATTGTTAAATGCAATTGTAAGTTATAATTACGATTCAAATCAAGCCAAAGTATATTCATAGTTTACTTGAGATTTGTTTGATAATTAACTTTTAGTTTCTTATTTAATTTATTAAATTATTTTAAACACTTATTAAAACTTTTAAATGATTTAATAAAAGTTGTAAATTCTAAATTGTAACTAATAAATATTTCGTATGTCATATTTGGTCCATTAGTTTAGGGGCTACGATTTTACAGATACACTGACTGATTTGTGTCGGAGGTGAAAAATCGAAATCAATAGACACCAGACGTCCTAATAGATCCGAAAATTTATCACAATGTTTGATACATAGATATACATATCATTTGATAGATATTATTCTTATCAACTACTAGCTACCTTGTTAAATTTTATCTGTAAATTCAAAATATGAACTTGCATCGAATTTTATTCAAATTCTTTTACTAGTTTTTGCGTGAAAGAATAACAATTATTCATGCTATCGGGTACGAATATATTAATATTTATAATATTAGCAGTATTTGTAGTAAAAATAAGAATTGCGGCAAGCGTGTGCTGATTTCACGCAGTGACAATAACTTATTGTTATGCAGTAATTAATGAAATAATCCGTCACACTTGCGCGTCACTCCACTTTCACGTCTCTTGACGTTGATTAAAATTTAATTAATTTAACAGAACCACTCCTTATGGGGTTGTGGTGTGATATTATATGCTAATATTTTACAGGTCGTTTAGGTACGCATATAAAATGACTTTATAGCTACTACCGATTATAGTGTTAGTAGTATCTACTTATACACTACAAATTTTACGATGATTAAACGCAAAGATATAAAAACTTAATTTCGTGTTTATAATATGTTAGGTGACCTGCGCAACTTTGTCTGCGTCATATTTACTCTGGTTTCATTTGATCTGTCCATAGCAGCTCCGCTCTTATTGGTCGTAGCGTGATATTATATAGCCGAACGTTTTTTTCAATCAATGGCTTAAAGAATTTTTAAGATTGATTCATTAGCTCAATAGACTACCGCCTAGTAACACAAACTTTACCTGTTTATATTATTATTATACATTAGAGCACAATAAATATTTAAGATTTTATATTATAAAAATCTGAAAGTATTTTGGTATAAGTAAAATATATCACAAAGGTTACATAAACGATGCATGTAAAATACTGCTGAGAACTTCTTATTTAGAAGTCGGTATAAAATATTATTAACGGTACGGACTAGCTCAGATAATATATACTACAGCTATATATTATTTTATAGTCATGTAGTGACATCTTTTGATGTCGGCCTAAAAGCGGCTTCTTCGGTGCCTTATTATATTAGAGAGTGTTGGAGTGGAGTGCTCCGGAAGGCGGCCGCTTCTGAAACGTTTAGCGTGCCCTGATTTATACATACTTAGCGACAATATCGGGGAACACTCCTTAGTTCCTATAAAAGATTATTGTTAAATATACATAAATACATTATACTACAGATTCTGAATAGACTTGTTCGAAAAACATAGAATCGCGATAAATTTCACTGCTTATTTACACTAAACAAGTTTTACTTCAGTAAACTTTGTGTAAAGTCGTCTGAATGGGTACATCTGTCGCATCTACGTTAGCCGCTAAGCAGCTTGCATTGTAAGATGTGTTTCGGGTAAAAGATGACCTAAGTTAGTAAAATTACAGAGCAAGGAGGCGTGATATCTTAGTCCTCCTGTACGGCAATTATTAAATTCAATAAAATTCTCGGTCCACCTACCACCTGGGCTCGAACCATCTAGCAGGATCTTTTAACTATGGGTCTAACACCTAAGATGACGCAGGCCAGTGTGTGTGTATCACCAATAGTGTGTTCGGCATATCGTATCATATTAACATCTACTAGATACGCGAATAAAAATATATAGATATACTTTTTCTAAAATATTAAAAATGAATGTGCCGTAAGCATATATATTTTTTTTTATTTTAATTCATCTTTATTTAAGTATAACAAAATCAATACAAATAGATATACATCTAAGAGTACACAAACATATTTTTTGCGTTACACAGACAATAAGTCTTTTTAAACATATAACAGTACGAAAATAATATATACAATAAATGTGACGATCAATAATTAATTCTATAAAAATATTTATGTACGGTTTGATAAATATACCTACATAATACAAAAGGAAGCATATTAAAATGTTTATGGATATGTTTGCAAAGATCAACTGGTTTTTTCGCAAACATTACCATCAGGTGGCTAATTATTATTAAATATCATTTGTAGTCTAATATTTAAATTCCACAATGTGATATACGGAAAATATTTACAAAAAAAAGCAGAGAAGTAAAATGTCCACTTTACATGAATCATAATGTCATACTTTCTGTTAAAAAAAGAAAAATGTATACATTGAAAGTGTACTTAATGTTAACGCGAATGGTCTATTAATATAGGTTGGGTACGGGAGAATCATATTACAATGTTTTGTGATGTTAACTCAGTATTATGACACAGCCCCTAGCAACTGAGTGTAGGAGTAGTATGGTTCGTGATTATAACAATCGTAGAAAAATATTCCTGCGTCAATTGGTGGTCGCATTTTGAGTGCTTTTTCACGGTACACTTGAAGGACCCAAAGCTATAAGAATAAGGAAACACATTGCGGAATAGGTCAATTTCAAGTGGTTTACTCTGTAACTTATAAAATGAAATTATATTACATCGTCACATATTACAATAATAGCACTTACATAGTGTACTTTGAAATGGACCAAATTTTAACTATGAGTTATATAAAAACGCTTATGCTGAAAATAGTGAGATTATATAGTATGTCGAACAATATTCTTTTAATTAATCTTATTGTATATTTATATTTGACCCAAAAAAATTAGTGCTGGTTGGTAGTTTGTATTCATACGACTTGTAAATATAAACTTACAAGGATTATTTAAAAGAGCAACACACAAGTTTCTTGCTCGTTCTTCTTCTGATGAGACAGCTTTCCGAACGAGTGGTAGATAAAAAACAAATTGTTATGACTATTCTATTCTATTCTATTCTATTAATCCATAATCTTTACATAGTAAGAGTATAAAATGAAATTGCTTCCACTGTCTGTTCGCTTACATCTTTTAAACTATACAACGAATTATAATGTAGTTCTTAGCAATAGATAGAGTGATTCAAAAGGAACGTTTAAAAATATAATGTACGTGTACCCGTGCGACGTGCGGTCGGGTGGCTATTAATATATAAATGCGAATGGGCATGTGTATATATCTCTCTCTGTTTGTTTTTAAGATAAATATTTTATATGATATAAATTGTATCACAACGACGGATCTTTTATCTCAAAGTAAACGAAGCCGCATTTCACAGTAATAAGAATTAAACTTATAATAAAACACTAATTGAAAAACAATTTTTTTTCACAAAAAAATATTCTTAGGCTAGTGACATTCCTGAGAATATTTTTTTTGTACCACAAATAAATTTATACTGTTTTAATTACATGAAAAAAAAAATAGTTTTTCAATAAGTGTTTTATTCTAAGTTTAATTCTTATAACTTGCATCATTGAGAATTGAGAGTATATCATACCTATAGATACTTAGCTTGTATGTTTTTTAATCTGGAGTAGTCAAACAGATCACCACTTTATTGGTGTCGTAAATAAGCAGCGGAAGAAGAGTAAACACGAAAATTATTTATGATATTAATAAATGTATTGCATGGCACCATCTATCAAGTCCCAAACTGTAAAATGTCAGTCCGTACCTCCTCTTCTCGTGTATAGAGCCAAGTGATTGATACGCGCCTGTCAAAGATTTGATACGTCGTGCAAATTGATGTTCTTGTAAGAGTTTGTGTGATTTATCTAAGGATTTGTGTAACATGTGCTTATTCAACTAACCGATTGTAAGTTTATCCAATAGAATTTATAGTTACTGAGTATAGTGTTACAAGGCGTAACACTATACTCAGTAACTGTATATTCAAATTCAAATTCAAAAGTAATTTATTCATATAGAATACTTTAGCTGCTTATGAACGTAAAATTTTGTATATTATAAATTTTTCCATACCGTTATACCTATACATTCTAGCGCTTAGACAATTTAAAATAATTACGTGTATATCTTTACTAGCTGTTACTTACAAATTGCTCTGCTTTTTTACTTAAAGGTAAAGATAACAATCACAGACACTATCGAATTTATAATATTAGCGTGGATTTAGTGCTCTTTTATAGTACTAGTTAATATGAGTACATAACACTTTCTTATTAATTAATTTCACGATAGAATAAGATTTTTTATAATTTGTATTATTAATATTTTATAAAAAAAGTACAAAATTATTTTTATTTATATTTAATATTATTTGATGACTAAGATTAAGAATAAGACAAAGTCTTCGTACTTACTATGGAATAGAATATATCGTCTCTAGTAAAGATATTGATCTAAGTTGTGATACAAGATGTTAGGTATTTGTAAACTTAAGCATACACATTATTAATATAAATAGTTAATAGGGTCTTAACACGAATAATTTTATTACAAACAAGGTCTTTTTCTTTTTAAATGGCACTAGCAGTAATCACGAGATGACTGAAGTACAGCGATTTCACTGTCGGTAGGCTCCAGAAGTTTGTTCAACCCTGGCAGCACTCGACCGTTTTGTTTTGGCTGTATTGTTATGCACAAAATTTAAATCTTTTTGGATCAAATCGAGTTTTTATATCAAATCGTTATTCACCAATGTTCCATTGAATGAGAGTATGGTGCTCGTAGATATGTTATTGACTAGGCTAATAATATAGGTTATTAACTATAATACGTAGGCTTCAAATGTAACAATGCCAGATGTCTTTTTAGCGGTATATTAACATTCTGCCATTTTCCATTATTTATACTAATATATTTTACAAGGATTTTTTTATATATGTATCTTTTGAAGTAAATAAATTGAATATGTATTTATCTAACATATGATGTCTATGGGGTTATTGATATATATCATAGCCACTTTCCATCTTCGAGAGTATGCTGTAGTTTTTTGTTATACAAAACTTAGTATACCAATGCTGCTGATAAATTTACTTGTTCATTGCAATATTCAGTAATTACTTTGGATACTCTGTTTATATTTCATTCATTGTAATGATATAAAATGCTTTAATACCATATTATTTAGTAGGAACTGAATGTACTGTAAAATATTTAATCATGATTAGCTGTTATTAACATTAATTTAATTATTTTATATTATTTTGTACAATACAGAAACTTCAGACAGATTAATTTAATTAAGAAGTTCTTATTATTTATTAATTAGATGTTAGAGACGGGTAAGAGATATTTAATAAAATTAGCGGGATCTTAAAAGTTGCTAGTCTTGTATTTTTAAAGATGGTTGTTTCTTATTTTTTACATGATCATTTTCTTTCATGATATAACGTTATTTTTTTAATATAAATGCAATATTTATAAAAAAAAAGTTTTACCGAAATGATGATATGACCGCCGTGTGAAGTCATGAGAGACAAGAGAGATTTTAAATAAGTTACTCACACTGCATTACAATTTATTACGTGGTTGTAATATTGATATTGTTTCAATTAAAGAAAAAAACTTATAAGTTTCCATATCTATGAGTTGTTCTGACAATATCACAATTCATTACCCATTACGTATCATATGTAATGCTGTAATATTGCATATGATATATCAGTACTACATTCTATTACTATATAGGTTACCTATTATCATTCATCATTATGTAACAGTAGTAGTTATTTTCATTAGTAGTAACTGGTATATATGTGGAAATCTAAATCTGTATTTCCCAAACATACTGAGGATCCTTGGAGGATCCAAGGATAGTGTAAATTGGCGTGAAATTTGAGCGTGTTTGGCTTCAGGGAGATGTAAGTGCTCAAATTTCGTCTTAGGAATGTATTTGGCTCAAATAATTATACGTCGACTGGATGGTGGTTGTGCTTCGGTATTCTGTCAATCCCAGGGGTTTTGGCTATCGTTTATAGGTAGCCTCGGCTTAATTACAAATAATGTTTTTCGTCAATGGGTCATGAGGTCAACTACCTTTTCTCAATACCACGCGCTTTTGATTGGATGTCATGCATATATATTTTTTTTAACTATTATACATTATTATGACAGTTATCCTAGATAAAGTAGTACTCAGATGTATTGTCAGCAGTCGATGTCCTATGTCTATATTTCGCTGGCTATATTTAATAATCCATATAGCCGTCACCCGGATTAATTCTATTATCTGTGTTTACATCACCGAAGAGTCACTGCGATATATAAATTACCAAATATACATTCATACTTGTATACTTTTCGGGTATAAATAAATAAAATGAAATAAACACACATTATTTATTGTTTATACTTTGTCCTGTTTCGCTAATTGCTATTTTCTTTTCTTTTCAGATAAACAGCCACCGGTCACCGTACCACAGATTAGACTATAAGGTATTGCCATATTTTTACTTCTTTTTTAATAATTACCGAAATATATTATATAACCGTGTAAGTTTTGATACTTATTATTTTTTTAAAAGTCAAGTATTGAGAAATTAATATCTAGATATCGCTATATTTATAGCAATTTTCAGTTATTATTTTGAGTTATGATAAAGGATGGAAAAGTATAGTTATTATATTAACATAAGAAACAAAAGTGTAGAATAATAACATCATAAACCAACAAATTGTTCGATTGATTAATTACAGATTAAAAATTGTTTATACTTTATCTCGTTTAATAAGTAATTTAAAACTGAAAAAAAGTGTAGTAAATTATTTCATTAAGTTAGGCTAGATAGCTTTGTACTATGTGAAAAATAGGATTTATTTTATAAAATCGTTTAGTTGATTTTTATTAGAATTCTTTTACAGCTACTTCTATGCTGCATAGGTGTTTTTAATTATTATTATTTGGCATTAGTATTAGTACTTGGAGTCCCGATTGTACTGGTTATAATACCTTTAATCATATAGGTTTAATTGTACATACTATGTAAGTATATACTAAATCAAATCAGTCGATCAATGCAATTCGAAATGTAGTTCTATGAAAAGAAACTCAGCTACTCACTCTTTTGAATCAGATTATAGGTATATATAATTATAACAATAAATATTAATAATTAAATTTATTTTAAATACAGTGAACGCAAGCGTACCACATTAAAATAATGTAAATAAAATGTAATAATTCAATTAGCAGTCATAACTTGAACGGACCAGTCCCTACGAGCTGGCTGTACAGCAAATGAACCAAACTGGTAATTAATCAAATAGATTTAAGGATTAGAGGAGTTTGATTAGAGATTTATGTGTCTGTAGGCTTTCGTACGTGATATAAATATTTACAACAAACTCGTATTAGAAAGTCGGCTATTGATATTGTATCAATATATGTATGTATCCGGAATATATTGTGTCCCCAATATTTTTATCGTAAAAATGTAATGATTGAGTATACCAGGTAGATTCAAATCGAAATATAATACTAATCATATGTGTCACATAGTGATATTAAATAAGCAATATCCACTAATAGTACTGCTTTCAGTAGTGTACCTACGTAATGGTGATTTAATTGTAATATAAATTATGTAATAAATGAAGGATGATAGGATGAGAATGAAGTTAAGTCAGTCAAGACATTGTGCCGAATTCACCATGAATTAAGTCAGATTCCAGGGTTATTTAAAAATATCTTTTTTCCCATAATAAAACAGTTACATATGTAATGAAGATAAAACGTAGTTGATACGATAGACATCATGCAAAGTTTCACCAAACTATTTGCAGTTGGGATAAAACATTTTAGAAACACATACAGGAAACTAGTTATTAGCAGTAGTTAGAAACACATAGGATTTATTTTATCTCAAGAATTTAGAGCGGTAAATTGAGGAATAAGGTACAGACAGATATATTTAAGGCAAAATATTATCTTGCTATGTTTACTTCTGAACTAGTAACAGACAAAATTTATGTATATATACGCAACATTCTGTAGAATAGTTTTATATCAATATAATGTGTATATTATTCATTTAACCCTTGTCATCGTATATGTATAATATATGCAGAAAGAGGGCGATAAAACCCTCTTATTATTACACTTCCTCATATAGTATAATGATAGTTGTTAATCCATACTAATTTAATAGTTTTATAACTAAACCGCTAAATGGACTTTAATGAAATTTGACGTGTATCATGGGGATGAAAAAGGTTATCTTTTATCTCAAAAAATATTTGAAAGGGCAGAAATATATGATGAAAGCTTGTATCAAAATTATGTAAAATATCATAAACTATCATAAAAATTATAATAGAACAAAATACTTAGCTATAGAGATAATCAAACATGGAACTAATCGTATTTGCAGAAAATCTTTACCTATGAATAAACTTATAAGGTAAATTTTATCAAATTTGGTGTTATTTTGCGGAAGTCCATTTCATTATTAGATAGATATATATTATTTTGTTTAATTCCGCTGCCATTAGCATGTGTGAGACCACTAATCTTCAGTGCGGAATCCTGACTGCCGCTATTGGTGACTAAATTACGACCGTTATTGTTAGTCTACACCCTATATCGCTTACCTACTTTATGGAGACTAAAGTTGTATTCGCTCAAAATATAAGACTGAGAATAAAATTTTCTGCTGTACTCCGGTATTTTATTTAGTATTTGCCTCAAATGTACGCCAATTTGAGGCAACAAAGTATGGCAGTTTAAAAATTGCCCTCAGTTTATAAAGAAGCGTTCAGATTTAGTGTCAGATAATTATTTGTAATTTTAAGGTTGATGCAAATACTAGAAAGGAGCATATTAATTTGTGTAGCAAGTTCTGTAAATTATTTTAACACAAATTATTTATTTATTTATATACATAAAACTAAACGGGCCTAACAGCTTCTCAATATGAATTCTTAGGAAAAATTATACAAAAATATGAAACTTTAGCAATTATAAAAAAAAAACAGTTATGATTTACTATATATAAATTAAGATGAACTTAAAACTTCTTGAATTATATTTATGGTGTATGGTGAGTATATTTATTCTGTTGCACATAATAAAATGGTTAGGTCCTAAAAAATAACAAAGGCGACTAATTTGCAAGTAAACACTGTTAGTCAGTTTTTGGCGCAACTGACTCCTGTAACTGATCCAATGTAAATCTGCCTTAAGGTGATAAATCTCACGAATCCCCGATCTTATCAAAATATTCTTCCGAGCGACACCGTTTCTGATATTACTTGGCCTCTTCCTCGGCACTTTTCTTTAGATACTGCTATAAAAATATATCTGAAAACAGGGATCTTCTGAAATTGGTTCTAATGTTACGGAATAAATTAAGGACATGGTTATTTCGCACCGCTAGTGTCCGGTCAGACCTTTTTTGGGGCACTGGGCTTGTTCCTTTACAAATAAACTAGGTAAGGGTCCCGATCATTTTATAGAAATGGAGACGAATTTAGAAGGTCCCGCTTGTGTAATGAAATCACGCTACCCCGATTTCATCACTATTGATATTTCCAACGTATTAATTTTGAACACTACTTATAGATTATTAGTCTGAAATATCGAAATCTTGACGAAAAGATGTGAAGTACCCTGGTGATGCCGATGCACATGAGCGGCGATAACAGTTTACCTTTAGATAAACCGCAAGCCCTAAGCCACAAAAACTATTAATCATGAAGAAATTGTGGATATTTATAGTACAAATTCAATTGTGTTAAAATATTGGATTCAAAAACCCTGGAGACATACATTATACTTACAATATATGAATACAAGGGACAAATAGATTTGAAAACAAAAGATGATAATATCTATGCAAGAAACTCATTTTCCTATACTGGGATGAACAAAAATATCAAAAAAGCGTGATGCCAAGGAGATGAGGCATGATATCCCATTTTCACCAAATATCTACAGCAAAAGGGGTGCGACGTGAGTGGAATAATTCACGATAGTTTAGTTTCATGTTGCTTTGCACATGATTTATATTCTTTATCTTAAATAAAGTTTATTTATGCAACTACATTTGTTGTCAAGTTTATTGTGTATCGATTTATTTAAATAAAATGTATATATTTGTTTTTGACAACGTATGACTTTATATTTGTATGTGTTTCTAAAGTTTAGAAATACATAGTGTATTATAGTACTGGATATAAACTATTGATTACATTGTAATGAATTTATTTAATAATACATACCTGATTAAATTACACGTATATATGTATTGTAAATAGAAATATTGAAATCCGTTTAGTCTTGTTAAAGGTCAAGTTCAGTAATTCGTGAACTAAATTGAAACTACTTTTAGTCTCTACTATTTTAATAGATACTATTAGCCAAAGCTGACCTTTATAGGACTTAACTGGACAAAAATTGGGATGAGTCCAGAGGATCTAAATCCGTAGAAGGCCTTATGGAGGACCTAAGGCCTAAATCTTATGCGACATATACTTTAGACACCGCTAGGGGTTCTAATCTCGGCTCAGATCATTGTAATCGGTATCCCCCTTTAGAATGGGATACGGCATTGATTGGATGAATAGCGTAGATAGTTTTTTTGTTCTTATTACTGTGAAGTGTATTTCCTACTTTCTGTTGTTAAAACTAATTTAGTAAAATAGCTCAAATAGAAGACATTATTCGATTAGACGATGAGGGAAAGAAATAAAATGAAAATTGTAGTCACGAAACCAATAATATTCGATGTTGTTTCTTGTGCAATAAAACTCATGTTACGTAAATTTTTCTATTACCGGAGTTCGATAAATTAAATCCTATTTAAGATTTTCTTAAAGAGATTACTTACAGCAATTAGGTAACTTAATTAATTAATTTATATAAGCTTATTTATTATGAATTGCTTGTTAATTTATTGTTTAAGTTCAATAATATAAAACGATATGTTATACGATATCTTTATAGATAGAAACTAACATTAATAAACTCCCATCGGTTATTCAGAAGTATTAGTAAATCATTATATCTTCCTAATTCAGCTAAAATAGACTTTATTAGTATAACAAATCGAATTCTTTTCAGGAACCTGATTCAATATCGGCGGGATTAGTTCGGAACAAACGAGTCTGTAATAATCCGCCCAACTATTATTATGACAAACAAGAAACCTTTCTCAGTAATAACATAATGGTGTTGTTGGTGTAAATATCTTACAAATAACGAAACTATGGTGTTCGTGCCTTAATAGACACAATTATTAGGTAAGCAAACTCATTTATGGAAGTATATAAAATCCACAATTTAACATTAATTATTTTATAATTGAATACATGGGTATAATGTAACTTTGTGTCGTAAATAAATATACAACGATGAAGGCAAAATGGTAACTAAACGTCAAAGTTAAGTTTTAATTAAGGTTTTAAAACTAGCTATTATTTAGGTATTTTTTACCATACAATAAAATATAGATATAGTTTAAGAGGTCGTTGTGTTATAACAATATACATGTGATACAGCTAAAAATCTTTTCTTCAAATTTCTGACTTTGAACATTTAAACCTGCCATTTTAAATGTATTAGACTCAGAATTCTTGAGGTTATATGAATTTGTTTCAACTGTCGTGTAAATATAATTACACACAGGTGTTGCTCTTTTTGGATGTATGTAACAAAAAAAAAAAACAATCACATATAAAACAGATTAGATAACTAAATAACTATGAGTTTGTATAAAACAATTACACTATGCAAATACAAGTTATTTAAACAATTTATATTTTAAACAAAGCAAATAATGAAAAAGTTGAATTCAAAATATGAAAACGAAGACTATTTAGACATAAAGATATCGGGATTATATTTGCATAAGGACATGAACATTCTGGTTACTATTAAAAAAATTATTTATTGTAATGGAGTGCGGTGAACATAGGCTTTATATCTTCTGGTAATGAAATTTACACTTGAATGAAATTTAGTTAACTTAGAACTTTGTTCTTAATGCATTAAACTTCCATTATCACACATGTGTAACATTTCTAATAGTAACAAATTATTCCTTATACTTCGTATATTTTATACCTATCAGTTGAATTTAATATTTAGTATTCAAGGTTTAACCATGCAGTGTGATATAAAATTACAAGAGACAGAAGGACTCAAGTACTACTAGATGTACTAAAATATTAGTAAATATTTATAATACATCGCAAAATAACGTGATAAAATGTATTTTATACTAACAATTTTAAAATATCTTATATATTACCAATATATTCTGTAAAAGGAAACCTAAAATAATCAGAAAAATCAGACAGTACATAGAATAAGTAGCACAAGAATGGTGCTTATTCTGCTAAAAATACTGTACATTTGTAAAGTAAGCGCAGTGTAAACTCCACAAATATCGTATAACGGTAAACCACATATTGCATTTTAGCGTCAGCGTGTAGCCTTCACAGGAAATGGAATATTGAAACGGATATATAGAAATCAAAAGGTCTGTGAAACATATTTTGATATTGGTCTCCATTTGGCTGGTTTCCGGTTCTAGTAATTGTACACTTGTTGTCCTTTTATCAGAAAAATAAAATAAAAGAACCTTTATTTCACAATTGAAATTTAATATTTGAAATTATAAACACTATCTCATTAGAAAACAATTAACGAACATAACCTATAATTTGAAAGGTCCAACCAAGGATTTGAGAATATTAAATTAATGATATTTTCATTGATAAAAGTTTTACGATAACGTTACGGAAATTCGAACTCCTGAGACCAAAATTTCATTATTAATTTTTAATCATCATTAGCGAAATATTGGAAGCATTTAATGTTTTCACAAAACATTGCAATATTAAGAAGGTTATATATAAATTTAAAATGCTCTGCTTCTGTAAAGGATATTTAATCATCACAGTTTGTGGGTACATTGTGCTAGGTTTCATTGTGCCTCATGCTTGAGCTTAGCTGACTAATTTACTTGAAACACGATATTAATACTCAAAGTGCTTTTACGGCAGTTACTTGTAAATATTCAGTAATAAATAAATTTCATGAGACAATTAAGTTAGATTAAACAGGACTTGCTACGGGAGCTTGTTTGCTTGTACGGAATTTCCACTGAATACTTACTCAATACTCAAAATATGCTTTGTATAAAAAAACCTGTGAAATTCGAATATTTGAAAAAATCTATGGAGTATATACGAGTTTTAGATATTCGTAATGTCGGAGGGATATAAAAAAATGCATGTAAAGGAAGTAACGGTGAGTAATAGAGTTATTACTGGGATGACGGTGAACATACGAATGAAACATTTGTGAGAAGGATATACAATTTGTTTCAAAGTTAAATTCTCATTTACTAATATTTAATAATATCTCTCTCAAAAATACATTTTATATTAAATTATTAGTCGTAATTGATTTTAAAAAATGCATTTGAATAGAGGTAACCAGGGCTGCAGATATGGCAAGGAGCCAGAGGCTTTGTAACATTGGCAATGTGCCAGCTTCATCGATCGCATATCAAACAGGTCAACGGTTGCCATCCTCTTTAGGCCAGAAATGTACTTATGCGTCGCGACAGTAAACGGCCCTGAAAACTTGTAGATTATTCTTTCATGCAAAGTTACACAGTAATACACAGACACACCTACCATAAATATTCCAAGATTATATTCTTTACTAGCTGCAACTGCTGCTTCGTCCGCGTGGAATTTAACTTTATTTTTTTTATTAAAGTAGCCTAAGTTACTCCTTATTACATAAGCTATCTGCCAAAAAAGTCCCGTTAAAATCGGATCAGTCATTTCAGAGATTAGCCGGAACAAACAGACCGACAGATAGAAATTTTAAAAAGTGGTTTTTTGGTATATGTACCTATTACTTAGACTAGATGTAAACTATTACTTATTTATATTACATTAGATTTTGTGTGAACGCATGGTTCAGAAAAAACTTTAATAAAATACCGAAGTGCAAAATGAACCAATCACTAAATAAAATAACTTTAAAAAGCAATACTTTCAAACACATTAGGTTCACACATTATCAGCATATTCTGTATTATAATATTATGATTTACTAATATACATAAACTGATAATAATGAACAATTTTGGATATATTTCGTTACCGTCAATAGCGACGTACCATATATAGTAATTTGTAAGAAACTGTACACTTTTGCGAACAGTATTAGCTAAAGGATTCGTGTGAAAACTAAAATACAAAAGGTCGATATTATATTGGTTAAGAACATTGGAAAAGTAAGTTGATTATATTAGTATGTTACTACCTGTTAGTACCTTATTAGTAGGTTAGTAGCGTAGATGCACTAAACAGTAGGGTCAGCAACGCGCAAGTGATACCCCTGGTGTTTCAGGCGTTCATAGGCTACGGTAACCATTTACCATCTGATGGGCCGTATGCTTAATTGCCACCATCGTAGTATAAATAAAAAAAACAGTTTGTTACCAAGTTTTATCCTGACGATAATAATATCTACTATACTTATCCGAACTTTGGCTATAACAGTTAGCTATCCTATCTCATACTAATTCGACTCTTATTGTTTGTTATGTAAGAATATACTTGTAAAATGTTTTATTATTAGCCAGTTACTACACAACCAACGGAGGTTGTAACTACTTTATTACAAATCTTGAAGACGTTGGATCCTTCATCAATATGTATATTAAACCTATCCTTGTTTACCCTGTTTAGACATAGGCCAAAGTATGCAAATGCGTTTGATGTTTTAAGACTGGGTTGTTACTACGAATCTAATATGCATGAACGGGTCATTGTTTTCAGTAGAACTATAGTCGATAGATAAGTTCCTAGTCTCCATTATAGTATAGATATCCATAGATTCGTTATCAATTCCATACAAGAAAGCTGTATTGAAATCGTATGGGACTGTTATTATAAGTTTATATATTTTATCTTAACTTTAAATAAACGTGTTGTTAGTATGGCAGCCCTATGAAGTTTTTTACTACTTAATTCAATATAAACTAGCGTACCTGTTTAAGTAATAAAATGAAAGTAAATGCACTTTAGTACTAAGTTTTATCTCAAATCTCGACGGTAACACATGGCTAGAAGATCGTAACTACTTATATAAACACAGTGGAATAGTTTATCGTGTATTCGATATATAAACTGAATGGTAATTAATATAAATAAATAAATATAATGCTGTTATCTGTACCTATTGTGCTTAAACAGCAGATCATGATAAAATGGACGGGACCTGTTTTGTGCTGATTTTTTTTTATGTTTCTTACCGTTATCGAGTTATTTAAAAAAAAAAAAAGGATGAAAAATTTATTTTTTCATCCCTTTTCTGCTAACTTAAATCAAAATTTCTTTCTGTATATTATTCACGTATTTTCGGATTTATTTTTATATATTGCGCCAAAACAGATCACACCAAGTTTAACTTAAAATTTTACTGGACAATTTGTACCGTGCGAGGAATGGAACTGGCGACGATTGGAAAAAAGGCGAAAAATAAATTGACACATAAAGATTTTTGGTCCCGCTCTAATTTGAACTTACGACTTTGAGTGTACTTTAAATTAATAAATAACTTGGCCACCACGTTCTAGTGGAAAATTAACTAATAAAAATTACATAATAGGAAATAAGTTCATAAAATTATATGTGATATTTTGTCATTAGTTGTCCAGTAACTATAGTATACAATAAGAGCATAGATGACGCATTGTGAGTTGTTCAGATATATCATACTTATAAAGGAAGCATCAGCAATGTAATTTACTTTATTTTTTCTACCCAATAATTTATCTGCAAAATATTGGATTTCTGTATTAGACAACATTACCTACGCTAGACAAGTTTCGAATCAATAGAGCGCCCTTAGATTATAGTCGTATCTGTCAGACGTAGTTTAGCCGACAGGCGCTCTGTTAGACGGTCCTTGAGGATTAAAGTGCTTTCAGTACTTACCTCCCACGTAGACATGATTGAAAAGTGATAACTGTCGCCTATAGAGATAAACATCATAGATAGTGACGCCCATTATTTTGTGTTGTCTTGGCGTACTGAAAATAATAGCATTTTATCCATACTTACACTGTAAAAGAATATTTTCCTATTTAATAATGTTATACGATTCAAATGTTAACGTGAATATTTAGATTGTATTATATGGATAGACATAGGCAATCACAAAAAACAGACGACAAAATTTCCGTCCACAAATACGTAATAATATAATTTAAGAAAAATAAATGAATGATAAAGAACTACTATGATAACGGTACCTACATTGAGTTCGCGGAGTTCCATAGTCTTCGTCTGGGTATTCTACTGATTGTATAATGAACTATATTCTAAGGATCTATTGTATATTATACCCACGATCATATTGTATCTACTATCAACAGGGATGCGTACCTAGGCAATTGAATGGTCGATGTCTGCAGTATTTTAGAGAGATGTCCTCCGGCAAATGCTTACTGTAGAGTGAGCTTGGTATTGTGGTTTCTAAACTGTATAGATGGGAATTGAATTGAAATTGTATATCATTAGGCGACGTGCTTTATTACAACTACAATTTAGTATAAGAAGGTAGAACGATAATTTCTAACTGTTTGTTTGTTTGTTTGTAATACTTTATTGTACAATATTATTATAAATAAAAGGACACTGTTTGCGGGAATGATGAACTGAACACTCGTTTTAGTCGAATTTCAATACGATTTTCATCATTATTATTTATTAAAGTCATCATTTTATGAATAAAAATCTTTAATTCTTTAATGCGAATGTTTAACTTTGTAGAAACTTTGTAATACACAGTGAAACGTATATTAAGTCCATGTTGAATTCCCTTAGAGTTAATACCGTACCTAATAAATTGTTTTATAACTCACAGTTCTAAGTCCGTTCTCCACTTGCGTCTTTTATCTTTTGAGAAGTTTTCCACTTCACTCAAGTTCTCGGAGTTCATTTTATAATTGCCGTCGCAGTTTTGTTTCGCTCTCCAATCACAATTGAAAATGAGAAATAATGTTCTCAGTTGATTTCAAAGGATGAGTCGTAGAAGGGGATATCTAAAGATATAACGTCTTTTCTCTTCACTTCAATGGAGATCAAATATTATTTGTGTTGACTTTTAGTACCTATTGCTTTGTTTGTATTTCGTAAGAATATAATGTAATAAGTGGGTCGTAAGAATAAGTAATATTATGTAAGTAAATTTATTGATTATTTATCTACAGATACAGAACGTTAAATAGTTAAGAAGTCTCTAATTTCTATAAATACTAGTGTTATAAATGATAATGATAATGTTCATTTATATATTTCTATAATAGGACGTTTGCGGCTTTTCTACGCAAAAATTATATTATATATTAATATAACTATATTAAATAATATACGCTGTAGCATCGCTTATGCTAGTTAAAGTAAATTAATAGTTTAACTATTAGCTTAACAAAGAGTATTTTTCAGTACTATAAGATTTCGTAACAAAATAAGTAATTTTATCTATTAGTAAATACTAATATTAACCGACTCTAAAGAATGGCATAAAGGCAAGGCAATAATAATGATCGATTTTGGTATTTAAAAATAGATTGGTAAATTTAGTCCCTTACTACAAAATAATTTGATGGTCATCGTCATGAGTTAAAAGCATAATTCATTTCTGTACGTTTATGTATCAGATTATTTATTAAAAATACATACGCAGACGTATTATTAGTATAGTAATAGTAACAGTAAACGTGCAATCATAAAACGTATAATTATGTGTATGTAAAAAAAAATATTTCGCAGCCAACCACTCTATATGTCTACATTTTTTCACAAGAGAATACCTTGCGTAATCTCTAAATAGGGGAAAATGAAGAAATCCTAAAGGTAACAACCGCGAGTAGGAAATACCTACCACAAAGGTAAAATAGTAAATTGAAAATCATTCAAGAATATGAAAATTGTAGTTGGTCGTAAATACATATACGTATGTTACAGCAATATCTACTGAGACCCAATTCGCCAATCAATTTTTATTGCTTTGACGCTATGAGCTGTGGATTTCTTTCCTACGACTGGGAGTGTGGCCTTCGTGTCAATTTTTTACGAGTATTTTTTTTTATTTCATCTTCCAATAACTAGGTATTGAACATTGCACAGAACGGAACTAGTTAATTCTAAATATTGTCATTAATCCTGAGAGGATGTATAAATATTTGTCATTTTTCTATTCCACAAGGGATAAGTATAAATTCGCCAAACATGTGATATTCTGGGAAACACATGTCTACGTGTAATCTCATGTAGTTGCTTTATTTGTCAGGTTATATTGGGGTTTAGGGAAATCAGTGCAATCCTTTGTAGCAGAGGTAGAGACAAGCGCATAGAACATTAACAAGAAACAGTAACTGTATAATATAGTTGTCTGGCACTGATGCATTTGTGCTTTATTCTCCTAATCGACGATGAAATGGAGTGGAAACAACTTAGATTTACTCCATTACAGTATAAACTAGCGGAGAATGTCATGCCATAATGTCTTTTAAAAACTACAATTTTACAAAATAATATTCTGATGTTTAATGTTTTTCTATCTCATCTTATGGATTTGTTTTAATTTGGTATACACTGATCCGTAATACTCTTCCTATTACAAATACATACTTCGTAATAGAATAGATATGTTATGAACTCTGCAAGTTTTCTTCATAAGTATCATAACGATA
The DNA here is from genome assembly GCF_030625045.1 of Achroia grisella. Classification (NCBI taxonomy): domain Eukaryota; kingdom Metazoa; phylum Arthropoda; class Insecta; order Lepidoptera; family Pyralidae; genus Achroia; species Achroia grisella. The sequence continues at coordinate 174,976 of NW_026712658.1, forward strand.
TTAGTATCGTAAGGAAACTCCACACTGTTGTCGGTCAGATATAAGTTACGACAACCGCACGTTGCGTTGAATTATTTATTATTTTTACTTGTGTGTCACGAAACAAACAAAATAAACCATTTTATATCTGTAAGCAACAGAATTGGACCTGACTTTCTTTGGTGCGAAAATAAAATCCTGAACGAACTGGACAATAGAAAATTTATACGGATAATACTTATATAGTATCATCCACGAAAATAATCATTTAAGTAAGTAATGTTTATCTTCAATACGTAGGTTTTGTCATTATTTGAGATTAATGCCTTGTTACTGCATTCAACACTAAATACGGCATGAGAACTGATTATAATTATCGAATGAGAATACCAATTAAAGTATCACCTATACAAGTCTTTTTTATTTGTACATAAAATCATTAATGTAAGCAGCTCATTAGTATTGACAAATAACAATTTTTATTAGTATGTTCATAAGCAGATTTTAAACTTTTTCCCACGTATCATGCACTCTATGTAATATTAACACTATAATGTTTTTTGAATACTCTGTATTGAGAAATTTTAAATATTGATTTCATAATTTCTTTTACTTGCGACGTACGTAGGCGGGATGTTTACTGGATTAGTTGGAAGAAATACGGTTTTGCTAGTCCTAAGAGCCTTTCTAACGTTTCTAACACGTCTGTGATACCGTTCTTAAAACATTTTAACTGCGAGCCATTCAACAGCTGAGCCACACAGCTCAACCGTTACTTTGGGTCTGCATTATTACATTACTACCCAATCATCCCGGATATGCCGGGATATTTCCGCCCATTGCAGGCTCAAATAGTTTATTGTTCTCCTAACTGGATTCCAATTGGATTTACGGCCGCCATTAGAAATTTGATTGTAGATAGTTTTCAGCGAATTTATCATTCTGTTTATGTTTTATTGGATTTACAGCGGGCGCAGTTGGTTTAATTTTCTGTAGTTCAAATTTCGCTTTTATTATTTGTTCCATGCTATGTTTTTGTTTTAAATTCATTAAACATATTGTATATGAAGATGCATTCTTTTTAAGAAATCTTAAATAGACTCGATATAGTGTTACTTGTTACTGACTTATTCTAGTTTGAAATATAATAAAGGTTTACGTTGTTATTCAAACTTTTTGATATTAATCTTTACCGCGGTTTGCGTTTGTATGGGAATTGGAGGTAACCTCGCGTTTAGTCTTTTCTTAGGTATTGACTTGTGTAGAAAGAACTTATATAAAATAATCGTAACTATTTGTCATTTCGACACTATAAATGTCACATATTTATATTAAAACATATGATTGTTTGTATTAGTCTATGTGTTTTTAGGTATATTATATATGTATTTACAATAAAAATATATAAATATGTATATAAGTTCCCCAGTACCACAACACAAACTCTGCTGAATTTGGGATTAGAGAGCGCTGTGTGAATTGTCTAGGGACATTATTATTAGATTACACATGTGTCTGTAGTTATATACTTCCAAGGGATTAAAATATTCTATAATATTTAATATCTATATGTTAACTACAATATTTCAATCTCTTGCATGTTTATGAAATTGAAAAAGGGGTACTCCTCGAACCGTAAACAGGTTTAGGAATGTGTTAACTCAGATGAGGAAATTGGCTGTGGTTTATATACCATAAAATAGTTATATGTGTTGTAGGATGGGGATAATACGAGGCTAGGTAATGTAGTGTGACGCGAGATTGTATGTATTTGAATAAGATAACAATATTAACTCGTGAATTTGATTTATGATACATGTTTATGCACGTTTTATAGTCTCACATCTAACATTCGTATTCATGATTGTGTGTGTATATTTTGTATGGGTTATATATATACGTATACATACATTTATATATTTAAGAAAAGTAATTATGTATTTTTTAATGTACATAATCTGTATGTTACAGGGTAATTGATATGGCGAATTCTCAAAAATATTTATATTTTCATTTAGAATGCTTTCATAGTATATTTCAGAGTTTGATATAATACTAGCCCTTTCCTCATGATACATTTATCTTTATGTCAAATATAGTTAATATCGTAAGTCGTAACTTATCTTCAGTTCAGCCATTTAGCCGTGAAACGATGATAAACAGACAGTCAACCTTTCGCTTAAATGTATGTATTAGTAGATTGATTTAAGTGGGATAGTCTTAATTACGTCAATGCTAGATAACAACATTGTATAAAATAATACCACAGACTGTAAATGTAGTAGTCCTAATTTTTACGGTCAATATGAAAGTTTTCTTTTATCTTTCAATATATTTAAAATGTAACAGCGCTGTGCTTCAGTAGTTGGAATCTGGATGCAGTTAAAAATCCGGTGATACGAAGCAGCATTCGCTGTAGTAAAACCCTTTACATTGTACGGTACGATCCCGTCCTCTGAATGGTGTATTATAATTTTATTGCCCTATATTGACGCCGTTTGGCTCTGATTTCGCCACTATGTTGTACTTTTGGTTATTTAGTGTCTTATTTCACTACTTTTTGAATTTATCTCTATATCTAATGAATGCCGCTATTGGAGTATGAAGTCAAGTCAGTTGTCCCATCGTGGTGGATTCGCTAGCTATTAACCGCGATGATACCGAGGGGAGAGTTTGGTATGTGGATATCAACTAGCATATAGTTGTAGTTTATTTAGTACATTCTTAGTAATGAAAACACTAACTCATGTTACTAACAATTTACTTCCCAGTAACACTTATGTAGAGAGAGTATTTTTTAAATGAAATTTACTTTCTTATGAGATCATAAGTGCGATAATAAAATCTAGACACGCGGCAGCGTGTCAAGCCGAGTTTCAAGTAAACTGGCCTGCAGCACCGTGTGTATATTTACACGAACCATTTGGAGCCACTTTTGACCCCCTCATAACTCAAAAACTCTTTCACATAAACCTGTCAAATTTGGTTCATATATTGAGACTTGCGAGATAAATATGTGTTCCAAATTTCATAAACATATCTCAAACGGTTATTTAGATATTAATGTCCAAAAATCGTCATTTTTATCACTGATCAACTATAGATCAAAATTATAACCCACTTCCAGATGACCTAGGAAGTTCAAATTTGGCATGCAGATAGGTAATTAGGTGAATATAAAGGAAAAAATCTGAAACTGGTAAACTGTTATCATTTTACTACACTTTTTCACTTTAATTGATTCTATTTCAACTTATACTGGACGAATACTAAAATTCTATGAAAACGTCGATAGCCACCAATTGACATTGATCCCTGGCGAAAAATCTCATCTTGTACTGGACGGAAAGTAATATTGTATGAAAACGTAGATAATTACCAATTTACGTTGACCCCTTCACATCAGTGTCGATAACTAGCAAACTTCAAATATTGCATTGAGCGGTAAACACTAGTTGCTATAATTTAGATTCTGTCTAAAATATACTCGTACTTATAACTAGGAGTATAGTCGAATTTCGTATTTATTATGTTATTAACTGAGATTTGGTATTAATTATTGTTTCAATATTTAGCGCACATCGATAGTGTAAAATCATTATTTTTATAAATAATTATTAAGTAATAGGCATTACGGTATAGGGCGCCGCGGCGGCGCCGTGTGGGAGCGGTGCGATATAACGTTGACGCGAACCTGTCCGAGCGAATGGCAGCCGCCCTCATATGTCTCAATGTTTTGTTTCTCGATATCTAACCTATAAGGTTGCGATTTATGCTACGAAATTCATAGCTTTCTTAAATTATACTTATATATTTGTGGTTATATTATTATTACATTATTTTAGTAAATACGTATGGTATAGACAATAGTTTAAACCAAAAATTAATAACAATTTTAGTATAGTTATAAGTAGGAATGTATAGTTAACTCGAGAATGAGAACTCATTGGTAACAAATTGTTTTCTTGAGAATTTAATAGATAACAGTCAATTTGTTATATAATCGTCTTTACGAACTATAACGTGGCAATACCAAGTTTCAGATATTAAATAATGTATATGTTGAAAGAGAACAATTCCGTATTTGCTTAACATGTGCTATTACTATCCACAAATCACAAGGCCTTAGTTTTGGCAGTCCTCTTCTCAACATAGGCTCCTCTATATTTAATAAAGGGCAGGTTTACGTTGGACTCTCCAGAGTTAAAACCTTAGATGGAGTACGTCTTAACAATTTAGATCCAAGTCACGAGAGCTCTATTGTAGAGTACAACCATCTGTGGACGTTATACCGCCCCGATTTGCCCAAAACTTCCTGATACTGAATTGGCAATGCACTTGAACATTTAAAAGTTACAAGAAAATATAGAAAATAACACAAAAAAAGACAATTATACCCCGTAAATATACGAAAATACAGTAATTTATCAAAAATAATTTGGTATTAATTTAGTTATAAATAAGTACCTCGTATAATTTATGTACAAAAAGTAATGATATCCCATCAAAAACATAAATGTGAAATGATAGCCGAGTTTAATATTATGATATATACCTTGATTGTTGACTTCTACGACAAAAGAGATGAGATCTAAATGGGTGCCAAGTTTAATCGTCTGTTGAAATGTATTTATAACAATATAAAATATCATTTCTTCTTATAACTTAGGATAATATACTGTAGCCTAAGGTCTAACTTGGCTAGTTTTCATATACGAAATATATTGTAGCCTTCGCAAGTTCTAAACATGTTACTTGTCGGTTCCTATTTTAATATTAGTAGTAACTAGCAATAGAAAGTAATAATTGGTATATGAGAACTGGCCAAGTTAGACCTTAGTCTACAGTATATTATCCTAAGTTATAAGAAGAAATGATATTTTATATTGTTATAAATACATTTCAGGACATTACGATTAAACTTGGCACCCATTATTGATCTCATCTCTTTTGTCGTAGAAGTCAACAATCAAGGTATATATCATAATATTAAACTCGGCTATCATTTCACATTTATGTTTTTGATGGGATATATAGTACAGGGTTAGTCCCAAAAGCCAGAGATAGTATTTATAAAATTTAATAACTTTTACCTAGAAGCAATATCGAAATCTGACAATATCTTTGTAGTTGTAAAATCGATCACGTGACCGCGCAGCTTGTGTGGATTATACAAGAATAATTAAAAATTTTTAGCTTTGTCGAGAACGTGAAGTTTTAGTTAATATTCAGCTGTGGCTTGTTACCGTGTATTCGTATTCGTTATTCTACATCAACAACACCTTTTAGAACAAATGTGCTAAAAGGTGCAGATTACATACAACTTTTTATGTAATTGGAATGACAAACAAGCTGATAGGCCACCTGATAGTGGGCGGTAACTATTGTCTTTACATATATGAAGAGCACAATGGACATGTCGTTGGCATATGATATCCGTGATACCACATACGAATTGCCATTCCAAAGGACTGCTATGTCTCTTATCCTGTAATTTCAATGTAACATTTTGTAAGATTAGCATTATAGTTTAATATAGACACGTATACAATTATATTAATCATAGAGGAATACTTTCAGAGGAATACTTGTTTTTCTCTGCTTTCCCTATAAAACCCTAGGGGAATATACAGTCGTAGAATACTTTAATATAAATATAATGAATAATAGTAAATATTAAGGATATTTAAAATTTAATAATTACCATTTTGTTATATAATATGTGTGGCGAGACCCGATAAAGAGCTTAACATGAACGAATTATTGCTGCCAGAAATTTTAAGTCCCGTGTCATTTGTCAAAATTTATGGGTAATGACAATAATTATAATAATTATGTTACTCGCTTAACAATCACTTATACAATTATTAGAAATGATAAAGTGTATTTGTCGGTATGTTATTACTGAAACTTATTAAAGTGACTTGATCTTATTGAAATTTATAGAGAAGATAAATTGAATCACAAGACTTGGACATAGCCTATAGTTTACATAAAAAGAAAAGTATTATAAACACGAAAGTATGATTTGCACGATAAAGCGATTGAACGAAACTTAATAAAATTTTGCGTAGTTTTTATCTCCTTAAAAAAACATATAGGCACAGCTTACAGACTCCATATGTAAGCGTGTTATCTTTTTAATATTGAATGAATAAGCAAAATCTTCTAATTTTACATTAAATGCAACACAGTGGTGTCTAGTTAACATTAGGCTCTTGGACCACACCTGTTAACAAATGAAAAATAAATGTATCTCCGTTTTCTAATTTTTCGGATAGTATTGATATATATTATACTAGCTGTACCCGCGACTTCGTCCGCGTAAAATAGTGACCTTAACCAAATAATAAAATATATGTATTAATAATCTAACTCAATAAAAAAGTTTCATCGTTCTAGCTCCAAACATGAAATTTTCACTTATGGCTGAGTCCTGTGAAGGTAGGTACTAATATTTTCTCAACAGCCTAAAAAATAAGTTTCAAGCTTCTAGCTTTAAAAATGTCAATACTTGCATACCATATTTCACCTTTTGACCCTTACAACCCATTTTCGTTAATTATATTTAATCAATACGCAAAAAATAAGATTCAAGCTTCAACCTTTAAAAATGACGATACTTCTATATAACCTCCTCTTTCAATCTCTTATAACCCTTTTTCGGATTAAAAAGTAACCTATGTCCTTTCTCAGGATCTAGATTTTAAACTTCATTTAAATCAGTACAGTAATTTTGGCATTTAAGTGAGACAGACAGACAGAGTTACTTTCACTATCGTAATATTAGTAAGGTATTTATTAAACTGACCGACTGACAAAAAAGCGAATGAAAAAAGTTTCATGGCTCTAGCTTCAAATATGACGAAATTAAATATAATTAAATGTCATATTTATTTATATTTAATGTATTGTCTAAAAATTTCTTTAACTTCTTTTGTAAATTGGTGGTCCAGTTGGCCAATAACATAATAAAAATTTGTTAAATCAAAATAATAGATGTGATATTCTAAATTGCAAACATCCCTCTACTTGCGCAAACCATACTTTGACTCTACTGGCCAGAAGGGAGAAACGCGTATTCCGACCCTGAATAGCTCGGATGGAACGGTAGATGTTGTTTTTTCCAAGGAAATGTTGTTCATATGTATAGACAACTTCATTCTTAATATTATATGTTGTTTTAATCTTCAAAAATATTAATAATATGTGATTACGATCTTGTCCAAGAGCAGGGTCATCAGTTATAGACCGTACCAGGATTATATTTATGTATTTATAAAATAATATTGCGGAGCAAACGATTATACATTTAAATTTATAAGGAGACAACGGATTGACAATAATCAGTTGTTCGCGCAACTTTCGCATGCGCGCTGCTTATACAAATGACATTTATGTTTATTTATGTCGCATATCTAGTACAATATTGGTGTAATTCAGAAATTTAAAATTTTTAAAGTTAGACTTAATACCACAGTTATAAAGTAGACTTTCCAAAATTTCTAATTTTTTAGTTAAGCCAGTATTATACTATGTGTGTATTAAACCGCATAAAGATAACCTTGTATTTCCATTTTCAACCCCTTACAACCCTTTTTTCGCATTAAAAAGTAGCCTATGTCCTACCTCGGCGTCTGGACTATCTGCGTACCAAATTTCATTTAAATCGGTTTAGTAGTTTCGGCGTGAAAGCGAGACAGACAGACAGACAGAGTTACTTTCGCATTTATAATATTAGTAAGGATTAAAAGTATCCGAAAAATTAGAAATTTTATCGTACATTTACTTAAACATGACATTTCCACTGTTTCAACCCTTCGATTCTCTTGAGAGGTTCTCAAGGCGAGCTCACACAAAGAAAGATTAACTATTCATGACCCCTTCCGAATCTCTTTTTTTTAAATGCTATTGCCACAGATAAGCCCTTTGAACGCCAATTTGAACCAACAAAATCGCTTTGTTCTTTTTATGTTGAGAATTTTATAGTAACGAATAAATTAGACTAATGTACTAGTATTAGTAAAGGGTAGCAACGACATAGACTTTTAACCCTTTTATTTTACAACTTAGCAACAGTAAATTCAAGGGAAAAAATGTGGTGTATTTTTACAAACCTTTATTTGATTTATACATTATTATGAATATCTTCAAAATATTCAAACCATTTTCATCCATGCTGACGAATACACGAAATATTTTCCAATATACTCGAATATAGAGAATTTTTCCGGAAGATTTTTACGTAAAATATAGCAATAAAATTTATAAATGCAACAGAAAATGGCGTTGGCTTAACTTTACGTATTATATACTGGTATGTTCCGGCTTTATTCGGATTCGTACAACTTTATTAGTTTTGTATCTTAAAGATAGAATGTTATGATGGAATTATAAAACTTTCAAACTGTGAAAGAATTATTGATATTAATACAGCGCTTCAGATGTTTACTTTCCTTCTAACAAAATCCACTTTCTTATTTCTACAACATCTTCTAGACATCTATTTATATAAGAATAACTTAAAATAATCTTAGACAAATAAAACAGAAACATCTAATCTTAAGCTAAGAAAACTTGTGTCATCCTAAAATTCTGTATATATAATAAATAAATACTTTTTTTTGTAAATACATAATAATATACATAGAATACTCGTAGACCGACACAAAATATCATGAATAAAAAATGATTGCAGAGTGCAAGAAATTGAACCAGCGACTATCGGAAGTAAAGCGGTGTGTTAAAGAGTGAGTATTAAATAGACTAGTAATGGTTTTGCTACGTTCTTTGATATATTTATGTATGTTCGCCTCTCACGAGTACTTTTAACAGAGCCTTTTTGAGAACGTACTTGACAGACGTACGTCTTACTCGGGCCACCCCTATCGACATCTCCACTCATTCGTGCTCGATTCGTAAGAAGGGCTCTTAAATGACCAAACGAATACGATATCTTTTAACCAAACTTCCATTACACTCTGTTATCTTTTGTAGCGACTAAAGTAATGGACAAATTATCATATAGATTTTCTGATGTCATTACACACGGTTCTTAGCTACAAATTTATTTGAATACTTTTTATTCAGGGCTTACTTATATTATTCTAATTTTATAATTATGGCATATTATTATTATTTGAGTGAAATAAATTGTATATTATCATATTGTCTAGTATAAACACGAAGGGTGTTGATAAACAACAAATATTATATAGACTTGCGCAAATATTTAGAGAAGTAAGACTTTTTTTTCTAAGAAAAATGTAAGTTTTCTTGAAAAATAGACGGCCCGACCTTCGTTTATTATGAATGATTATATAACCGCCTCAGGATCTTCGTGAGGAGACAGTACAAGTACATGATCCTGTTTTTGTTAATTATAAATAATTAATATATTTATTTGCTAATTATATTTAATGTCATCATAATATTATATTTTTTGATAAATAATACTATTTTTTACCCAATAACAGCATATCATTACAACTGTTATCCCAGATGTAGTGGTAGTCTGAAGCATCATCACCAACTGTCGAAACGTTGATGCTGTGGTAAACGCGATACTTGGAATGCCCACATGTCACTCGGTATATTTTAAATAAAAGGGGGGGAGGGGAGAAATTAGGCTGTTAATTTCTTTCCCTCTTGGTCATAAGTCAGGGTATTAAACTTCTAGCCCATTTCGCTCAGTTCAATCTCATTAGGAGAGGAGGAGGCAATCAATTTTTCTGTATTTACTTGAAAGAACATTTTTTGGACTGAAATGTTTAGATAATGTCTGATCATGCCTGTAATTTCGGTTTCACTAGGTTCGGTTTCGGAACCAAAACTTCTATTATGAGCTGAAATTGCTTGAAACTGAAACTGGAATATTCAATTTCATACGCAATGATGTTAGTTCCATGGGGATAAAAATTTACCGCGATCCAGTTGTCTAAAGAAATCTCTCTGAAGGTCGGAGATATTTTATTCATCCGTTGGTATAAAGCGGTATAACCAGGCCTTACTACACTTATGAATGCTCGGTACTCCATGTAACCTTATTATTATGAATAAACCATAAACGTAAAGCTATTTCATTTTTAGTGTTCATAAACGAATAGGAAATTAACTTGCTTATCTTTTTAGGGCTTCATATCCAAAGGTAATGCGATTTGGAGGAATTAAACCTTTTTTATAATGTGATTGGCCTATACTAGGCACACACATTCAATATCCTATTATAATGAACAATATATATATAATATATACGTACTCTATAATACGTAATATCTATATATTTTTTAATTTAATTCTCAGTATAGATATAGGTACATATGTCATATGGTACATATATCAAAAATTAAAATAACATTTCTACATTTAAATATACAGATATTCGTGACAATATTACTTAAGATTAAATAGAAAACAGTATATTGTTTGTATTTAAGGTTTTACTTACAGTTACTACAGTACCGCCTTATTGTAACGACACATATGTCCCTTAATATATTGTCTATGTATTTTCTTTACTGTATGTTATAAATAAAGTATATTCTATCTATATAGTCTAGTTATTAAGATCACGTACATTTTTTTTAGAATATAGAAGAAAGAACTTGACAAAAATTGTATGAAAAATAAAATTTTTGTCTAGTTCTTTCTTCTGAACTAGCCTCAGTTGTATACCAGAAGACAATCTAATATAAAAAAGAAACGGTTTGTAAAGATGTTGGAATGAGAGGTATACAACAACGTAGTCGCCAGGAATTCGAGAGGTACTAAAGTCATTATGACATGTTTCGTGAAGTTTGTGATACTGTTTATAGTCACTGGTTATCACTTTCCATTAGATTGAGCATGACTTGTTGTCATTTTCGTCACAAAAGAACATTGATGTATGATATTTTTACGGTAAAACCACATTCTATTTGGGCCGCGGTATCAATTGTATCGTATGCTTTGGCACTCGATAGAAGTCAATAAAATATGTTGAAGAGATTATTTACCAAATTATTACGAGCTAAAAATTGATAATTCAGAACATACGAAGTAATTCGCATGTGAGAGTAAATATATTAATTATACTAATACTAAAAAACAGAGCACATTTTGTTATGACAGAATAAATTCCGGAACCACTGCACTGATTTGAAATTATTTCACTGTTTGAACACAAAAACTCACAAACTTTTTATATATATTGGCTAAGTCGGTTTGCATCCGGATGAAGCTGTGGCAATCCACTAGTTCCGAATAAACTACCTGTACAACTTAAAAAATAATTGTAATAGTAATTGTAATTTGGGTTACTTACTTTTGTGCAAGTCAATGAAATGACAAAAATAATAAGATGGTAGACTGCTGCTATTATATTCCGGTGCACGTAACAGGATTGTGTTGTTTAATATTATAGGTATTTCGGATACGGAAATAAGATCAAGCAGTCGTAGGCGCCACGCTCAGAACACGCCGAGAATCGCATTTATCAAACGACTTGAGAAAGGGGGAAGTTTCTCAATTCGACTATTTTTTTTTACAATATATTAAATCTGTATAGATATTGTTAAATTTAATGCTAACACCCGCTAATGCAAAATAATCAGTACATTTACAGTATTACAAAAACGTACGTTTTATATTTCTATTATAAATCGTAGGTTGTATTTTAAATTAAATTTTTTAAATATTTTAAATTTTATAATCACGAATGTCCATGAATACTATATATACATAATATATAAATTCTATTTTATTCTATAAAATAATAATATTTTTTTACATACCATTTTTAATCACAAATTGTTAATTACTCGGAATAAAAACAAAATAAAAATCGAGTTTGAAACGTACAAACTTTTTTCATATGATACCCTACTGGAGCTGAGTTATGTTACGTTTTACGTTTTGTTCAGACTCAAAAAATAGTTACATAGTGCCAGCAGGAATATTCGTATAGAGTTAAAGTACTGAATTGAATTTGTATGTACGAGTAGCAATTTCAACATTCCATCAGATGCACCTGTAACCTAAAGAGCACGGCATCAGAGCGCCCGCTTTTCTCTTGTTCGCTATTATACTACTGTACTGCACATACCAGAACAAATTGTTTCATTGTTATCCACAATTCTACTGCTCTAAAAGAATTCAATATTGCTTATCTCTTACTTTTAACTAGTTATTAAAAAGGGATTACAATATAAAGCCTCATTTTACAGTTCCCTATTTTAAAATGATTGAATACTTTTTACAAGTATGAAATGGTATTTATAACTCAGTTTTAATTACAATATGTACTTTTTCGTTTTGAATATGAATAAATAAATAGCTTATTTTCGCCATTTTGTTTGCGCGATCATGATTGACTAGTGATATGTAATTAAATAAATTCGCGAGTTAGTTGCTTATAACTTATTTTATATATTACAAATTTCATAATAACTGAATCAGGTAAAAGGTTATAAAGGCTATGATACCATTATTATTTGAGACTAATAGGGCAGGAATTGGGAGGGAAAATGATGAAACCAGTCATGGCATTTTTTGGAGTATTTATAAGTAATGGATATAAGATAATAATATGTTCATGAGAAATATATTTACTAAAGCAGGCCGTAAAGGAAGATGGTCTGTAATGACATTCCTATTTTCCAGATAACGGTGTTTCCGCGTGATGTAACTAACATAAGACAAAATTCGCCGCAAGATTTTAACGGATACCACTTGAAACAAATAGTTTCTATTCATTTAATATTTTTATTGCGCATAAATAGTTGTACACAGAATAATATTACTGGCAACATGATAAACACAAAAGCGGGCTTATCCCGGTCTTTGTGCTTTGTGCCTTTGTGTTTACTTAGCAATAATTTGCGTTTTGATATTTGATCCCAGTATTTGAAACGTTCGTAAACTAAAGCCTTGTTTCGATGAGAGGCATTAAAAGCACGCTTTAACGTATTTTGACAGCCTTTCACCATCTAACAGCATGTGAACGTCTATCTACATAGGAACATCAACATAAGTAATTTAATTCCTTCTACTAGATAGATATCTACCTAGATAGATAATAAAAACATTAGGGAATTAATTTGTTTAATACCCATTAAAAATTTGTGATTCATAATAATGTAAATAAATAATATTCAAATTTTAATAACGTTTAATTTAATATGATAGATTCATCATGGTCTAAAATATAAGAGTTTATTTAAGAAAAAAAGGGTTGTTAGCACTGATTACTGATTATTGGAGATTTTTTATTCTTATTAAGCTACACCGTATATATTTTATAATATACTTATTGCAATCCTTTAACAGATATTGAATATTAACTGTTCAATACTCCACTACCAGTTATAACGAAAGGTAAATTGGCTCAACTCGCATGTATGTGCTTCTGGATACATTTTGAAATGAGATTTTCTTTAAACTTGACGACTTTCGAGAATCAACTAAAGTTAGTAACAGCCATTTTAATGTCTACATTGCAAGTTTTCATTGTATGAATATTTTACGCTCAATATACGGAAAATAAAGGTTACACAGCGGAAAAAAACCTATGCAAAAATGAGTATTCAAATACGCAAAATCCATGCAACTCAAATATTAATAATTCAAATATAATTCAGGGTAATAAATTTCACTAAACAAATCCTAGTACATAATGTGTATAATATCTATAGTTATAGTTTCTATAGATACTATACACATTATATTCAGAAAATGTTTTATATATACACTACACACATAAAGAAATAAATACATAACATCGCTACCATGTGAAAACGTGTTATTTGAAAAAATATAATTATAAGAGAAAAAAATACTTTAACGGATAAGAGGTAATAAAACATTTTTATTTGTTTGTGCCGACTTTTTGTGAAACGTAGCTAAATAACAGATAACTTGCTGCGCTATCTGAATGCGAACCAGCTTTTATTTTTAAATTTAACAGTGTGTATTGGTGGAATATGTAGTTTAAAATTAGGTTAAAATTTTTCAATAAAAACTATCATATTTTATTTAAAGTAGTTTTTATTGCATTTAGAATGAACAATATATAATATAAATATACATAGTTTGATATATTTTAGTTATGTTTTTGTTTATTTACGAGAAAGTCCAATATGACTAAAAAATACTTCCTTCGATGGATTAGTCCTATTAAAAAATCCATCAGTCGTCTGTGTGGTGAAATGTATGAGTGATGTCTAATAACACTATTTAAGATTAGTTGGAGTTTTATTAGCATAGATTTTTTAAACTATTTTAATTAGAACGGCAAACAAGATAAATGTCTCCTTGATACTAAGTGATAGACGCTATCTTGTACCTTATTATGTAATTTTATTGCATTGTCTCAATATTCTAATTAAATATATCATCAATAAAGCAACATGTTTAACGGCTGAAATAGGTGATACTGAAGACTTTTTACAAAGTCTATCTCGACAAAAGTTATATCTCTTAAAAAAGTTTCATTGTTGAAGTTATTGTAAGTGGAAAGCTTCCATGTATATAATTTTTTTTTTAATTTACAGACGGCCGTCGTTGCCGACTTGGAACAAATTGTAAAGGCATTGTCCTTACAGAGACCTAACCCGGATAGGGCTGTCGATTTAAAATAAATATCATGTAATGAAACGTAACTCTATTTATTTCATAAATAGAGTTACGTTTCATAAAAGTGTAATTATACTTATAGTAAAATATATTTAATATATTTTTAATATCAAATCGACGGTCTATCATAGCTGGGTAGAGTGACAAAAAATAATATGAAAATCTTAAAATTTATTTTAAATTTAAAGTTATAAGTGATATATGTATTTAATTTTTTTAAATTACATACGAAATGCTGAGTATAGAAACTTGATATTTTAGTTATAATATTATGGGTTGTTTTCATTTATACACATTATATTCCGTTACATCTGTAGACAAAGTTACATGAGGCGTCTATTTGTATGTTCGCGATAATCAAAATCTGAAATACCTACTGTTATAATTTTCATGCCAAAGTCTGAGCTGAAAAATTTGCCAAGGTTTGGTGAAAATTGATTGAAATATTCGTGTGAACCCGGAGTGGGTCAATTATTTAGAAATCCTGAGATGTATAATTCGTTATGGTTTTGTGTAAATTAATTAAAATACCGGAGTGGATTGCTAATTTATCATGTAAGCTTGAGTCCACTATTGAGCAAAATCCTCGTAACAACGTTGATCATAAAAAAGATTAATCACAATAAATATAATGTATTGTACCTAATATTATTTGACAGTACATAATATACATTTTGATTAATCTTTAGTCCATATTTACAAAAGATTCTATATTTTATGATATGTAATAACAACCCTATACTTATTAATATTAATGCATTGCTGGGTCCGTATTGTGTATTGAGAGCAGTGCTCTGAATGTCATTTGTTGCGAACAGGAATGCACTATACAGTTTATCTCAATATTTTATGTCTCTATTCATAATCTAGACAAATGTTCATTATAGCGATGCCACAAATGCGAAAAACTTTATTATATAACGTGCAGTGTAGGTCTTTCGTATTCAACCCGGTCGTATACATAATGCATGGAAGAATGATTTAAAAAAACTTTTTAGAAACTGCAATCTTTTCACGGATATACAATATGAATGCAGGTCGAATACGGGTTTGAAGTTTACTAGCATTAAACGCCTATTTCGTATTTGTAAAGGCACTGAATAGACGCTGGCTGAAAGCGGAGTCAAAAGTGGTACTGAAACTAACTGTATGGTAAATTCTTTTATTGAATAGAACGTGTGAACTAATGGATGTAAGGATCAACTACATTCTAATTTAGACCGCATGACTATAATTGACCAGGATAAAAATTATGTCATCCTAAATGCTTACATGCTTATAATAATAGTAATAATCAGGACAGACAGACAATCACACAGTGCTATTTAGACCCAAGTTAAGCTAGCTAAAGCTTGCGTTATGGGTACTAGATAACTGATACAAATACATAAATATATTTTTATTTCGTAAGTACATATTACATAGAATCTGTTATCAGACCGATACAAACAAAGAATCGAACCCGCGACTATCGGAGGTAAGTCAATGTGATGCTAGACTACTGTCCTACTAATGCTAGGCCGTCGAATATATGCTACATGATGATTGGTTAGGCCATTAAGGCGTAAAAGCGTAACAATTGACAAATTTTCACATTTACATTATTAGGATGAATGCAACAATTACGACTAAAAGGTCCGAAAATGACACTGTCATGGCAGTTCAGTATTATTTACTGGTTTATACGTATATAGAGGACATTACTATGATTAATATATGTAGGCTTTGTTATATATAACATATAGAATATAATTGCAAATACGATACGATAAATTTAATATCACAAAATTTCAACAATATTTTGTATTTTTTTCAATTACTAGAGTTTCGTTGTTTACTACCGCGTCTTGGAACCAAAGATCCAGAGTTCATCTCCGGCCGACAAAAATACATAATTATGCTTGTAAATTTATATTTATGTTTTATTTATTTTTCTGTGACGGATGAATAAATGTTAGTGTTCATTAGTGTTGTAACTGGCTAATCAGATATGTATTTTATATTCTAAATTTGTATTTGAATTTATAGTTCCTTTTTAGATTCTTGTTTTGATACTTTAATTCTTTCTTTCTATTCCTAATTCCTTGTCAGTAGTCTACATTAATAAATGTATTTTCTCCGTTTACCTAGTCTTTTATTTGTTATTACTACAACAATTCGTTATATTTTTATTTGTTATATTCATGATATTAGTATGAAATTCAATTAACCAGAAATAAAAATGTAAAGATCGCTCCCTGATGCATTGAATACAATATTATAAATATATATGTAATTATTATTAATATATTAAGAAATGTCTACCGGTGGTATCTGGTGTAGTACCATGCTATCGATAGTTAACTGATATTCTGACCACCCCATCTGGGATAACTGTCACGATGCTAAATTATTATTATTATATTTTATTAAATTGTTATAATTGCTAATAGAATTCGTAGCTTTACAATATTTCGTAATGAAGCCGTATTGTCTGTATGAATAGGACATAACAGCACGCAATAGCTCACTTACAATTTAATACATTATAGAAGTACAAACGATTATTGATTGGTTATATTCATTACGTAATCGATGACCTAATGTATAATTTTATTACTAGTGCTCAAAATTGTAGTATTTTTATAACATAATAGCTACTCGCTATGACTTCCCCCGGATCTACATGTATTATACTCGTACATATAAACCTTTTTCTTGGATCACTCTATCCTTTAAAACAAACCGCCTCAAAAACAGTTTCGTAGTTTTAAAGATTTAAGCATACACAGCGGCAGACAACTACATTAAAAAATAGAGATTGATGTTATAATGGTGAAAATGTTAGGGGTGGACAGCCCATATCAAAAAGGAGTATGATAAATAGTTATTAGCCGATTCTCAGTGCATATAAAATTTCATAAAAATAGGTAAAGCCGTTTCGGAGGAGTATGTGAACTAACATTGTGACACGAGAATTTTATATAATTAAACAAAATTTTATATATTTGAGAATTTTATAGGAGAATATTATATAAGATAGCAGATACTTTTATTGAACTTGAACTGGTGTCCCACCATACGTCAGGTAGTAAACGAGTTCTATGTACGTGAACAGTACCAGGTCATCAAGTTATCATATGAAGCCTGTACCACTCATTCGTTGCTATTTCTAAGGACTAAGACATCCACCACAGTGTCTTGTAATTTCACTATCTTATTTCAACCTTCAACCGTAATACATCTTACACAGTAAGCTGCTTGGCGACTGAAATAGATGAGAAACAGGCATCCCTGCACTTTGTATTGACGACTATCAATAAATTAATTGAATTGAAGCCCACCTTATACCTAAGAACTGATTTAAATAATTCTTGTTACTGTTGGCTCAGAGAAGCTTCAAGATTGCTCCTCATTATTGTAGAAATATTATCCATTTCTTTTATGAAAATTCATGTAGGTACATATTTTCCGATATTATTCACAAGAGACATTTTATTATTTTTAATTTTCCTTTGATAATAATATCAACTTAAGCAAGCAGATATATGTATATTATTATGCTTATATTTTTCTACGACTGCTATTATCATTCTCGTCCTTTTTCGTGACATTATGTATTTTCCCATGGTTTTGAGTTACGACCATGTAAAAAAAGGGTCTAACCGTTACACTGGACCTTTGGCAAATAAAATTGATGAAATGATATCTTTATTACAATACGTAAAATAGGATATGTAATATATATTTATTTGAAAACAGCGGTGGCATATATAATAAGTTCAATTTTAGTATATTACGATAATGTTTTTTAAAATTATGAGTGTATTATGTAGGTGAGAATGATATATAATATGTTTATATTACCTAATATATGTGGAATAATATGTTAAGTCATATCATGTGGTAATGACTACAAAGTGATATAAAGCCTTAGTATGCTTAGTAAGCTAGTAAATTAGGATTATTTTATATTATAGTTTTAAATATAATTTTAATCTGTTAAATTGTTTAAGTCTAGTTTGTTGCCCTTCTTTTTCTATACATTGAAATTTTCGTTTTTTAATGTTAGTAAGATAAAAGCAAATATTACAGCATACAAATATTGCGCGAAATTTATTTTCAGGGTGGTGAATTATTAATGTTTGGATGACATTAAAATTATAACAAGTACATCAATACCGAAGTAGAGATTGTAAAATGTCGACTGCTCAATCTCACCTGTGTATATCGGCTGCAAAGAAGCTTGTTCTGTAAAATGTGTTTCAGTTGAAGGTAAGATAAGGCCGTGAAATTGCAGGATATGGAGGCATGGTATATCATATTGGAATGGAATGGCACGAGCGACACATGATAATATAATGACTGTAGTGCTGTATTAGGGGAATATAGTTATCACAGTGAGCAATATTTTTTTGGTATTCCAATTACATAAAAAATATAATAATATTAACAATTGTAAAACATAAAATAATTGTAATTTATTCTAAAACAATAGAATTTAGAGTAATAAACAAAAAATCTTACTACTAACAAATTATTCCTCAATATTTTACGTCCAGAAAATGTTTTTAGGGCAGATTAGAGGTTGATAACGTAATACAGAGCAGTGGCCGGCTCCATTATCGATTACAGAACCGGGCTTGTGATCACGCGATGTTAACTGTAAAGCCTTAATCTTTTATCTTTAAGATAATGGTACAGTATACAATAGTAGCTGCATTATTGTAAAATGTATTAGTTGCGTCCCGAATTCAGATAAAAACTATCCTACGTGATATTCTGAGATATGATTTATCTGTTTACTACAGGAAAATGATGCAGTCAGGCCAGTTACAGGTGAATTCACTAGAAATTAACCATAACATTTTTTATGCGATTGGATAGTAAAAAACCTGACAGCCCACCCAATTAAGTGGTAGCGTCACCTGCGACAGGAACAGCACTACGGACATCACGTAAGGCCCGACTATATGGTGTGTCTACATAAGGTCGATCTGACTGGGTATATTGCTTAAAATGGTATCGCTAGTCTCCATTACTAAAAAATTCCTTCCTATCTTCAGTCTTAAATTACTGGTATCACGGAAAATGACGTCCGACAGCAAAATTGGTAGTGCGATGTAAGATCACGACTGTTACAGTATGGTTTAAAGGTGAAGTATTAAATTAGCTTTTGTCCGTGATACGAGGTACTAGGGCCATCTTTTACGGCTTCTAGGACGGCGTTAAGTTACTACTTGATTGCGGTGAATTGCCAGATAAGGCAACGTTGCTTTCTTGAGTGTAAATTTTGTACGTTTATGTGGACTATAAATTGATGTTGTTGCCGTTTGTGTAGGTATTATAAACAAGTGAAGTCCACTATGTATCATTGATTTATAAATCAACTAGAGACCTGTACCGACTTCGCACGAATGCATTACAGGTTTGTAACCTTTAAATTTTTCGGCTTGTTCTGTACTATAACATGCATATATAATATATACTTCCTCTTGAATCACTCTATCTATAGATGCATTAAAATCAGTTGCGTAATTTAAAAGATATGAGCTAACAGACTCGGTGGCGTCTTTATTTTATACTATGCATGAGTATTGTAATTAATATATTTTACTATTATACTATTAATAATAATATCTCGGATAGGTACATATACAGATAAATTACATACACATATTTTTATAGGGTAAATTTTATAAGGTATAGTAATAGACCAAGATTCATGTCGTTCATTCTCACTATATGCTGAATTAATAAATAAATACAATTCAATATTAACTTACATAACAAATTTCTAAATTATATATGGTATAGGACTAACATGTAAGAAATGTAATACAAATAACGAATACAGTACAAATAAAGGTTTAATGTTTATTTAAATAGTTTATTTCCAAAATCAAACTATGTATATTTAATTTAAATTATAAATTTGATTATTAGTTCACTTTGCATATTCATTAGGTATTAGATTTATTAGACATACCAACGTATATACGTTTATTAACTTTGTTCCACGATATATTGACTTCGATAGAAGTTTCCACAATAATTGTTCAGATTCTATGGCAAAAGTTACTTAGCAATTAGATTTCAAATAAACCACAACACAGCAACACAGTACACCTCGTTGTGAATTTACTGGCAATTCAGCTGAAATAATTTAACAGCGTTTCTTGTCCCATTATCCGCGTCAGTTCGTCGACAGTTTTAGATTCTCCTCAAAAAGTTTGTTGTGAATTTTGCTATGTATTTATAACATCCATATAGACAGAGACCTATATTTACAATTAACTTGAACCTGGAAATATATATTGTAAATCCAAATGAGATTATGAGAGAGATAATGGTGAGTCAGAGGAATTGTTAATGATCGACGTCATGAAGCAATATTTACATGCCCACATTTCGCGGGGGTATATGGAATCCAAAGGTATGCTACTAGGTAGGACTTCCGCTGTCACTCAGATTAATTTATGTTACCAGTATTTCTATCACTAGAGAAGAGAAGAAGAGAAGAATAAGTCAGGAATGTAAATTGACACTCAAAGTTTTTTTGGTAGGATTAGTGATTAACAACTGACATACCCAAAGCTTTCAAAGATAGCTTTGAAAAGGAGAAATTTCAATTTAATTTAAAATTTTATATTATAACTGTAGGTACAGTAAAACATAGGTACGTTATATTTTTTGGTGCTATGTAATTAATATATTTTTGTTATAAAACTCCTTAAATCTCTGACTACTTTTTATTTCAATATTCGGATTTAACGAACACAGTTTCATTGTTTTTGAAAAAAGGCATATAATGCAACGTTGCGAGATTTCGGCGGTGGACGCTCCTAAATCTATATTTAAGGATGGGCGTCAGTTACCTTCGTAGCTCCCCGTCAGGTTATTACTATAATATAATAGATAACGTGTACTGTGGTCCTTTCCGGCATAATAAATCTTATTATATTGTAGGGTACGAAACATCTTAAATATGTACATATTAAATATATCATATAAAATTACAGGTAATTGCCATAAATTTGATATTGTACAGAAAAGTGTAGGTACTTTTGTGTACAACAAGAGTGCCTACAATTTTTTGGTACAACAGGAATGGCAATCAAAATGATGGCCCACTGATGGAAAATAGCTTAAAGATATGAATATTCTGGAGGACATGCATGTAGGATACCTACGTACTCCGTAATTTACAGTTTAATCTACAAAGTAAATTACTATATACGTAAAAAACAGTCGCACAAGCGTATGATATAATCACTGCAAAAGTAATCATCAAAAACAATTCAGACTTGACAATGCTAGCGAGTAATATACAAATAAAAATATGCAGTCAAGTTGAAAAACCGATTCTATTACCTTTTTAAATAAAAAAAATATAGAATAAGAAAACGGTTAAAATGTACAATAGCTATTATTAGATGAATAAAATACAACAGTGAAAAGTTTGAAGGTATGACAGAGCGAGTTTTCAGAGTTCAGGGAAATGTACAACCGAAATAGTTATCGCAAAATAGTAATACGAGTGAGCGCGCTGCAGCACTACCACTGCTGTTTTCTCTTTGTGGACACATCTTTACTAATATAATGAACGAGAAAGGACGAACACATGCGATTTTTTCTCATAAAAACCAGATGATGTCGCGGGTAATATCAAAGGTTCTTATGTACTTACATACATATAAACATTCCGTGTGACGATGTTTTTGATAAACTCTGAAATGTAGTATGTAAATACTGTACGAAAACAAGTTCAATTAAAATTTTTTGAAAGCATAAATTTTTATTTTTTATATTACTTAATTTGTATTGAACTTAAATACATATATAGACGACTTACACATATTGACAGACATTATCTATTAATTGCGACTTCGTCCGTGTCCCTAATTTATGTTGAGGTCAATTGGGGTTCAATCTATTCCTTTATCAAATTTTGTGTTGACATCGATACTGTGAGATATAGTTACATATGAATATTAATATGTAAAAAAGTTTTGAAATTATTAAGAAGAGATTATTTCATAAATACAAAAATATATACTATATTTAATGAACATTAAATATTTTTAATAAACTATGAACTACTAAACAATGAAGAACTAGTCTTGTTTGTATATAAACTGACTATAATTTTTAATATCTTTAAGTACCAAAAGACCCCTTTTATTAATAATAATTTCAAATATGCTCTACGAAGTTCGAATTAAATTACATTTATGTTAAAAAAGTCCTTATCTTTCAGCTTATACATGCCTTAGACGTCATCAATTGACGATAAACAAATTACAAAAATTAAGCATTTATACCATTATATCTATTATATTATTTATATAGTTGGGTGTTAAAAAGACGAATATATTTAATTTTACTTTAAACGTATACCTAAATGCTTTTTTTAATAGCTCGCTATATCACAACTTATAGTAATGTATATTCGTGAATGTTTACAATGAAGAGAGGAAATTCTTTTCCTTCGGTTGGTCGAACTGTGCCGGCACACCAAGTGTTTTTTGCACGCTACGATTAAGGCCCAAGGTTAAAACAAGGAAACAAGTCACGGTCTGGTGATAGAGTATTATTATACGACTTGCTTATGTAATTACCATCATCTTACTTATTTTTATGTCAGGCAGCATGCGTAAAATACGTGTTTTATAATAAAAAAATATGGTACAAAAATAAGAAACTTTCAAACTTCTATATTATTATTATTCTTTCTGTTTTGTACATTTCAACTCCATGACTATTACTACAAGCCGTTAATAGCTATTTATGTCCAATGAATTATTAACTCTGCCACACATTTATATAGGCTTAGTTTAGTATACAATATAACTATCTAGTTTTTGCCCACACTAAAATCTTTTTAGCGATAAACGAATTTCACTATGTTGGTCGGCATCCGCAAACTGTTGGAATTGTTTGTTCGAAAAACGTCCACGCTCAGTCGAATACGATTAACGGGACACTGCAGTGATTGCTTTTGTAATCTACTTTGCTTTTAGTCAAATTGTTTTGAGGGTATTTATTCATTTAGAGATGAACAACTTATTAGTGTAGTAGTTTTGGAAATTGTTGTTGTTTGATAGATAAATAAATATTTAAGAAAAGTATAAATAAAGGTGGAGTAGATATAGACAATGTTACATTCAACGTCGTAGGCTATGCAAAATTCTAAACGTCCATATTTAAACTAGAAAGAGGCTAATGGCAACACAAATCGCCGGTGTCTGGTAAGGAAAAAATGCCCATATTTTGTTAAGTAGGTACGTTCGTTTGAATTAGATGTAGGAAGAACTGAGGTTACTACCTACTCTCGGATTAATTTGTCTTGTTATCACTGTACGTCCTCGGAAAGCTATAATAGGTAGAAATTAAAACTCACAATTTTTACAAAAATCAGAAATCAGAATACACAACCACTAGGGTACGATACTCTCCTGAATGTTAGCAGACAATAATTGATTTTACCAAAAAGATCTATGGAGACTTTTTATACAAAAACAGACGTCTGTATTAATGGTCTTATCAAAATACACAAAACCAACCAGTTTGCAAATAATTGCTGAAAATACACATTCGTTTTCCTAGAAATAAACCAGTAAAAAGAGTACTCTCTTATTATATTCTCCATTAACGCTGTTTGCAAAAAACAATATTTCCAACTAGTCTACATTTATCTTATCGTGTTTCAGCTGAATATTAACTAGCAATTAACAAGCGAACGCAGCCAGCGATCGTGATCTGACTGCAATCGTATTGATTAATGTTATTGACTGACAAATATTAAAGGTACTTCGCATGAACGTTACTGTATAATTATTAGTAGTCGAAACAGACTAGGTATTAACTGAATTATTATAGGTTTCGCTACTCGTGCCTCGTCTTCAGTTATTATGAGATATTGTTGGATTCTTTTCATGTAGCTAGAATGACAAACAGCCTGATGACCCACTTGATGATATTCATTTATATAGGAGATAGTATATATAGTACGTCCATACAGAGGATATATGCATTATGCATGTATCCCGTCGCCTGTATACCAAAAAAGTACTAAATATGGAATCAAATTACCTTGTATGAGTTGTATAACTGTTTGCAATTACAGAGCAATAAAATATTTCACGTCTGTTCCCTGCATGAAATCACCTTATCTTGTACCAGTTGCTATTTGTCATCAGAGGTCTAATATATCATGCCTTTGTTAACTGTAATTTCACTATTTTATCTCTTCGAAACACATCTTAAAAAGCAAGCTGGTTCGCGGCTGAACTATGTGAGATAACCAAACGACTTTGTATCAAGTCTACCTCGGTCACTTCTCATTAGTTATAAGAGATAATACTAATATATTTCAATTAATACTTTTATTTTTGAATCTTTAAATAATTTTTCTTGTGTGTAAGGTCTGAATCTAACCTTTAAATTATAAGAATTATACCACATAAACTATTTAAAAGTACACTATAAATGATTTTTATTTTAAATGTATGGAAATTTTTTTGTTATTCTAATAAAAATCGGTAAATGCTACGTAAATATACTTTATATTAAAAAATTAAGTATGTTTTATATAAAAGTAATGTAGTAAAAATGTAACGAACGTAACATTACTGAAATCATAACTTAATATATACTACACTTGTAAATAAAGTGAAATACGTGATATTATGTAGCCTACGCCTTTTATGTGTGATATCCCAGAATAACTTTCATGGCAAACAGAGAAAGAAAAGGGCTTTTTGTGAAGAGCACACGTTTGGTGAAATTCGATGTAAAAATCGTGCTCGCCATGCTCATGTTATGAGACCTCGTAAAATATTTTTATGTACAACAGTATATCTAAAAGTGTTGTGTGTTAAAATATATACAACTGGGTATACACTTATATATAAAATAGTTTGTTATAGCGACGCAATGTGAATAATAATTGCGATTAAGTTAATTCTAGAAAACTATAAATTCCAGAATAATTATACTTGTACTATGATAATGAGATATCAAACTTCTTCGTTCTGATATTCCATTTGATGGTATATATTAGTTTTTACTTGCAATTTTCTGTGATTATATTTTATACAATACCAACGGCCTCCTTGGACTGCATCTGCTTTTTTTAATATAAAAGATAAACTATGCCTGTCCATTTAATACATTCCATGTTTATGTCAATTTAATTAAGATCTATTCAGCGGTCTTGAAAATATATTAAACAGCACATATTATTATTGCAATTGATAATATCGAAATGGATATAACTATACACGTACTATATTATGACTGAGTAATTATTTACTGAATACAAAGTCTAAGCAACTATTGTTATCGCATTGAAAATCCATCTCAAGTCTAATCCAAAATACGCTTAGAACCAATATGATTACAATTTCATGTTTAAATATAGATAAATGTAGATTATCTTCACAATCGAATTCAAATAATACAATCCTGTAGTATTTGTAAGTCTATTCAACGCATAAATGAGTCACGTTATTGTGTAACGAATTACTTGCGCGAAATAATTGCACAGACAGCGCGTTCTGTGAATGTACATATATGTTAATCAGCTATAAAATTAACATAAATACCTATTTTATATCTAATTTTAGTTTGTTACTAATGGATAACTATAACATACACCACACTGTAGATAAACTAGTATTTAGGTATCGCAAACAAGTTGATATTGCATTAAATGTGATGGATATGAACTTTGCTTACCGTGTTTTATGTCTATGGACATGAGTAACGTCATAGATAAAATAAATACAAACAAAGAGTAATGTTACTTTGTACTTGGAACTGACGCTCTGTTGTGTCATAGTAATCTATCTATCTAATTGGTAAACACAAATGAGTAAAATATTGACACAAGATTAAATAAGATAAAAAGGAATGCCATTATAAATAATATCGCGCATCAATATTAGACTATCAAATTTTATTTCATTATATAGTGACTTGGTGTATTGATGTATCAGACATAGATGAAATATGAATCGATTTCAGTTTTAAAGCGCTATTCATACGGTTTTACTATTAAGGTTCATCCTTCATTTGTGTAGGGATAGACAATTATTTGACTGCTTGTATTTTAAATGGATAATAATGGAATAAGTGCAAGTTCCTGCGCTAACTATACACTGTCAGGGCACCAGTGGAAATGATAGGATGCACATAAGTTCAGACCTGTAACACCATTGTGACACATCCATCTAGGATTAAATAGTATGGTTTTAATCAGAAATTAACCAAAAGAGACAGCGTGAAAGTCAAGCAGAAAGAAAAGCAGATTTGGTATGGAAGTTTCCCAGCAATAAGGTCACAGTTCCAGTTACTAAAAATATCGATCCTTCTTTCTTTACCTTTTAAAAAGTTTATTATTCCAGAGTAACAGTTTCATTATGTTAATATATAAATTAACTATAGGTTTGTATAATATGAACTAATATTGTTGTATTATATAAATTATTTAAATGTTCCTGAAATAAATAAATACAATAAAAAATCTCACAAAAGCATGTGCACCCGGGCAAAGACAAGGCGATCCACTCAAGGCTTACAGCCTTATTCTTCACTAAGAATAAGGCTGTAAGCCTTTATTGTCTCTGGCCATTATTGTAGACTGTATACCATCTATCTAATAGGCATAGATCAGTTCGATTTAGCTCATATAATGATGGCTACTATTACGATTAATGTACCAATATTACGAAAATAGCCTCAAAGCCAGTCAAACGACTACGAGCGCTGTCTTCTGTGCTCTGATAAAATTTCTAGTACTTCATCATTCAAACTCCTTTAATACCTACACTTCAAGAATGTCGAGTTTATTGCTTTTTAAACTTTTACAATATTGTTGTAATTTTTAATGAATTAGAAGATCAGGATATCTAATCATTTCTTAATAAAAAGTTTTCTTTAAATTAGTTTAGAATAGAGCTACTGAAATTTTTGGCATCAAAAGCTGATCTCCATAGTCGAAAATTTCGATTTGATCTGTATTAACTGAAAAATTTCAGACTTCTACTTATATAATATAAATTTTAAGGGAAAAATAACTATGGCAGTGTTTTACTTATATCCAAGTTAGAAAATAATATTATATTAGTATTTTATGATGCCTATTTATTACAAGCATTAATAAAGCGAAGCGCAAAAAAAAACTTACCTGAGATGATAAATATACTCGAGAAAAATCACATTATTGTTGTAATTAGTATTTTGACAATTTAAGTTAATTGTAATGAAAAAAGGGAATATATTTGGGTCACATTTCATTTTACCTTTTAGAATTTTCTAGCAAAACTTTGGCTTATTTGGCTCCATAAGGGATTAGTCTTGGCTTACGTTTCCCCGTATACCTACAGGGGCTTGGTTAGTTAACTCGTACGGTAAGTCTGTAGGAATTATGCATCGAAGTTAGGTCGATCGAAAATTCAAATTTCTAGATAAAATCTAGGTACCATTTGCTTTGGCGATTAGTTTATACCCGAAGTTAAATTTGTGTTTGTTAAATGTTTTACTGTGATTACGCAATCTTCGGTATAAATATATTAATTTCATCAAGTATTTATAAATATATATAAGGCGTACAAAAAATGTATACATATTGTAAAATGTAAACACATGAGTTTGATTGTATGTTTGCGACAATTTAAAAAACTACAGAACTGATTTACATGGGATTCTCATCTATCGACGGCGTAATACCTGATGAAAGTTTAAAAGATCGAATATGGATCAAGTGTATTTTATTTACAAAATTAGAATTTCCTGCAAAATTTGCATGTCTGCTAACTAATCTCAGATTAATTTAGTTTATCATCAATAGGTATTACAAGTATTGAAGAATCAGTCAGACATATAAATTTATAAACTATGACACTATGTAGTCTACGGTGTCGGCTAGATTCGAACTCATGACCTATCATTTCCAGTCGGGCATGAAATCATTAAACCACGCTCTATTTTATTTTTATAACAGTGAAATGCATTTTCCTTCTCATACCTAAGAGCTACTAGTAACCCCTTTATTACAGAGTATATGTAACACATACTACATTGTACGCTTGAAGTGACAGTTGCTTATATAACCGTAAATTGGTGATTCTGCAACCGGTCCCTCCCTTGGGACTTGAGGGCGAGGTTCACAATTAGAACAGTGGACCTGGCTCGCACAACTCCCTAGTGAGTACGAATTTAGTATAGGATATCCTCCTACGCCTACCTTTATTTTATTGGTATGAATCAGCGTGGGCAGAGACCTGACCGATCCGAAACGTTCTTTTTCCTTGTAACACATTTGTTGAATTTGCTGATCGCGGAACTTTGTATTCGTATTACTTCGAATATAAATAAACAAAAAAATTATGGTAAGGTTGTCACAATAAGTTTGTGTAAACTGCATTAAAATTGCTTAAATCGTAAATAGAAAACAGACAGATATTATAACTATTAGTTTTGCTAGTAAGTTGATAGTATAATATATTTTCTCACATTGTTTCCAGTTACAGTTCTATTATATGTATAGATGTGTGATGAAACCTATTGTCTGCACTAAATAATTGTAACAGTTGGCGGTTTTTTAAGATATAAGTAAACATTAAATATTGCATGTTATTATGTAAATAACGAAATATTTTTATTATTATTAAAAATATGAATTCGATATCTGTAAATAAAAAAATTGGTATAACAAAGATATTTTGTTTATCACAGTTCAGTATTCAAATCAATTAATATTGAATGAGCTTAAAGGAATGAGCAAAAATATTTTAAAAAATATTTTCTCTAATTGTCTTTAGGCTAATTTATTATATTTTATTGTAATTATCTTAACACGTGAGATCATAATGTAAGAAATGTATATATTTAATTAAATATATGTAACTCTAATTGGGTATGTTTTCTTAATTATTCTAGATATTTTACCTAAGTTTTCATGAGCACCTTTTTTGTTTGTGTGTCTACAACGTCTCGTAGCTCACAGCTACGAATGCGTAGCATTGTTCTATGTAATCATAGCTATAAGATTAAAGAAATACATATTCTAAATAGTATTTTTCAACGTACAAGTAAAGTTCTGACTACTTAAAACCTTAGATCACTAGCTAAACAGTCAGTGTAAAGTTAATTTGCCTACCGTTCTCTGCAGGTAAGTTGGGTTGTAAAGAAAGCTAGTCACGCGCCTGGGATTTGTCGCAATCACGGTTCTAAGAATTACTGGCTCCGCGTACGTGTGCTTAGCAAGCAAAGTAGGGAACTGTTATTAGTTTTTGGACTCTACACTATTAACGGAATTTATTTTGGAACACAAAGGGTCGCTGTAACTTTACTTTCAATGATATTTGTAAAAATATATAAATATAAGACACATAATTAAAAAAGGAATAACTGACTAATTTTTTGTACGCAAATATTTAATAACTTAACTAAAATAATCAACACTTTTTTTTACATAAAATTGAAATATTAGTATTTTTACATATTTAGCTTGATCAATCTCATACAATGCTCGGATATATTTTTTTTCTATTGGAACATTAATTAATTAAAATTATTTTTAATGCTATCTTAAGATTTTACATGCTTAATTTTGCGATATGACTTACTTATTTTTTATTAAACTATTTTATATCTTACTGTCCTATAACTTTAAAAAGATAGTAGGTATAGTATCTGTAGGGCTATAGAGAAATAAAAACACTAATTCATATTATATATTATTTTCAAGTAAGATAATCTGCCGTGTAAAGTTCTACGAGAATAAACTGACCAAAAAACTGCATAAAGAATATTATTACAGGTAAAAATAACTTAGGATTTAATACATACTTAACTTACTTAAATTATACATACATACGTAATTTCGTACTTACATGTTATGTAGTAGTTAGTAAACATAAGAAGTTTATAAAACTCATAAAATATTTTATTCATCGAAGCACCTCGGGAAATATCAGAATAATTTACATGAACGCGAATGAATAATCAATGAGATTATTTATGATAGTATAATAATGATTTACAAATTGAGTTGAGTTAATGTTGATTTCAGTAAGTGGATGCAAATTTATTTAAATACGTTAAAGTATAAAATGTTTTATAGGTTTATAATATACTAGCTACTCGTCCCGGCTTCACACGGGTATACATGTATTATATATATATATATATAAACATTCCTCTTGAATCACTCTATCCATTAAAAAAAACTGCTTCAAAATGCGTTGCGCAATTTTAAAGATTTAAGCATATATAGGGACGGATAGACAGCGACAGCGACTTTATTATATACTATGTAATGATGATGGTTCCATTTATGTGTACTTTTTTTTTAAGTTCTTTTTAATGTACCTACCTTTTCTTACTATTATGGTAAATTGATAATTACATATTCCATACCATCGTTATATGATAATCTCAGTACTAATTTATATACTTAATTTTGTTATATGTTCTACGTCTAAAATGCTCACAAGGGAGTCCCTCGAAGTGCTTTTATAAGCAATTAGAATATAGAGTAATTAATAAAAATATGATGTTAAAATATCATCCGACGTATAAAAGCATTTCTCATTTTTTATAGATTTGAACATCAATTTGCACGTTATAAACAATAAGCACATTTTTTTTCAAATGACAGTCGTAATGACGGGGTAATTTCCGACACCATCAACATTTTAGGGTTGTTCTGAGACGTATCTGAATTTCAGTGACATCGTAATATAAAACTGAGTATTTTTAGAACAGATACTAGGTAATGTTTTTACAGTATTATATAGCGATGGGTAATACTAATTACTAATAATATAGGTAATTGCTCTTAAACTAAGTTAAAAAAAAATAAACTAAATTCTAAGATTTTACTGTGCTTTCTTTCTATGAAAACAATATAGGTCTTTCCTTTTAAGACTAGCATTGATACATTAGAGACGGCGTGTTCTTCAATATAATACATGTTAAGTTCTTAGACGGAGAAGAGATTTAGACGGAGAAGAGATCTTGTGTTTTAGAAGGTGTTCTTAAGGATGGCACCGCATAGGGCAACCACAATTTATTCTGTAGAGCTGCTGCTATTTAGCAATAGATGACGGATGATTACTACTTTCTAACAGTTTGTTTCAAAAGGTACACAACTAAAAAGAATAATTGTATTCCGTAAAAGTTTATTCACAATACCTAAAAATACGTATCATAGTGTGTCACTTTTTTTTTAATTAACAGCAATAGCAAAGTCCTATTTTCTATGAGATCCTAAACGTATTTACACCAAAACATAGCGAGATCTATAGCACAGCCGATTATTTTGCTACTATACAGGATTATGGCCACAAAGGACAGGATATAAAAGTAAAGAGCTGAAGTGATAGGTTTCTGTATAATTATTATCTACGTAGGCATATTAAATTTACATAATGTTGTACTAGCACAATAATGGCTGTGTCAAACATCATACAACAAACAGCTAAAGGTACATTTGATATCCACCTGACTGCAGGTAAATACGGTGTCGCCAGTAGATACAAAGACCAGGGCGTTCAATTTACATCGAAATGGAACCCCTGGCGGTTTATTTGCATATAAGTGTTATGAGGGACAACCAAGCGATTGGTAGACGAAAAGATATCAGGTCAAGTAGATTTTTAAAAATGAGAAAATCTCTCTAACCTATAATATAAATAAGTAATAATTTAATTATTCTAAAACATGTTTTATGTATTTTGTATCACATAAAAAAAACACAAAACTCGTTAGTCTAAAATTACGTCCGTTAAGTTTCGATTAAAAATTAATAAAGAAAATCTGCTCAAAATACCCCAAGATATCCGTTTTATTTTACAAATTATTGTTGTAAGTATTTAACCAATTAGGTAAAATGTAAATTACCAGTTTCAGGCAAAGGTATTACTGGTAAGGAGCAGTATAAGTTTTTTAGAAACAGAGATCTGTGGCTTTTGTAACTAATCTTTTGTAGTAGAGTGATAAATTATTATGATGAACATTTCCTAACTATGTTAAGTAACTTAATGAATATTCAAAAATAAGTTATGTATGTATATTATGTTCATCACCTTTAAAACTTATGTGCATTTTGCGCTAATATTTATAATTATAACTATGTACGGGAATTTATTATTTTCGTCTTTTGCGAAAATTCTTTCGACTTCATTCGAAAGTCTTTTTCATGGTGAGTAATGCATATATGTTACTGCGACCATCTCGCTTGGATTCTCGCGATAAACGAATATTAAACATGATCATGATTATAATTTACTTATTTTTTTACAATACATAGTAAAATCTTATACTTTAGTAATGTGAGAATGCTTAATATATATGTACTAGACTATAAAAGTTTCAAGAGATCACGTCTGCTATGAATATATTCGTGGGAATATGTGAGACATACGAAAAAATACCAAAAAGGCCTTACTTCAATTTGGTCACGTCGTGCGGAGATCTGCAGGTTATGTGGGATAAATATAATATAATATACCTAAGACTAGAGATAGATCTACCGGGTACTTGCTAGTCTTATTATACAATATGATGCTTTGCAGTAGATTCAATTCATAATTGTACTCTTTATTTGAAAAACCGAATAAATCAGTAACAATGTTACTTAGTTCATTCAATACACAAGAAATAAGGAAGTAGTAAGTTGCTAGTATATAAAGAGTATAAAAATCCCCAATCTAATATTATTAGATTCGATTTATTAGTAGACCTGCTTACGTAAAGTAGTTAAGTCAAAAGTTACTCGTATATGTAAGAATTAAACAAACTATACATATGCAAGGCAATCACTTATCTGAGATCGGCAATTACAGAGAAAATTCAGAGAAACAAACAGCAGACATGACTAAAGTTAACTCTATAGGGAATGAGCTAGCTAGGGAATAAGTCACAAATGAGATTTTTTTGTACAAAGAATGATTACCATCCTGATTGCACCTCACCTCGCTTTTATGTCTTGCCACGCCTAGGAGTTCTTTTGTAATAAATACAATGGAAAATTGGAATAGGGTTGTTTGCTTGATTCGTAGTTATTCAAAATTAAAAACAATTTATCAGAATATTTCACTAAATATAATAAATAAATATTATTTTTTAGTATTTGCGATATTTTGTGCAATACGGTAAATTAATGCAGTATATTTTAGCAATTAGAATTTGAAAATGGAATTAAAACTTTAACTAAATTTTAAATTTGACCTTTTTCTTTTATAATTTACGTGATTTGCTAGTTCGAAATCTATTTAATTCATATTATAACTGGAAATCATACTGTTTACTCCCGTATCATTACGCTACTCCGTTGCTATACTTTTACTTACTTAGGTTATTTCTGTTTATAGAATCTTAAATTCCGTATTTATTAAAATGAAAACTGTGAAAAAATATGTTTACAATTTGATATTATCACATTTCTAAAATAAAACTACGTAGATAAAAACTTTGGGTAGATAGAATTATCAAACCCACATATTTATATACAGGTATAAAATAAGCTGTCACTTACGTATATTCCTATATCAAGAAAGGGTAAGTTTTATGGGTCGATATTAGTATTTTCATGATTGGTGATATAGGTCTATATCAGTTATAGATAGATACTGGAAGTGTTTGTTCTATTTTCATGATTGGTGTATCT
The DNA here is from genome assembly GCF_030625045.1 of Achroia grisella. Lineage (NCBI taxonomy): Eukaryota > Metazoa > Arthropoda > Insecta > Lepidoptera > Pyralidae > Achroia > Achroia grisella. Next base: position 209,225 of record NW_026712658.1, read on the forward strand.
TGAAATTTGTAATGTCTAGCTCTAAATTACGGCGTTAATATTAACTAGACATATATTTTATATCTATATATTAACATATTATAATAGAACATAACAATCGGAACAAAAATGCATTAATGTTTCTTCGTTCCTGTATCAATATTATCTTCGTATTTAAGATTGCATTCCATTATGTACGACGGCTTAAAAGCAGAAAGCTGAATTTATCCGCTACTGTATCGATTGTGTTTCGAAATGGCACCAGTTTGGGATTTTAATGGCTTTCAAGCTATTTAAGTATAGTACAGTAAAAGATACTGCTTACTACAGCTGCATTTATTTAAAAATAGGTAGAATACCGAATTTTTAGACATCCAGAAGTTACCCAGTATTTAATTTTTTCTTGTAAACGACTATTTTAACGGTAGGTAAGTAAGGTAAAATTTTGAAAATGAATTCACCTCTAGGTTAGCCACATTATGAGTGATCAACAAAGACTTTTATATAAAAGAATTTAAGAATTCCACGATTTTTGTAACGTCCAAAGCGGAGATGGTTTGCAGGTTTATAATAGTTTTACGCTAGACAAAACTAACAGAAGCGGTGGTGGCCTTTTTCATGATGAAAAGAGAGGTAATATTACTGTATTGAAGATCCTTAGACCGATGTCTTCTTTGAAATACGCCTGTGTACTTTTGTAAATCTTTGGCCATGTTAAACTATGTATATATATAAACTATTTATGTATGTAATACATACTATTATAGAGTAGATGTAACACATAGTTTCCGAAAAAGTTTTAGTATTTTAGACATTCGATTTCTCACAGTAATAGTAAACTATAGTACAATATTCATGTTATCTACTATTTCTACTAATGAATTTTACTTAATCTTGAATAATATTAATTTTAATTTTTAATTTAGCAATATATTACTAAACCAGAGTAGTTTAAATAATATAGCACTGAGATATTAAAAATAAAATAGACATTTTAAATTGACTATGTCATTTCATGTACATTACGATATATTGAAATAAAATAGAGTGCTATTTTTGTATAATGAAGACAACCATTATATATTTCTTCTTCAATGTTATATAATAAATTAAACACGAATTACAAGTAAAGACAACAAACACTTAAAAAAGGCACGTAGTTTGCACAACCCTAGTGAGAAAGTTAGAACAATAAAGCTCTTAGTCGTAAAATGACAAATGCAAGGCGGGCCTTTGTTAACGACCTACCTCTGACTTCTCACCTTGTGATATATCTGTCCTTATCGTGTACATTTGCTAATAAGAAGAGGTAAGGTACGTAAAGCTAAATTTATCTATGTAATGTAACATTTTCGAGGATGTGTCAGAAATGTCAACTCAAGTTGTTGGAACAATGTTTTGTTTTTGTTGTATTTCGAAGTTTTTATGAAGTCGGTTTTAAAAAAATATATAATATTTATTACATATATAAAAACAACAGGAAAATTCATACAGAACCGTTTAGTCCCAAGCTACGTGGAGTATTGTGATTGCTAAATAACTGATAGAAATATTTAAATTATATATACATTTATGTTACAACATACATAATATATATCAGATCAAATAAATATTGACAAATGTCTGTAACGTGTTAGGAATCGAACCCGCAAGTTAAGCGGTATACTGAACCGCTAGATCACGAAGGCAGTTATATAGTCTCTACATCAGATAGTATATGTTAATTAGAAATTCTACTGTGAATTACAAGCCGAGATAATATTTTTTTACAATGAATATTATATTATAATAACAAATAAATACATAAGAGGAATGTGCTTTTCTTCTTAGTTCATTAATGTGTTTTATAATAACAATAAATAATAAAATGTATATGGTTATACTAGATCTAGATACAAGGTACAATTTTGTTGTAAATAGGATATTCATAGTGCTGTCAAGGTATATTTATGTGTTTACGTAGTATAATAGTAGATAAGTAGTATACATATATATACTACTTATCGTTAGTTAGGGCGTCAACTTGTTTACCATTTATAATAAAAGAGAGTTATCCGAACTAAGAATTATAAGCTTATTCTTGACAGGTAATTCTTCTCGATATTTTGGCCATTATTTATGTGGAAGTCTTCTCAAAGTAAACACATAATTTAATCCAACCAAATATTTAAAAACGTTAGTAGATACCAGTAAATTGGTGAATATTTTTTTAATATAAAACATCGTTGCTCTTGAAGTTTTACATCAGTAACAATAACTTTGTAGAAAACTTTTCAGCTTTCCACAAAGAAATTGCATGTAATAAACTTTGTTAGCGATGCAGTACTAACAATATTTGCCATGTGGCGTCTCCCGTAATTCTCTTGGTATTAACTCGTATTTCTTCGTGTATAAATATCCTTAGACGAATCTCTGTAACAATGTAAAGCTGACTTGAGATTTTATTAGTTCTTCTATTGTTTTTAATTACTCTTATTTACCTATTTTTTTGTTACACATCCTTGTACAATAAGAATGTATCTGTTTGCCGTCTTTTCATGGAAATTATGTGAGATGTCTATTTATGGACTTTATTAATATAACAGAACCCAAAAGAATTCTTCTTTGAATTTTTTTCTAGTTAATACTACTATTTGTATGGGCTACGTAGCGTTTGTACGAGTAAATCTCAGAAAGGGCTGAACTAAACTAAAAGCTTGTTTTCGTTTTTGACTGTATTGTGGTAAGCTCCATTTGAAATATATAGTTGTTTTTATAATTATGTTTTATTACAAATAATATTTATATATTGATTTTTTATCTGTACTATTTTAAATAGTATTTATCTCTGATTCTTGATATATTTTATATAAGGTAGAATTTTAACCTACTGGCATCTGCATTAGGTTGTCTTTAACTAACACATTAGCTATCTCACGCATCGAATATTAGTTCTACTAAATTATTATTACTTACTGGCTAAGCCCGGCTACGCTTTGCTGTGGTTTGGTCTGATATTAATTATGAATTTTCCGATCCCGTAGCAACTTCGGGATAAAAGTATGTAAGAACCTCTTATACTGAAATGCAGCGTTGTGTAAAAAATTCAAGTTGAAAGAGACTACTTCCGAATTTGTAGACCCAAACATATAGTAGATGAGTTTTAACATACGGAGATTTATAAGCATTTATAAATACTTTTTATTTATGTGCAATATTTTATTGAAGAACAATTTCTATGTAGCAGTTTTCCAAAGTCCTACAAGAATTATTGAATAACAACATCTAAACATATTTACAAACTCTTACATTTATATTGCTAGTAAAATATATATTTAATGTGACTTATTTATGATTTTTTTGCCCTTCTCTTACTAATTTTATCAAGATTAAGCTAGTAAATGTTTATAATTAAGTAATAGTAGAAGTATAAAAAAATAAAACATGGCGCTAATACGGCACTAAATACTTACTAAAATATCCTGAAATTAATAAATGAACGAATAGATTGTATAATAAAAAATAAGAATGACTTTTTTACTATGATGACAATTTATCGTTCTTTAATAGGCAAGTGTTTTAAATAACGATAATAAACAGAAATAATACTAAAAACTAGTGTAAAATTTGTTATCCAATATTCCCGCTTAATTCAACCGGTGCACAAAGCTCGTATCAATAATACAGCATTGTTATTGACAGGTCCAAAGGGGCTGCTATAATATTTGTTCATTCGCTGTATCCTTTGTATTAAATTATGTAATCATCAGCGTGAAATTGACATTAATTTATTATAATAACATTTCTATCAAAGTAAATAATGAGGTACTGAAACTCTGCGCTCTCTTTTCAATTTTTTATATAATTGAAATGTCAAATACGGAACGGTTCACTGAATGGTAAGTGGTAACTGTGACACCTTTGATGTCTTGTTATTTCTAGAAACTACTATACTTTCATATCCTGTAATTTGACTGCCTTATCTCAATATTAAACTTAAAGCAACCAAAACAAGCTGTTTTGCAACTGAAATAGAAGGCACAGAGATTAATGATACACATACGACTTACAGACTCATAAACCATGTAGTCTACCTCGTTAGAAAATGAGACGTAAGTATCCACTCAGATTCAGACTTTAGACTGAGTGTGGAGCATGGGTGCTAATCTAGTTTATATAATCTTAAATTTCAAAGTAGATTTAATATTTCAAGTGGAATATGATACAAAAAGGTTTTATTTGCAAAACTGGCCCTAATTTTTAACATTAGCAGGAATTTTAATAAAATAATATGCCTATTTTTAGTACCGTGAAGGGTAAGGTGTTATAATTAATTATTATAAATATAAATGTTATACAATAATTAGCACAGTTTTTGCATAATAATTAAATATATGAGGTAATGGTTATTACTGATATCAATGGAATTTGTATTCAATAGATATATATTTGTAAAAAATTTAGTCTGATTTCTGTCTGATTAGCTGATTTAAACTGACTGACAATTATTAAATAGGCTTTGAAATGTTATTTTTTGCGATGAAATGGAAAAAATAATGAGCTTAAGTAGAAGAGTTTGTGAGGCGGTGGTTAGAATTTCATAAGGCAATAAAGTTTACGTCGTGTCTCAAAATTTGTTTCCTTTCCAACATAAATACCTATTGGTAAATGTGCGTAACCAGTGATTTAAAATATAACTTAGAAACTGTAATTGCCTTATATTGTATAATAAATAAGAGAAATAATCATATGGTATTTAACATTCAATAGAAATGAAACGAAATTGTGGTCGACTGCTCGTGTAAAATATTTTATTATTAACTTTACAAAATAAATTAAAACATTGAGGGTCCAAATCCCTAGTCGCGCAATTAATTGCAACCAGACCATTTTGACTCCAATTTTCATCCTTAATTTTCAATTTAGCCGCCCTTTCGACAATGACCTTCTAAGAGAATTTAATATTTTCATTTGCCATACTAAAATAATGACATCTATATGTAAAATAATAGTATTATTCAATTACGAATTAAATTATTTTGTTTAATTCCGCTAAGTAATATGTATGTAGTTAGAAGACTGGAAGAGAGTTTGATATGAATAAATATTGTCTCTAATAGAAGGTAAGTAGTTTAGTTATAATATATGAACTGTATATAGTATGCACGGCATTACTAGAGTTATTGAAATCTATCTATGTCGAGCGAAACAGATAAAAAATGCAAAACTTCTGCAATTCCTTTCTTAGTCAATTTACTACTGTTATGCAATTTTATATAATACTATTAGTGGGATTGAATAGTAAAATGTGGAAACTACAGTACAAATGCACAGTGCAATTGAATTTGAAGATGATCACTTTCATCCTTCTATTTCAGTGATTCTATTTAACCGTTCTCTATACAGAATAGTTTCATTTTCTACTTCATTCTTTTCTATATTCTATATTTATTAATAATATAGTTTATTAAATGAAGTATATAAATATGTTGTTATTATTATTTTGCAGTTTACAAACTAAGAGTAGAGTAGAGTAGTGAGGTAAGGTTATTTGGGTAATAAAGTTACAGAGATAAGTTTACTTTGTATATGGGACAATTGTGAACACAAGAACATAACTATTCTCTCAATTTTAAGGTACGGTGACCCCACCCGATCAAGTTAATCTTCTTTGTCCCGAGTTCGATCGAATTTAGCACCCTATTTGTATGTTAATGAGTATTTGAGGACAGCTTTGTTGTTGAAAGCGTTCGTCAACCGTATCCGGTTTTATTTATGAAGGAGTAATTGTTTGTGTCGATTTCATGACGTCTTTTTCGAGATTTTTGCTTATTTCTCAACAAATAAAAATGTTCTTATCTTATGTATAACTTAAAACATATATACATGGTATTAGGTTAGGAGTATTTTATTACATATAAGTCTTTATTTATGCATTTACGAATAAAATATTGTAATATAGAAGGAAGTTTTTTGTAGATATATATATAAAAAGAGCCGTTAAAACGTTATATATACAACCAGAATTATAATGGCTTTTTTTAAGTAATTAATATGTAGTGATTTTTTAAATTAAAATCTTGATTTTGTTAAAATTATTGTATTTTTTGAAGGGATTAGAAAAAAATAAGCGTCAGAATTAGACATAGACACATGTAGGTAATATTTGAGTGAGAAGGGCATAGAGAAGTCAATAAAAATATTTACGATATCAAAATAGTCACCAGAACGAAGTTAGGTTAATATGGAAATCCTAATTATAATAATTAATTATAATTATAGTATAGGTATTTTTACATAAATAGTAAAAAATATCGCCCTAATCTATTGGTTTCAACAACTTAAGTAAAATTATTACTTAATATAAATATAATAGGTATGCAACTCTAGTGTATAGGTTATACAAAGTCCTGAAAACTTAGAACCCACGACGATCTTTCTGGTAAATAATGAAAGAACAAGAACCCAATGTTGGCGCCATCTGGTTCTCTATAGATGTGGCTTCTCTTTTATATTTCTTTACGCTATTGCTATCCCAGCGTTCTGCGATCGTAGTTGCCATAATACCATCCACTCTGTTCAAATCCAAGTAACTTATCTCTGAAATTTATCTCTAGAATTTACAATGTACTGTTAGACGAAATCGCAAATAAAACTTTTCAATTTATATTTCCAGCTCACCATAATTTATCCCCTATGCGCTTTGTGTGCAAATAAATACACTCGTTTCTATATTACATAACTCAGAATCCAGCTGAATTTATAAAGGCTTTAAAACAAGATAAATGTTTATATTTGTTTTCATTTTACAGCCGGATATACATAGTTCTATTAATTATGTTATGCTACTAGTGAAATAATTTAGTTATGTTAGAATTTTTAAGATTATCCGTTGTTCGGGTATGTGTTTTTACATAAAATCATCATAAATTTGTATAACCTCTGTTTGAAAAGTCCATTGACCGTACCTTACACGTTGTTTGACTGAATCTGCATTCCGAATGCGGTAGAATAAAAACTCTATGTAAAAAATGTTTTTGCCATAAGTTTGAATATTCGATAAAGATTATTTTTATCCAATTCTATTATTTAATGCACTTTAATTAGATGTACATAGAGACTACAGAATTTTATTTGCTTCCGTTCTTAGTTCATTTCCTAAATACATAACATCATTTACACAGTTCTATATTAGATTTTTTGCTGTTGTCACTGCCTCATATAAAAAAGAGCGTCGCAAAGCTTACACTATTTTAACAGGGCACGCTGCGTTGAATTTCCAAATAAAACTTTTCAATTTATATGCCCCACCCGTCGAGATATTGCGTCCAGTACACATACCACTTTGTATGCAAACGTTACAAGCCCGCCCAACTTCACACAGTAGCGCCCTCGGCGGAAGTCATTACATTTGTTCTGTGCGACTGCATTACATATCTTTTTATATACCTCATTATAGTGTAACATAGCATTCGTATATAGCGTAGAATTTCATAATATATTAATAATAATTGTTAGAAATAATGTGGAGTTGCCCGCGTGAAATACATTTAAAATATCCTATGTAAATAATCCTACGTAAATTAAGTAGTAGTAAATTAAGTAGTAGTTACTTGCCGAGGATTTATCACGTGACCGTAGCATGGAGTTTTTCAAGAAGGGTCTATTAAGGTTTCTTAAAGGTCGGCAAAGGCTATGGTTACCGTTTATCATTATATGGGCCGTATGTTTATTGCCACCATCGTAGTATAAAAAAAATGCTAATCAAGGATATGATAATTCTGTCTGCACATTACACTTGAAATAATACATTTTTAATCTATATCCGAGATATATCTGCGTATATATCACAAATAATTTTATCTTCATTCATAATTCGTCGGCTAATATTAGCACTTTTCATTTTTAAATCGGCACATACATATGTAAGTCGGTGTCCACTGCTCAGACTATGTGGAACTCTCGAAACGGGCATGATTCACATATTTTTATCGCAACACAGTATTTACATATTCATAATGTTGGATTTTGGAATTTCGTTTTGGTTAAATATATTTGAATTTTTAACGGTTTTTACAGACATAGTTATGTATCGGGTATATACATTTATCTTTTATCTATATACTATCTATATTTTTTATTTATTATTTTTAGTATCTTTTTTCTTCTTTCACCCGTAACTGTAGGTAAATACGTTACCCTAGTTAAATACGTTAGTTATTACAAGAACGGGTCGTATAAATAATAAGGTATAAAATATATTATTATATTTACGCGAATAAATATAAGTTTAAAACCTTTTATTGTGTGTCTTTAAATTATCTATTTTATCGCGTAATAAAATATAAAACAAGGTTTGACGGCCTCGGTGGTCTAGCGGCAAAGGACACCGCTTTACTTCCGATGGTCGCGTGTTCGAATCCTCGCACCGCACAAATATTTGTTATATTGTTTGTATCGGTCTGGGTGATTTCTATATATAATATACGAAAAAAAATGTATTTATATCAGTTATCTAGTGCCCATAAGCTTAGGGAGCTTAACTTGGGTCTAGATGACTCTATGTGAATTGTCCAGGGTTTTTCCAAAAACAAATTAAAAAAATTCACAACATTAACCTTTATCTGCTGTTTTCTCTAACAATAACGTTATAAAAGACTATATATCCAACAATTAGCAACACAGAATAATTGGCCAGTTTTCCTAAGTGTGCAGTAAACCTTCCGCTAGTTTAGAGGTAATCAGTAGGGTCAAACGACATCTAGTAATTTCCTCTTTCGAGGTGAACTCGCAAATTCAAGGTTATGTATCTCCGGGGACAGTTTGATGTCATGACCGTTGGTTAATTCCTCTCGGAGTTATTACTTAGTTTGGATAAGGATGTCCGGTTGAGTGGGGTATAAACTTACTAAAGCTATAGTTCTACCTGCGCTTAGAGTTGTATGTTTGAAAGCGAAACTTGTTGGTTTGTTTATAAATATTTGTCGATTATTTTACGTAATAACAAAAATATATCTCTTCCTTGGTTTAATCATCCAAAATCGATACTGCTGATATAAAAGTGAAAGTTCATTTATGTAAATAAATCTTAGCTGAATCAGTCTTATTATTAGGCATATCAAGTTTAAGTGATATTCGAAACCTCTATTTTAGAAGATAATGGAACAGGACAAGAAATAGTATAATTTCCTCTGAAGTAAGATCATTTTTATTTATCCACGTGTTTTATTACGTCTTTATCTGTATTTTTAACACTCTTTATTAATCTCGTGTATTTATGTGCAACCGATTATATTATGTGATATTAATTGTATTAATAACTTACCTATACAAATATATTTATTAATCCCGAAATCTCTACGCGATTTTGTTACCAGAGCGTTACAAAACATGTAGACAAATTTTTTGACGAATATTAGGTAATATGAAAACCGTATATTAACATTTAAGCATTTTTTAAGAGTATAAAGTTTTACTGATTGTTACGTATACTGTGTGATTGTTATGTTGTTGTGTATGCTCATGGACCAAGGGAAAATCTTTTATAGCACCATCAGAATATTGGGAGCTCATAAATAATATTATTATAGATTTCCTGTTTATGTAATGTGTACAATCTTATTGATATTATAAATGCGAACGTTTGTTATTATGGATGGATGTTTATTTTGCTCTTTCACACAAAAAATGCCGAACGGATTTTGATGAAACTTTACAGTAACATAGCTTATACATCACAATAGCACATAGGCTAAAAATATCAAGCGGACGAAGCCGCGGGCAAAGCTAGTTATAAATAATCATGAAAAAACTTTAAAACTGTGTTATCGAAGCTCAACAATGATTGCTTTGCCTTCTGTAGATAATATTTACATTGAAGAGAAGAAACGTTTTCTTCAAGTAAACATCATACATATTTAATTTCAATTCACACTGAACATAAAAGAATTGAAATTGTAATTTACACGTGTGTGAATCGGAACGCGATTCCAGCCAATTACACTTTTTTCATTTACATTCCTTTGGCTCCCTTTGATGGATTGCTACGCATTTGAACATAAATTCTCATTATCTAGAGTTTATCAGGATTTGAATTGTAAATGAGACGGGCGTTCGAGATTGCGACAAATCGTGTACTATAGAAAAAAAGCCGTCTAGGGTAAAGAAGTTCGTGCCTCGACGTTCCCTACTACGCAGGATTTATGTTATTTGAGTCAAGCGAAATGTACATTGTTCTGCTAAAAAGAGAGTTTGGTAACATTTAAAAAATAAATAGTTAAGAAACAACTAATAATCAGTATTTTATATTTCTAGTATATTCAACTAAGGTTTACTTTCATAATACAACTTTGTTCACAATCCAATTTGTTAGTAATCCGCCTTGAGTTCGCATTCCGAAATACACGTATAATTATTACACTTATACATAAAATCGTAATATATTTTGTATAAATCTTCTTCAATATACAAACGTGGGTCCAATTCTAACGAAAATCGAAATTACGACGGCCTGAGCCGAGGTCCGAAGCGGTGCCATCCGACTAAAGTCGTATCCGTCAGGTGGGAGTTGGCCTTCAGCCGCTCCGAAATTCCTTCTGCGAGTTTGAAGTGGCATCTGCACGCGGCCCCTATCGTCCAATGAATGCGGCGTTATCTACCAGTCAACCATAAGTGGTGCAGAGAAAGATTGTTGGCGGTGCACTAATATAAATGAGAAATGTCAAAAGAAAGATATATATAAATATAAAGCAAAATATTTTAAATATAAATTTCAATAAAAAATAATAATAATAAACATACATAAATATATGTATAAATATAAACATAGATATATAAATATTATATATAATAATCCGAAAAAAAGGGGGATAGATTGCTGTACATGTATAGATGAACAATAACTGAGATATCAATCACCGTGATTAATAAATTAATGTAATATAGAGACATTTTTAAAGTTTATAATGATAAACATTCAGTCCTCTAAACACTTCTAAACGGCTTACCCTCCAGATTTCTACCCGTAAGCTGTGTACCAAACCGATACAACGACACGACAAGTCAGATTATGTGTGTCCACATCATGTCCATTCGAGAGGATGGAGATTATCCAACCTAAATAGATAAGCCTCAAATTTGTTAAGTGTTCACGTACTTTGAAGCCATTTTAGGGGTATTGTAAGACACATTGCTACTGTTTTATATGCATATTGTTATACGCGAACAATCGTTATATGGAGTCGTGATGTAACAATATTATATTATCCGATTGCTTCATATGATTCAAATTAGTAAGCAAACATTCATTTGAGAGCATTGTAGTCTAGTGGTTTACTACCATGAATTATGTATTAAATTGGGCCGACACCACTAAAAAAGTCATATTGCGTTCACTACAACATTGTTAGTTGGCAATCTGATTACCCTATCTAGGATATTAGTCTTGAGAGTATGTTATATGTTTATGATTAAATCAATTTTCTTCTTACATTTTAATTATCTAGATATAAATGGATTTGGGAGAGTGGAAAAATTAATAATGAGATTTTTCAACTTCATTAATATAAGCTAATATATTATTTTGGTGTACGTACAGTGTACTCAACAAATATTTTTTTACATTAGCATTTCACAGGATATTGCTATATACTATATTAAAAATTGTTTATACCGATCGTTGAAGTTAGTCGAACCACTCCACAATCGATAAAAAACTTCTCTCATTAAACAAAAAAGTGTCGCAAAGTTCAGGTTGAGAGGCATTAAAATTCCCTACGTGTCTTGAGGCAATGCTGATGTCGCGATGGGGCTCTCCCTACTAAGCTTATAGTATCTGAATGTTAAAGATTACGCAAACAAGTAAGTTGTATGCTTTGCAGGATATACAGGTAGGTAATGATGGATTCTTTGGAAAAGTCTTTGTGATTTTGTAATAGGTAGTTAAACAGTTTTGTTCGGTTTATTCAAATGTTATATATTTATTTAATAACAAGATTCATAGTATACATATTGCGTGATGTTACTTAATAAAATTGTTAACTGGTCATAAATAACTATTTACTTATAATAATAGTACTATACCTTTGCGACTGTAATTATAGTTAAGGTATACTTAGTAATTTACGAGGTAGGAATGTAATACTATATCTCCATGTTTCGCTAGGTATATTTAAATACAAAATTTGCTTTATTACCAGTATTGAAATTACTGGATTATAAGTCAGGGAGATAAATTAAACATATATTTTTTTAATATCTATTGGATTAGAATTTGGTGACGGATCTATATATATACTAGGTCACTATGGATTTCAAAGAAAAGGATTTAATTTATAGTTAATAGAATGACTTATGTTTTTTTAAACAACTTTTATTACTGAGAAGTACATCGTACGTAAATTTTTAAAATGGGCGTCTGAACCAGACAATGTAACTAAATATACTTTTTCTTCTTAAAAATCTGCGCTTGTAGCCAAATGAGTGCATGAATTATATTTTACAGAATATTTAATAGAATGACTTATGTTTTTTTAAACAACGTGTCTTTTATTACAGAGATAGAAAAAAGTACTATATATGTTTACTTTAATGATTTTGTATTATATTTTAAAATGGGCATTGTTACAATTTTTGATGTTAATATGACAATGTAACTAAATATACTTTTTCTTTAAAATATGACTGAAAATTTATTAAAAAAAATCTGGGAAATTTAACTAAACAAGTCTTGTAGCCAAATGAGTGCATGAATAAGATAGGGATAAACACAATCCCCATATTTTTTTATTATTATTTTAAAACATTATAAACAATAGACATCATTTTAAAATTTAGAAACCAGTCCCCACATGATTATTTTTGACGAATATTTTTTTCGTCAAATCTCGGAATGTAGTCATAATTTTATTCTCCATTCGGAATGCAGATTTCTCACTTTGATACGTATCGCGTGTCTTTGATAATGTAGTTCCAGAGATAGAAAAAATTGTCGTATCTATATATGTTTACTTTAATGATTTTGTATTTCATTATATACTTCACTCTCAAAAATCTGTGCTGTAGTTTAAATGCATAATGCAAATGTTGCAAAATTACTTGCTACGTCACATAAAATAATTACTAATTAATACTAAACTAAATAAAATATACAAATCCCTTCAAAATTGGCAAAAAATCACGTAATAAGTATACAAAAAGTATATTTGAGGACCCCTGCTTATTTAAAAGTCGGTAGAGAATACTTCTAAATCTTAATTACAAACAAATAGAACAATTTTTTTAATGGAAAGTAAAAACCGCGGTGTCCATTATCATAATAGGTTTCAGCAAATTAATTGATGTACTTACATTTCCTCAAAACAATCCCTAAATGAGCTTTTTAAAAGTTATTAATTGTTTGACAAATGTTCATTAAAGAATTCGCAAGAATAAATATTTGTAAACAATTTGTATCTGTGAATAAAGATTTGTTGGTCTTCTGTTTCTTGTCGTTTGGTAGTAATTTGAATAATGATGTATGTTCGATTTTTACATGTAAATATTCATGCATTCATTTATATCTAGTAGGTTTAGGTATATATATATATATATACATATATAAATCTTCATATATGTATATATCAATGGAATAACATTGTTACTCGTAACTTGGTCAGTCGACATATTGTTATTTTTATAATGTTTATTTTCCACAGTCCAATTTTTATATTGTTTTCATTTTTATATCTTGGTGATCCATTCGGCGGACAGATCGACGATCAAGATTTCAAGATATTTTGGTTATTCTTTATTTTAAAGAAAGAAGATGGCACAAAACATTCTTTATACTTATACAAAGTTTCCAGTATTCAGGTATATAAAATAAGTAAATAAAAGCTATACTAGCCCTCCGACTATTTCATATCACTGTATGAGTACGACAACGTCGAACATAGGCAACGGCTAATGAGCTTCTATCGAAATCCAATATTTACACAGTGCTCCGCGCGACATACTGGCTCTAATTCACTTCCCAATGATCCGTGACGCTTCCCTGCTTCGTTTTGCTACTGTTTTTCCTCCTTTTTCACCTTTGTTACGAAATACGATTCGAAAAACAACAAATATTCTCTTAGCTTTGTTTATATGTTGAACAACGTAACAAACAAAACTAATATGTGAATGATATGGTCTTAAAGAACATATTTTAATTTGTCAGCTTTTGAACTCCCAAATCAAATAACATCTTATTATTATATGCTTTTAATAACTATATTACAAATTATTTACTAATATAAATGGGCTCTTATATTATAGTATTGTATTCAAAATATTGCAAATCAATTTACATTAAAAAATATTTTCATTGGTAGTTGTTTACGATATGATGTAATATTTCAGTGACCATAACAGAGATACATATACGATTAATTATAATAATAAATTGCTTTATAAGAAATCTTATGTAAAAAATAACATAAATTTAATTTTATTCATCTATGTAGACAATGCAGAATTAAATATTGCTGAAATTTAGTTGAATTCTCACGAGTTTAAAAGTCAAGTGAAAGTTATGAATTTCAATTTCGAATATTATTGTTCTTTATCTTCAGCAATTATTACATCTATATTAAATTTCACAGTTTATTTAAACCAATAATCATCACTATTGAACTGTCAGCTCATAAACGAAATCTTAATAATAAATCAGAATTAGTGATGGAGTGTAAGTAAAATTAAGTACAAATGAAAACAATTAATCAAAGACTAATATAATAATAATTGAGCTCAGTTTAAAGAAATAAATGAAATCTGTTCCTGGCAGCTTGTTTCCAATTCCTTTTATAAGTTGTGTATTATTTTGATGTGTATTTTTTATATGTCACTTTTAACGATTTCCTTTTGGGAATATGTACACATTTATTACCATTACAAAATTCTAAAGTAGTAAAAATGAAGACATAAAATATTAAAATGCTTTCATACAGCTATAAACGACGCTTTGATGTGACGTGATGCTTGATTTTACTTACATACTAAACACTATTACAATTTCTCTTGTTTCATTAAGGAACTTACGTAATTGTGCCATAAAGCACCTATTTTTATATCGTTGAATTTTAATATAAAGAACAGGACAACCATACAATTTGTATGAAGTATAACACGTTAAACTTTAGTATTCAAAAATGCTAGTATGTGAGGGTTACTACTATTTACTAAATTCTGCAATATTGAGCGTATTATTCAAGTCTATAGAAGGTCCTTATTCTAACTTATCGCCACGTATGGCGTCTATTTATTTGTCTGGTGTTCACTATTTTGTATAGAGTCTGTGGTTTTAGGTATTTGGTTAATTTATAAAAATTATTTCTTTAGTATACATATTATACATATTATACATTAATTCTTATTGTGATATATTTATATAGTACCATGTTAATGAAGTTTATTGGTAATTTATTTGTAATTACAAAATTATAATATTTCATTATTTTTATAGTTAATGATACTAGTGATATCACACTCAGAAATTAAAGTCAATTATACTTGGATATATGTATGTATAACCTAGGACCTTACTTTATGTTACCTAAATTCTACAAAACTATACACTTTATTTCCTGTACTCCTCATCTTTATTGCCAGGAGTAGCAACTTACATTAGGTAGTCATATAAATAGAGATTAATAGTTAAATTTAAATCATTCCTAAATTGGTAAGACAGATCGTAGTCTGAATTTTAATTCAATCATTTTACTTCCATATTTCTGAATAACCATTAGCAAAGTGTTCTGATAATGAATTAAAACGTTAATCATGCATAAAATTGGTCCTATTTTATAATATTACAGATATGTATTACTCGAAAATATATTCCTTCCATTTAAAACAAAGAAAAAACAATACGGAAACAAATTACATGATAAGATATTTTAAACATTCTACAACAGTAGTCGTATATGTTATACATGTATTATAAATGCTTATTTTAATTTGTTTCTTATGAAGAAATGTTCAAGTTGCTCAAAATGTTCTTAGTAATATAGTGTATAAAAATGAACATTCAAGAATAATTTGATATTAGAACAGTGTGTCTGGGTATGACAGTTGATAGGGATTCACTGATGAAAAAGAAACAATTCATTCCTATTTTTATAGTAAATTACTTTTCTTAAAGTATGGATAGTTGTTAGTTTATTTTGATAATTAGTAAAAACATCATGTTATAATGCATCATTTGCACAAAGTGCTTTTATTCTTCGTTCTTTATCCGAAAATCAAGGACATGATATATCTTCCAGCAGCATCAATGTTACTTATTCTGAAGAATCGTAGGTATGCATTTTAAGGGAACAGCAATTCTTGTGTTTATACTTAATTACTGAGAAGGTGGCCAGTAAACATTTTGGCTATATCGAATTTATTATTATCTTAACAATTAACTGAATTGTAGCTTTATCTACGAATATATATAACAGCAAAAAAGTCGATAGTCTATATTTAATAAGTATGACAGCTCAGAGTCCCAAACGCAACGAAGTTTGAAACTAAGTTCGCAATTTGATTCCAAACACGTACAGAAGCGATTGGCACAACTTTTGCTTTGTCGACTATATCAAGTTGAGAACTATTCATAAATTATTAGAAAAGTAAACCTTATAACCTTGTTAAGGAAACGCCTCCGAACTTAGTCAGGTGATATAATTTTCGACTTCGGCGAAACTCTCTGCTATAAAAATAACTTGATTGGCTAATACTACGTCATAACTATAATTGGATACTACTATATATATGCCATACACATATCTATTCAGACATATTAGACTGAAAGGCTTCTTTATTAATAATTTAAGATTAACCGGTGTTACCTAATGCATTACGAAGGTTCGAAAAATGGCCGTTAGACCCATGCTTTTTACGTCACACTATTTAATGAGCCAAGCAAACACAAAAAATGTCATAATAAATGTTAAGAATATTGAAGTACACCGGGGACGGTTAATGTAATTCAATGCGGTGAGTTGGAAATTTAAGAGGCTACCATTTCTTTTAAATTACCTCGACGCACAGATAGTAGGTATATATTATATTTTATTTTCTTCGTTACACAGTTTAAATTATATATTTTATAATAAATTGTATAATATAGAGGAAAATAAATAGACTTTATTAATAAACATGAAACAAATATCACGTTTCATTAACTTACTGCAAACAATAAGACTCGATGTACTCAGTTTGCAACTTACTTCGTCTATTTAATAGCAAACACGTTCGAAGTTATCAACGTTTGGATGGACTATATTGAGTTAGGACCTATTCATACCAATGGAGAATAGAAATACAGGCTAATTAAACTTATGAAAACTATTAATGCTAACTTAGCATAGTACTCTTAGAAGTCGTTACCAGTACGTACGTAGTATGCTTCGCATAAACGTAGTATGTGTCTCCCAGTGGAACTACGAAGTATGGTTATATATATCCTGTAGTGCATCTTTATTACATTTGAATTTTTACACTACAAGCCATTCTTATAGTTATATATTATTTTAAATATGTTAATGTTAACTATATATCATAAATAATATATCATTGTTAGAAATGTTTTTCCGGTTTTCGTCAGATAAATATTGTAATTTAGTATAAAAAAATACATCCTACCCAACATGACAGTCAACCGAAATTAATATCTCTAAAATGTTACAAACAATCAGTAGTTGTTTAGTAATTTTACTTAACAACTGCCAAAATAAAAGGTTTTCAGTAAAAAGTTTTTGCGATCGACTGTGTTATTCCTTTATACTATATTAATATAATATGTAGAGATTAATATTTATTTAATTTTATAGTACAAACTAAAGTTATTATAATTTTACTCCTATGAAATTTACTTATTAATTTGTTTTATTGTCTACAATATTCCTCTTCAGTAAGTAAGAATTTATATAAGTCATGAAGGTGTAATTTTCATATCAATATTGCGTTTATTTTTTGTGAGTAAGTAAAAGAGAGTCAGCTCAACTGAATTCTCCTAGGGTCACTTAGGTCTGTTTATTTACATATTCAAATATACCTGAGCTAAAATTGCTTTTATTACATTAAATTATACGATAGTATTAAATGAATATCATATAAATAGCGCCATTACATCTAAACATTAGTATTAAACATTTGTTATTTTGCAAATGTAAATTTCATTAGTGTTCCATTATTTCATTCCTATATCCATCATGTTTAACTGAAATATTTGTTTATACATAAAGTAAGAAATAATTCCAACAATTGACTTCTTTAAGTACATTTCTAATAAAGTTAATTGTAATCTATATGAGTTATAGTAGTATTATTTTGGTCATTAGAAATATATAATTTACTTTAAACAATGAAAACTTAAATCGTATCATTAGCAATCGTATAATTATAACATATTAATGACATCGAGATAGTTCCTCTCACCTCATTAGTAATCACAACACAGTCGGTTACCATTAATTATTTTAAACAAATAAAAACAAAAAAACCAACTACAACATAAGGAGGGCTTATGTTGTAGTTGGCTAATTAAAACTACAAAAGATACTCCAATATATAGTCATAACACTTCACACAGCGCCATCTAGTTCCAAGCTAAGCAGAGCTTGTGTTGTTATTAATAAGGATTTAAGCAATTTTAATATTATGAGTTCGGAAAAATGGCGGTATTGTCATCACCACTACGTTACCATTAATTAGCATTCATAATACTTCTGACTATCCTATCTGGTATTATAGTCATAAAGGTGTTTATTTTTATAAATTATTCTTTCAATTATAGGTATGCTCTTTGTTTAGACGTAACGGTATTAAAAAGAACTTATGAAGTTTATTAAAACTATGTATGTTCTATATTTACAAATGATCATTACAATATTTAGATATATAAAGTAAGATATGTAAGTTATATACTTGCATTATCTATGATACATGTTGATTAATAAGGAGTACTAGTATTTACTTTTGCTAAACCATCAGGTATAATTAAACTTAGTATGACTATGATGCATAGAATTAGTGTGATGCACTGCCGTGCACACATTGAGCATAACATGGTGTAATTTATTCGCCAGAGAATTGCGAATTAACGTTGGAATTATTCAGTTGCGTGTCTAGCTTCTGCATTGTGTAGTGCAGTTTGAGTTAATTGCTGTATTTAGCTGAACTAAGGTGCTATAGCGAGGACTAATGTCTTGCGGCACTGATTGCAATGGCTTTAACGTTCTCGAATTCAAAATAGAGCTTGATTAAATTGTAGCAAAAATTCATAATACAATATGTAAGTTGGGTTTAACCAAAAATTAGAAGGAATTTTATATTGGATGTTATTTCTTGAATCTGATGTTATTTTTCGATGTACACTGTAACTTTAAATTTGCAATAACGGATTCTTTTTTTACACAAATAAAGCTAATGGATTACAGTGATTTGTTTTGTAAAATCTACATGTAACGGTTGCCTTCGAATTATTGCCTTTCAAATTTTGACGGCGCGGCGTCGGTAGTAAATTTGTTTTGGTGCAACCAATCATTTTTTCTGAACAAATGCAACAACGTTATCATTTGCATTTTATGAGATACAGGTTTTTGGTCGTATATTGAAGATCTATATAATATGATTATTTTGTTTTATTTATATTTTATGCTCTATCTATACTTTTTTTAAATCCATTAGGTATCTGTTATGATGTGTATGTTATATTGTTTTAGTATATAGTCTTGATGATTGTTCTTTACAAAATTATTGGCACAATATTACATGTTACTGTAAATAAGGTAAATTACATTTACAAGTAAAAATGTTTAACAAGCTTTTGATATTTATTTATCTGGTTAGATATTACCAAATGAATTGACTTTTGAAAGGAATGCAATTTTATTGGTTAAAATTTCATGTTTCAGGTATGTACGAGTAACGTGTGCTTAGCAATTTGTAAGTCTACTATGAAAAGAACATATTTTCATAGTGCTTCCTTGGTCCAGTACGAAGAATTGATGGATAGAAAGCAGCCTATAATCAATTTCAAAAATATCTTATTTTTAAATTGTGACTTGATTTCGCGAAATTTACTTACGAGTATATACAATATGATTGTATTATGGTCTATTGTAACTAAGTTTTAATTATATTAAATTCAGAAATGCCTAAACACGTTTGAATGCTGTTTTCACAATTATATTGTAGTAAGTTTCGCTTATTAATACACTTGTTTTAATCCAACCACTATACAAACAATAATGTTTTTATTATCTATTGTTATCAAGAATTCTAAGCTTAACTAGTTAGTAGTAATCGGAGTCGGAAAAATATTCATTCCTGCTTTATATAAAACTCATACCTATATAAGTTGAGACACTAAAATAAATTTTGACCGTAATTCGAGTTCCGAGACTTCCCTTTTGACATTAACTCAATAGACTATGTTCATGAGTCCAACTCCATTTTGGTAATGACTTCAAGTTATGAAAATTTAGCGGATTTCCTAATTATACAAATTGGGTCGGAGGTAATTTTGCTCAGATGTATTTGTTATATTACGTTTATTGTTTTAAACACAAAACAACGAAGTAACCGCAATAGCTTTGTAATGCAAGGTTATTAAAACTAGAATTATCATATTTTATTATTGTACAATAATATGTTTTGTTACTTACTACTTCAACTGTTACTAATAGTTAATGAGTTGAAATTCACACAAAATACAAATACCTACTTTATCTTACAAAATTTGCTTAATGACGATTCGGCGATCTAGCGTTTTAAGCCACCCACTTGCTTCTGGTGATCGCGGGTTCGATATGATTATGATTATGCGTATCGGTATGGGTGTTTCCTATCTATATGTATATTTTTATAAAAAAATAAACTGAAGTATTTGTATTCATTTTGTAGTACCTACCCATAACATAAGTTCTGCTTAGCTTGGGACTTATAAGCGCTGTGTGAATTGTCCTGGGTTATTATTAATCTGTTTCATAGGGTCTTAACACGAATAATTTTATGGTAAATAAAGGTATAATACCTCTTTCGGTATTTAGGTCCGAACTAGCTGAATAATGTTTATTAAACATGAAAGTTTAAACTACCTACATATATTTCAGTTACTATTTTAAATCAGGTGAGCCATCAGCTTATTTGCTACAAACTGCCAAATTCTTGGATATAGTGAAATTGGTCAAAATCGCCATGCTTATATCTTGTTTTATATTTTGGTTTCAATTGCGCCAGAGATGTTATCTTGCATAATTTAATCAAAACTTTCCCGCTGACTTCGGAAGCGGTAACGATTCCGTTGCGATTTATGGCAGTGTATTTATTACTAGAATTGTTCCTTCCAAATGACCCTAATGAGATTTTACATGGAAATAGACGAGGTAACGACTGAATGACTATTTTTCTACTTCAATCCATACTAATATTATAATTGCGAAACTGTCTATTAGTCAATCTGTTTACCTTTTCACGACTAAACGGCTCTACACATCTTTATGAAATTTGGCAAGAAGAATAGTGTATCATAGGGATAGATATATACTCTCTTTTATATAAAAAAAAGAATATAAAATCACGATACAAGTACAAAAAAGACAAATTTCAATCGGATATTATATACATTGTTTAGTAGCAAAAAGACTGACAAACGCACTTTTAATTCAGCGGTGAATCTCTCAGTTGAAGAAATAATTAATGGTTATATTTAATATAATATTTTTTGTAGAATAGTCTACGTTTTCAATATATATGTAGGTTAAAATCTTAGTAGAAGTCGTTAAAACTAACAGATAACAAATATACAGGTATACATACAGTTTGAGCGCCAGTGAACGGTGTCGAGTGCGGGCACGGCTTTCACTAGCTGAAATTTACTGCCGGAACTTTCAGCCGTTACTGAAAATGTCCCCAATTCTGATATTTATACCGACCTCCGTATAACTCAGCTTCGAGCCATTAAATAAATGCAGGACGCATTGTGATCTATAGATTTAGATTTGTTTTAAAGTACCACATCAAGGCTATATTATTAATATTATAAATGCGAAACTTTGTGAATATGGTTGAATGTTTGTTATTTTTTACGCAAAAACTACTGATCGGAATTTGATGAAACTTTACAGTAATATAGTTTATACATACAAATAACACATGTTACAAATTTCATGCGGGTGAAACCGCTGGCACAGCTAGTATAGTATTTATGTTTAATAAAAGACATTGTACAAAGTTGATTACTTCTAATGGGTGGGTACTTTTTTATACTATTTTAATGTCAAATAAGCTGACAAGACACCAGAATACCTAACAGGTGATAAATGGACAACTATTTACCAGAACTTCGTCTATCTCAATTATTTTTGGGGCCAGTTTTTATATGTATCATGTTGATTAAGTGCGATATATAATATATACACGATATATAGTATAGGACACTTATTACATAAATAACACCTCATTTGTTAGGAATAGCAATCTGTGGATTTTTAGACATTACCATTGCCGGAAAGTTACTTAGAAATTTAATGGAATATTAAAACTTAGATAAATGACTCTGGGACATATCACACAGCATCATCTATTCGTAAACTAAGCGAGCTTGTATTATGAACACTTTTTCTATGCCACTGTGGTATATAAAAGTATTTCTTCCCACCCCTCCCTTATAGGCCATCTAGTGGTAAATGGTTGATGTAGTCTCTGGACGCCTGAAACTTTAGAGGTACCAGCTGCGGATTACCGACCCTTAAGAAACCTCGATATATCCATCTTAAAAAAATCATGCTGTAGTCTCTAGAGAAAACCTCGACAGGAAATATTGAAAGATATACATAGACAATTCAGCAGCAATACAAACGGATACTTATGCTAGATCATTGTGTGATTAAATTGCTGCATTAAACTGCTATACCTCCAAGATTGTCCTAAAAGTGATAGATATAATCATTGATAATATTTTAATTTTTCAATTTTGAAATTATGAATAAATTTTGCGAATTAGCAATGCCTTTGGAAATTTAGCTTGCTAGTAAAATCTTGAAGAATTTGCGATACTCAGCGGAATTAAAATAATTAACATCGGGCAGCGGGCGAAAATGTAATTATCATTGCTAAGAAATCGTAAAAAAGTGTAGCTACATTAAGATGTCGTTAAATTTAGGGGTTCGTTCTAAATTAGACGTGGAAAGTGTAATTAGAACGTATATGATGACGACTGCTCTTTTGTATGGGTAATATGGTTTTTCATTATTAGTTTTTTTTTTGTTTACTGGTGTTTGTTTACTTTGTGTACTGGTTATTAGTATTCTAAGAAAACTGTATAATATACAATTTGTCTTGCCTGTTTAGGTAATATTCTACCTGCTACTGCTTCTACCCATCTAATCAATAACCCATTCTGTGCATTTGGTATATTATAAATATATAAACATTTTCCTAATTTTATTTAGCTGAGATTAAATTATAGTTGAATATTGTTTTTAATCAAGATCATTATATTTTTTAATGTGATATACTGCGTTTACTTCATGTATGTTTATAATTGTTCTTTATTAAATATATATTGCGTATTCCAAATGCTTTCATAATTTAATTAGGTAACTACAGCTCTCGCTTAACGGCGTTTAGAAATGCTGGCTACCAATAATAGTAAATTGCCACTTAAAATTAGAATCAAAATTATAGTCGCAAAAAGAAAGTTCTGAAATAAAAATTTTGTACAAGTAAATGTTGAAATAATACTATTAAATCTAAACTCTAAAGTAAGTGGCTATTAAATTAGATATATATTCTACGGCGGGACGTTCATAAGCAAAGGTGAGTGAGTTTGGTGTTCGGAATTTTTACTTTCTTTTTATAATACAGTTCACACTTTTTCGTAGTAGCCATTTTTTCCTTAGTACGGATACATAATCCAACAATTTAAAATAGGTATGTAGGTTTATTTCGTCAAAAAAAAATAAAATTCAGTGGTGATTCAATTAATATGAAATCAATTGCCTATTTTATCATGTTTTCAATAAATTACTGATTTCTTATTATCGTTAAATTCCACTTCAGTTCACAAACGGTGATATTTCTTATTAATTCAATAGGTGAATTGGCACGAAAACGGCGTTTACGCTAAGTCAAATCGTAAATGATTTTCCTCCTTTTTTTAAGATGTTAAAGATTCCTTGAAAAATAAGACGAACGCATAATGCAATTTTATACAAGTTATTGAGAATAATTAAATATTCGTTTTGATTTAATCTAACAAACTCGTGTGAGATTAATCATAGATATGGAAGTAAAGAGATATTTATTTATAATATCTACACGGCTAAAGTAGCATAGATTCACAAAACAAAGAAAGAAAGTACTATATTATACTACGAGGATATGATGTATGTAAATTATAACTAAAAATGGCAGTCATTGATATATAAATAGAATATATTTCTCAAGAGAAATATGATATATTAAATTCCCTTGAGTAACATATACTGAGTTTTGACAGTAACAGGGTTTCTTTTATGTCGTATTTGAGGTTTTTTCTCTAAAATACTATATGTAGTGTTTAAATTCAATTGCAAACCATTAAGAAAAAAAGAAACCCGGTCTCAAACGAAGTTAAGGATAAAAGCTAGTTGTAGATATTTTCGAGCATACGGAGTTGAAGCAATTTTTTTGTGTTGATAATACCCGAATGTAATTACACTTTAGAACTTCTTTATCAAATTTCTTACTGTATTGAGTTTATAACTACATATTTAATACTTTTTATTTAATATATTTATAGTTATACCTATGTTTGTCGCTATTAGTTATTAATTATTAGGTACTCTTTTAATAAAAATTGTTATTTTATTATAATAGGATTTAACCTAATCATTGTTCAAATTGTAATATAAAATTGTTTTCTAATAATAATAATAATATATACTTGTACTACTATACGCGTAACTAGAAAAACTAGACTGCAGCGAATTTAGTTATAGTTTAAATAAGCATTTTTTTTATTTATATTCGAATAGAAGCATTGTAATTGAATAATGGATGTAAGGTCGTAACTTTCCGCGTGCCAATTTGTGGTATGCTCCCGAAATAGTGAACATGAAACTGTATTGTTTATTTCGTCCCGCAACTGTATTTCTCGTATGACCTAAAGCCGAACAAAAAACATTGTTGAGGACAGAAAGGCCAAATATTCTCAAGAAAGTTACTTCTCAGACAGAATTCAATTCGGTATTTTACTTATAGAAAAAAGAAAATAGGGTTAATTTTTTATTTATGAATACTTATTCATGAATGAATTTAATTGTGTTATTTATTTCGTCTTACTAAAGTAGGTACTTTTTCAACGAATTTTATAAATTTAAAAATTTGTGTGTTTGGATGTTATTTATTCAATTACGCAGCAATTACCTACTTGATTTTTTGTGATCTTGATCTGGGAACGCACAAAATTACGTACTTTGATTTGTAACTGTAATCAGGGTGCATAACCTTCTTTAATGACAAAGGGTGACATTTCAACACAATAGGGCAAAAAGGGATGTCACGATATTATATACTGATAAAAGATAGACTATGTTTCTCCTCGTGTTCTAGCTATCTTCTTATTAAATTTCATTACATTCTATTTAACCTTTTGACGGTGAAAAGATAATAATCAGAAACAGTGTATTTATACCTCTAAAAACGTACCTAAATACAATAACACATAAGAGTAAATGTTTATGTATAGACGTTATTTATTCTAAATTTCTTCACAGAAACCGATATGAAAAATAAACAGAATTATGTCAAAATCACAATTCTTATAAGCGTCTGCAAACATTAAAAAAGGGGAGCGTCTCTTAGAATCAACTTAACTGTTTGAAGAGCGTAAATACGATGTATAGAATCATTTAAATACAGTTCCGTATTTGCAGCCCCGTTGCTGAAATATTAACGACTCAGCGTTGCCTATTTTTAGTAGGATCGATTCCGTCGTGGTATTTGACTGTGTAATAAAATAGGTCACTTCAAGATCGGCCAAAATGGGGAAGGTTGAAGGTTGAGAATTCGTATAGTAGTATTCACTTGTAATAGTGTATGTTATGTATGTACTAATATTATTATTATTTAGACCCTATAAGGCTCGTATTAGTAAGTACTATTATTGTCCTATAATTTTTGTTGTAACAAATCGTCTAGTATCGTTTTAGTTTAAGTTATTATGCCTAGGATCTGACATTTATAAACATAATAATATGCGTGTAATATTCTGTGCATTTATAATTATATTTGTTATATTTAATTTTCTATAACAATTTCGATAAAATTTCATGGCTATAAATTCTGATTGAAATACGAAACCTCACGCAATTAACAGCATAAAAAATAAAAAAACATATTTGTTGTTATAAAAAATCACACGAACAAAAATATATTTAAAAAATAAACTGAACTAGAGATTATTTTAATGGTAGACAAGCAAGGCTTTACAAACATTTGGCTTGGTTTGGGGTAGATATGTAATAAAATCCATTTCATGCTCCGGAAGAGTGGTTGCTTTTGGATGTTATCATTCGACCAGGATGACAGTCATTGAAATAGTTTACCGTGACATGGGTCTTGTATAGGTACTCTACGGGTTTTGACAGTCCAAAGGTAATCATGTGGTTGCCATTTCTCTCAAAGTGGACTCTGATATAATATTTTTGACTATAGTATTTTATACTTTATGTTTTAAATAATTTGCCAAGCTATACAGTACTGTGTTAGTAAAGTACGAATAATATTTTGAAAATAAATTATACTAATAATGCTTAAATATTTAATAGTACCACATTATCGCTTGTAGTAAATAAGTGATTATTAATATTACAAATTAAAAGGAATATGCAAAGATGCTATAGTCGCAGTACTGGATCAGCAATATATATCCCTCCATTAGGAGATATTTTATGATTATTAAAAAAAAAAAAACAAAAATACTGGCCAATCATTCCCCTTAGTCGTAAAAAAATAAGACAGATGCTCTTTCTCGTTCGTTAGTACGGTAATTTTATATGTCTACATACAGGTAAAAAATTAGAGTGTTTATATATTCTAATCTCCAGTCTGTTATAAATACCATCGTCTGAAACTTTAATATTCATAATAACTTATATCCGCTTAAGTAATAATACTAATTGTGTGTGTTGGTATAACTGTCGCACAAAACTTTAGGCAATTTTATTAAAAATATTAAACTAAATATTAAATATTTACTGTTCTGAAGTGTCTGTCATTACTATAACTACTTGAATAAAAAGTAGGCATAAAGCTTAATAGCTAATATTTAAATATTCAAAATTTTAAATGGAATACAGGTTCCTTCTATTTTTAAAAACGTTTAGGAACCTACACTCAGGAAGTTGCAGTAACAATACACATATGAATATTTACAGAAAATATAGCCAGATAGATTTACTCATGGGTATATTTTTCATAGCTAAAGGATAAAATTTGTAAAATTTTAAATACAGGGCTGTTTTATTTTTCACCAACGTTTTTAGCTATCCATTCAGGAAATGGCCGTTCAATCTCCATCACTCGCCCGCCACAGAAATAACACGCGGCCGCAGCTAACGATCCCGAGTTATGCAAATGTACCAGGTGTTTTATGTTAATGTATGTGTTCTACAAGCCTCCAACCCCTTGGTCGTTCCGCTTCCTAGCTGTCATCCCATCTTTGTATGATGAAATTAACGAGTACAAAAGTTTGACTCGTCAGACGTGACATCAGGCGTTATAGAGGTTGTTTTAATCTTATAATATTTGCATGTTGCCTTAATACTTTGCTCCTATTTAAATTAGGCGTTTTTAGTATTCCGTTGACTTCTATTATTTTCATAATATTAATTAGTAGTAAAATTCTTTTACCGAGGTAGACTAAATAAAGTGATCTATTTGGTGATACATCTCGCCTATTTCATCTATCAAACAACTTGCTCAGTAAAGTTTATTTTAAATGAATATTTGAAATTGCAGAAGGCATGTCATCTTAGTTCTTCGGAATAGAAACTCATTGGTATCCGTGGTGGTGTCCATGTGTTCAGGCTACAGTTGCTACTTACGTTCAGTTGTTACGTCAGCTTGTCTGTTATTCTAATTACGTATAATAATATGTACCTAATATATGTAGATAAATCTAATCAAAAAGCAATAGGGCTTGAAGTCAATAAAATAAACAAAATTAACATAAAGATTTATTTCTTTTATCCGGTTCTTCAGACATTCGCTGATAAAGCAATGTATTTCAGCTAATCATTGTGAATCTTTAGACAATTAATATAGAATCGTGAGGAGTGACCGTTGTCTTTGGTTTGGACACAATGACTGATTTACTTTGTTAGATTTGGGCGCTACGTGTCAGTTACGGAATTTTGTAGGTAAATTACGAAGGGCTTTTATCCAGTACTATTATAAATTGTTACCACACTACTAGTTATTTTAACCTTCGATGAAAAAAGGGGTGTTATAATTTAACGAAATTAAGCTCTTAAACGAAAGTTCCGAATTAGACACAGTTTTGTTCGAATTTTCATATGATTAAGATTATTTTATCTATAATATATGAAGACTAACACAATACAAAGAACCATACACAAAACCATAACAATACTGATATTACTAATCTACATCTATGTATACAAGAAAAATATATAATTATAAGTTTTGTAAAACAAATAAAAGAACATTAGAGACAATTATTTCTTCTACAAAAATGTACATTTAAGTACAAATTTAATTCCATATAGATTACAATTAATTGAGCTCACGGATTAAGAAGTGTTTAAATATATTGTAATTTTATTTTGTAGGCGTG
Organism: Achroia grisella; assembly: GCF_030625045.1. Classification (NCBI taxonomy): domain Eukaryota; kingdom Metazoa; phylum Arthropoda; class Insecta; order Lepidoptera; family Pyralidae; genus Achroia; species Achroia grisella. The sequence continues at coordinate 238,032 of NW_026712658.1, forward strand.
CTATCTTTTAACTTTATTCTGCGTGATTCAATTTTAAAATTTATATTATTTGAAAACAAATTAACTGTAATTTACTTAACTGCCAAATATAAATCGATTTTCCGTCGCTTGATCACAATATTTTATTAATATACTGCTCAAGACTAGTGATTAATTATTGATAAATAGGATATTATGTGTATGAAAAGTTACCATGTAGGTATGTTTCTAAACTAAAATGCGCCGCTTACTAATTTCTCTGTTTGTCTTATGGTTGACTGGTAGAGAACGCCCTTAGGTGTTAAGTTTGCCATATTGACATTTATATATTGTATTTGTGCCATAAAGTTTAAATAAATAAAGAAATTGAACGAATTTGATTTAATTTAAACAATTCACAAGCTTGCACGTTGTCCTTGGAGCGTTGATCTCAATAAGGCTGTAAACAGACACGTCGCGACGCCGCCTCGGCGCCGTCTGAACGGCGCCGTATTCCAGCGAAACCCATTGCTATTTTACCGGTAACCTACTTCTTAATAATATGAGAATACTAGTAAGGAAATTATATATACATGCTGGTATTTTTATTGTGGTGTTTGGGTTATTACTAGGTATTTTAGAACTGTAGCAATGAAAACTATGGAGATTTATAGTGGTTATTTTTAGTTTAACATATTGGTTACTCAATATATATACAAACACGGCCGTATGGTATATCATATAACTATTTATCAACCTTCAGCTTTTATATTTCTTGCAACTGAATGACTAATATTATATTATATATGTATATACGTATTTATAAAATATGTATTAGGTGAACTGTCACAAAGCCTTTTTGAATACCCAGTACAGGCACTAGTTCTCTAGAAAATTGAATTTATCATTATTTTTTCATATCCAAATGGCTTTGTTACTTTGTAAATAGTAATATGTTATTGTTATAATTATTTATTTATAAAAAGGTTTACTATTACAACTTAATTCCAGTGTTGTGAGTCCGAATGTAGCAAAAACTAAAAATATGCCTGGAATTTTTTAATATGCATTTATATTTTTGACTGACTCTCCAGTTAATAGAAAGCACCGAAATAAAAACAAAAATTATACCGAGATACGACGCTAGGATTGCCACAATTTCAAATAAATACTGCCAGTAATAAATATGAATAGGATGACATTCAAGATGGTATATGTACTGTTTTTTATTTCATGTATGTTATTTAAGTATAATAAAACATACTCATTATCACAGTATGCTTCAACCCCTTTCTATGAGAAGATAAAGATAAAGACTTATAACTGAATATGAATATGACCAAGGCGAACTTATTATATTTTATAACTTGACACTTGTTTCCAGAATTTAAAAATGGATACATTTGTTCAAACAAGACAGTGAGTTTTAACAACAAGACAGACAAGGGTCATAGTTGACAATACCCCAACCTGAGCTCGTACAAAATATTTTAGAGGACCCGAGAGAGCATTTACTTAAAACTACATTGTTACATACGTAGCAGTGGGCGTTATACAGATTTATGTTATGTAACATCCCATTAGAATGTAAGTATAAAAATATATATTTAGAAGTATATGAAAATAGAGGAGAAATGAACCAAATTATCTACAGTAGCCTCACCCGAGTAAATTAAAATAAAATGTACTAACGAAGGTTTGTTAATGAACCTAATTAGGAATCATAAAAAGAGATGCGACGTAATGTACATGTTGAAAAGAACACGGAGAGCTTTCTGCATAGTAAATATTTGATTTAATTAAAATAGAATACGAAATGGGGTTTATAATGTGTTTGGTTAGAATATTCGTAAACTATGTATTTCGTAGAAACATATTTCGACTAATATAATATAGACTGCAATGTTCATATATATTACGATTACATTATTATGGATTTAATTAATTAATGCAAATACAGCTAAACTAAACATACTATTATATGTTTATATCTTATATTTATGTAGATAGAATATGATTATTAGCAATCGGTGTCAATTAAGAATATATACATTATATTTTTTATATCGAAGTAGCTAAACTATTTAATAAGGTATACTTTGTACAAAATCTATGTGAGTACTTTGGTCTCTCCTATTTCAGCCGCCATGATTTGTAAGCTATGTTTGTGTTTACCCTTATAGCAGTGAAATTACAGGGTGCGATGGTATGATACTTTGATTCTTCTAGTTGGTAACTCTTGAGTATTAAAAAATATCTGAGACACGCTGATGAGCTCACCCTACATATTGGATTGTAAATATAATTCTATAATATGTAAATTAAGGTACTATTTGCAATTAAAAACTGTAAAGTTAGAGACGATATAAAAAAGTGTGGCACGGCAACATCAATCCAACACAAGGAAACTCACTCAATGATTTATGGCACTCTTTGTAGTTTCAGTCAACAACAAAGTTACAAGAGATTTCGATTGACATTTCGTGATGAAGCCTGTGCCATTATTTACAGCTGGTCTAATAAATTGTAGCAATTTGAGTGACCTACGTGATGGACATCCCTTAGTTGGGAAAACTAAGGACTAACCGAATATTGTACGGAGACTGTGGAAAATTTGGGCTAGTTGTTAACTAGCTGTGTTCCTCAACGTTGTTTACACTTACAATTCCTTGTCTCTTTTCTTTTCTTTTTGTTTAAATTATTTTTATAGCCTTTGTTATAAAAATACTAGTAAATATCGACCTTGCTTTGTAAGCTGTGTTACAATTCAAGTATGAGAAGTTATAGGAAAAGAGTCATGATACCTTAGTTGATTGGAATGTGGCAATGAGTGAGTTGTATTGCAGGTGATATTGTAGTGCTATATAATAATATATCTAAATACGACGTAAACATTAATGATGTGGTATGGACATAAAAACAGTACTACTGCTTTAGCAAATTTAACCTCTATTTTCTGTTGTAGTGTTAAGGATAATTAAATATTCAGACAAAAGGACAATGTAGGGGAAGTAATTATAAAACAGTAGTGTTGGCACCTTTTACTCGAACTTTAAGAGTGTTCTCGGTTGAAATTGCATTTCGTATTCGTTAAATCTTATTTCTATCTTAAATTGGCAGCACTTAAAATACCTAAATCGTTGTATCTTGTCCCCTTGTATTGCAAGTACTAAGTACTAAGTAACAATAAGCAATTTTATTAAAATAGAAAGTATTTTATGTAATTAAGATATAAATATATTTAAATACTTTGACTTTTATCCATACTAATACAAATAGTTTAAACCTTTCAACAATTAAATGGCTTTATGAAATTTGAAAGTATATTATAGTACGAAAATATACGCCACGCGTCATCTCAGCACCCTGCCACACACACTTCATAAATATTGAAAAATACTGGGATTAAAATATTTCCTGTGGACTTCACATTAACTACTTCCAGATGTACACAGCCTTGTCAGTTTACATACACTGAATTAATGTCAATAGAACATATTATTGTTGTTTTTACAACCATTTGTTCAATAACAATATTTCCATTTGAATATATTTATCTAGTCATATGATAAGTGACTTTAATCAAATGAGAGACAACATATCAAGTAAATAATTAGTTTATTAGCATACAACGTTATAATTTGTTTATCTCATTGCTTTCTTGATTCAATTATTTTAGAAATATGAAAGCGTAGCGGGTTTTGTATTAATTGCCGCATGCATTCTTATGTGAAATGTGAATACTATAAACATCAGATGGCAACATATTACTTGTGGCGGCGTTGTTTTTTCGAGCCATGATGGCTGGCTCATCCGTCATACTCGTGAACGGGTGCTGCTTGTAGGGACTGGTCTGCTCTAATCACTATGACTGATTTCTCTTATTAATTGTTTAACCAGTTGGTTCTTTATTCAATATTTTTTTCTTTTTGAGTATTTAATTGAATTAGTGCTAATCGGTGGTTTGTATTCACACACTTAAACTTAAATTGTAAGTAAGAACAAATTATTTAAAAGAGCAACACACAAGTTTCTTGCTTGTTCTTCTTGTGATGAGACAGCATTCGAATATAGATTGAAAAAAAAACGTTATGACTATTCAAAAGTGCTTCAATGTAAGTTTATTTGAATAAATGATTTTCTATTCTATTCTATTCTATTGAGCGACAGCCGAAGCCGTCGCATCTCCTGTTAATCCGCTTCCTCAGGCGGTCGCTTATAAACAGGCCCGAATTTCGCCATGTATTTATTTATTTATTACGAAGACGGCATAGGCTGTTTTATCTGAAAAATGCAGATGAACTTGTGGAACAGTTAGTAGGAACTAAACGTATTTCTTTAATATTTAAAGTCTACCAGTGAATTCGCTAAGCTTCTTCTCAGTCCAATCGTAATATGGCGACAATACTCTGAAAACTAGCTTGGAAATACTACGCTAGACTAGATATAATGCAATGATACCCGCTTGTGTATAATACAATTTAGAAACCGCATTTTGATGCAAACACACCCGAGCGTAACTGTCTGGTTGAGTTAGAAGTTCTACTTTATTCTAGAATGTTATTTCAGAAGCTGATAGCGGAGACTAATAGTTTTTTAATGACGTGTAGCTGATGGTATTGTATTAATTCAATTCGGATATAACATACAAATTCGGTCACAACATACACTTAAAATTTAAATATATATATATATATTTTCTAAGTACTACATAAAAATAGTATAGTACCTATGTATACTATAAGACGCTTATATTACGCTATTAATTAAGTATATATAAAACTTAAATTTATAAAAAATTAAAATGAAATATCGACTGTATGTTATTTCCGAATTGAATGAATAAAATACCTTAAAAACTATTAATTTCCACTATCAAATTTCAAATGTCTTGACTAATAATGCTTACGCTAAAAAAGCTGTGTTTCTCACCGGATTGCTGTTGTTTCTTATTGGTATTACCTGTGAGTCAGAAATATAAATTTAACCAGAAATATTTTTAGTGTCGCCCACTTTTTAATTATAGTTTCTTGTGTGTACGTCAGAGCAGTGAAATAGTACACCACGACGATCTCAAAGACAAAAAAAAAATACTTCAAATTACAGTAAAATATATCTAAAAGATGCATGGCCGTTAATATATGTTATTACTATTACTCACAGTTGTTATGAAGATGGGTTCTAACAAAAATATTAAAAAAGAATTTTAATATTTCATTACACCTCGTTAGATGCATTGAACGCAGATACTTGGTTCTGTTTGCCAATGGATTTATAATAGTGGTTGGATCTCAGTATTATATGAAGATTTGTGAATTCAAGCACTTGCAAATTTTTCTCACGGAATCCCAGACAGTGAATGTAAATCATTGTTAGGAAGGAATTCAAGCTTCTAGTTGATATTGATTTGATATAGAATTTATTAATTTGGTACCAATATTCATGGTAATATTTTCTGTACTGATATAGTTGAATAAATTTATGAAAAGGATTTATTTGATATTTAAATATTTGCACAAAAATTTCCTTTATTGAATCAGTCGTTAATATGTCAAGAATGAACAAAAACATTAATTTTATTATTTATAATATTGGAATAGATTCTAAGACGCACTAAATAATATTCTATGAGGTAAAATATAATATATATTAGTAAATACACTAATTCTAAAAGTAAATTATAAAGAGATCAATAAATTTTGATAAAAATTAATGTGGTTGTATTGCGTATACGTTCAAAGGTAAATACTAATATATCCCTTACACCGAGGCCTGCATAAAATTAGGGATATTAAAGTACAATATAATCACGCTTAACCCTCGTATCATTGATTACACGACCCTTGTAATGAGAAACTTGGAAACTAATCAGCAGGTAACAGCCTATATTTTCGTAAATGTGTAACAAGTAAACGAATGAGCCTACTTATAGCTACTTACGTCGAGAGTTGAAAATAGTTCTGTTTGCAAGTACGATGAACAGAAATTTATCGATTTTTAATTAATTATTTACATTTGAGAGAGTTGTGTTTCAGTGGTTTGAAGAAGCAAGCCTTTTGTTATATAGACAGATTATCAAACTGATAACATTTCTCTTATATTTCGTTGTGTAATATTGGAAATGAAATATGCTAACGGATCCAGCATAATTTTGTAAATATTGTCAGACATATTATAAAATTATAAATGCAAAAATGTCAGTCTCTCTGTTTATTTTATTTACATGAAGATCATATAGCAAGAACAAACATTGGGTGCTAATTTCAAAAACTAAATTGGAAGTGGGTGTAATAGGGGGTGTAAGTATAAGTTTAAGCAAGGGAGGTAACAACTCGTATATTATATTTGGATGTAATAAACTTAATGAAATTGTATTAGGTACCGTACAAAGCTTCGTTTCTAGTGCCTAAAGTTTCGGCGTTCTTGATCAATCAATTAGTTCGAGCATCCATATTCACAAACAAATTATTAGCAACAATGGTTAAACCAATATCTGCAGTCTGATGTTTCGCTGCATTGAATTTAGATAAAACACGCTATAATATTATATATTATTTTAGTGTTTACCTAAAGATACCACAGAAATTTTGTAATATTCTACTAGTATTTAGTATACTAGGTAGTAGATTACAAAAGATCTTTGAATTTTATTCAGTTGTTGTAAACAAATAAATAAACACATATGAATATGTAACCTTGAAAACTATATTACCCATATATGTATTTGAGTTTTTTTCGTGAAAACTGGAGACGGTTAAAAATCCTTTCCATATGCTGGTCGACAAAACTCATTACTTCGGGACTTTTGGAATATTATTTTTTATACAAATTTTATATTTTACTTCAAAGGGAATCATAATTTAAATAGATGTAGCTTTCATGGCATAATATAGACAGGTTTCGGGAATTTGCTTTCTGCCAGTAATTTGAACGGCGATATAATTAATAGTTGTTCCTGGTATATACATTTATTTTATAACGCGATTTAACAACCACCAGATTTATTTTATAGACATATTCAGTAATATAATTTCACCGGCGGTATACCTACATCATCCAAGAAATTACTTTCTCGAATCTCCCTATTCTCTCACCTTTAAAAGTGTTTACCGAGTGAAAATATATACAAAGTTATTACACTTTTTTCAAGAGCAAACCATAAACTTTATTACCTATATTACGTAAGTGAAGACATTACACGCCTAAATAAGGTTACGGCCTGAATCTCGTGAACATGCTTGTAATGTAGTGCTTCTGAATATAGTCGAATAACAACGCTCGAGCAAAACCTTCTAATGAGATTCATTTTGAGTTTTAATTTCATAATTAAGTTTTCCAGGGTAATAAACGGCAACTAGAATGAAAATTGCTTCTAAAATTTTAATGTTAGTTATACGCATTGCATTTTTATTAAAATGTTTATGTATACAAATTATATATTAAAATACTGCATTGCTCAATAAGCCGTCTGAAAGTATAGGTAATTTAGTTTTGACTATATGTATCAAGAGTGTTTATGCTTATGGTCCTAATGTCATTGTGTATTTAAATCAAATTTACAACTTCTCAGTATTACCACAGGTAATATAATTTTACATAGTATTACTGTCCTTTAACTACGTTACGTTTTACCATATTAAAAATTATTTGAAATAAAGGTTCAAATACAGTATCATCAATATGCATTATATTATGATTATTACATTTGTTATGAATAAAAACATTAAATTTAAAAGACAACACAGGATATATTATTTATAATTAATCCAACGTGCGGATTTGTATATTTTAAATTAAACAATAATATTAATCCAAGCCTCTTTTGTAATTAAAATTATTACGATTTCATTTTCCTATGCTATAAATACAAATTATGTTAAAATAATGAATGTTTTCAGTAAAGTACTTTTGAATATAATAAATATCTTAAAATCGATAGACATATAAAGACTTAGGCTTTAACTATACATACACAGTATGTAAATGAATGTTAAATAAAAATTAGTTAATAGAGTTGAAATAATAGAATTAATTTTGACAGATTGTAATTTTGGTAACAATTAAACAAGATTTCTGATTTTTTACAAAATATATTTTAAAGCTCGAATAATATAAGAACTAATTGTTTACTTTTTGTGTTAAATATTCTTCTACATTGAAGAAAGTTAGACGTGTTTTGGTAAGTTTCATCAAGTTATAACGACGGTAATTAGATAGAACTAAAATGTTCTAAACAGTACCCGATAAAACTTAACGAGCGTAGTACATTTTGTTTTACCTTTTACAGCGTAATATCTGTAATTTCTTACTGATGGTAATGAGGGGATCGAGTACTAATTTAATTTCTTGTTTCTTGCTAAAAAAAACTGTGTGTAACGAATATTTATTTTTAATAATTTTGATTATGTAACCATATTTTTATATACCTATATATTCTAGTCTATACTAATATTATAAATGCGTTTTTCTCTATATGTTGGTTGAATGGATCTGAGTGAAATTTGGTATATTCTATTATGAGGACGAACATTATTACTTTTTATTAGATGTTGTACAGACGAAATTATGAGTAACAGCTAGTGTATGAGCTAGTGTGTTAGGCCTACAAACATAAAATTTAGTGTTATTTATATAGAATGACTGAACACTAAGGATTTCCCTAAACATCCCCGAGAATGGGCGATAATAGCTTTGTAAAGGTGAAGCCTTAGGAAACAGCGGGTTTTCCGTATCTACTTCTGTTACATATTTTTTTCCTTTATAAATAGAAAATATAATATTTTTATGTAGTACTGCTATTGCGTTAAACAAACATTCAGTCATAAAAATTTAACATGCTTTATGTAGCAATATTATATGAAAACCAGGGATGTTATGGATATGAGATATCGGATACGGATTGGTTTTGGATATAGGAATGATTATTATACCGGATTCGGATACGGATGCGGATATGAAATTATTTCGGATTATCCGTTAGTTTCGGATAATTTCGGTTACGGATATAATTTTTTTAAGGATTTTCATAAGTAAAATACAATTAGCTAATAAAACGTGTCTCAATTAGGCTATACGATATTATCTGAAACTCTTATTTCGGATTCGGTTACAGTTACGAATATTTTTTTATATCGGATATCCGATAGTTTCGGTTACGGTTACGGTTTAGCTCCCTAACATCGCTGATGACAACCTAGGACAAATATTACTATTCAATATGTAAGGATTAAAGATTTTCCTCACATTTTTACAATAAACCAATATGGTTATAAGTTCAAGAGATATGTTAAACATCTTTTTCCAATATAACTGAAAAATAATTATTTATTTACTATTATTATTACTATTTACTATTGTTAAGAAAAAGATAATATTTTTTTATGGCATTGCAAATTGGAATGTCAGTTATCACGTCGTCACGTTATGCTCGTGGTATCATCTCTTTATATTTCGGAAAAAGTTGCATGCTTCCTATCGTGTAACATTACTGCCATACCTCAACATTCAATAAAAACACAGCATACATAGCAATGCATTCTACGCCTTAAAAAGTTGAATCAAAAGTAACGCAAACGACATTGTACAATTTCTTCTTCGGGTAAATTCTGAGCATATCACACAATAGTAGATATACAATACATTCAGTCTAGTGCATATCATCTAGTTACACACTTAGCAAGTACTATACATGGTACATAACTACAGACATATATAGAAAATAGTATATGTATAAATATTTGTATTGAGTTCATTTTTATTTGGAATATTAATTTGCACTTAAGGTTAACCTATGCAATACTTTATATAACAAACCATTTCAAGTTATACACATTAAGATATGTTTAATTTCTTTCAATTTGTTTACAAATATATTCATCCATTAAACTAAAATCACGATGTCCGAGTGACCATGTATTCGCACTAGTCTGCACCGGTCGCAGTTCTCGATTAGCTGCCATCCGATTACTCGATAATTGCTTGTCTGAGTGGCTTTCAGGAACTATTTGTGCCAAGCTGGGACAGTTAGTGATGTCAATTTGAATGGAAGCTTAATTATAGTGACAGTAACTAACAATGATCCCATCGCTATGATCTAGCTGATAGATAATATGTATTTGAAGATATCTAGAATGCATATGTTACTGCACGTGTATCTACTCGTATTAAATTAAATATATTTTAATTGTGTACCGTATGAGAACTTTTTAATAAGTTAATTATTATTTACATTTTTGTTATTCCAAATCGCAGTGTAACTTCCTTCAAGAACTACAAATATTATATTCTATAAATATTTACTCTTATTTAATACAATAAGAGTGAATCTATGTGTACGTCTGTGGAATTAAAGCTCTTAAACGAATGAACTGATTACAGTGCGGTGGAAATCTTTAACGTGTAATCGGTGATTACTTTTAAGAGATTTTTGTACTGTGGGTTACTTAAAAATATTAGTTCTATATTTTACTTGTTAAAATATTTATAAATAGCTATAATGTAGATACAAAATAGCTTTATAAGCTTTTATTTACTACTTCATCTGCGTGACCATGATAAATCGGGATGAAATGTACATAAACCACCACAAATTTTAAATATAATAAAATGTAACAACCACACAAACTCGTTTTTGCATCTATAGTATTAGTTGGGATATGGAGTACTTATGTTTTTATTTTATATAGATTAAGCTTAATAAAAGCTTACATTCTCTTTGACCGTTAAGAGAACTTGCCTAAAATACTATAGGTATGTTATACGTAAAGAAATGAAAAGAATAGGAACCTATCACGCGGTAGCTATAAAAAGCTAAGAATTGGACGGACGCAAAGGCTAGCATTTACGACTCACATTTACAAGTCTAACACTTGGGTTATTGTTCCTTAGAGGCACGATGTGAAAGTGGAATGAAATAGTGACAGGGGGCAAAGAGACAGAAGGGAGAACGAAGGGTTTGGGTTATATATTATTTGATTAAAAAATTACATTTATATATCATCATGATTGCTACAGACCTATTTTAAGGGTACCTAAATATTTTTTTTTTCAAATCTGCAGAATAGGCATGATTATTGCTTATACGTAATTTAGGTTAAATATTTAGGTTCTTTGATTTCAATTAAAATTACAGACTTCATATAATTAATGATGTCATAGGTATATTTCGTTATAAGGATGATAAAAAACTAATAATATCCGAAAGAGAAAAAAACGTTTAAAATTTTTTTAATCCAAAATTCAACAAGTCTATTTTTTTTTAATTTTGAATGTAGTATATTAACTACCTACATTCAAAATTAAAAAAAAATAGACTTGTCTCATCAATTAAAATTACCACTCTTGGGTGGATAGTAAGCAATGAATTATTCAGAGCGACCCACTTACGAATGTCGTAAACTTCAGTAGAAACTCACCTGCAGCTCTCGAGTTTTAACTTCATCCACTTGAACTGTATTAATGCTCTAATTATAATTGGAATGTAAATGTTGAATTTAAATTTATTTGTGCAACGGTGAGTAGTTATACATATTTTGACTCTATGTACCCTCTCTCACTAAATAACGTCGCAGTTGTAATATTCTAAAGACTATGAAATTCCTCAATCATTATACAAAATCTTAATTTTTAGTTTTGGTTACTTTGTATTACTTCCCATACAAGAATATCCTTTTATAATAACGGAAGGCTCAGGGGATTGGTTGTAAAAGTTGATGGAATTTATACGGAAAATGTACGGTACATTCGCTTAAAAGTATGTGTTTCCAAATAGTTGTTTGCTTTTTGCTTAAAACACTTTCCGGGGCTTTTACTTCGTATATATTGGAGTAGTTTAGCTATGTAACTAAACTACTGCCTTTTAGAAATAGTTTGCTCAACGATATATGATTGTAAAATTACGTGCAGTGCATGCAAAGAATTTACATATATAAGTTTTCTAATGCAAATATGAACTTTGTGACTAATTAAGAATGTATTATAATTATTGATGGAAATAGGTATCTGCTAACGGCGGTTTGCTATATAAGTACGCTATTACGGTGTTTCTTCTCATCCAATGGCTGTCTCTGTATCAGGTCTAATATAGACGGTATAAAATCTGTACAGTGTTGTTACAGTACAGTACAGTAGAATTGCTCATAAAGTTGTTGGTCCGTAGTGTTAAGTTTAGTAAAGAATATAGGCTGCTTTTTATTTATTCCACTGGATATGAAATATCCTGTTTACGCAGATGAAGTAGCAGCCAAAATCTTATATAAAATCTGATATAAATACCTTTGAAAGAAAGTCTACGGCTCCTTTTATACTTGCGGGATTCTTTGTCATATAATATTTCTGCTGAGATTCTTTGTTTTTCTGCCCTTTGTTCCAAGATAACCGGTATCGCAATATAATGGGCATGCCAACGTTGCTTACCTTTGTAAACCATTTTTCTTTCCGCTTTTAAACTGGATTAAAGCACTTTTCCGATAAATGTCGCGACATTGAGATTTCCTGTCAAGTTTTGTGGATTTTATTATATTACATTAACTTTCTCCCTCGGCTTCACCTTGAATCTGATGTCTTCTGTTCCCTAGAGATCTTAGCGATATCTTCAGTGCTCAAGGTGTATCTATTAAAAAGTTAGTTTGCATTGTTCCTCTTCTCATAACTGCCCTATATATTAATAAAGTAAGCTTCTTTGCTGTTTTACCTTTACATTTGATCATTGCGACTGATTAATTTGTTACTTAGTGTAATAGTACATATAAAATTTCAGGACTTTTTAAAAATATTCTTGTGCTATTTGCTAGTTGTCATTAATACAATTTGTAAAATGTTGCATTTTTCGAATCGAAACAATAACGTTTTCACTAGTTGTATACAACTATTGAAAATATTATTGTTTCGATAATTAAATCTGATATCTAAAATTCTCTTTTAAATATTGCTCTCATATTGCATATAATGCATACCGCAAATGTCCTAATCTTTATTTTATTATTTATTTGGAGGGCCCAGAATATTATTTTCAACAATTTAAAATCCATTACTATAAAACTCTAATTACAGATACTTACAATTACAAAGATATTATATAAGTCTAGAGTAAATATTTACAATTATAATAGACTAGGTTCACAATTATAATAAACCATATATATTATTATAATTGTGAACATAGTCACTAGTTCAATGTAACCATATTTGCATATACTTATATAACGGCCTCGATGCTCTTACGGTTTAGCATACCGCCTTGCTTCCCATGGTCGCGGGATCGATTCCCCTCACGATACAAACATTTGCATTCATGAATGTGATTATTTGTATTGGCTTGGGCATTTTCTATATATAAAATATACGTATTTACAGAAATTATATCTATGTATGTCTTTGTATCATCCGTCTACCTATATATAGTTCTGCCTAGTTTGGGACGGAATAGTTGTTATGTGAGTTGTTATTAGATATTATTATATTTAAATCCTAAATAAAGTTTATTTCCCTTCTCTTTTTTAGTATACCTAAACCCCTTTATAACTAACAAAGGCATACCTTGCGCTTAAAACTCCATTAAAGAAGGTAAGGGTTTAAGTAATGCACCTGTGTCCACTCATGCATTCGACTTTGTCGTTTGCAGCGTTAATTGTCGTTGTTTGGTCCTTGTGGTGTTTTGACCTCAATACATGTTAATGAGACTGCCTTGTATGTTAGTGGGTAATTTTAGACTTTTAAGTCACTCGTATGTACAGTAAATGGAATACACTCAAAAGCCACGATTTATGAAATTAAACAATTTGTTCCATTAGAAGTAATGTGACTACTTTAAAATCATAAAAAATATTTAAAAAAAACTACGCGATAACGTGGATACTAAAATAGTTAAAATTTAAAAAAAAATCAGATTGATGTTCACCTGCATCTAGGGTCTAGCGGTTTACTTCCAATAGTCGTGTATACTATTCCTCGTATAATGGAAATATTTCTATTCTTGATTATTGTTCGTATTGATCTGGGTGTTTTCTATGTATATTTAGTACATATTTGAAAAAAATGTGTATAAGTATTTTTATCAGGTCTAGTATCCAGACTACAAACTTTGCTTAGCTCGAGACTAGATATTACTATGTGAACGATTTTTATATAAAAATAGGCTAGTTAGTATTTTGTGTTTTATATAGTATAATAAAACATTTGTCTCTTGGTGATAGTGCTATAATTTTATGAATATTATACCTGGGTTTTACCTTCATATAACACCCTATAAAATGATTAATGTATAGAAATATAAACAGTTAATGGTAGTTAATAGCGAAATACAGGAGTTTTACGTTTTTTATAGAAGAATAACCAATTCAAAATTATTCAAACACGTAATCCAGATGAACCAAACCATACTTACTCATATAATTAAAAGAATATTCGACACAATACTTAATTAATTAATGATTTTCATTTCCCGGAAATATGTTACTGAAAAGTATATGTAATTAGGAAGGGACTGCATATATAATCTATTAACTTCTAGTAACGGCTTTGTGCTGACTTTATGGAATAATATTAATGCCATAGATATCGCGTGTAAATGGCTTCTAAGAACATAACAAATGTTTATAACGTAGACCCTATCGTAGAGTAACCGGGGCACATGCTACGCGCCGTAGTAAGCGGTGCTACGCAATTACCACTAAACTTATTACGTTAGCTTTTCAGGATTTTTCTAGAAGGATATTCTTTAGCTATTTACTTTTCAATTTATGTTGAATAAATTTCAATAATTTGTTTGACAATGCATCTATACTCACGCGTTGTTAACTATAATATATGTGAATTTTATTCGATCTTCTAACGGAAATATCCTCTATCATTATCATAGTATTAATTTGCAAATGTTTTATTTTTTTCAGGTAATTACTTTCCTTACTACTCTTCATATCAAGACATTTATTAGGAGTAAGTATTTTATGAATTCAATAAACATAAAATAAGAGATAAAATTGAAGATAGAATTATTAAATAATAGCAACGAGAAAACTTTAATAATTTATTTTAAATATTCAGGAACTTCTATCATCATCATCAACACCTCTATATCATCTATCATATGATTATTGTACTTAGGTTTTTCTTCTATATAATCAAAGTGTAGTAAATAACACTTAAGTCGACATCGTCCTATGATGAAATTTAAATTCTGCGAGTATCCTCCTGCTTTCTGCAATTTATTTCGTTCTGATAACGTGATTGATATGTTGATGAAATTAAGTCACGTTTAGAGTGTGAGTGATAAGCTACTACTTTATTGGACAAGTTCTTAAACTGTTTCTTAATTAAGAAGGGATCTGTTGTAGTAACTAAACTTGCTAATGTAAGCTAGTACTAAAAACAAGTAACTGTTCCTCTAGTAGTTTGGGACCAAATAGTTTTGTTACTCGTTGATTCCGACATAGTTTTCGAATGAAAGTTTTGAAAGGGCAACGCTCTTTGAATTTTGTCTCTTGAAGCTATTAAGAAGATACATCGTAATTAATCTTGGTTATGTAGCTGTTTAATTAATCTATCTCATCTTTTGATGATTGCGTATCGATTCTCTTCAAAATATAAATGTATAGACGTATACCGATTTAGTAACTACCTTATATAAAAATAGTCGGACCTATGTTGAACTGCGTGCCACCTTGAACGAAGTGCCCGAGCAGACAACTTTCTACAAAACTACTTTCTTTATACCGAGGCACAATTATATATTATTGCAACTAGAATACATGAATAGTTAAATATTGAACTAAATAATGTATTTGTGCATCAAGATACGCATTTGCTGTATTGGTATAACTTTCCTACTAACAACTTGACTCGCAACAATTCAACATGTGAAGTTAGCTGCAATTCAGAGCTTCATCAGCAACTTGCCATATAGTAAATGCCACAGTTTCATTTACTCTTTGTTTCAATTGTTCCACTGTTAGTCTTTTGCACTTCCTACTGCACATGAATATGAAATGAATATTACTTTCCGTAATTATTTCTGTTTTCTTTCATCCTATGAAGTAATGAGCTATTGTCTACGTGTGCAAGTAAACATATCACAATTATGCATTCTACAATATAATAGCTGTATATAAGTTTGAATGAGATTTATATATAGCAAAGTACCTATTTGATGATTTGTATTTACCATTCATTATTTTCTGGTCGTGCTTTTTTTTTTTATTAACTTTTTTTTAATAAAAAAGCTGGTAATTGTGTATATAATAATATATACCGCAACTACAATGTCCGTCCTCGTCATACGTTCTATCCTCTAAATTCCATTAGGATGCGTTAAACGATTAGTCCATCAACATTCTCTTCTTTTTCTCTTCCATCAAACTCTTCTTGTAGATACGACGCGACTCTAACTTTTCCGTGATCTGCTTGATGTAATGTATTTACGAACAAAAATATGTACATAAACTATATCTAAATATAAATACACTACCAAGTAATAATGTTTTTTTTTATAATTCAGTGTACTTTTTTGTACTTTAGAACAAAGTAAATAATAGTAATGATTATAGATATAGTTGTCTGTTCTCTAAAACTTTGCTTTGGAACATATGCACTAGCTACGAAGGCGATATCGCTATCTCGTTACTAAACTCACTAAAAGTTTCGGAAAACCTAAAGTTTAATTACTTCAGTTCTTTTACTACATACTTTTAGTAAGTGGATAAATTTATATACGAGTGTAGCGCCAGATTCCCTATGCTTCGTTTATAAAGAATAGATAAAATATATAAATTAGACTTTATTAATAGTTTATTAGTAATACCAGCGACTACATTAGTATGTATATTTATAAAGCGCATATATTATTTTATTATTCATTCATTAATAAAATTGTAGATGGCGTATTAAAAATATTCAAAAAATTTGTATTCCTCCGTCCTTGGGGAATTTTTTCTCGGGATTCTTTAGTCTATATTTATGTTTAAAAAAAATCCAATATTTATATGCAACATATTCTAATATGGACATGTAGTGTTTGTTACAACGATATCGAAAATTGAAAATGCTAAACGCATTATCTACCCTACCAGAGAGAACAGTAGTGTCAGTATATTATTTTGTGTGTTACATTAATTATTTCTATCAATATATGGATTGAGTGAGTTACAAAGCAAAACACGGCGTTTGTTGTCTGTAATTCTTAACTTAATGTATTCATAGCCGAGTTATTGCTTTGTATTATCACAGTCCCTTGCACTCTCTATATTTTTCCTTAAAATATTATTTGTTACAATCCATGTTGAATGACGCTATCTCATCATAAAAGTGTAACTGTCTTGATACAAAGTTTTAAAGTATTTCTTCAAAAGTTTTAATTCAAACAACCGACTGAGTGAAAACACAAGATAATAAGTATACAAGCACAAAGCTTAATTAAATCTTGTTTGTTTCAACAAACAGATACATTATATACACAAGTACATTGTTTAATTAATTCCTTCCAGTTTTATTCTATTCAGTTCGCCGCATCGCTGCCTATTGTAGCACTTGTTCGCTAATGAACTTCCAATTTTTGGTAACACGAACGAAATGAATTAAAACTGTTTTACGGACCTTTTATTATTTATCTGCCATTTCAATAATGTAGTAGAGTACTTTCCTGTGTAAAACTACTACTGTTGGAAAGAAAAAAAAATAACGGCACAGGATTATTTGCGGTTTTATTTATTATTACTAAATTATGTTTATAATACATACTAAGGTTATGCTTTATAATCCATTGTGAAAATGTATTTGTCTGTCTATTGATTTATTACGTTTTCAATACTAAACGGTTGAAGGTATCTTAATAAAATTTGAGATAAAGATTGTATGACGAGGATGGAAGCGGCCTATCCTATTTATTTTAACAAACAGATGAAATCGCGGGATCTGCTAGTACAGTATACAACATCGCAGTTATAAATACGATTATAAATAGAGCCACTTAACATACAGCAAAAAAATAAGATGACTTATGATTTTATTTTAGTCACAATAGAATTTACTGTACCGCATAAGTAACTAAATTATTCACCGGTGAACAAAGCTTCTGCGACATTTGAGTCCCGTTCTTGAAATACTCCGTTGTCAGACGCAGACAGAATAATAATTAGACCCTAATTAAATAAGAATACAAAAATTATAAAAAGAAATAAAACCAAAATTTATTTGCATTGAAACAATAGGCAATGTGAACTTCATTTTGGCAGCTGATCAAATCGTTGTTAAACATAAAATGAATACGAAACATTTAATATTTAACAATTGACTAGATCCTTCGACTTCTTGTAACTTCGTTTGTACAATCATTTACGTACTATTGAACCTATATGTAAGGGACATATCATTTTTTAAGATATGTACTTCCTAACATCTACATATCTTCATATGAAAATTGATTAAGATCCCATCCGCCGTCTAATCGTGAAAATGCTTAGCGACATTACATATATTTTTTAGTATTGACTTCAATTCAACGTAAATACACAAAGCAAAAAAACTGTCCCAGTTTACAAAAAATATACTCAAATAACAACATTAGGTATCTCCCGTAGTCAAGTCTCAAGAGATGCTGTCCTGAATTATAATATGCAATGAGACTTCTGTCTGTTTTGGACAGTATTTCATTGTTGTTTGGAATAATTATATTAGACATCATAGATATTTAAATATAATAGTTGCTTTGTGAATTTAAATAATGTTCAAACATCAACAAATACCGTGCATCGTTATCGTAGATTACAGATAAACGTCTTCCAGACAACGTCTGTATGACTTTATTTAGAAATTCGACTTTTGTAGAAAATATTTATTTGAAATAATGAAGAATATATTAGTCTAAAAGACGTAAAAGAGTGTAGTTATTCATGTCTGAATAAGTACACTACAGGTTTTTAGACCAATATAATGGTCTTCAAACCAAATCATAAATTATTAATATATTAGTGTATTGAAATATTTTTTAATTTATTATAATATTTGTATTGTTGATAACTATTGATTACAGACATAAAAATGCCTCGGTATTTGTATATATATTGTATATATAAGAAGAAGAGGTAGGATTATTTATTTATTTTGAAGTGCATTTGCAGTATCAAGATGTATGTGTAGAATAATTAGAAAAGATTGTAATAGATACGCGTATTTCGATAGTATATAAATATGCGTGTTTTACATAAAACATCCCTTTGACATCTGATCAAGGGAGAAACATTAGAAGTTGAATTAGACACTCCACCGATGGTACACATAATTTCTCTGGGGATATCGACAGTTAATCTAACGGTCACGTTGCTCACGAACGCTCTCCAGAAATATTGCACTGACGTGATACTTACTTGTAACGATCTAAAAGCAGACGGTATCTATTTGATAAAATCCAGCCGAATATAACCGGAAAATTTTGTAATTGTACTTTAACTTTGGCAAATGAAATGGAACGTATTTTAATGTTTCATTACGAACATATTACATTACATATTAATCATACATATAACGTATTAAGCATACGCGGTAGCCGTCATTATTTTATAATACTCAGAAACTGAATCAATACCCACAAGTTTATTAAACTATTTTATTCATACTCATCAATTTTAAAGTATATATTAAATAATAAATATTGCCTACATAAAAGCAATTATGGACAACTGGCGACATGACGGACCAATCTATTTTTATAACTCATTTCATATATATATATATATATATAAGAAATTTATATAGGTAAGCACCCCTATTTCGGAATTTCCTAAAGTACTACCTACTAAATATTGCAAATATTATTCTTATATAGAACTATAGTAACAACGTTGACTAGGATATTATTTACATATAATTTAAATCTGTTTAGTCTTTTAAGTGCGACGGAATTACTGTTAATAAAATATTAAGGATTAATGGTTAGTAGTTATTCCGTCGCTCTTAAATGTTTTATATTTATTTATTAATAATGAATTTAGGGTTTATATTGAGATGATATATAATTGTAGGATTTGCAAATAATGAATGAAAAATACTGGTATATCTAAATGACAAAAATAAACTTTGGTACATTATATAGAATACTACATTAGGTACTTGGTAGAAACTTCCAGGATTAGGTTCGTTATATAATTTATTACCATTAATAAAACAAAATCTTATAAAAGATTAATTATAACATGTTCGGTGTAAAAAAGTAGCGCAATTAAGGAAATATCTCATCTATTTTATAATATTTTCGATACCGAAATTTTGTAGTATTAAATTTATTATTTCCTTAACAGTATTAATATTAATTTTATTATTTAAATTTATATTATACTTTTATATACAACAAGATAATGAACAGATACTTTTACCTCCTTGTACTTAACTTATAATACTATGCTTTTATAAAAACTAAAAATCTACATTTATAGCTAGCTAATCGTGTCAATGTAAGTTACCAAATTTTGGTTCAACTTTTTTAACTTACAAGTTATATATGCTTGTTGTTTATTTAAAGGGATTAGATAGTCTACGCACTTCGAGTTATATATTATAATTAAATAACAATGATATTCGACGTAAAATTACGCCTTCCTTTTAATATCAACTATGTAAGATCATTGAAAAAACCTTTAATATACTTTTCGTACATGATAATATGTTATCATTATATCAGGTTAAAAATGAGAACTGTGTGATATAATGTACCTAATAATAATAATATACCTTTTTCACAACTATTGTCCCAGATGGTGTAATTAGTCAATTTTCTACAGAGACCGCAACTTCGTACTCGTATCATTTTATTGTTTGTAAACTGATTGAAATAAAACAAACACTGTCTTTAAAGGAAGCTTACAGGAACAGTGAAAAAAATATTTAATGTTCTATTACGTTAATTAGGGTAATATAACTATTAGTGTTATAGACCGCGATTTTTATTAAGTAATCATTCTCAATACGATATATTTTGTAGATTTTTTTATATGTAAAATATAATTTATATAGAAAAAATTGCTGGCACATCATGATTATGCTGCTGTGGCAATTTATTGTGTATGCGTGCAAATAAATAATTACATTTATTCAAGAATGTGAATATTGAAACGAATTTAATCTATCACTTTCAAAATTCACAATATTGACTACTCAATATCTGTTCAAGTACCGTTTGAACGGATATTGGGTAGTGGCAGTTGTCCATGGTGAATTCCGACATTTCTTACTAACTTATGTCATGAATACATTCCAAAAATATAGACTATCTCAATATTCTGAATCTAAATTAGGTTGAAACATGTCGTTCGTAGAACATAATAAAGTTGTCAGGCAGTTATGTTTCTGGCTTTTCATTGATAGTCTGTACATGTAATCTTCGAAGTTATACTGTTACAGGATTATATAAGAGATCATATAGTATGAGTATATGTTACTGTAACTCAATTGTCTTCACTATATAGATATTAAACTAATAAAGGCCTGCCTTTCAGTATTTAAACCCTGACCTTACAACTTTTTAGTTTACCTTTTCAAGTATTACAATTTTATATCTAAATGACGTAGTTAGAGGCTGTAAAAGATTTCTCCGAAATAATTGTTACAGAAAATTTTTAAAATTTTGTTAATAAGTATGAAAATGTTTCAAACTTATTCGTTTCAAATTTCAGTACCGAATGCAGTTATAGTCTGAATTTCAAACTGAAATGCCGCAGCTATGTCAACTAAAGGTATGTCTCAGCAACATTTACCAAGTGTCCAACAATTTGAGAGGAATTTAACAATGCTTTGTTGCGTCGTATTGTGGACTATCAAAGCCTTAGTGCTGTAATTAAACGTGTTTGTTCACTGTTTCAGTATGTATCAAAACGTTTGTGGAATATGTAGTTTATGCACTAATAAATATGATACATATCTGAATAATATTATTACTGTTAAATGGTTAGTAGAATCTGTAATAAATGTTAGGAACCGTAACGTTTGATTTCAAAATTTGAGTGATATTAATAATGGAAAACAGAATATGGAAGATATTATGAATTTTTAATATTATTATTCTATTAATATATAAATTTACTATAGTAATAACTGTGCAAAAACTATGTAAATATTATACATCAAAATATAAATAGTAATACAATAGTAATTTAAAAGGGAAATTAATAATTAAAATATAATAATATGATTTACTTAATTTTAGAATCTATATTTATTTTTTAATAATATTGCTGATAGTTTTATAGTATTACGATATCTATAATAACAATAAATTATGTAATCATATTGATTAAACCCCTATATCAACACAATGAATCAAATACGTGGCTGTGGAAACAAGATCGAGATGCAAATTCAAGATAAATTGTCAGTAGCTGTGGATTTCAAATAGAGATGTATGTATAGTAGTTTATATAAATCAATTGACTATTGAAGTTATCCCACTGCTAGCTTATTCAATTGAGTTGTCATTTGAATACAGTAGTAGGCACAGAATCTCGGTTCTACAATCTACATAGAATTCTGTGATTTAGTTTGCTCAACTTTTATCAATCGCGTATCCGTAGTTCGACATTGATTTGATAGAAGTAACAGACAGGAGTAAAACTTCGACTTTTCAATAACAAAAAAACAGTATGTTTATTTAAGCCGAAAGCCAATCGATTTCTGATAAGGTAACAATGTAAGACATAGGGATAATGAAAATCTTACATGTTTTATTTTTTAATTAAGTCGCTTAAATTGTTTTTAGACGATCGATTACTTTTAATATTAATTTTCAAAATTTAACATTTCAGAATAATAACAATTTCCTCATTGAAATCGAAAGTCAATATATTTCGTATAATCCTAAAATTGGGGACAAAGTTAGTCAAAACGAAAATCTCACTTGTTAATTTTTTTATTAGGAGACTTAATTGTCTTTGAGAGATTACTTTGAATATTCTAAAATTACGAATGTTGAATTGTCGTCAATGTAAAAAGGTTTATTTTCCAATTACGCTCACGTCGCTTGACGGAAGAGTGTGACGGAATGCGAACAATTTATTTTATTCTGCTTCCAAATAAGGGGTTTGCTTTCCGAATAGAAGAGAGGAGCATTCGCATGAAAGGAGCCTTTTGTGTGGAATTCCTTAAAGTGATGCGAGATGTAAACAGTTTCCTAGGGTTTGTGTTTGCCGGAATGGAATGGGGTAATTTAATTTTGCAGCGTGTGTTTGTGACCTCACTTTATTGTTTCAAACTAAATACTGCTTGCTACCTTTTTGTTTTATGTTCTATATTGTTTTATCTCGTTTGTAGGGATTACTAAGTGTTGACATTAAACTTAACGTTGTAACTGTGTCTGCAACATATGCGATTAGCTTAAGAGTGACTAAATTTAAGTGTGCAGAAATAATATAATTATTGTCTGCATATGTTTATACTTGCAAATCTCGGAAGGTAGCCGATTGATTGGAGTAAAATGTTTACGTAATTAAAATTCAATTATATTCTTACATTACACGAAAGTTTACTATACGTATTTATGCAACTTACATATTTTCATTAATCATAAATTACATCATATTTTCTGAATGTATACGTATTACGCATGGCGGAGGGGTCAACAAAGTGTTACATTGAAGGACAAGGGGTGGGGGCCTAAATTTTGTGACATCGACAAAATGTGTGACCTCACATTAGTGAAGGGAGAGCGTCACAAATGTGAGATTTGATTAGCAACTACGTGGGGGAGATCAAAAATCAAGTAATACATGTAACGTAATTTCTATATAATTTTTTACTGTGCATACATTGTATTATATTTACATATTATTGCTATTCATGATCAGTACAGAACTACAGATATTTTCATTTCTATACAAGCTGGAGATTTATTTACGTACAGAGATTATTTTTTATCCTAATATTATATTAAGTATCGAAATAAATCTAGTGACCCGGGAAGTACCTCTATAATCCCTTTCATAGTGTGTCAAACCAGATCCAAGTTTCCTGACGTATACCTTACTCGAAACCCGGATGAAGCACGGATAAAAGGATGACAAAAGTCATGATTTACGTTGATATCACAATCTCGGCGAAATACGGAAGGTGCTGGAAGACACGAATTATGCCTCGGTTCCGCGCCCCGTGAGGTGAGATAAGTCGACGGTGTTTTTATGATTTCCACAAGCTCGATATTTTTATCTATATTATACCTTTTACCATTTATTCGTACATAATGGGCACTTAATGTTAATTGAACTATAAATAATTATTCAATAACGTTATAGTTTAATATATTTTTTTAATCGCTATATTCGTATATTCATTTTGGCGTACTATTATGGTAATACCACAGAGCAATTAAAATAATGTTTTGTTCATATTTTTATTATTATAAAACCGCATGACAGTGGGTTTCTGAATATATTGTTAGTGGAAAAATTATTCGATTTAAAAAACTATTATGAATAATAAAAATATCTCCTATATTTCTACAAACATTTTGTACAAATGCCATAAACATTATTTCCGTAATTTAAACAATTTATGAATTTTATTCTGAAGTTTAGAAGTGAAATTTTAAGAATGGCTCTTTTAAAGAGCACAGACATAAGAAAGAAAGTTTGCGAATAACAAAGAAACAGCTCCGTTGGATGTTCCACATAATTTGCTAGAACATCAAGAGCATCAAAGCTTTATTATTTAAATAACGCTTTAGATCAAACGCTTGGTGTGGAATTTGGTGCTTAATTAAAATCAGCTGATTCTTTGTTTATAACTAAACTATTTGTTCTGATTAATGGTACGTTTCTATTTACAAAGTAGTTTTCAATATTGTTTCTTTAATTAGTTTCATTATTCAGGTCACTTTCTATTAATGGTATTAGGTCCTAAAATAGCAAGCCTAGAAAAAATAATTCTATATAAATATACTATAATTGCCATATATGTGCTATTTTTGGAAGTAGTATACTTTTATATCTGTCTGTAAATAATAATTATTAAACTTCTATACATCTTTATAAAAACCCATGAAACCTCTACTAATGAATTTTAGTTCTCCATATAATGTAAGGAAATGTTTTCGTTATTATAAATAATTAAATGTTTTAGAAATAACCTGCATTTTAACAAAAATATAATTTATTTATACACAAAGCATAATTAACTTTATATACATTATAGAATTATAAAATAATACTTATACTATTTATTAAATGCTATATCTCACTTGTATATATTTTAATTAATAACATATCTTATGTAATATATAGTAATTATTCATTTAGTTTATTGTAACACGTGCGTAATGGTTATAATGAGATGTATGTAGATTTTAATTTTAGATTCTGTTCTTCCAACTACTTCAGAGCCATAACCTTATAGGTGACGGTTATGAAATAGTTGGAATATAAAACGATCAGTTCTAGACAATGAATTATTTAGAAAAAATATTACTTTATTTTATGTAGACAGATTACATATCTAAATATAATTGTATATGCATTGCTGGTATTTGTACTCGTAATAATAATAGTCCAGGACAATTCACACAACGCTATGAGAAAATATATTTAGAAATATGTTTTTGGATAATACGTACATAATATATCTACATATATATAGACATCACCTAGATGAATAGGAACAATCATATCATTCTCATAAATGCAAAGATTTGCTCCGTACGAGAATCGAAATAAAATCGAAAGGCTTTTAGGATTGTTTTGTATGCAAGAACTGAATTCAATAGGTTTTCATATTTGAATCGCAATGTTAGCATTAGTACATTTCTATTTATTTGGATTACACGACATGTATAATAATATTATTGATAAAAGTGGATATTTTTCTACCCCTTGTTTGCATCTGTGTAGTAACTACTATTTAAATAGTAAACTTAAACGGATTTCTTTATATTACACATTAAGGCCCCGATCTCATATAAACTAAAGATAGTCTCGCAAAAGTTAACCTATTTTAAGTTGATATATAATCTGTGGTAACATCTATAATTTAAATATAAAATTTTTATGATGTAACTTAAAAAAAAAGGTTACTATATTTCGTTAATTATTTAGAGAAATAAAAATTTTAACCATAAGTTTTCTTTTACAGTAATGATGACCATGATTATCTGTAATTATTTCGTATTTTAAAGTTATTATTATATCAAATATACGTTCGGAAATATTTGTTGCATCAAAACCTACAACAGTATAAAGTTGTAGTAGTAATAGTTCTAATAATAGTTCATGGGGAACTACTAACTCTACTGTCTAAAAAAATTTAATGTACTGTAAACCTAAACTGTTATACAGGGAATATTTATCTACTGACGTATGCACCTTTGTAATATGCGATTTCCAAGTTTTAATAATTATGAGAAACCCTTTTTTTGTAACTGTAATGCCAAGCAAACTGACTTTCGCCGTCATGGAATCTGGCAACCGTAACTTGTAAGCATAAATAGCTTTACGATTATCCTTATCACGTATTACGGCCGCAGTACCACTCACGCATTATAATTAAGGATGACTAAAATGTCATACCTTCGTATCCTGAAATTTCACTGCTAATCATCACTCCCCGACAAAAATACAGTTTACATAACAAAATGCTTTACCGGTAGAAATAGGTGAGACCCAGATTACTTTATGAAAACTCCAAAGTCGACGTAAAATAAGGACAATTATAAATAGAAAATTAGATGTAATTAAGTGTATAACATTACCTTATTAATCTGAGGGACAGCGGTGGGGTCGCCCACTGTCACGTTGGAATATGTCAGCAAAATTTCAGATGAAAGTGTTGAGCACGGGTTCTGAATATAAGAAGTGAATATTAGACTATAACTATACGGGATAAGCGAACCACTAGCACTTATTATACCTGCTTTTCTTGAATACTATCATCATCATTAATCATAGTTATTATATTATATTTAGTTCACTATATTGTAGCTATGATTTTATCGTAATAACAGAGTATAGATTTTATATACAACATTCACAAAAAAATTTAACATACTCATTGCTACACATTGCACAACAATTTTAAAATACAACAACTTAAAATAAAATCCAGTCATTTTGGCGAAACACTCTATAATCGAATTAGAAACTCGTTTTGGAGTCGATTTTGTTAAGTTTTTCACAACTATAATAACAAAACAAGAAAAATCTCATTTTACTATGATTTAGATTGGTCTTGTGGATGGAATGGAATGCTCCCTGAGCTAACGGCTTAAGCTAGCAGGGCACCAGTGGAGAATAAGATAATGAGGTTAGACCATCTAGGGTTAGACCATCGTAACAAATTAATCAGGAAAGCATATGGTTTCCATGGGAAGTATCCGCTTCTACCATGTCCATATGTACCAGGCTAACCTGTTGGGTCATCAGTCTACTTTTATAGTATTCCCCTTACCCCCAAGCAAAATGAAGAGAAGCAGTCAAATAGTCAAGAGATAGGCAGACAACTTTGTATAAAGTTTTCCATTGACGGATCTGTAATACACACCATGGCGAAGTATATATGTTACAGGGACCCAACCTGAAATTAAAATAGATTTATAAGTACAAATTTTTATACTACTAATTTGTTATATATATTGACTTTGTATAAGATATATATATTTAACTAACTAAAATTACTTGAAACTATTATATGTATTAAAATTTTTAGACTATACTAAGCATCATAGATTAGAAAATGTAGATTAGACGTGTTGAGCTAAACAAATAAGTTGCTGTATTTTGTTTCAAAATAATCGATTGCTATCGTTACGAAATAAACTAACGCGTAAGCCTTCGCTGTCAAGTCTCTTAGAGGAAACTAAGCGAACAAATACACCGTCTCTTTAGAGATGTAACGGTAACATATTATGGGCCTAATAGTCAGGGTCATGGCACTGATTTCCAAAAATTTTTACATCAAAAGTCATCTAAACTATCACCTTATTAATCACCATCACCATCATCGTTATTAATTGCGACTGCGTGTCGTGTGTTAAAAATGGCGACCTGCACTACATCGTCTCATCTGCTCTATTACTTCTTTTTCGTTTAGCGTTCATTTTAACTTTATAGTGTAGATTGTAAGAATTAACATACCTTTGTTCGGCATCCTCCAAATTACCATGCGTCTAGTTTCTGTAAATAAACATTACAATTACAGTCGTCTTTACTATTCATCATGAGATCTGAATCCTGAATTCTGAGTTATGATTGATTGACTGATTCTGAATGAATCTGTATTATGGGGAGCTGAATTTGTATTACTCCCCCTTAAGAATATAGCATCTTACATCTGCGCTACGCGTGCCATGGTTATACGGAATAATGAATACGGAATACCATTAGCTTATTTCACCTACTAATTAGGTAGTTGGTAGGATAGTAGTTAAATCATTTTTTAATCATCGATTGTTGAATGGGTACTCTACTCCGCATGTAACTGTAACTATACACTATGAGGCACCAGTAAAGATAGGACGAAAGGACTTCCAAATTCTGGCTAATTTGGAGGAATTAATCGGATTAGTTTCGGCGAGAACATCATGGAACATGTTCACTATCTGTGTGAACGGCTATGTCTGGACAGACTAGAATTCATCCTTATAAACGGCGGCCTTAATTCGACGGCATCGGTGGTCTAGCAGTTTAGCGCATTTAGCTTCCTATAGTCGTGCTTTCGATTCCCCGCATGGTGTAAACATTTATAATCATGAGTATGATTTTTTGAATCGGTCTCGGTGTTTTCTATGTGTATGTATTTACAAAAAAAAGATATTTAAGTATTTCTATCAGCTGTCTAGTATTCATAACACAAGCTCTGCTTAGTTTGGGAATAGATAGCGCTGTTTGAGTTTTATAAAAGTTGTAAAATAGTCGTGAATATTGAACAATACCATCGATCCTTATGGCGCTATTTGCAATCAAGGCAAGCAACAGACAGAAAAGTAATGACAGTGGTGACATTATAATTGGAATGGTTTAAGACGATTTCTGGCTTCGAGTCTGGCTTTTATATGCATTGTTGAGTGGAGCTTATCACTCTTTGATAGCATTCACCTAAAAGGTTATTGAAATTATACATTCGGATCAACTGAGGTCATTTATTTATTGTTAAGTTAATCGAGCATAAAATTATTCTAGTTTACAAATATGAAATAATAGTTTTGTATTGGCGACTCCAGTTACTAAAGTGATAATAGTGGCTGATTTCTAAATAGAAGTAACAGAGTTTGATAAGTATTAGACAAATAGATGGATATTTACTTTAGTATTCGTATGTATAATGGTCATATTTACAATATATAGGCCTCGGTAATCCAGCGGTATAGCACACCGCCTTACTTTCCAATGGTCGAGGGTTCGATTTGTTGGTGCAAACATTTGTATTCATGAGTATTTGTATTTTTTTGTTCTGGGTGTTTCTATGTATTATATATGTATTCGCTATGTTTGTATATATATGCATCGCATCATATGACACCCACGAAATTATTGATGACAAATTATATTTTTATCCCACTAGTAATAAAAAAGGAAATATAGAACTTTTTTAACGCTAAATTATAATAACATAAAATCTCGTTTTGAATCTAAAATAAAATCGGTTGAAGTAACAATTAATCAATTTAGCGTGAAACCTAGAAACCAACCTATAAAAGATCTGTATACTATTGAAATCTCACATTCACTGAATAGGTCTTTTCGCCTCTCAACTACAACGGCTCAACATGCATCTTCTTCCGATACTTGTAGCTGTACTGCTTTGCTGTCTGAACATAGCATCAGCTTTACATGGTGAACACAACTATCCTCCTCATAGACGACAAAATGGTAAGACTTTTAATATTTGTACCTGACATGGAAACCATCGTTGTTAGTTCCTGGTGAATTCGCCATGGTAGGTTAAAAACCTTACTTTATACTTATGCTGTCGTCCTACATTGGTACAACGCCAGCGTATACAACAATTTTTGTCTGTCTGTTCCGGCTAATCTCTGAAATGTCTGGACCGATTTTGAGGGGACTTTTATTAGCAGCTACCCTCTAATTAACTTTTTTGTTAAATTCGACACAGACGAAGTCGCAGCTAAATATATAATCAGACAGTCAATTTTTATTTCACTATAACAATGTATACATTTTTTTTAATTTACAGGATATAATATATAACTTGCGCATGTAGTTACATAACCTCTCTCATGTATAACTGTACACACTATTAAAACCAGGGTGGGTCATTTTTTTCAGGATAGACTAGCTCAAATCAACTCAAAATTTACATTTTTCCTTCTTTTATTTTAATCAGTGTGGGGAAAAGTGTTAATTTCTTTCATTTTGTTGGTTCACTCTTTGGCCTCAAAACACAGGGGTGGAATATTTTTCGAAGCAGGTTGTAGCAATATATAAAAATAAATGGTATTGTTGATGACTTAAAAGGTTTTATGTTATTGACGAAATTGTAAGACGATACCTACTGGTTGGTTCCGAACTTTGTGCATCTGGAATTTTGTGAATTGAAGATAGTGGTTTTCGATGAGCTTATAAAATTTCTCTATAATAATTTAACACCCAAAAGACTGACCGGATTTCCGGAAATTTTCATTTTGTGATAAAGTATCCCTAGAAGAGCGCGTTATTCGTATGAGGTTAGCTGCGTATTGCCATTTTGGAACCGCTCTGAATTGGACCTACTTCTTGATTCTAGATAGTTGGACTGGGTGTAGATCCATAGTAAAACCGTTTGAGTGAAAAATGTTGTTTGTTTGTTTGTTACATTATTCAAAAATTTTGTTTGTTTGTTAGTTTATAATGAATGAGAATGCTAAATATTTCCCTTATGGCCTTATGAACCACAAACCAATATGATATAGGACAAATTACGACTACGAGTGGTTCAGTTTTCGGAAAACAGCGCGAGCATTGGAGGTCATAGTAATTGTGAAAAACCATGTTGTGTGTTGTGTTTAAAATATAACGGTCTGCAAAAGTGCTGTTGTGAAAGTTATAAATATCAAAAACGTGGGAAAAAGGATTATATAAAAAAAATAAAAAGTGTGTAACTTTTTGTTAACGTTAACAAAATTGAATTAACGTCAGAGAATTTGTTTTAAGATGTTAAAATGTGTATGTATAAGGATAATAAATTGACACTCCTGGGCTGATTTTGAGGAGTGATGTGTGTTTATATTATAAAACTTACAATTGCATTTGTTTCATTATTTAATAATGAGATGCATATTCTTAATATAAACTGTATATAGAATATAATGCTTGCAGATATACCAACAGAAATAATGTATCCAACTGGCGGTATTGCACCATACAGCCGCTTTGACAATGTTCAAGGTTTCTCCTATTTATTATTTATGTTGTAGGGGCATATCGCAATAAGAAATATAATGTATAATATCTAGACAAATTTAGTTAATTTGTCAAGGTTCAATTCTGTTAAAAATTACTAAATAGAATGAATCAATTTTCACTTCTACCTTATATTTATTAATTTGATAAGACATATCTACTTACGGTCTTATAGTCAGTTAATAAATAGTTGATTCCGTTGTTTATTTTAATGTGTAATCTGAGTAAATGGTCTTCTAGTTTTACTGTATCAAGATTAATATTTTTTAGTAGAACTTGTACAATGTCGTCATCGTGGATACCTACATCTCACGTATTTCAGTCGTCAAGCAGCTTGCTTTCTAAGCTGTGTTATAATTGATAAAATATAACAGTGAAATTATTGAGTACAGAAACATGACACCTTAGTCAAATAAAATTAAGAATCATTTATTTATGTAAGACATTTTAGCCCCCTATGAATATCAAGTTTTTCATGTTAATATTTTTATCCCTACCGTACAGGTTGGTATACAGATTTAATTGGGAAGAACAGTTAAGAAACTCAACCGAATTTCTTTGAATCCCTGGAATGGCAATGCATGTGACCTAGTCACATCAACGTAATGCTCATGGTGCTATTTATGTATATAGGCTAAGGTCACACCTTATTCAGTTACAGAAAAAGAAATTAAGAAAGAATTAATAAATCAACAAATAAGCTTATAAAATATTAATGTACTTTTACAGATGTACCGCAAATCAGAATTGACTACCGAGAAGCCATGGGCGGTACGATTTTTTAAGATACTAATTATACTCTGCTCTTGTTGTTATCTACTTCATATCAAATCAAACTATCTTAATTCATGTGTCTATTATAGACTCTTATAATATGTCAAATCTTCCGTCAGACTGTAACAAATGACATTCCCACATTTCAATGAGTATATTTGAGTTCAACGCTGTTCGTCTCCGATTCTCAAATTCTCCATTAAACCATTGACAACGTATGTTGATGACGGTAAGATTAGACAAATTCGCGGCTACCGCTCGCTAAACTGAAAGATTTTACGACTCTTTTAACTAATTTCTAACTTATATAGGTATATTATTACTATCTTGTGATTTATTTTAGTACATATGCATTATATATTTTTGATATTATGTATACTTTTTAAATATTTATTCCCCGAATATATCGCCACAACCAATAATTTATATGAAATGGTAATCTCCTCCAGACGACTATAGACAGTATTTTCAATTCACTCGATTTTTCTATTTCTGGAATTTTGATGAATGGTACTGAAATTTTTGTGGTGTACGTAATGGTATGTAAACGATGTTAAACCGACATCAGAAAATAACAGGATGAATATAAAGTTAGGTCAATTAGCAGATTCTGGAAAACTCACAAGAAATAAATACGATGTGAGACCGCATTGAGGTTGTCCTAACATGACAGGAATGGCTGGCATATTATTTATTATTATTGTTATTATTTAATAGTTTGTGACTGAATTAGATGTTTTTTTGTAATTTTTTTAAATGTTTTATAGGCGTCGACCAACCATCAGTCGTAAGGCGATGGTATTATTAAAGAAATTCACACTCAAACCGAAAAGGAGCAAACGATCCGCAAAATTTCATCATAATCATGTAATATATTATTAATGTATGCATTTATAATATTTCATTCAATAAAACCAATGTGAATATTTGTGGTCTTTTAAACCTTGCCCTATACTTTAGTATAACTCGCTTGTTACCCTTTCCTTAACCGGGTCCAACAATATACACATATAACGGCATATATATATAGATCATCGGCAAAATATTTTTTATTATTTCTTATCAATATTATGAATCACTAGCTTATGTACTTTTGTTTACTATGTAGTCGTGTTTGTATTTTTAGATTACAAAGTGATATTTAGTACCTTAAAAATAGTACCTTCTCTTAAAACATTGGCTGAGTTTAAAGTTACAGATAGTATCACTTAAAGAGAAAAAGAGCGATTATAATCAATGTATTTTTTTATTTCGTTTGTTACATATAGAAATGAGCTTATTTTATTAACAAAGCAATCGTAAATTAATTAAATAATAGCTTTCCACTTGCGTCCAGACAAGCCACTATTGATGATAGTATAATCTGCGAATTTACAATTGGAGTTCATTACTTATTTGATATATACAATGAAATATATAAATGCTATTGGATAATACTGATGACAAACGAACGAACAAACGTACATACAATAGTAGATTAGAGAGACATACAGCATAGTAAATAATTGATATTACTATTATTATTATTGAGATATTAAAAGGTAACGAATTCAAAACTGTTAAAGTAGAAAAACTTATAATAATTAAACAAAACTAACCTTAAGAATGTCGCCCTTTGGGTAGAAAATTTGATGACCATTTTTCGATATATCGGTCATCAAAACCTGAAAACAACAATGATTGATGATGATTAGAATAGCAAACCAGCTGATGATACCCTTAAATATCAGCATATTCATATATAAATGAACAGGAGATAGATAGATAGATATCAAGTCATCATGTGATCCCCTAGTGTCACACATGCGGTCCTATTCCGGAGGACTAAGATTCACTCTGACTTATTAGTATTTCGTACATAAAATTATTATTTCATACATAAAAAACAGCTTTCAAGTCATTCCTGATAAACTTGTTATTAATAATTAAAACAATTGAATATATATTTAACTAGGAATCTATCTAGCATCACATCATTATTGCTTATAATGCTTCATGATAAAAATGCTTAACTTTGATCCAGTCTCTCATTTCAATACATTACAAATTTTTTGCTTATAACGAAGTGATGTATATATATACCGATTTTTGATTAGATTCTTTGTAAATTTTGTAACAATTATGAATCAGATTATATTAAAATGCAAAAGAAATTTAATGCAATTAACAAATATGTAATATTAAAATATACCATCTTCATATAAATACACGGGCAATTGATACAGTTCTTCTCCGCCTGTTAAACTGGACGGTGGTATTTCTTGTAATTTACCTATAGGCACAACCATTTGTGGTAAATCTTTTTTTTTAGAATCTTGGCATCCTGAAAAACATATATTTATTTCTGACTATTCATTTATTACATTAGCATGAACCTGTATTTATATTTTATTATTTCTTAAAATTTAATATAAACACTGTTTTAAACTATTTTTTACTCTTATTTACAGTTGTACACATACATGATACTTATCACCATAATAATATAGAAGATTTCCCGATGATTAGTGTCTGATACAGAAGCCAAAACGTTTGTAACAACGTCTAAATATCGTGGAAGGTCTTTTAAAATATAATCACGGTAAATAACTATATATACTTAGATGATATATTATTTTTAATGAAAGTACTTTATGTTTATTTAATTTTTAGCATTTTGCAATTTCAGTACTTGCACTAGTAAAAGTAAGTTGTAAACTAAAATAACTTTTCGTCATGACATCATATGTAGTTGCTATTATGGGAGGAGATGCCTTGATATTTATGAAGATACAATATACATAACAAAAGAAAAAATATAAATTTTATAATTATATATGAAAAAAAATATTTTCTAAAACTACTGTCAACTAGTTATGCTGTCGATAACACTTGGGTACATTTTTATATAGGTAATAAAACTTTTTTTTTCTGAGAAGATATGAGATAAATTTTTACTAATTTATTGAACGACTTTATTAATGAAATAAAATACAAAACCATGATTGTTAGAATACTTGTGCACGCTAATCTCTGAAATGTCGTAACCGATTTCGGTTCGCTTTTTACTGCAGTGTTGTGTTAAGCTTAGCTTAAAATTTTGTGTTTGTTCTATTCAAAAGGGTTCACAAACAAAAAAGTTGTACAAAATCACAATATTCAGATATATGGCAAGTATTCAACATAAATGTATGATTGAAACGGATTACACGATAGATTTTCATGTGTACTGCTGCTGGTATACAAATGCGATTCCCTCCCCAAAATCCAATACTCGAAACATTTTGCACATCTAACATAAGAATATTCCTGTTGAGATTTCTCTAATATTACTGAAAATACAGCTTCAATATACACATAACTATACGAACAAATTGTTTGCAACGGTTATAAAATTCTACTATACAATTTATAGTACATGACTTCTTGAACTTGTTATTGTTGAGGTATGTTTGATCGATAAGATATAATGTAATCATAATTTTATGCTAAAAATTTGATATGCTCTAGATTGTCAACATTTAACTGGAAAATTCACATATACCTGGTGCGTACTAGCTATATGTGACAACACAGTAGTATTAGGAGTAATATATTTAGATAGTTTAAAAAAATATTATGGAACTGCATATTTCTGTATATGCAACATTTCTTTTCTTCAACGTACAGCTTTTAATGAACAGCATAATTCCTACTGATTTATAGAGTCGTTTTTTTCTAACATACCGTACGTTGTCTAGATATAGATATTAAAAGCGTATTATCATTCACAATGTTGACGTATTTTTATATTTATATATTTAGGTATATATTATAATTACATTTTAACTTATGTCTTATAATTTAGTTATGTACCATTTATGTATGTCTATTGATACTTATAGTTAATATCATTAAAACAATATTTTAATATCTCCTCTTTTCGTACACGTATGTATGACTATTCTATTTAATACACGATCCTATAACATTTTCTAGGTTTGCTGGAAGAAATCTCTTTTTAGAGATAAGCTCGCCCTTGTACATTACTTTTATTCTGTATAATTGTTTTTATTATGTGTGTGTGTGTACAATAAAGAATAAAGAATATAGGTTATATTTAGACATTTTTTACAGTTTTAGGGTTAGAAAAGACAACTAATTCAAATTTCTAACACTTTTTGAAATAATATTTTTTATCTCTAATACTATAACGATACTGTTATAGATAAAAAATATTAATTGATGAGATTTTAGTTACTGTGGACTCAAACTACTAATAGAATAGAAGATAAAATAGCATACTAGAATAGACAAATTAGGAATAGAATAGAATAGAAAATTGAAATATTAATTGAAATTGTTAATAAAATAGAAATACTAATATTACCTTTATTTTTTTTAGAGAAGGGACAAGTATGTTGACAACCTGCAAAGAGAATAAAGTAGGAACAAGTATGTTTTAGGTAGGAGAATTTACAGAGAGGTAGACTTTGGTAAAAAGTCGTCTGTAAAGTAAAGTGGATACTTCAGTCATCTATTACAGCCTCCAAGTAGCTTGCTTGAAATCATGAGATGGTCTACCTCTAAATACTTTGCCAGCAATAATGCATCTAGTCTCTGTTACTGACAATTCTCTCGTCCACCTCAAATGAGGGTAGGTAGTTATTAAAAATGTTAAACACCTAATTTGTAGGTGTGTTCAGAAGCAATAAGATGATGCACATGTTATGTGGTAGTGGTGACCGCAATTGTATCCGCGCCTACGTTTATAGACGCTATTTATTGACGATGATCAAACGACACAAATAAATATAACTTTTATACAAAGTTTATAAAAAAATATTATTTTATTAAATGACTAATTGTCAATAAGAAATGTTATATTAAAAAATAATAAGAAAAAATATGAATTTACTGCCTTTTTTATAAGAATTTATTAGCCCATATGTTGATCCATAACTAACTTATTGTGTATTGAAAACTTCATCCTAATTTCTCCAAACAATTTTACGTAAAATCTCAACACATTAACAGTTTTCGCATTTACAGCATCTCAATAATTGAACATATACGTAATTTCAATATTTGAACATATCTGGTATAATACAGGTACCTCATATATCAACAAAATAGGTCTAAATTTATACTAATATTATAACTTGAGAGATAATCTCTTAAGATCTCTCTAAGATATCTTCACGCTATAGGCTATATTTTATCTAAAAAATTTAACGAACTGGTCACAGGTGCTCGTAAAGAAATAAAACTAAAATCTCGGAAAAATTAGTATACATATTATCAATATATTGTATACAAGAGACTAAGAAATATTGCTACTATATATTGGCCCCCGGATTGGATCATAATAGTACGTATACGTCCAGGTCTTGGAGCTCTTGTTTTGGCCGTCATAATAATCTGCAATAGCAGAGTTTGTCTATTACCAATAAAATTTAATAATAAGGTTTCAAAGTTACACTATACCAAATATAGTTAATTCTTACTTACGTACTCAGTATAAATATAGAATAACTATTACTTATGATATGGTATAAATAAGAGAGTTTATTAGTAAACTTATTACAATAAACGTAATACAATACATATGAAGTTTGCTTGAGCTACTAATTTGAATTCAAGACAATGACACTAATATCTTTATCTTTGTTTGTATTAATTTTAACAAATAAAAATGTTTAAAATCACATATGTATGTGTTTTCTCTATCGCAATAAATGTTCGTGTATTATTTTAAGAACTTTTGTTTTAAGATTGATGTGTGTCACTATGTAGGTACCTGATAATCCAATCTCAGTCTAAATTTCGGACGCGTTAATATTTTCAACTCAGGTATATACTATATCAGAGACGTAACTTCACATAAGATTTATGTTTGCATATTGGTCTTAAACATAAAGCCTTTGTGTATCGTCTAATATAAATATAAAAATAACTTCTAAACGAGATACAGTATTAATTTTACCATAATTTTTTACGTAGGTCTGATAGGAATAAATAGTGCCCGCCCTTGACTGTAGTAGCTCATTATCAATATCTGAATAGTCTGCAAAAAGAACACGGAGAGTAAGTGTAATAAAGTTCAGGCCAGTTAAAGCTGTTTCTTAGTATACTCTTATACATTATACATTTATCCTCGTCAGAGTATATTTATTCTAAATCTTTACATACATTTAATGAAATCTAGAAATCATGACGATGCAAAAACTTTTTGTTTGTTTGTTTATTAAGATTTTAAATAAAAACGGCTGGAGATATAAGAATGTAATTTTAACGGAATTAAATACGAGTCTACATATAGTTATGTCTTAAAAAACTGAAAAAAGGTATAAAATTATTTAGGTTATTAATTATTGCATTACGCGGTCTACTATTTTATTAGTTTTTTTATATACATATATTATATAGTTAGTTTAGTAAAAAAAATATAAATGGTTTATATTCATGTCTTTATATATTATCGTCGTTTGATTATCATCAATGTATGAGGTATTACAGGCAATTATGCTATAAAACAATTTTAATATAATTATCATTACAGTTGACATATCTCAAGGGTCTATTTTTGGCCCATATCTATTTTTATTTACTTTCAAAGTAGTATGTTCTAGGTAAAGTCTATTTTGTTATCTACGAATAAATGTTATTAAATGAAGGTAATCAGTAAGAACCAATATCAAAATTACCCGGATATCCTCCAAAATGAACGGACGGCATTGGCATTGGTGGCACGTCATTATAATCAGGATAATCTGGAAAGAAAATAAAATAGGTAAAAAATATGGTTTAAAAATAAAACTGTAATACAAAATGAAATTCATAAATCCTCTTTCCACGTATATTATAGTATATACTAGTTCAACTTGTTATCTTATCCGAACCAATGATTTCTAAATACATTACAACACCTTTACAGATTGATTAACTAGTATTTTTAGACTACAAGATAATTTCATACATTATACGTTTTTAAGTGTATTGCCTTAATTAGTCGAGTGCTGTAATAGACAAGGAGACTCCTATATAGATTGAATACTGAAATACATTGGATTTGTGCATGTTAAGTGTCTGTTATTGGTCTGTTTTTATTCTAAATTCATCTGTCTTTTAATTGCAGAACAAACGTGACATAGTATATTCGCCGATTCCCTGTTATATACATATAGATATATCAACCAATAATTATGATTGTCAATCTATCTACCATATATTACGTATCTATAGAATGTAGATAGCTCTTTACTCTGTCTCCTAAACTATTTTACGACTAATAATTTAAAATTAGACACTAAATTTGAATAAACAATTAGCTATAATAATAATAGTAATATCCTTAATAATTCTGGACAATTCAGAGTTTGTGTTATGAGTACTAGACAACTTATATAAATACATAAATACCTTTTTTTAAATACGTACATAATATACATAGAAAACATACAGACTAATAGAAACAATCATACTCACAAATACAAACGCATACATAAGTACCTAGCGCGGAATCGAACCCGCTACCATCGGAAGTAAATTCATATGCACAATCGTTAGACTACTGAGGCTGACAACAATCAATATTTATACCATATTACTGCATAATATACGTATATGAACGAATCATGCATATTTGAAACGGTGTTGTCAAAAAATAAGGCCTGTTTTGCTACATAAGTATAATATTTTTTACTACGTAAGTTCTTCTACGTATTCTTTTTGTAATGAGAAAGCTATCCGAATGAGATGTAGATTAAGAAAGTATGGCTATTCTATAGTGATCAAATGTAAATTCTTTGTGATAAATAATTGATTCTATTTGTGAGTGAAAGTGAAACTTGTAAGAGTTAGTATGAAAATTACCAATTTTTCCAGGAAGTATGTTGACATTATACTCAAATACACTTGGTAATGGCATCCCTTGTACTGGTACCCTGTTTGGATTTTCTGTAGAGAGAATAAAGTACGTGTGAATGATAAAGTTTGAAAACTATTTAAATTTGACTATACTCTTTAACAATACGCCATCTAGTCCCAAGCTAAGCAAAGCTTGTGTTATAGGTACTAGATAACTGATATAAACACATAATGTTCATGTAAAATACCCATACTAATAAAAACAATCATACAAATGGATGCATGAGTACCTAGCGCGGTATTGAAGTCGAATCGAAGCGCTGTGCTAAACCTACAAATCAACATTTAAACCATATTACTTAATAATATACACGCTTATACAAACTAATCTTTTATATTTGAAATGAAGTTATCAAACATTAAAGGCTATTTTGCTATCTGAATATAATAATATTTTTATTTTTTTTAGCAAATTTCTTGCTCATTCTTCTTGTAATGAGGAGCTATTCGAATGGGCGGTAGATTAAAAAATAAGTATGACTATACAAAAGTGCTTAAATTTTAGTTTTTATTGATAAATAATTTTCTATTCTATTCTATTTTATGAAAGTGAGACTTGTAATAGTCAGTATTAAAATTACCAATTTTTCCTGGAAGTGTCTTGTACATACTAGGTAATGGCATCTGCACTGGTTCCCTGTTTGGAATTTCTGTAGAGAGAATAAAGTACATACATGGTAAGTATATAGGTACAAAATCACAGACATGTATCCGCATATCATCTGTATTCAGAATATATAGTCCTATTTTGTTATCTCTTAATAAATTGTAGGAAAATGAGCCTTAGACTTGAGTTTTGTGATAGTGAAACTTGTAAACGAGAGTCAGTATGAAAATTACCAATTTTTCCTGGAAGTGTCTTGTAGTCAGACATACTTGGCAATGGCATCAGTTGCACTGGTTCCATGTTTGGATTTTCTGTAGAGAAAATAAAGTACTTACGAATGATAAAGTTTAGATCAATTCAAATTTTACTATACTTTTTAAAATATGTTGTGTAAAATAATGGCTAATGAAGTGTTTAAGGATTGAAGAATAGCCTGGTATCGGTATAGAGGTTATTTTATAGTTTCACTACTTGGATATTTTTCATAGAGAACAAAGATGAAGTCATTAGTTGAATTTCATACCTTATTATACTACTTTATACCATTAGTATCTAATAATCTAAAAAAAAAGCATGCCCGATATATGAATAGAATATATACTCGTAAATATGGCATTAATAAATAAATAAATTGTGTTAAGTATATATGTACAAAATCACAGACATGTCATCTGTATTCAGAATATATTATCGTAATGTCCTATATTGTTACCTCTAAATAAATCGTAGAAAAATGAGCATTAGAGTCGAGGAAATTATTTTTTAATTTTATAGTGATTCACTCGTTATCGGAAGTAAACTTTATAAGCAGGAAACGGTATTGAAATTACCATTTTTTTGTGGACGGTCCTAAACTCAAATGTTTACCATTAACATAGACTGTACAAGCTCATTCTCAAGATTGTCTACCAACAGAAATAAAAGTGGCAAATACATTGATGAAGTTCTGACCATTATTGTTATACTCTGTCAAAACTCATCAGTTCAGTCAGTTCAGAGTCATTTGCGTGTATACATCTAATATCTATGGTTTAAAAATGTAACACTTTAACCTTCAGAAATGACTGCTCATATCAATATTATATACAAATGTTATATACGAGTGCATTACCATCAGGTGGGCATTAGATTGTTTGCCATTCCAGTAACAAAGTAATTAAAAAAAGAACTGTATCAAAATTACCACTTTGTCCTGGAACGCCCATAAAGGAATAACCAGGGATACTTGGTATTAGCATTGGATGCATATTCTTATTGTCTGGATATGCTGGGAAGAGAACGAAACAATTAACAAAAACAAAGTTCGGATCAGTTAAATTTCTAAATTTGTATCTACAAATTCAAACTGACCTACTGATTTGATGGAATATAACCACTGAAGTGGATAACAATCAAAAAGTATATCATTACTTTCACAGAATAGAATAGTAAATCATGGATGATATACAAATAATATAGCATCATCATGATCATGATCATACATTTGGTATTTCTATAAAGTACTCCATTTCATTTAGTGAAGTTTTTATGATACGACCATCGAAACTGATGTGAACATATAACTTTTAGTTGATAAATACTAATTAATGATGAGAGAATTGATATGTGCACAGTAGTGTTGAGGTTTTATTTAAAGTTATATTATAAAATTGAAAAAATATGGAAATAATACTATGGTAACTTTATTATGATTTGAGTTGATTTCGGGTGGTTAATCAACACAATCGGTTTTGATTAATTATATTGATTTCGAATTTTGGAGCAAAAGAACTCCCAGTTTTACTGTGTTTAAAATAATTAGATTAGACTTATCGTAGACAATTTACCGGAAGTAGACTTTGTATGTACAAATGTATTGTATGTCGTCAACGTGGGGTGTCTCTAACTCACACATTGCAGACTACATTCACATGACGTCATAACTGTGGTTTGTGTATATAGGCGATGGTTGCCACTTACCGCTAATTGAACTGTCAGGTTGTCATTTCAATTTCATAATGCTGTCGTTTTTTAAAATCAATTGTAGACTGTCATAAACTGTATAAATTATATTTGACAAATTACAATATAAATAAAATAGGTTGCTTACTGTCTATAACTTGACCAACATAATTTCTGTTAGGCCGCCTGAGGAAGAATGCTGTAGTTTGACCAATTACGAGTGCACAGAGAAACAATTGCAGCGTCATCTCTTAAGATAAACGACAACTTTTCATTGATATTTCCTAATTAATAAGCTTTATTTGCAATTTTTAATTCTTTTATTTGAACCATAATTTTACGCATTTAGTATATTACAACAAGAATCATTTAACGTGAAGTTAGTTTTATAGTAAATTGATTTCACGATTACTATTTAATATTTGTATAATTATGTAATACTAGCCAAGCTCGCGACTTCGTACATATAACTTTTCTGTTTTTAAACCGATTGGAATAAAACAAACACTAACTTTTAAATATTTTGTTACAATACATTAGTGAAAATCACACATAAATCCGTTTCTAGGGCGCACAGATGCACCGACAAACAGACAAAATATGTAAAAATCATAATTTTAGGTTCTATTACGTTAATTACGTTGATACATTTACAGACATCGATAAGTAATATTTTTATTATATTTATAAATAAGTATAGTAATTTTACTGAATATATGCTTAAATTCAATTTCTCTTCTTCTTTCTTTATTGCTTAAAATCTTTTCTTGTAATTTAAAACCTAGTCTACGGTTTTAAAACTCTATTTTCATTATTTTTCATCGACAGTTATTGTCAGTAAATGTAAAATATTTTAATAGTTAGATTAAAAGTAATTTATCAGGACGGGGTGTGTTTTGACAGCGTTTTTTCATATCAGAAGCGAAATTGTGTTAAGTTCATGTAACTAAATACCTATTCAAAAATATGTAATATAGCGCAAAATTATTATTATTGATCTGACTCATTACATGATATGACTAAATAAAATTAAAAGTAAAAAGTATTTCTATTTTATATTTAATGACTTTGATGAATTTCAAATCACCTACTATGTAGTTTATTATCAATTTTGACTGCGACAACCTATGTCAGCTCGTCTTCTTCCTCCTCGACATCTTAATGAATATTATAAAACGACATGTAATTACTTTCACGGTCATTCCAGTCTGCCACAAAAGAATTCCTTCTGTTCTCATTCTATCTATTCTATTTCATTCTACTCCTTTAAGCAATAATTAATGATCAAGCCGTTATTGAGTTTTGCAATTAGGAACACATTTACGGATGAATTCTTGTAAATAGTTTTTATATATATGTGTCATAGACAAACTAATCTTAAATGCTATAGGTATACTATGTATGTAGGTAATGCAGGCGTAACATGAACAAGTAATTGATTAGCAGTGTAAACTGCTAATCATTTGTTTGCTACGGTGGGTGTACATTCGATTATTCCTTATTGAATATCTTTTATGTAAACCAGTTTATAGTAAATAGGCAATAAAAACTATTTAATATGTTAACTAATTCTTGATTGTAAAAGGTCTAATAAATGTTAGAAAAATTAATGTACTAGTACATGTACAAAATATAAATAAGAACATATATATTATGTTTATTTTATATTATATATATTTCGATACTATTACAAGCATCCTGTGACTTACATATGTAACGATGTTATTAACAATTTTCAATTGTAACTGATTAAAATCTACAATGTTATGATAATATTTACAGACTACTTAACATTTGCCATCCCTGCAACGTAGCTGGCATTTGCAACTCTCAAATAGTTTTAAATGGCCATTGGTTGCGACTTGTTACGGGTTTCTTATAATTTGTACAACAATGAAATATTCTAAACTAAATTAATGTACTTATACAAATGTTGATATACAAAATGAACAATAATTAGGGCAATCTTAAAATATATCAATATAAGGCAAAATATAGTTCTATACCATCTTTACCCTTTTAGACATCAACATGTTACAAAATATATAAAAAATTAATGAAACAACGTTTTATTCAATTGTATTTTTTTATTAGTAATTATGATTGTAAAATTACCCTATCATTTCTTATGGGATACTCTATAGAACGTGCAAGTATACATGTATACATGACTGAAATTGTATTGAAACATATAATTAGGTGTTATTATTAATGTTAT
The DNA here is from genome assembly GCF_030625045.1 of Achroia grisella. Classification (NCBI taxonomy): domain Eukaryota; kingdom Metazoa; phylum Arthropoda; class Insecta; order Lepidoptera; family Pyralidae; genus Achroia; species Achroia grisella. Next base: position 282,772 of record NW_026712658.1, read on the forward strand.
ATGTAATTTTTATAATATTTGCGGTATCACGAAAAATTACTATTTATGTGTTTTAAACCGATTATTTACACAGAATAACTTTTAACTTCGTATAATTAGTAGCCACAAGTTGTAAAATGAAAATATTACTTACAAAATATTTCTACTGCTCCGCGCAGATTAAGTGGCATGAAATCTAGTCCAGTTGTAATTTTCCTCTTACATTTCCTGACAAGATAATAACTTAAGTAAAACTGAGCATTGAAAGTTATTCTTTACACTTGGGGGTTTTAATATAATCAATTTCACTGTGATATTTAATAAAACGTTTTAAAATGTACTTTAATACAAACTCTCCGGTGTCCCAAGAGTGCAATATATTAATGAAGAAAATAAAGCGTTAGGTTATTTAAGCATATGTTAACATAAACCAACGCTTTATTACATTACATTTACAGCTCTATCAAAATGATTTTTATTTTTGATTAAGATTTACATACAAAAATACCTAACATTCCTACTAAATTACTAATTTTCCAAAAGGAATTTTGAATAATTTTTAAGTATGATTTTAATAAAACAAAACAATCAAACCATTCTAAAAGTAATCAATGATTTTTTACATATATTGTACATAGCAGAAATATTCTCTTTTTTTAGATTCCTTTCTGCAGATTGTGAACGTTGTTGTTAATCCTTGGAAAAATTACTATATTTCTAATATATTTCTTTTAATGTATTTTCGCTGTTTATAAAGCTTGATGGTATATATTATTTCATGCCGTATCCGCCAAGACTGTAGGTTGAATGTTGCACTGTGCCATCTGCTGTGAATATTATTTAAAACAAATTTATAATTTATGTATTTTATTCATAAAACTCTTTTTATTTTAATGTTATTTTCATTTACTTAATAAAAAGTTCAATACATTTTCAATGGATATGTCACAATTTTTCTTTAAAGTAATAATCATCTTGGTGGTTATATTTTATCATAAACATATATTGTATTGTGTAAGTAAGTTAATGTACATGATTATTTATGTGCTTACCTAAATTAGAAACACTGGCGAAACCTTGGCCGTATCCTGGTGAATATACATTCACACGCCTGGACATTACTACTCCGTATCCTGAAATCGTCTGCAGCCCTACTAATATGCAAAGAGCTGCCAATAGCACAGCCATTGAATGTACCATGATCGAAGACTGAGTTGAATATGACTACAAAACATTTGCATGTCTAATACATCTATTTTTATTGTTAATTTGGGTACTTCACGGTTATTGTGGTTAAGGTGAAGGCACAGAATGCACGGCTAAGTAAAATATAAATTTTATGTGTACTTCAGCCTCTGGAATCGTTTTATTATTATGAGAATAGTTATAAAAGTGAATTTTTATAGAGATGGTATTTCTTATGCTGTTCAATATATTTTTGTAATAGAACTCTATAATGTATACTAATTAAATCGGGGCTAATATTTATGTTCTTCATTCATTCTTGACATAATGTCTACCATTTGTTTACGCAATTGATTAAATTTTATAGCAGTTCATTTCTCAGTTCATGTCTCTTTTTACTCGACAATCTTACTATGTAATATATTGTAATTGTCAACATTACCAAAACTCAACATATTTATTTATATATTTGACAGCCTCGGTGGCATAGTGGTTTAGCAAACCGCTTTACTATCCGATGGTTGCGGGTTCGATTCCTCGCACGGTACAAACATTTGTATTCATGAGTATGATTGTTTGTATCGGTCTGGGTGTTTTCTATGTATAATATGTATTTATTTACAAAAAAAATGTATCCATGTATTTATATCAGTTGTCTAGTACCCATAACACAAGCTCTGCTTATCGTGGGACTAGATGGCGCTGTGTGAATTGTCCTGAGATATTTTTTTTTTCTTATCTTTTGCTGGTTTTCTTTATTATTATTTGTAACAAATTATTACAGTCTCAGCAAATATATTTAATTATATGTACAAGTCAGCTGTTTAATAGTATAAGCAAGTCATATGATTTTTTATTTAAATAAAATTGGATAGTGTCGTTTTGGTGTGTATTTGTGCCTTAACAATCTAATTATTTGAAGCATGAAGAATCTAATTACAATATTTATTGCATATACATATTAATGCCATAGATAATATACTGATATTCTGATTCACACTTAAATTATACTGATTAAAATGAATCAATTTTGCAAGCGAGTTCGCACAGAAGCTAGTTCACACGATGTTGCATATCACTACAAGTCACGTTTTAGATATAATTCGTTTTTGTGCCCTGCACTGAAAGGACTATTGTCTTACTTACTCACTATTCTGACAATGTATATGTTATCTATCTATCTAGCAGGCTGTATAATATAATAACCAAATAACAAATGGGTTAATGGGTATGTCGATGTTACAATTTATGTAATCGAGAAAATCTTTTTGAAATCATGTATGATGCAAGATATGATGCCAGAGATATACAAATTTTAAAATTTCCTCCGGACCATAAATACGATTATATTTATTTCTAAAAACACACTCATGTATAGAACACGGATACATTTTATTCGAAAACTAATGGTATAAAATTACATAAGACTATAATGGATAAACTTTATCCATTGTAAAAATTAAACATTGTTATAGATATTTCTTTGATTGTTCGAAATAAAAGCGCCAATTTTGTTGCAGATAAATTTTAAAAACGGCTAATTGAAGTTATCACATCTGAGATCATATTCCAATCTTATTATTGTTGCTTCTATATTTGGATATGAAGTGCTTTCGTACTGAGTAATTGTAGTTCAAAGATGTTTTACACTTGGAAGCGTCCAAATATTCCCAGTTAATACTTGTTAACTCATGACAAATGAACCGAGCGACCGGCAATGAGCCCCGGGTGAAAAATAACCGGCCCAGTAATGAGATGTTCAGATTTATTACCCCTATCTACCTCCACTGTACGTGTGGTTAATAAGGTGTTTGTTCGGAAAATACGCTGTACAAGTATGCAGGAATAAAACGTCCTTAATATACGCTGCTTATTATATAAGGAGGTTACAGCTTCATTACTATTTTCTATTAAGCTAAAAAAACTAAGTATCCTTCTGTTGACTGTTGATAAAACGTTGAATATAAAACATTTCAAAAATATTATTAAAAATTGCTTCATTTTAGTGATGGATTGAAATTATGTCACGATTAATGTTATCAAGCCATCCACAGAGCTTCACAGAGCTTCTTAAATAATTTTTCATAAAAAAATATTTATTTATGTTCAAAATATGAGAAGATAAAATAAATATAATTACGGAGTTTCATCTTTTCATATTTCTAGTAAATATATAAAACTAACTGAAAATGTTTTATTTTGTTGCAGGTACAATAAAAATTTATACTAAAAATTAACAACGTGACGTTGTATCTTCGGAAAATAAAAGGTAATAATAAATAAAAATTCTTTCTCTTCGGAAAAAAAATCATTGAATCAACATTTTTATTAAAATTAGTCGTCCGACAAAATCAACTACACAAAAAAGTGATTGTCAGTTATTTATCTATACTTATAATTATTTATAAATATGTATACATATATAAATAACTGACAATAACTCATATAGTTTATTTTTTAGTAACCTGTATTCTATGAGAAATAGAAAGGTTTAAGGCACCATGTAAATAAATAATTTTTAATTTTGAACTTGTTTTCGTCAACATTAATTTTATGAGTAACTTTGCGTATTTTAACAAAACAAAGATAGGACGAGACGAACCAATAATATCGAATAATTAAATTATAAGTTGTAAACTTATTTCATTATTGATACTTGCTATTCTATTAAGCCGTAAAGTATTAATATTGTTCAAAATTACTTTAGACTTTGGCAAGATTTTACCTGCATTGTGAGTCTTCTACAATATCAGTAAACAAATGACTATGAGTTATCTACTATACTACATACATATCCTTTAATGTGTATCTAATATACACACTTTGATTTCTTTTAGATTTTCTAGAGATAAAGTTAGATATACGTAAATATCGTAATTAATATTATTCAAAGTATGGCGGCTCAGTGGTCAAGCGATTTAGCACACCACTTTCCTGCTGATGCGCGATGGTCGCGGGTTCGGTTTCTCACAGGGTGCGAATTCTTAAATATGATTGTTCGTATCGGTCTGGGTATTTATGTATATTATGTATGTTATTTAAAAAAATGTATATATATATCAGTCCTCTAGTACCCATAACACTACCTTTGCTCAGCTTGAGACCCGATGGAGCTATGTGAATTATCCTGAGGTTTTATTATTATTAGTATTACAATAAATCACAAAATGTAACAAATTAATCAGTATGCAATAAAAACTGGAAACTATTCATTAAAATAAAGACAAATATATTTACTGTATCACTATACATGACGACAGTATTAGCAAGATATATGACTAATTCACAAATTGTAAAATATTATAGTATATAAAGTTAAAATCTGAAATATAATAACAATATTTTTATAATCTGTTATCAAGTATTTGTCAGTTAACCTCTTTAATACACTTTAATCACATGTCTCTCAATCAGTAATCAAAATGCAATCATCTAAATGAAGTAATGTTTAGATAAGGTAAACGAAAAACATATCATTACCAGAAAGAACTAAAAATGATGATAATGACTGACCTTATCGCTAAATGATAGCGCTCTCTTCCAAACAACCTTAGCATGAAGAAGAGGAATTAGATTTGCGTTAGATCAAGGTGTTGCAAAGGTGATTAATAAATAAAGAATACAAGATCATTACTAGATTCTAATTATATACAACTACTAGTAGCCCGCTCAGGCTTCTGCCTAGACCATATAAAGTGAAATAATTTGTCTAATAAGCGTAGTTGCTCCGCAGTTTACTTCCCTGACAACAATTTGCACTTTTCATCTACATATATATAGATTGTTGTATTGTATTGTAAGGCCACAATGCTGACAAATATTCAATATATTTTTCTTAAAATACATCCACTGAATTTCATGTCCTAGTCTATTTATTTCTTCTATTATAATGAATAAGACGTAGTTTTGATAATCATTTCATAAATAACCATATCTGCAATTCTAAAACAGTGAAATGCTGATTCTGTGACGAGATATTTAAAGAAGGAAAAAACGGTTTAGGTTGATATTTTATGTGAAATGTTGTTGGAATCGTAACAAAATCAGCTCTCTGTGTAATATTATATTAGTACAAATCTAGAAAAACAAAATATCTTATATATAGCCTTTCTAGTCAAATGAGCTATCCAACACTAAAATAATTTTCAAAATTTTGATGTGGAAAATTACATTAGTATACACGTATAGTGGTACCGGAGATTACCTCGAACACTACAACATACAAACTTTACTACTTTATTATAGACAACAGCCGCGGTCCTATTTAACTAAAACCGCATTCATCCGCAGATTAACCATTTTCTACTTTAATAGAATGATCACTTATAAAACTAAAAAAATTGATTTATATAATTTTAAAAAGAATCAAACACTTAATGGAGATTGAAGTAAGTAATCGGATTAAAATAAGGATAGGTATATAAATCCGAAGTTAGCTTTCATTAATCAAAGTGGAAATCCATCTTCTCGGGATTTTTATAAGTAATAAGTACGTCTTATAGATTTTAGTCCCCCATTTTTTAATTTATATTCACTAATCTATTTATATTATACTAGCTTTTGCCCGCGGTTTGGCTAGCGTTAACTTATCCCCTTAGGGGTGGACTTCATCAAAATCCTTTCTTAGGAGATGCCTACGTCATAACATCTACCTGCATGCCAAATTTCAGCCCGATCCGTCCAGTGGTTTGGGCTGTGCGTTGATAGATCACTATGTCAGTCACCTTTGAGTTATATATATTTAGATATACAGGGAGTTAATTTTGTTCTTATTACTGCGAGACCATTTTACTTTTTATAGGTCTATAAATTAGTAAAATAAAGTAAATATTGATATAATTCTCCAACTACTATGAATATGACAAGTATATATGCAACAACATATATATAATTGTTATATCCAGCTAGGTAGATCCAATTTCGAGAAAGAGGTCAATCGTCGAATCCAACTCGGATGGGCAGCGTTCGGGAAGCTCCGATATATCTTTTCGTCCAAATTTCCGCAGTGTCTCAAGACGAAGGTTTACGACCAATGTGTGTTGCCAGTATGACTTACGGAACAGAGACGTGGTCGCTAACTATGGTCCCCATTCACTCAAGCAATGGAGAGGGCTTCGGAGTTACTCTGCGTGATCGAATCAGAAATGAGGAGATCCGCAGAAGAACCAGAGTGACCGACATAGCCCGAAGAATTGCGACTTTCAAGTGGCAATGGGCAGGGCACATAGCTCGTAGGACAGATGGCCGTTGGGGCAGTAAAGTTCTCGATTGTCGACCACGGACCGGAAGACGCAGCGTGGGAAGGCCTCTAGCAAGGTGGACCGACGATCTGGTCAAAATCGCTGGAAGGATGCGAGCAGCGCAGGACCGATCGTCGTGGAGATCTTTGGGGAAGGCCTATGTCCAGCAGTGGACGTCTTCCGGGCTGCGATGATGATGATGATGATGATATATATAATTAATTACTAAAATCGTATACAAGATGTGGAAAAGTTTTAACATAAATAAAATAATTGTTTTAGCTGGTTATCTTCCTTTGTTTAAAGTTTGTTACGATTAGTACACACTTTGTTGACCTATGTCATAAGATTTTGGGTAGAATGGACCTAGTGAAAGGTGTGCTACTACTGATTCTAAGTAAATTAGCAGTGGTATAATTACTTTTAATATTTTTTACCGGAGTAGACTATAAAAAGTCGTCTACGTATACTGAGGTACCTTAGTCTTACTTATATCAGCCGCCTAGCAGTTTACTTTGTATGTTGTGATTCGCCAGTAAATTATAGGACGTACAGGTATAGAGCATGGTACACTATTCTAGTCCTCCAGAAAACGTATCGAAAAAAAATATCTTGTTATCGGAATTTCGTATCGCTATGTCAGTTCTATTTCAATTTATTAAAGAAATAAATTGGAAATATATTACAATTCTAATTCATAGCGCGAAGCAATTTGCTACGATTCTGTAGTAAATCTGAATTGAAATATGAAATAACTTTGTGAAGGTTTAATCAAGTTCAAGAAGTTAATTTATTTTTATAGCTTTTAATTGCTACGTTTGTAGTAAAAGAGTTTGGTCTTTCAAAGAAACGTTCTAGCTTCAGTCAACAAAAATATTTTACGCTATTATAGTAGATACCTCTTATTGAATATTAAATTTAAATCATAAGCCAACTTACCTTTCGAATTATCATCAAAACGAAATCTAAAGTTATTTCTTAAATCCAATACGGTAAATGAATAAGAGTAAAACTGTATATATGGGGTTATTTGTATGCTTGAAAATGTCAAAAATGTTAATAGTAAATAGAATTATTTTTTAGCTAAAAATTTGAACGAAACTTTATTAAACATTGTGATGAAGAAAAATGAATGACTATCGACCTTTTTTTATGAAAATATGTAATAATGTGTCAATAAACAAATTACTATAATAAAATAAAATCTCATTGAAAAGTGTTAGTGACATCTTGACTATCTTAAACGATAAACTTAAATCGATATTTTACTATGTATCTATATATGTTTTGAAATACATCTTGACCAGTTGCCCTCGATCTCGTTGGCTTGACCAAACCCATGTCCTTCTTTATCCCAAATGATGTAACGTATACACCAGACTTCGTGATGTTTGATCAAGGTATGAAAGCACTTATAATATGAGGATATCTATATATATAATTTTATAAATGCACGCAATTTAGTGCATACAAATACAGTTAATACCGCAGAAGGATTCTTTACTGCCAATCTATAAAACAATCAGCGATATTCGATCAGGTTTTCTCCCACTCCTCTCATCACTTCAATGGGGGTGTGCGGGGAGGCAATTAATCTTTGGAAGTGGGCCTGTCCGTACCATACCGCGCCCCTGCGATTACGGTGTGGAACATGTTGACGCTTCACTGAATATGTACGAGAAATTTTGTACTCTGTGATTGTTTTGCAATATATTTGTACTGCAAGTTTAAAAAACATCAGAAATATTTGGGCATATTAAATAATTATTGATAACCCAACAGTCTAATCTTATTATTATACATATATTTATTATATGTCATACTTAAAATCAATTTGAAAGGTTTTTTTATTTATTAACTCTTAATTGTACCAGATATATTATAGAAATACCAATTAACTGAGTAAGTTTTATTGCTTTTAAAAAAACTCTTCCAACTTCGCCTTGGATTGAGAAGAAAAGGCAGAAGGTGATATAACCTTAGAATAGAATAGTATAAAATCGTAATAATAATATTGGCAATAATATCACATATTAATAAGATAATAAAGACGAAAGGCACAAATTATACAAAATCACTTCTTTTGCATGTGACAACATATGTGAGATATCATAATGTAATTGATTTCTACTTTTGCTTCGTTTAGCAATGGATGATTTTAGTCTAACAAATTTATGCAGATTCCTCTAGATTATTAGTTTATTCTTTCTTTTTATGAATCTGAATCATTATATGTATGTCATAAATTTTTAGTTCTTGCATAAAATTATGAGTGCTCATTCGTACTGAAAATTTTTGCTCCTTTTTTATCGCCACTGAAACAGGACATAGAAAAAAATCACTCGAAAATAAATGATACGAATCCATACATATTTGCGGAAAATTAAAAAAAAACATTGGTTCGGATAAATTAAAAATACGATAAAATTGTACCATTAAAATACGTTAAGTTAAGGTTAGAAAATTCTATCGAATTCTGCTATTTTCACATTGTGTCACCACTATCTTGTTACAGCGATCCATGTTTGATGCTCACTTGATCCCCAAGGATCGATCGGATGGCTGGCGACTCGCCAGCAGTAGCCAGTGACGTGCTGGTTAATCGAGGATTTATGCTCGGTCATTGGCTCACTATCGGATAGCCATCGTCGGATACTATTTTCATATTGGCATTTTGTCCCCAGTGGTGTTATGTGGATAGTCGGTTATTGAAAGAAAATTATCAGAACTTTGCATTTTAACAGCTATTGTGTCAGAGAATTAAATAAATTTACTTCATAAAATAAATATTTATAACTATTTTCAAACCTACTCGGTTTACCGTATACAATTTTTATTAATTTTGGGTGTTTTATTTATATTAAAGGAAGTACCTGTATGTACATATTTTACTAAAATGAATTTTAATTTCTTCCATAACAACCCTATTTCAATAATAATAAAAACTTATATTAAACCGACACAAGAATAAAGCAAATCGTTTTCGAAAGAAGAATCATAAAATCTTTGCAAAATTGGAGATGACACGAAGTTTCTTATAATAATAGATATGGATATGTGATTAGGTATCCTCGTGGATAACAAAATGTATTATTAATGTTATTTAGTTTTAGTAAACACTTCATACAGCGATAAACAGTACCATCGAATTAATAATATTAAAAATACTCCATTTAAATTATCAAATTTCATAAAATATAATGGACCCTTTTCCTGAACACGAGTTGTCTAGGTATAAAATAATATAATCACAACTTACTTTCCAGCGACCTTCGTTAGTTACTTCTGTCTGGATCCCAAACAATTACTTCCAAACTAACGAAAGATAATATGATAGGAGCTGACTTGAACGTACTGGAGAGGTTATAAGAGGAGGGTCTTGCTCAGAATCTGTTGTGTCAATCATTTAGTTTGTTTATCACGTTTATTGTTATTTATTTTTTTGCCACGTGACGTAATTATAATTATCATCTTTCATATTTTCATTATCCACTGCTATATAAATATGTGTCAAGGTAAGATACTTTGACATACAAATACAGGCAAAAGAAAAATTTTAAGTTAAAGTGTTAATCACAAGAAGAGTCTCACTATAGAAACATTATTGAACATAGCAAAATTAGTATGCGTCGGATAATTTTATTGATACCAAAAATAGTCATCATAATTCGTTCCGAGTTGTTCTTGTCAAAGTTGTACAATGAAGTCATTATACTCGTATTTGCAGTGGTCTCGAGACGATAATTTAAAAACAAACTTTTCATAATTACGTTGTCATTATAACCCTTGTGTAATACAAGTTGTAGAGCTCAGCACCTGTCGCAAATTGTCGAACTTTATTATACGGCCACAACTGACTTTGATATGGAAACTAGAAGACTGTACGTAAGTTTAATTCTGACTTTCACATGGAGGCTTTGTGTACGACTGATCCTTCAAATTTATCTACTTGATACTCAAACAATCCCCAAAACACCCTTTACTCGTTAATATTACTTAACTTCTCTGTATTTATTTTCTGTTATTTATGTGTTCCGTTAAATGTGACTGAGATGTTGAGTATTCTTATTCATGTGTACAGGAGTAATTAAAATGAGTTACTCGTACGTACGAGTACGAGTAATCATATTTATTTTTTATTGATGATATTGGAATTGTTAAACCGCCTAGTTTATACTAGCGATAGATGGTAGATGACCCACCAATGGAGACTTATATGATGATCATGAAGTCATCTGAGGTAGCCCAATACATACCAATTCTCCAAGAAATACCCAAGATGAATTTAACCTTAATTCAAATAGAGATTCTAGTCTTCAGAGATTATACTGTTAAAACCAAATATTATTCTAACCCATAATCACATAAAAAGTAGGGAATGCCTATATTGGACTAAGAACTATGTTATTATACATACCACTTAAACTCAAAGGTTCTCACTCATACAATTTATTGTATTTTTTCTTCATACTTCGTAATACATGTTTCTAAGGTGCATTTCTATCGAACCGTGAAATACATAAATTAAAGATAGCGTCCTGTTTTCTATGTAAGCCCCATTTGATACTTCGCCCTTTAATGGCCTTCTAAATCATCTGAGACTCCGGTAAGCCGCGCAAACATTCCGAGGTAGGTTATTACATTCGGGTATAATAACATTCGTGAAATTAAACTTTCTGGCGAAACAGTGTCGAGCGTTGTAAAAAAATATTTCATCGCAAATTAGAATATTTTTTAGATGATGAAAACGATTCTGAAAATATATAAGAAGTCAAGAAGTTTATTGAAACTAATATTACACCTAAAAATTTTGTGCTACATATTTTAAATTAGAAAATATTTTTCCGATTCTAAAAATTGTTTCATCTATAGAAATCTTTATCAGTGATTAAAGTGGGTTAGTAGCACTGCGTGATACAAGTAGTTAATTATGTACATATCCAATAAATTCTTTCATTACTTTTGTTGCATTCTATATTGAATATTGTATATTAAGCATACCAGATTCCGGGACGAGAATTTCAATATTGATGGTATTCTATAATACGAACTCACTTTGTATATTTAACCTTGCAGAGGTTGTATCTATATAATAACATTGCACTTATTTCGTTCAAGAATAAATAAATAAGAAACTGGTATGAGTAAACTGTATAATAAAAAAAAGTTACTAAACAATAAAATTAGAAATAGATCTACCCAAAAAAAATTGAAAATTTAACCAATTGTTGCTAACTGAAATCCATACCTATATTACAGGTGTCTTCCTATCTATTTGCTTGTTGCCTGTTATTTTTTTACGGCTAAATATCTGAACGAGCAAGTAATCATAATAATATTGTACAACATGTAAGAATATATACTATGTATTATCTCAAAATGGTAGGCAAAAGAAGTCGTATAAATATAAGTACCAACACTTTAAAAATAAAATAAAAAGAATAAGACAAAGGGTATAATTAAAATTTAATAAGGACGTACAGTAGAGTATTTAAGAATCTTTAGGGAGTGAACAAAATACATAGATATCTGCTTTGTCGTCATTTTTCATGTCAAAAAGAATGAATAAGGGGATTACTGCGCCGTTATTTGTGAACATTTTTAAATAGCAATTTCCCTGTCTTGATTTATTATTATTATGCCACAGTACGTATTTACAAATTAGACATTTTTTTGTACGAGATAAATCAGTGTGTATCGTGTTTCAAATTAATTATTTTCGAACAAATGATAAATATTTTAGCTGTCTTTGTCTAATTTATTATACACATTTATTTATGTAAGTTGGAACCTATTGTTTTCTGTCTATATAAAGGTTATCTAGAACCACTTAGAATTCGACGTATATAAAAATATATTACATTTATTAAATGCAGATTTAGGTATAGATAATATCCTTATTTATCCTTAAAGATTAAATCGTAAAAAACCAACTCACTTTAGTAGTAATATATGACGTGAAGTTTTATGTAATAATCAACTCATAGGTACCATAACATAAGTACAGTAAAATACAAAAATAATAAAGGATAACAGCAATACAAAATTGTACAGGTTTTAATATAGAAGACAGACACAAAAGCTATAGAATGAAAATTGAAAAGGCTCGAAAATTGAAAGTGTCAAAGAGCAATGGAAGATAATAAAAGAGAAAGTTTATACAATGGCCCACCTGCTGGCGAAAGAGCATTTCTATTATAGTCACCACAAAATAAAGATCATGATTTAGTGTTGCAAAATTTGTAACCAGTTATTAACAGTATCGTTTTAATTAGGTTTTTGTTTATCTTTAGGGCCAGATTCTACTTATATAGTATTTTTAATATATAAGTTAGGTTTATAGATAAAATATACGTATTGTTGATCCCAAATAAATCTATATTGTGTGAAATGTGTGTAACATGTGGAAGAAATATATTCACAACTGTAAGCATTTTTTATACTTTATCGACACTGGATTATGCGTCATCCACTGTCGATAAAGTATAGAAAATGTTTTTAACCCACCGGTTTTTTTTTTACAAGATAAGTCCATATACGGATTCTTAATATAATAATATATATCTCCACGTTTATATGTATATATATATATAGTTTAAATGAAACTGAAATATAAAACAATAATACCTGTACATATAAATATTATCCAACAAATCCATACTTATAGAGATATAAGAAATCTAAAATACGGTAAGCGATCCGAACTCCGAACGATTTTTAGGGTTTGTATCTATAGGGTGAAATGGAGCATTAATTACTGTTGCTCTGTTGTTTAACAACTAACGTCAAGTATGTACTTAGTTCGCAAATGGAATGAGCGATATATAGGTCTAAATTTTAGATTTTTGTATAAAATATTATAAATGTGAAATTTGTTAGTACGGAATGATAGATGGATGTTTGTTAAAATACTACTGAATGGATTTTGATGACACTTTACAGTTATATATGATAGCTTATACTCAGATCAAATAATCAGAATAATTTACCACTAAAAATTTATAACCTATGTGGGTATACACTGTCAATTATATACAAAGTGATAAATATACGACTACTACTAAAATAGTAATAAAATTTAAATCATACTTTTTACTGTACATATGTACAATTAAGGAATTAGCAATTTGCTGCCACTTATTAATATACATTATATAAATGTTCTCATATATACTATACAACTACATTCACTACTTATATCGACTTGAAGATTTAAATATATATATATTTTATATAGAACTTGACTCTGTAAGTTCAACATGTATTTGAGATTTTTTATAGATTTAACCTTTATTTTGTACATACCTCAAGATCTCGTTGAACGGCGTCCCATAATAGCTCTTTATTAAAATGTCGAGGTGCTGGTGTAGAAAATTGGATAGCCGACTTAAGTTATTAGCGAAAGCTGTGCGAAGCGGAATTTATTTTGTAATATAATGAATAGCTTTATCCCTCATCCTGTATGCATTGTTAGAAAAAGTAAGCTAATTATGAATCTTGTACAATTTCGACTACACTGTTATCATATTTTTAATTTTATTTAACAGCTGGGTGTGAGTAACTTCCAATAATAAGGAGTTTTCCAATTTGACAATCATCGTTATTGTCATTTTTTGCCCTAAGAAGTTATATGGCTATAACTGAACCAATTACATTATTTCATTAATTTTAGGAAGTAAAATGTATCACCAGTTAAAAGAACCAGTTTTAATTCAGTACATATGAAGAATGCTGTTTTATAAATTACATTATAACTCACTCACTCTGTATATATTTAAGTTTAGAACTGTATTAAAAAGTGCAATAAATATTATATTTATATATATATATCTGGATAAAATACAAGAATATTAGCTCGATTTTTTTCCCCAATATTTTACTCTACGTCTTCCTTTCTGTTTTTTTTTATTAGTTATATGAGTAGCATGTTTGAATAAAATATTTAAATAAAATGGAATATCTAATTTTTATTTAAATATATGATTAAAAAATACCTAGCGACGTAACATTTTTTAATAAATATATTATTAAGCATAAATGTCTTCCATTGTACTGTAATAACTTTCATAGAAACATCCTTGAGGTTTTACCGGCCTTTAGGACTCTTAGTTTATCATCTTAATTATACACCAGAGGCCTTGAATTATAAATATAGATATGGTTACTTATGCGCTCCTTTGTAATTTTTATTCAGTTTAAAATTGGTATGTCGTCATGATAATATATAATATAACTAGGTACTCGCCCCGGCGGTACATGCACGGGATGCATCGCACGGGAGTACATGTATTATATATATTAACCTTCCTCTTGAATGACTCTATCTATTTAAAAAACCGCTTCAAAATCCGTTACGCAATTTTAAAGATTTAAGAATACATGGGGACAGACAGCGACAGCGACTTTGTTTTATAATATGTAATAATAATAACGATTAGCCCTCACAAATGAATTGTCGTCAAAAAAGTTTTCGTAAATCCAATCAGAATATCATAATAATTAATTTCGACTCATCAGAATGAGTCTTACGTTATTTTTTGTTCGCTTAGCATATGGCCCTGATATAGATAACATGAAAGTCAACCCCCCAAAAGTTCACTCTTCACAGAAAGTGAACCCTTTGTCCCCCTCTATCCCATTATAAACTCAGACAGTTTATTGATGAATATGATATTAACATTTTCTCATAAATTGTTCCTTAATCGACATATAACGAAAATGCCAACCTATTTCAAATTAAAATGTTGTTATGAATGAATAAGTAAAAACACCAGAAACAAAATAACAGTTTTCTGTTGCTTTTTAAATTTATTTCATAATCACACCTAAGATTTTATTTACGCAATCAACACAGTAGGTAGTCGTCAATATGTATGGTCGAAATATTTTTAAATTTGACAGTTTATAATCAGTACATAGTCCACAACATTTGCAAGTACTTGTGAATAAATTGCCCAATGCCCAAGCACAATGCAAAATTGAACAAAACGCCCAAATCCCTAGAGACTTGCAATTTCTTATCTCAACAATGCTCGGCGTTGAAAAGCGACGGATTTTGTGACATGACAATGATTCAAAGGTTCGCTAATGAAGTACTGTAGACATTTAAGTTGGTGATATCTTGTTGATACATTGCCTTTTTAATCTTAATATTTTATTTTTAATTCTTTGTTTCTATATGACAGTCTCAGAGGTCTAGCGATTTAGCACAGAGCCATACTTCCGATGGTTGCGGGATCGATTCCTCGCAAAACACAAACATTTGTATTCATGAGTATGATTGTTTGTATTTGCCTGGGTGTTTTCTATGTATAATATGTACGAAAAGAATACATATCTTTATATATCAGTTATCTAGACCCCATAACATAATTTAGCTAGCTTAACTTGGGTCTAGATGGCGCTGTATGAATTCTCTTGAGATTATTATTATTATTATAGTGGTGCTTCTATCAAACTGAGCTAAATGTGGGCATTTCAGTCGTTATGCTATGTGGACAATTCCTCTGTAAATTTTTTAGGTATCTATACTATATATATATATGTATAATATATATCTATTTATAAATTAACCTCACAAATTTGTATTTAAAGTAAGTAAACTAAGTTTAAAAATTATAATATTGCACATATTGCGGATAGCAGACAATCATAATAATAATAAATATCTATATCTATCTAATAATAAATAATAATATCTCTATGGATATATGGATGGATACATATTTAAACACGTAAATTATATACTGAAAGGAGTCTTTGCCTTTGAGGAATACCATTGGGATGTACAAGAAAGTTTAAATTAGTACAGTCACGTGGACGCCGCTGCTAGTGCAAACGGAACTGATTATTATTCTGTCTGAAAATCCGAAAGTCGAAATTTCCTACTATTTTACTCGTATTGCTTCCTTGCACATTTGAATTTGCAATAGGTATACGTAGAAAAACCTATTACATTATTGGGTATGTACACAGGTTTATTATGACAGTAGACTTACAGTTAGAGAACCTGAAATAAATATTGTTAGTAACATTACTCAATCAATACCTTACATACCGTTACAAAAGAAGTAGTCAGAGGCATTGTCAACTTCCGATATTGCGGTGACCACTTGATATACCAACGAATTACATGGGTATATTTGAATCCAATGTGGCAGCATGACCAGCTTCCCGTCGTCTATCAAAGTGTTTTGGTTCGATATATTAGTGTTTTAGGCTGGATTCTGTCTCACTAAATAGTAAGTCACGAATATAAATTGACATACAAAGACTACACACCTTAGACACCAAATTTGTAATGATGATGGTAATGATAAAGATGAACATGTAGGTCTATTACAGACTCTTATGATATGTCAAATCTACCGTTAGTTCGGAATGCTTTCGAGATAACAAGGACTGACTAACTCTTGTATTCTTTTCATATATTGTACAACCATATATGAATTATTATTAAATATTTTAGCTTACAATAATAATTATTCATTTTTAATTCAAATTAAGGAGAATTAGTGACCACCAGCATATGCTGTAGCAATTTTGTCAAAAGGAAATAGTCTAATCAGTGTTTGTAACCCGAACAGACGGTCAGCTAATGAATACAACTTAAATAAAAAAAGCCATGTCATTTACCACAGTAGTAAACAAAAAATGAAGACAAATAGAACATCCACGTTTTAAGAAAATAGTAATAAAATATTGAAATAAATGTTTCGTGTGTATATAAAGAGGCTGCATGTACATATATGCAACTAGAGTGTATACTCCAAATATCAAATTGTAAGCCACATCACATTTAATACCGGTTAAAAATATAAAAAACATTAACCGAAATATTTTTGAACTGAGAAATATTATTACAACTACGCTTACATTGAAAACAAATTCAAAAAACTTTTTACCGTGGCTTTAAGGTTTATGCAAAAAATATTTTTAAAATAACCAGAATATTCGTCATGAAAATACCTCGGGTGTTTCGTTAATGCCGCGCTGAAATCCCCTTAAATGTTTCAGGTGCGTCAAAGCAGTTTTCCGGATTACTTCGTATGTATTTATTATTTTCTCTATGGTGAGATTATTGTACGGAATTCTTTTATTTATGTTTAATTAGACAAAGAGCTATTGTGTGTGTTGTGTGTGGCGTAATGGCGTAGCCTTTGCGTGTAATATCGGCTTATAAGGCTCTGCATTCATAATCATTAGTACAATTCCGGGTAACTCTAAAAACATATTGAAATTAAGGAAATTAATACGATATCACCAAACTGAAATACATATATTAAAAAATGTATTGTTCTGACGTACCTATACTAAATTATTTTAGGCATACAGATATTATAACTACGGTAGTGTGTATATATGTTTGTTACTCTTTTATGAGTAGACGGGTGAAAAGACGTGAAGAATGTATCACAAGTACGAAAATATTCCTTAAAAATGCAGACGAGATCGCAAATAAATCAATAACATACATATATAACTATAAATATATGAATGTAGCTTTTTTATACTATTTTGAGCCAAAGAATTACATGGCATAAATTGGGTGCAACTGATTCTGTCAAAGCATGTTCGTTTACAATCTGTATCTACAGTTTTCAATTAAAATTTTATCACTTCTGTTACAGATAAACGTTTCGTGTATTGCATGCATTTCCCTTACACTATTTCAAAATGAAATAGTCGCTCGTAGATGTCCGTTATAATATAGAATAAAAATTTATGGCTGTG
Source organism: Achroia grisella (assembly GCF_030625045.1). Classification (NCBI taxonomy): domain Eukaryota; kingdom Metazoa; phylum Arthropoda; class Insecta; order Lepidoptera; family Pyralidae; genus Achroia; species Achroia grisella. The sequence goes on from NW_026712658.1 coordinate 300,909, forward strand.
TACACGGCATAACCAATACAACGTGGGTTTAAACAGAATTGTCCGCAATACTGCAAATAAAATGATTTGTATTACAAAAGGATGCAAAATCTATATTAATTTTAGGAACAAACAAAGCTCCTGCTGGTTCATATTGTGAAATAAAATATCAATTTAATTGAAAGGAAATTCATCATCTACTTCTTCCTTATCCCATTTATAATATGTTTTTCTCTTCCATTCATCCCTGTTCGCAGTCATCGCGTTATTTACTTCCTTTCTTACCATATCATCTTTCACACAGTCCATCCATCTCTTTTTCGGTCTTTCTCTGCCCTTATAACCATCCAGATTCATATGTAACACCTTCCTTAAGATGTGTTCCTACGCATTCCATGCCCATACCACGATAAACGATTACACTTTTAATTGAATTCTAAAATGAAATTTACTTTTAATTGAAAGGAAAATATTATCTGAAATTAATCTACTTGATGATTTCCCCTGTTTTGTAGTAATCAGTAGCTGTTGATTTTCAATGTTATTCACTAGTTTCTACAACATTCGTGCATTTGATATACTACACTATAAGTGGAGCAAGAGGCAGTTGGTAATGGAAAATAGTAATTTACTATATCTACGTTTGATGTAACTAGTAAATGAACTAATTTAAACCACAATGGATTTACCGACCTGATACTCATTCTACCGTTCTGCATTGATGTTCTGTCAGTATATATCGTTAGCGCAGGCGGGTGAAATATTCCATTATCATCCATAAAACAATACACTGTACTTTGTATCCATACATATATTCTATAAAAACTTTGTATTGATTTACCAAGATAATATAACGTACCTAATATCATTTTGATAGATTTTATTACAGTTAAGCCGTTAAGAGATACCACATATAAAGACTCACTTTCACAATGTAGTATTTGATGAGATTTTTTTGTCTATGAGTAAAGCGATAATAAATTTATACAAATGAAATCATTTGTGCCAGGATGTTTTTAACAGTTTGTTCATATCATAAATCGCATTAAATACAAAGGCATTGCGTTTGAACACAGCAATAAAGAAATTACCATAACAAAAGATCTCAACTGTCTCGACCATTTATATAACAAATTCTTCATACGCTTACATACCCACAATCCAATTTATCTCAGACTCGGGTAATTCATCCGTAACTTTACCTTTTTACAAGTTTTATTTTGGGATGACAACGGTATGTAAAATAAAATTGATACCATTCTCATATATATATAACCAATACTACTAATATTAAATAGACTAAGTAATAATATTAATAATAATATATACTAGCTGCTTGCCCAGGCAACACACGAATAAAGTAATGTTATAAAGAAAATTAACTCAAATTTTCATTTTACATTCTTTTATATAGAGATTATTAATACTATTTTTACACTTTTCCGTACAATTTTGAAGCTCCATTTGATTTTCCATGAAACTAATGCACTAAATTAGTAAGATAGAGATCAGATTTCGTCCTCATCACATTATACTTCACAGCTGCCTCGTATACGATTTGTATAAAATTAAAGTAGATGGGTTGACTATTCCTTTTTAATAATAATAGTTATTGATTTCATACCTATCTTTGCACATTTTGTTGGTAATACAATTTTCTTTAAGTTAATATTTGACACAGATTACACATAGAAAGAATAATGACAAAAATATTAAAAAATATTCCTGTCCATACCATTGCATACATATGATTAACATACGCTCAGTCCAGCCTCCTCGCAATCATGCTCTGGCATGCTGTTAGTGCTGGCACGTACTCTCCGCACCAGGGATGAGGATCTTTTCCGCATTGTGTCATAAAAAAAACTACACGGTACTCTGCGAGTATTCCCGATACACCACATTTTTATGTACTAAAAAAACGTCAATGCTTTTAAACAATAACTATATAATCAGAAATAAAATCAGCTACAAAATTTGTCTTAAATATACATATGTACCACAATTACATAACCTATTTTTTTATACCTTCCTTGAGAAGCGATTTTAAAGGAAAAATAGGATACCGAGCGAAAAGTAGTTACTGAAGTACTAAATATGTGATTTAAATTAACGAAACCTTATTTCCATCTTCTTTTGTTACAGGTAGCGTAGCCTTCAGGAACTAATTGCTGTAACTAATTGATGTTAATCAATTCGTACGTAGATTATAATTTGTATTATAATATTATTGACAGATTTAGTGTGATTCACGTGCGTAATATTAGCAATTACTTCAAATTGTTACATATTAGATTAGCATGAGAACATTAATATTGATTATTACATGTGTTGTGAATATCATCATATTACCTATATATCTTGGAGGATCTATAACGAATATTTTCGTCAATATTTTTCTGCAGACTGTCTATAATTTTATAAATTAATGTATATCCTTAAGCGACGAGGCGAAAACCGTTTGTTTGTTTATGTTAAGGTTTCACGTAAAAACATCTGTAGAAATCAAAATATTTTTTTCCCAGAATATATCATTAAACATGGGTTAAACTTTATGTGAAATTATTGTTTTTGTTAATATTTTTTATATACCACCTACTTATTTTATTAATTTGTTAATAAAATAATAGATAGCGTTGTACAGATGCTTCTTTACATAGTATAAAACAAAATCAACGCCACAGTCTGTTCGTTTGTGCCTTTTAATTTACGCAACGGATTTTGATGCAGTTCTCATGAATAGATACGAGTCATTCAGGAGAAGTGTTTATAAGTATAATACATGCGTATAATAGTAAAGAAAAGGCTGAGATATTCAAAGATTTGTAATGCATCCATGCGAAACCGGGGCGGATCGGTAGTTATTTGTACAACAATAGCATCGCGTTTAAATTTGTAGACGCCATCTATTGGTATTAATCGAAAGACAATTCCTTTGGCTGCCATAGTAGATGGCGTCTCGACATGCGCGCGAAGTCGCGGGTTTCGACTAGTTTAACAACAAAATAATAGATGGCGTCAAATATATTTCATTTATCGTCAACTAGCGACCCCTCCCGGCTTATCACGGATTCATTACAAATCTTTAAATTTCTCGGCTTGTTCTGTACTAAAACACGCATGTATTATACGTATAAACCTTCCTCTTGTATTACTCTATCTATTGCTGAAAGCTGCATTAAAATGCGTTGCGTAATTTAAAAGATATAATATTAGCAAACAGATTGCAGCGGCGACTTTGTTTTATACCTACTATGTATATATAGATAAATGGCACAAATGAATGCATACACGAAGTCGCGTGCAAAGCTAGTTTTTGTACAATAGAAATGGGCCATGCTGTATATAACTTAGAATTTCTCACAAACAACAACAAACACGTCTTGACACTTACAAGCAATTACTGGCAGCGATAGTGTGTACAACGGTAGAGTAATATGTCTACACATCGCGTGACATATTGATGTTGGAATAATGACAGGCGACAAATCATATTGGCGCATTGCAGGCGTTACCACACAATGTGGATATAGCTTTGTGTATGTTGCAATAAGACCATTATTTTCTAATGCAGGTTTCTTTATCGTAAAATGTATAGGAACTTAGATAAAACAAATATTTATTTATGGTACTACTACGCTAAAGGAAACGATAAGATGTATGTAAAAGACTATTAGATATATTTGTTGTTTACAATAGAATACAAATAAAAGTATCTCTTAATATATGAATATTAGTTTTTTTATACGTTTCATATCACTCTTAACAAAACATGCATAACGATGTAATCGAGAGACTGTCCTAGAATGCTCCTTACCAGCCTCTAAAATAAAAAAATATCAACATGACAATGTAATATAATCATCAGTTTCATTAATATTCTAGTTTAAGAATTACACAATTGGTGTAAATATAACCGTGATTAATAGGTATTATCGTAGTAATACATAATAATTTAGTAATATAGTGGCTCAATTTTACTTTAATTTAATTTCAATTTAAATAAATCTCCCATTTTCTGGTACATCCACAAAAGAACCGCATTTTATTGAAATCCCAATGGGGTGTCGTATTCTTTTCATTTTCGGCACCAATTTAGATGTCGGCGAGAGATTAATATCTTTTTTATATTAGAAACGATGATATTTCATCAAAGACAAAGATAATGTCGTTATGGATACATTAAAATAAAAATGGTTTTTGTTAGGTTTTGGAGTTTTTGATTAACTATAATTATGCTGTCACAATGTTATTATTATTCTAAATTTTTCCCTTTTCATGCACGGAATGGCTTACAAAGGTTGAAACGTTTGTAGGTGGTGAAATTATTTCAATTGCATCTCATTATAATATAAGTGGAACAATGGATACCAGAGATAGATTTTGTACAAAGTCATGACATCTTAGTCCTCCGATATAGCAACGCAAGATTGGTACTTCGAGCGTCACATGACGACGTGATGTCCTTGCTGCTCTTTATGTAATATATTGGTGCCAACTTACTATCAGATAGGTCCATCTCATTATAAATTGCCTCCGTATATACAGCATTTTTAACAATCCAATTATTTAAATAGTAAGATAATACTTTTAACAATTTTTAAATAATATGTATAGTAATTCATAACAAACGTCAAAATATTGTGCCTATTTTTACTATTTAACTGTTTTGTATATTATTTCCATATTCTTTTCTTAATTTAAAAACAGTATATTCATAGTAAAAATGTATTGATAGATAGTAGTAGATAGTTTCATTTTAACAGCAGATAAAGTATGATATGTGGATAAAAGAAAATTGTTAAGCAATATTTAATAATAATAATGATATAACTTATATTTTGACAAAGTCGTATTATTATTTAATTTTATGTAATTGTAGGAAGCTCGTGCGAATAATATCTAGAGTTGAAGCATAAATCACATAAGTTATGGACCTATCTCTCCTTTTCATTGCAAATGCTTCCTATTGTTCTTCGTAACTATTATGTCCGCATCGATGACCTACATTTCAGATATTCAGGACCTATAGAAATTAAGAGAATTCATTTTGTACCACACAAATACTGACTAGAATTACTTTTCTATTCCATTGTCTTCATTATTCAACATTAGATTTCCTTTTGTTATTTAAATAAAAAAAAAAAGTGTAATTAATTTTCATTAATAATCTATTGAGTAAATCAAAAGCGTATCTAAACGCTATTTATAAATTCTAAGAGATAAATGCTAAATGACACATGATATTTAATTTGTGTGGAGCTCTGAGTTTTTAGTATTAAAATGAACGTATAGACATATAATAGAAAGAACATTACAGAATATGATGCGACGTCCTTTGTCGATAATTCACGCAAATAATTGATGTGAACATATATGTATATATATGATAGTAAGTGATCCTTATCAATTTTTGTCAGGTGTACAAATGGTCAGCTTATTCTCTGTTCTAATGACGGAAAAAAGTATTTCATTATTTTTTTACAAACAAAACTGAATTTAAGTATGTAAAAATAATAATACCATCCTAATAAATTCACGAGGATGAAGTAACGGGTAGTTAATTAATAAATATGTTCGTGTTATAAAAGTTACTAATAAGAGTAAGAAGAAAAATAATACTATTTTATATTTCAATACATTTAATTACTTTCAACGCAAAAAAAATTTTAAATCACCGTGAACGATTTATATTTTTCAGATTCTTAGTTCAATAGTTTAGTCATAAAAATAATGTTTCCGTTTTAACTGATAGCCCTCCCTCCCTTGCTTCGTCTGGGTTCTCATAACTTTATGTGTTATGAATATATTTAACCTACTGGTATCTTACTTTGGAATAATATAATTTACAAAATATTAAACAATTTCTCAATTCGGTGCCCTGGTTTACTTTCTTCATAACACATCATACTCGTATTAGTATAAATTTATTAGATACATTATTTTGACTGTAGTATGAATTTCTATTTTCTTCACTTCAACCACAGCCATGCGTAATATCTCGACAGTCCGGATACTAACCTAAATCATTTTTCCGATTTTTCCATCCCCGGGAAATGATAACATCAAAAGCAAATATCCTATAATATAAGCCAAAGCATACTGTAACGTAATAGAAATAAAGATCATTTCTCTTGCAGTATCACCTGCGCTGTTAGATACAAAATTGTATGCAATACTGTAAACAATTCGTATTGTGTACGTAGCAAAGGCCTTTTTTCTTTGTGAATTTAGCAGAAATCGTTCGGATCCAAAATATTTAAAACACATAAATTGCAGGTGAAGCCACAATCAATCTTTGATTTTTCCTGTCGTTTTCTATCTTCTAGGAATCGAGTTGGCGAAAAAGAGATGGCAGAAAACTAATCTGAAAAGAAATCTATGCATGTGGATATTGTATGTAAATGATATGTGATTTCATTTGGCATAATTGTTATATGATATATGTATAGAAAAAAATCGGTTATGTTTTCGTATATCGAATTTTTATATGAAATTAGAAATAACGATAAATATTTATTGATACTGTTTATTATAGATGCGTCCATACTTTATAATATACACATATATAGGTACTCCTTTATAGTATTTTAAGAAAGTATTATTATAAAAGACTATAAATGAGTGTTTGCAAGGTCAGGAAGCCGCCGTAAACTTAAGAACTTGTTTAAAATGCGAGCCACGTACACTGTTGGTACTAATTTTATTATCTACATGTGCTAATTTTCTCAGTATTTCCTTTATTAGTCAGATTTGAATAAAATACTAACCCAGATTATGATACTCGTAATAACTAGATTTAACATCATTAAATCCTTCGTTATTACAGAGGATAGAATTATTATAATTAATAGAATTATTTATTAATTAGTTAATAGAATGACTAATAATTATGACGATGTAAATAGTGCTTTGCGGCGTCTCCTGCACTGGTTTACAACTAACAATCTTATGTCAAACGCTAAAAAAACAAAATGTGTTAATTTCTCTCTGTCTAAAAGTTTTAATACTAATTGCAATATTAAATTAAATGACGAATCTCTCGAATTTATAGAATCTACTGTCTTTCTAGGAATCACACTAGATAATAAAACACAATGGGGTGCACAAATTCAAAGCCTTGCAGCGAAACTAAGTTCAGCAGCTTTTGCCGTGCGTAAGGTTAGACAGTACACTGATACTGATACTGCTAGATTAGTCTATTTTAGTTATTTTCATAGTTTACTCTCTTATGGAATATTACTATGGGGAAAAGCGGCAGATATTAAAAATATATTCATATTACAAAAACGTGCCGTTCGAGCGATCTACTGTATGAAGAGTCGTGACTCATTAAGAGAGAAATTCAAAGAGGCAAATATTCTCACCGTTGCTTCTCAATTTATATATTCAAATATCCTATATGTTCATAAAAATCTTGACTTATTTCCAAAAAACAGCAATATTCATAATATTAATACAAGATTTAAAGACAAACTTGCTGTCCCCAAGTATCGTTTAGAAAAAGTTAATAGGTCTTTTATGGGAATAGGTATAAAAATTTACAATAAGATACCAAAGGATATGTTGGAATTACCCTTAAACAAATTCAAAACATCTGTTAAATCATATTTACTGAGCAAAGCCTATTACTCACTAAACGATTACCTGAATGACGAGTGTGCGTGGCAATAGTTGTTCATGCACTGAATTTTCATTTAATGTTAGACATAGACACCTATATAAATATACATTGTAAATAATCTGGCTTTAAAAAAAAAGTAATGCAATTGAGTTTCTTGCCAGTTCTTCTCAATTGGATCTATATACCGAACTGGACGGTAGGGAAAAAAATAAAATTATAATGTAAAAATTTGACGTTCATAAGCGGCTAAAATGTCCTACATGAATAAATGATTTTTGAATTTGAATTTGAATTTGAATAATTAATCAATGACCTAGCATGCAGATATTTGTTATGTAAACTCTCTAGCTTTCGTTACATATAGTTATAACAATTCAGAACAAAGAAGTCACTGTATTCTATGAATCCTCATTCAATTTGACTATAGCAAGAGAAAGGCTTTTACTTTATAATACTGTTATATAGCGAGATTTTAGTCAGTTGCTAGACTGAGAAGATTCCTTGCTTCACAATCTCTTATCCATATTGGAATTTTCAAATTGAACTCAATGAAAGTTCTAAGTAGGTATTTACTGAATGCTACTTCAGTTAAGCATTGTGGAATTGAGTGCTCTGGCTTTTTACTTATTTGTTTGTGTAACTTTATCTCTATGAATAAAGATGGATCTCTCAGATTCAAATTGAATACGTATCTTAGCATATTATTTCAAAGAAATTTCATATCATTATTAAAAAAAAATAGTGTTTCTGTGCGAATGAATATCCAAAATAGAAATTCATTGTAATAATAATAAAATTATTATTGAATATGAACTTATTAAAATTTATTTACATAAAATAATATTATTTATGTAAATATTTAAATGCTCAAAATATTATAATATTCTTGTTAAATCGGAAACAAAAGACTTTTTATTTATTTTTTTTATTTTATCTCACAAATTTTATGAAAGAGAAAATTTATACCTAACATTTCACTAATGTAGAAATATTACAAATTTATTTTACATATGAAATACCAAAATTATGAAAGGGGTTTTTCTTCGGTATTCTTTTAGCATCATTAAATCCAATAAGCTATTGAGAAAATCTTGGAAAAAGAAACTTCTATTAGGTATATAATATTCATAATGAAATTACCTCTATTATATCGATCTAGTGTATATTTATTTATAGTATAATCTATATTTATTTAAATGTACTTTGTTCTCTCATTCGTTTCATTTCTTGTCTTCTTTTATTTTCAGAATTACTATCATTCATTTTGCTAGAAAGCATAGGCCGAATAAAACCTAATTCGTCAGAATCATAAAATATTAATGATATATGCATGAAAATATTAGAGGTACCTATATGTAATTTAAATTTAGAAGATAAGAGTATAGTAAAATGGTAAATTAAATACATATACAGATTATTCCAAACTCATTAATAGACCTGTATCAACACACGGCTGAGATAACTAGCATTATAAACATAAACCTTTTTGGACTAGGAATCTTTGAAGGTCTCACAACAATGGAAGATCAGCAGTATAGAAGAAACCGAAAGTAACAGCTGTACTGGAATACCAATCGAGTAGGGCACTTTCGTTATCTTAGTTCAGACCGTACTACTCGCCATTTTTGCTAAAATGCAATGCAGAATTTTATCTGGCAAGTCGTGATTGTGCTATATAAATGCTAATGTTAACCCCTCATTCCATCGTAATGACCTACGCTATCGCTGGGTCAGCAAGCGCTGGTCGTAATATGCTATCATATTTTCCATTTCGTTACCCATCATTACACCTCGATAACACAGTTGCTCGACTGTCAGTTTAAAAATTGATAGTAATAAATTTTATCTTTGAGTTTGATGTAACGCTGCTATTGTAGATGGAGTCATATTTTTGTTTGAATGGTGGACTACAGCACCCGCCTACGTTAAAGGTACACCAAAGCGGGCGCTAGGTTCAGGATAATAGGATGAGCATGAAATCAGGGTCACCATCTCAGTTGTACGCAACATTTAATTTAAACAAAAGAAAATCAATTTTATCATCATTAATTTTAAAGAGTCGGATTTCATAGAACGAATATTCGTCGCGGTGCGGCTTCAAGTTATATAAAAGAAGAGATTGCTGTTATACTCCATATATTGCAAACATACAACACATGTACATACGCAAACACGTTTAAAGTTATGTATTGATACCCGACACGCGTCACTCAGCAGTCAGTTGACCCAATTCCCCGAGCCAACTAGGGATGTCATTCCTTAGAATTGTCGTTGTATACAGTGAACAATATGACTTTTAATATTGTGTCTAAGTTTCACAGGGATGCGACAACTTTTGTTATTTGTATATTTTTACTTTAGATGAGTCTGCGACTTTGTGTCTATATAAATTTATTGTTTGTGATTGTTTGGAATAAAACAAATAGTTAATTTTAAGTAAAGCTTTCCATAATACGTATTGTTTCATCATCGAGTAAACTTCGGGTAAATCGGTAATATACATAGATACTAACGCACAATTAAACAAACACGAATTCTATCTATTCAATCACTATCCGTGGTCGGACTACGTACATTAAGACCCTCAGTAAAAGGTTTTAAGAGAAGAGTTACATTTTTATTTGTGTAATATATGTTCCGGGAAAAAGGATGGGGTCCATACTTATATTTACTTCTTAAATATATATTTACATACAACTTTAGCCAATACAACAAGCTTACTGAACATATTTAATATTAAATCTTAATAATTTTATAAGAAATATTTACTTTGTTTGCATACATTTTCATCCACTATTTGATTATCTATCCAATATTTTTGATACAAAATATAGCCTATGTCCGTCCTAGTATTTTTTTAATAAAATTTGTTCTAATGTTTAGTAGTTCAAACGTAACAAGTAGAGACATACATTCACATAGATATTTATAACATGAATATAGAAAGAATTATAATATAGAAATCTTCCGACAGTCAGTCACAGTTTCATTTTTTCTAGTTTCGTACGCAACACAAAAACCGTAATATTAAAGTAGAACAAAAAGTCGGCAGCCCTAGAGAATTCACAAAACACCAGCCGTCACTTTGTGCCCGCAAAAAATGCCAGCTTTTCGTTGTCACCCAGTGAAATGTTATTTAAGAGCGTCGGATGCAGTTACGTTGGGATCTAGTTCCGTTATGTATGTATGTGTTATGTTAATATAAGTATATAATAATAATACTAACTCAGTACAATTTACACGGCACCATCTATTACCAAACTAAGTAGAGCTTGTAATATGAGTATTAGATAATTATTAGAAACACTCAAAAATTTTTTGGTGTGCATATGTTCATATAATCATACTCTTTAAAGTAAATATAAAAATAAACATAAATATGTTAAAATGTCTTACAGACATAAAATATAACAAGACATCTATAATTAGATACACGATAAATCATTTATTTAGAGTTTCAGTACACATACAACAAAATAATATATAAAGATAATAAATATAACTAACGATATCAAAATAAAAAAATATCAAGTGAATCCAGTGTTATCTAATAACACACAATGAGTGTACGTTTGTTGTGGTGGTTCTGTGAGAACCAGCAGCGCAAAAAAGCCATAGTTCAGTATGGTTTTTTTGTACAAGGAGCTAACACTGATTATCAGCTATAACCTGGAGTAAGTACGAGGTATGCATTAGGTATAATAAAAATTATTAATTAAAAAAAGTGTATAATACAATCATATTCATAAACACGAATACTGGTACCACGCGAGAATCGAACAGGCGACTAGTTATACATATATAGTATTAGTGATATATACCTAGTTATATATAGTATCCAAGTAAGTTAAAAATAGAAAGAAAATTCAAACTAATTTTACTTTGCGTCATAGTCTACAGAGAGTAGCTTCGGTAACTTTTTAGCTAAGATCGTAGCTAAAATTGTCAACTTTTAAATTTATTCGAAGAGTACTAATTTAACTTTTAAATTTATTTGGAAGAGTACTTACTTTTTATAACCATATAATAATAATAATATATTACTACTCTACTTCAACACATTGTTCATTCTTATTGGAAACTTGATATTATACATCGGCTTTAAAAAATAAATATTCAACTATACATATGCCCTGGTATAACAACATTTGGTGAAAATTACCCATCGAAAATTAAGCACCCGGGTGAAGCCAGGACGAGCGACTTGTTATCCTATAAAACCGGCTCATTACTTAAGGCTGTCAGTCAATCATTTATAATTAACAGAACGCAATATCGGTATACGTAAATCATTGTTAATGAACCAGTAACTGCTTACTCGACACTTAAACTGCAATAGTATCATCTAACTAATGGGACCATATACATTTATGGGCTCTCGATCGATATACCAGGATTACTACTAACAGACTGAAAATTACGACAGACAGACAGAATTACGACTCCGGAGTGTAGAAACCGAGTTTTTTAAACTTTATATATAATTGTTAAAAATTAGGTACGCATACTAGTAATTATTATTAACGTTTTGATAAACTGTTATTTATTCTATTTGGTACAACTGGCAAGTCAGTATCGAAACAAAGCAGCAAGCTGGTTGATGGCAGAAATAGGTAAGCTCACCTCGGACTATTGTGAACGACTCTACCGCGATAAACATACCCTAATTAGAGAATCCGAATAAAAGTCTTTTTTAATTATGAAATCTAATGCTAATAAATACTAATATCATGAATCATCGACTCATAGTGGATGCATAGATCAATCAAATCAAATGACCTGAGATGTATTCTGACTTCAACGGAAAAGTGTAAATCCTTGCAAATACTTTTCTAACGACATTTTAACGATCGTCACCGTTACAGCCATTTACCCAATACGAAGCAAACGACATTCCTAGTTAAAAACTAATGGCAAATGATCTTAAAAACACTTTAAGGGATGTTTTGCTATAAATCTCATTCAATACTTGAGTTAAGATTAAAAATTAACTAATTTATTGTGTATTAGTATTGATATCGTACATATACATGTAAAAAAATTCCTATCTCATTACCTCTTTCTTTTTCTTACTGTTATAGTTGTATTAAATTTTTTATACTATATCTAATTAGGGTTATTGTGGTAGATAAAATTTTTGTGAACTTCAAAATAAGAACCCTGGTCGCGGATCTATTGGCGGTCACAAAAAATATATCAGGGGACTTTGGACAACTAATTCCTCAAGAATGACAACGAATGAGGAGTACTATGATGGAACAGGATGACCTGATCCTCGTGGCTACCACTAACCGTACGTACGGATACCGTCAGCTTATTAGAAATTCCATATAAATATAAAAGTGGTTAACAATATTATTTTTTTAAATCATTTATAGTTTGAAAAGAATTTGATAAGCAAAACAGCTGTGACACACTATGAATGCATTTAGAACACGCCGGTTTTTACTCGTTCCGTACACAATACAATCTAAAACAATGGGCATTGCAATAGAATTGCTTTATCTGCAGTTTAATATTTAACATTCTGTTATTATAAAGGGATTATGCTCGTTAAAAAAGTTTTAAAACTTTTTATTCATTTTTTATAGCTGTAGATTCCGTTTATGCCTTTGTCGCAAAACTGTCGTAAAATTTTAAATGTAAACAAACATTATTTTGGATAACGAGATTTTATACCCTTAGAAACTTTTTTGACATAAAGTTACTTTTTTTATGTGTAATCTTATTAATATTAAGAAATCATATAGGTAAAGAAAGTACTAACTTATAATGTTGGTGCTCATAAATTTTGGAATAAGAACTCAAATGGGTTCTGAATATTTTAACGACGTTTTCTGTAACTGAAGAATAAATAGATATGCTCTACGGTTTTAAAGTATCCTTTTTTTATTGAAAGAATGATAATGTAGGTATCATTCTCTCAATAAAAAAAGCAATATAACGAACATTAAAAAATGTGTATGATTTCTCTAAAGCAGGATACAACCTAGCAGGATTAATTTAGAAGAAAACAATAATAAAAATCCTACATAAATATATATATAAGTCTCCATGTAAATTCTTCAAAGAGTGCTCCTATAAATTATATACTTAAGCCTGGTCCTAATAATAGTAATTTCTTTACTTTAGCTATAAATCAAAAAAACATCACTAAAAAACCTCCTTCGGCTTCGACTTTCCCTTCACTCTGTTAATTAATCAATGTTTCCAGAAATTTAGGGAGACACTTTTTAATTAGTGGTAACATTACTTTGATGAATAGCATGGTTTTCCTCTAAGAGAGGGTTTTAATTTAATAAATGAATAAATTTTGTCAAACTACAGACATAGTAACTAAATGTAGAGTCGGTTACCACTTTTTATGAAATATACAGTTTACTCCCTCACTGTTATATTGAAAATATAAATGTAATTATTGCTATTTCTATCTAGACTCCACTGAGTAGTATTTGAACCGCATCGTCGCCTAATACCGCGGATTATATATAGACAGCTAACGCTATAATTTATTCTCTAATTGTTTCATCAGAGCCGTAAAATTTTGCGTCACTACTGTTACTAAGGCATAGCCCTAATTTTAAAAATTATGGATTATACTTTTTATTATCATCAATATGCCGTAATAATTAGCACGAAAATAAACAGTGGTAGCAAGAAAATTCTAAAATAAAATTTAGTTAATATTAATTACTAAAATTGGGTCTATGCTCTTAACTGAATGTTTTTCTAATATTTGAGTCACAATTACCTATCTTAAATTTAATACCCGCTACATATTTCGTTAAGATATCTGCAATATTTTTTTCAGGCTAGCATTTAATTTCAATGATGTTATTAGTCCACTATAATGTACTAACACTAATAAAATCTAAATTATATTTACTACTTGATTATGCACTCTATATCATATACTTAGTCAATCGCAACTATAAAAATAGATTGTTGATTATCGAAATCTATCTATTATATAAAGTTTTAGGACGTATATAATATTTAATTTTAAGATGTGTATGTATATTAAATAGTTTACGTAATATACCTCATATGTTACTTGATTTACTCAAGGATTTACCGTGGACACATACAATTTGCAGATAGGTAGGTAATAAGTGAAACTTACAGTTTAAAAGGAAACATAATCTTTATTCATAACTAAACTGATCTCTTGTTGTCATGGAAACCGCGTCGAGGCTTACTAGCGCCATCACGGCAGCCCGCCTTAACTATCTTTCACCCCTGTCTGCTTCAAAGTTCGCAATCTTACCGAAAGATGTCGCTTCTAAGATTTATTGAATTTGCTGCAGTTAATTCAACGATATTGAATAATTTGAATCGCTTGTAGTTAAATTAAAAATTAATCTAATATTGCCTTACTGAAGAAGATTTTGTATAATGCAGACAGCATTGGTACTTTTTATGTACCTACTTCAGCTCCCAAGCAACTTGATTTGTAAACTTTTTCGGTTGAGATAAGGCAGTAAAATTACAGAATAAGAAGCATTACATGAGTCCTCCAGAATGGCAACAAATAGGTTGTGTCGCGGGCGTCACATGATAAGTTTATGTCTCTAGAGCTAATCTTACTTCATTGGTATGCAATCAAAATAAGCATTAAAAATACATTTAATCAATAAAAAAAATGACACACACTACCATTTATTAGACACACACACACACACGCATATATACTTTTTGTTTACCGTTAAAGACTGTGGTCAAATTGAGAATAGATTAATGTTGTTTGTCTTTAATAGGTATTATATGTTTAAAGTTTTAATGAATGTTAAATTAATTATGGTATAATTTTCACAATTGGGCAGTCGCTAATATTAATTGTTATAGCAAATGGCCTATTGAAGAATATTGACAAAAATAATTCGCCTTTTGATTGTCCTATTTTGCTCCTAGGCGTATTCCATAACCTATAATGTTATGTATAATGTATGTTAACTTTTTAAATGAACTTACTTAACAAACAGATAGTTTTCACCTCGTTACAAATAAAGAAAACGAAATTCAAATAAGATAATTATTAAAAATTAATCTCAGATAGAACTATCTTCTCATTAATAATTAAATAATACCCGGGAAAACTCCGGAAGAGAATCGAATAACTTTAGTCAAACTATTAGTAATTTAACGAATAAAATTGGTTAAGTAGTGAAGCTGAGTGCTGAATTGCGACCTCGGGCGATATGAAATTCATCGTACTTGGAAGGTCATAAAGTGTCCATAAAACTGATTTAGTGCAGTTGAGATTTAGCATAGAGATATTGTAATGGAGGAAGTTAAAATTTTACACTTTTAAATCGTCATGAGTTTGTATGAAATGGGAACGTCGGTTGGCGTCGGTAGTAAAGTTTTGTATCTAAATACATTATTGTTGTATTAGTTTTTAAAAACTAAGATAACGAAGATTCTAATTCAGACTGTATATTATTACTATACCTTATGTTTCTGAACAGATTTTGATACCAATTTTAGTCATTTATATTTTAATGTTTTTCCTACTTTATTGGTCTCATACTAATTTTCTAATGATATAATTTTTTGTCTGTGAAATAATATGTTACATTAAATATTGCATTATAAATTCAAAAAGATTTATTATAGCTTGTTTGTTAGAGTGAGAGTTAAGCGTTTACTATACCTTACATCGTATTCGATCGATCGATTTAAGTATATATAGTATATATTTACTTATTATTATTTATCTGTTGTTGTTCATCTGTGTGTAATTTAGTAAAAATCTCTCCAGCATATAAAATAATGCATAGGAATTTTACTCAGCAATTTTTAACAAAAATGTATAAATAAAGTTGGCTTAACTTAATAAATTATAATTTGAAATATAAACTCAGTCTCATTATCCGCATTATAAATGCACAAATCGTCGTCTAAAAGGACAAAAAACTTGTAAAAACATTTTATGGTCTGATCATTTTTGAGTCAAAAGAAAAGTCAAAAATATTTCTATCGTTCGTTAGTTCTCTTTTCAACTTCAAGTGAGACGTGACAAATGCTCAACCATGAAATTGTTAAGGAAAGAAAAAGGTTTTCTTATCTGAAGGCTTAAGCTTTGATCCTCCATTAAATACAGGTAATCTTTATCAGAATTAATCACTTTTTAATCGCCCTAATTTACCTGTAGTACTGAATTGGAAAATAACTTCTTTTTACGATTCTATAAAATTGCTTTCTTTTGTAGGAAATGTAGGTGGCGTGCAATTGAAAAGGTTTTTGTGTTTAGATTGACATTACATTTTACAGTTGTTAAAGCTTGCATACAGGAACTAAAACAATTTTACATATTAACGTTTACCGAAGTCTTAAGTAAGACTAACATGTTCTTGTAAACTAAAAATAATATAACTGTTTATTACCCAGGTCTATCTAAAACAAAAATTATAGAAAAAGTGGCACGATATCATACCCATGAAATGGCAGCGCATGTCCGTAACGTAATCTCGGAAGTTCTGTTCATGTAGATATGTAGGCGACGGTCATGCTTACCATCATATTAGAGTTAATAATTCCATAAAAAACGATTACATAAAAAAAGATATGTTTTTAATACCATCTTTATAAGGTGATTGTGAAGTTTATTTACTATATACGGAAAAGAATATCAATATAGTATGTTAATGTTAGCAATACTGTATTTATTTATCACAATTACTTAACGTAAAAATCTTTTTGTTCCACGCATTTGTTTTTTCGCACAAAGTATAAATTTAAACTAATGGTAAGACCACAGATTACCTAATGGTTACAAAGTGAAACGTTATTTCTTAGTTAGCACTGCTTTTGTTTCAGGTGTAAGGACTAGAAGAAGTAAAACAAGATGGCGGCCTTCGTAGCCAAACAAATGGTGGGAAATAAGCTGAGCGCTGTAAAAGGTACGTAGAAATATAAAGAAAAAAATTATTTTCAATTTAATTGTAATTCTTTATTATCAACTCTACACTTTAGGAAAGCATTTCTTAATATTTTGTTTGTTAGATGTTTCACTATGACATTATTTATATTATGTTCAGTATGACCTTAAAGATCTTTCTCAAATTATAAGAATATTTTGATAAATCATGGTTTAATCCTAAAATAGACATAAAACCATGACTTTATTATTCAAAAAGGCAATGAGAACATGTATTAATGACTATCATCTATTTGATTACGTAATTACCTACTGCCATAACATAATCATAAAATAAACCGATATTCCATGTGTCCTTCATAACTCATTGCTAGTTACTTGACAATCATTTATTGATTCAATATCAATAGTAGATATTTATTGAATTAAACATTCAATAAGGTAATATATTTCAAAACTGAACAACATGTTGGCTATAACAAAATAATTGAGTTTTATTTTACACCTGTAATATAATGACAATTCATTAGTTGTGCAGATAAAACAAATATTGTTTTGCTGCGGTTTCCAATTATTATAGAAGACGTGGAATAATTAAACAAAAGTGTTTCGGTAAATTTATATCAAAATATTAGAACTTAATTGTAAGTAGGTATATAGCTGTTACTCACTACTTCACCTACTTTTAGGTTATGTTTAGAAATGAATGGTAGCTGTAGCTCATACTTGTGATACAATTTATCTTAACATAAAGTTTTATCAAAATCTGTTCAAGCCATTTACTATTGAAAAAATAAGAACCAGACAAACATATGTTCTGACTATATAATATTAATGAAAATAAATCATATACCAATGAAGCAATAGTCAGATATCAAAACATTATATACCTACATATTTTATTCAAAAAATATTTGATTCGTAAAAATATTCATAAAGGTACATACATAAAGGTACAACATATTTTTAGGTGAAATAGTTTCGTTATTACTACCTAAGCAATCTTTATAATATATCATTGTACAAACGAACGATACTCCAGCATTTTAATTCAAAACCAACACTTTTTAAATTGCTCGTAAGTCGGCTATAACAAGGGCGTGAGTTGCGACGATTTGGCCAATCAACCAAGTATGATACTTCGTAATATTGTGATTTATCTTATCGAAAATCCAAAGGCAGAGGTCGGAAAACAGTGGTTTGGGGAATGGTAACCTTTGTGGTTTTACGCCTGTTTTTAAATGTAAACTACCCATTATTTGATGCCGGCAGCACTTTGAAATATTTAATCATTATCCTATACATAATTATTTTTAAACTATTTTTTAATTAGGTCACATCTCAAATAGATTAGTTATTAATTTTATTACCAGTAAAGTAAAGAGTGCTCTTTTTTTTAAAGCTCCAACATCTAGAATGACTGCTTATGTAATAGGTATTTCTGCTAAATACAAAATCCAAATTTAATGAAGAATATTATTATATATATTTAAATATATGAGTTAATAATTCTAAAATAAATTCTACGTTTGGAACATTTAACAGATCTCTAAATTATCTTAAAAATATCGTTACCTTAATAGTAGATTATTTTGTAACGCCGCTATACTTATATTAAAATCATCTCTTAACAAATTTTTAATAAGTACGAAACGTGAACATCGTACAGTTATTATGGAACAGTAAATTCATTCTCATTATTCTCATTCATTATAATGAATATTCTTCACTATAAAAATAAGTAACTGAATATATTATACAAGCCTTGATCATAATAAGAGATATCGGCGTAGATACCTAAGTAAAAATATTTCCATTATATTGGCACAAAGAGTTCTCAGCAAATAAATTGGAATCAACTAAGTGTGATACCCACGCAGAAGGAGGGTTCCGTAGTAAGTATACGCATTTTTAGGCATAACAGTCTATTATGTTTTTCTTCATAATTACTGCAGATAATTGTAATCTATCACATCATATCATCATAGGTGTTGAAAAACTTTAGTTTACTTTTACCAGATATACAACAAAATATACAGTTTAATCAAACGTTGTACTCTATCTTTTACGTCTTAATCGGTAATTTAAAATGTGAATTTTTATGATAAATTTCAAAAGATAAGACAATTTATTTGTATGAATATATTTTGGTTTCAAATATAAATAAAAAAATTAAGGGAGACATAGGTTTACATAATATCCTATTTTATTACTTACGGGTCAATATTATATGGTATGTATTAATTTTCAATCATATTCGTGATACCAAAGGCATGATTGAATGGGAAACATCAATTGATACAAATTTTCATATTTTATAATGTTATTAAAATTTCAACCACCCTTATTACAAGTTAGTTCTAATCAATTCTTGAAGACTTCTTGCTAGTGATAAAAACTGTCTCGCCGATAGAGTCTAAAACTATTTACAAGTAGGTGACCCCCGAGACTTCGTATGTATCACATTTATCATTATATTTCGTCCAATTTACATTATATATTTTAAAATTATAAGTTATGTTGTATAAGCTATAATACTTGTAAAGATTCATCAAAACCCATTAAGTACAATTTTTACGTGAAAAAGTAACAAATATCCATCCATCCATACTCACATTTTCACGTTTATAATATTAAGAATATTTTGTAGATACTATTATTCACCATTTATCACGTTGACAACAGTATCCGTGCTGAAGCTTTCATAATTGGACCCTAAAAGCAGCCATTTTAAATCCCCCACCATCTCATCCCCTGCTAAGCGTTTAGCTGTAAATTTCCCAGGGGCACTGGGTTTAATTCTGGAACGGTTACAGTAATACTAATGTGACGTCGTAATTAATATTTTTCACAATTTTATTCGGTTTTTAGGAAAAACAATATTTTGTTCCACTTTATATTTCTTTTTAAATGTAATATTTACATAAACTGTATGTTTGTTTGTTACCTTTTTACGGCTGAACGGCTCTTATGAAATTTGCGTGATTGATATCTTTTTATAATTTAAAAAAAAACCCAATTGAAATCGTATTATACAGCTAGCATACCCATATGAAAATTTACAATGCCTCATTTAAGTCTCTTTAAAAACATATATAAACATACATAATGTTTTATGTAATGAAAATAATATGAATGAAACAATAGATTATTATAAAATAATTGAAATATAAAAGATTGAAATATAAAAGAAGTTTAAGAACACAACAGACATGACAGGCGGCTCTATACAGCGAATGGTAAATATATTAGTCTCAGGACTACAACTTGATTTATGAAACGAAACTAAGTGCAAATAAGATTTCGCAACAACACACACTCCATCTGTATAAAATATATTCTAAAATTCATAACACTGCATTGAGGATTCCATTTAATGAGTTTTGAGTCGAAATTGTTGTTATTAAAAAAAGAAAATCAGTCATTTCATAAACACATTTATTTTACAATTTTTATTTTTAAACTTATTTGTAATTAGGTATTTACATCTATTAAATTTAATTAACAATTCACGAATACATGAATGTAATATAAGTAGGTATAATTATTATTTAATCTAGTGGGTACTTAATATAGTTAAATGAATAATTAGCATTTCGTACACTACATATAAATTCTATTCTTCTTAGCACGAAAATTCATTTATTTCAGTTGGAAGCACTTGTTACATATTATTTTATTATTTAACTATCACAATAACGGTATATTATTTAATTAAAATAAATATTCCACATTCTTCTCAATATAAATATATTTATTTAGTAAGAGTAATTATTTCAATAAAAATATTAATACGACAAGACTCATACCAATTACGTGTAAATATTGAATGCTCATTAATTTTAGTATTAAATTTCAATATTCATTTTAATTTATAAACTAGCATACGATATTAATATTAAATTACGTTAAGCTTTCATATTCATGCATTATGTTTTTAATAAATAACGACTACTATAGTCGCATCGATTAAACTTTACTATAATTTTAGCAACTACATGAATAATGATTGAGTCTTAAATTTAATGGAGAGAATGTAAATTTATTTTAAATGAAAAAAACAATTGAAAATTAAATTACGACCAGTTCTATTTTAAATTAACAAGATAATCAATAAAATAGTAAGTTATTATAAATACATAATAAACTAGATTTGTAGTAAATTGCGTTATTTCTTTCCATTTCCACGACTTCTTGTATAACCTTATGCTGTGAATGTCTAATGCTATGTGATTGATTGAATTTGCATTTCAAATTCATTAGTTACAATTCCAGTAGAATCTAGCGGTTTACGATCATAGCTTCCAGTTATTATACAAACGAATTTATAATAAAGAAATTCGGTTGGATCATAGCTTTGTATATTAAAGCCTTGCATTCAATTAGCTGGCAACAAAATACTTATGTACAGGGTTGTCGTAAAGGATATATCAAGCCAAAAAGTTCAATTCAATTCAATTTTGAATTTTATAAAATCTGTTTTATGAAAATTATTACCATACCTTGCTACTATATATAAATTTAAATAAATATGAGACCTATATACCCTATCTATTTATATATATATATTATAATATAAATAAATTTGAGAGAATGCCACCCAACTTTGCTCTTTTTAAATTGAATTCAGCTTGAAAACTCGACATCCATTGAATACTCCTTATTGTGAAACAAACTTATTAACACTTTTTTTCTAATCCCACCGTTCGTATCTGGACTATATCCAGCTCTCTCGCACTCAGTTACATATGCTCTTTTTATTTTTTCACAAGAATCCGGGATTAGGTTTTGCTTCCTTTTTTTACACCTCCTATTTTGATCATTATTACGTCGTATGAATGTATCTTCGTTGCTGTTGTGTTCAGATAATGGAGAATGGAATAGCTTTTTGCTAATTGGACGTACATTCGGTTTCCTTATTGGCGACTGTGTTTCCATCTGAAAATATAGAATTGTTATTTTTTATCGATTATAATGTAACGATGCACCCGCCTGCGGTAACGGTTTACGCTGGCGGGGCACCAGTAGTAGATAATAACATGAACATGAGATCAGGTCAGGTAGTCCATCTTGTTAAATGGTAATTTACCAAGATGACTCGCTGGAGGAACCCCTTGGTGGTCAACCTGACATGGTATATTACTAGCAATGGTGTTATTAGTCCACATTATAAACAATCCCCTTCCGCCCTTTATAGGGCAGTATTTTTCGAACACAATTATTTGTGTTCGAAAAATACCATGTTCAAAGAATAACAACATATTATATCAAAGAATGTAATTGTACTGAAAAGAGTAAAGTTTATACCAAGGTTTACAACATTCTTTTGTTTTTTAATTAGAAATACCTAATTATCGAGTAATAAACAACATCGACTAAATGTAATACGAATTCGTGCAAATCTATATTATTATGCGTAGGTATTCATTAGCGAAAGCATGTTATGAATTTCTTAGAGGCTGTTCATGTATATTCTAGATTATAGATTGGTCCAGATTATTAATATCAAATAGCTAAGATATTATTGTAAATTTATATTGTTAGATGATTTGTACAGAATATTCCTATCCATAATTCTACAAAGTATTTATTACTCGATAAACCGTATTGTTTCTAATTAAACATAATTTTAACCCAATATGAATAACAATTTTATGTAAACTATAGTATACCTACATTTAGACAATATTTGTTAGGAAGACTTTATGAAAAATATTGAACTCACCGCTTCACAGTCCGAAGTAAACTCTATAGAGTCATTCATTATATTATTTGTAATTAATACTGTTAATGTCTCCCTAGTAATAGTGTTCACTGGTGTCGAGAAAGCGCTGGTTGCCATTTTTTTTGTGTAGCAGGTAGATTTTACAACTGGTTCCAACACACGCGTGTATTCGATAAGAAGGTCTGTTTTTAACTGGTAGTGGTTGACTATGCTTGGATACGGGATGATGACTGGTGTGGTCAGTTTTTATCGTTATAGGGAGGGACGTAATGGATAATATCGATGTTTGTCAAATTCATAAAAAATATTATAATCAGAATTTACTCATATATGATCGCATAATATGTACGTTACGTTACATTACGCAAACTAAGTGTAGTTTAGTTTTCCATATATGTAGCTATTTATATATAGGTACTTATAGATTACGGTTACATCAGAATTAATTTAAAAAATATAGTGAAAAGCCGGTGTTCTTTTCGGTATGTAGTATTGAGGGTCTTATGCTAGAGGGTCTTATGCTAGATGCTAGCGCATAGGTTGATCCGTTGTTGCTACTGTTGATGACCATTGAATACCATAACAGCTTGTTTTTTTGTATAATACATAAATACAATCTTATTCATTAATATAATATGTCATTCGGATTACATATATCTGTAACAGATTATACTATTGAAATACTATATCCTGAGTTAATAAATATAACAAACACATGGTTTGTTTTATTTAAAACTATAGCGATAGTCTTCCTGTTTTTTTTTCTCAAATATCCTCTAAAAACATGTAATAAATATAAAAATAAACATTTTGTTCTATGGCAATAAAATTATATCAATTGTCTGCGTAAGAAAAGTCTCAAATAAAATATGACATAACTAACTACTCATATTTAGTCGATAAATATTTATCGATGTATACTAAAATTAGCACTTGGCAGTCTCTTTTATAGATAAGTACTTACAATGCTACCTGTAGAGGGATCGGCTGGTGTAACTTTAGCTTTGTTATTTGGTCCATTCTGCTCTCTCGAACATAACGGTAGGCAAGTATTCCGTGAAATAGGATAATAAAGCTATATATAGGCATTTAAAAAATGCTGTGAATTTATTATTTTCGTTTCCTGGCATTATTTTTATTTTTATTTTAATACATATTTGTTACCAAAATAATAAATAGTAGAAGTAACGTTATAAGTTATAATATATATAAATATAAAGCTATAAGTCGTTTAACTTACTGAGATGGGTATTACAAGTTATGTATTTTATTAATATTAGTAGTTGTTGATTTTCATTAAAAGAAAATATTCAATACCAATTATAATTAGATCAGATTATTTTATTATAATTTTATTAAAAGTTCATATCGAGATAAAACAAGAAACTATCAAAAGGACTTTATTCACTCATATACCTGTCTATCTTCAGATCAAATTCTTTGCAGAGTAATTTGTAGATTTTCTATACATAAAATAAAGGACTAAACAAGGACCAAATGCCTCGTTCGTTCGTTCGTTCGTATACAATTCTCCTAGTCTGAATATTAAAATGCACATATAAAGTTAAATTCATAGTTTTGATAAATTAAAGTTCCTCAATTTTATTATTGGAATTTGAATAAACTCACTAAGTTCATTATAATGGTGTATTCCACTACACAACACTATTTATTTACAACTACTATTTATGTAGTAAAAAACAAATATAATCGTGGTCATACTTACCCAAAATATTTATTATTATTAAAACACTTTTAATAAAAATTACACGACATTACAGTAAGAATACACAATGTAAAATTAAAATCGTATTTCATTTACCACTAACAACCGGCGATAAATACCATTGTCAAGAAATTCATAAAATTATAATTTCATTATTACTCCATTCAGTATTATTAAACATCTAAATAAAACATTTTACTAATGGAAGTAAAAATTATGAGTACAAAAATTATTATAAAATGTCAAATTAAATTTTCTATGCATAGTATTATGTCATCATCATCTTTTTTATATTCTCCTATGTCTGGCTACTTCGTCTACATTCGTAAATTGTGAAAAAAAATCATTTTCTAATCCTCGGAGATCAATCTTGGTGTTACTTTGTAGTAAACTTTCTACAGATCTAGACTTTTTCTTTTCTTTACAAGTAAAATTATCCACAGCTATTAAAGGCGAATACGAAAATGTTTTATTCATATTCCAAGATTTTTTCTTGTGTTTCAAATTAAAAGATTTAAAAAATTCAGCACAATTGTTATTCAATTTTGGTATTTTTGGCGATGTATTCTCTTTTTTGCTTTTCATAGTAATATTATTTTCATCAGTTTTAGTTAAAGTAGATAATTCCTTATTATTTCCTTCACTACTATCATAAGTTACTGGAGTAGATTCTAAAAAGTCGTAAGTTTTTGGGTATTTGTGTACGATATTCAATTCGCTTTCCAGCATTTTTCTTTTAATATAAGTTGTTATATTGTACACTGTGTACTGTAAGCCGCATTTCTTTGCAT
Organism: Achroia grisella; assembly: GCF_030625045.1. Taxonomy (NCBI): domain Eukaryota; kingdom Metazoa; phylum Arthropoda; class Insecta; order Lepidoptera; family Pyralidae; genus Achroia; species Achroia grisella. The sequence continues at coordinate 326,634 of NW_026712658.1, forward strand.
GGTCTTTAAACTCAATAAGGAACTTCTTGAGAGGTATCATTTGGGTTTTGCAATACTGCCTAATGATCATGCTAGCGTCTATAACTTCACCGGCTGTGACGCCATTTTGTCTAGGTAGTTCATTGAAACCTTCCAGTTTAAAAACGCATTGCTCGTTTTTAATTGTTTCTAACTTCTTAATGTGTGACAGCTGGACATGTGCATTTGAATATAGGTTTGGGAATAGTTCTTTTTGATATATTGAAATGGGAGGTGGATTTGTGAACATATGGAATTCATGATGTCTACTCTGTGCCCGCAATTCGGGTGATAGCGTGTCTTCCTAAAAAGTAAATAATTATTGGTTTCGATTAAAATCATAATAAAAATTGTTAGCAAAACAGTAAACTTAGATTTTATCTTCAAATGATTATATAGACAGCTGCTACATCATTATTTTAAACTTTCATGTATATATATTTTTTTAATGTGTCATTCATGTTGATATCTTATTTAATTTTAGTAAAATACAATAATAATGTGCAAATCAAATGGTGATGGTAATATAGTAGATTATTATAGTATTTATTTGTATAAAAAATATTATTTGTGTTATTTTTATGTAATTGGAATTATAAACCATCTGACGATGGTAACTGGCAACATTTGTCTACATATATGAATAACAACACAGAAAACGTTATCATATAACCCCTTTCGTAACAGTCATTTGTCCGGGATAAACTATAAAACTACTTAACTAGTTTCTATGAAATTTGATTCACTATATGCAATTTGGCCTAACTTAAAAGATAAGGTAGTTTTTATCCTAATAATTATGTATACTATATTCCTAATAATGAGGATAGGAAGAAACAACGTTAGCTTAGTCAGTTAGTAGTTGATTATATTGATTATAATTATATACATACCTCTAACAAAAGACTACAGGATACGTAGACTTGACACTTTAGTACTTCTAACGTATAAACGGGTATCACACCACGCTCATAACATGATTACGTAATGTCTGTGGTGCCTATCGTATGTGTGCGCCTTATCATTTTTACTGTTATTTTGTTTAATAATTATTTACACAAAAAAGGACTTAATATTTAATAAATAATAGAAAATACTTTACCATAGCTTCCAAGTAATGGTAGTAATTGCAGACATCTTGGAATTTATTCTTTTGCCCACAATACAGCCACACAATGAAGGCGCGTCTGACCGTCACGTTAGAGTAAGCTAGTGACGGAGGCTCCAACAATGTATGTACATCGTTATAGATAACGTCCAAGGATGGATTCAAAGAAGTCATTACGGCTTATTCTGAAAAACGATTGCCGTGTCATCTTAATCGAACCAGTAGGTATTATATTGTTTTAATTTTGTATCCAATATAAACAATCTAACATCATGTAAATAACAATTGACCCCTGATAGTAGGTGGCATTGGTTTTCTATATAATATTTGAAAAATACTTTTAAACATTAATTACTGCTTACAAGAGGCTAATCATCTTAACCCTCTAGGGTTGTTGCCCCCGGAGTGGAGGCAGGAACAAAAAGGTTTACCCTAGGTTCTAACCTACATCCTCTTCAAAGGATGCGAATAAACCTGTCTGTACGTTGTACATTTTGTGATTTGCCTTTCCTGGGGACTAAGATGTCTTTCCTCTTTACACTGTAGTTATTGTAATACAATGTTATTCGTATAATATGCAATTAAGCGCAATATATGTTATATATTAGATTCTCTATAGGGTACAGAAATATAGATAAGTTAGTATGATAAATAACGACTTGAGAATTAAGTCTTTGCGCTGTGAAGAAGGTGATAACTCAACAGGCAGGCAGACAGTTTTACATTTTTAAGGACATTAATCATAATATTCAAAGATATTAAAATTTAGTTACAATTTATTCCTATTGCAACTATATTATTTTAAGACCTAAATCAATTTAATTATAATAATAGACATCTGTCAATTCTTATATAGTACTATTGTATTCTTTATTTCTTATATATTAATTATATTAACAAAAACAATAATAATTCCAGTTTAAGAAAAGTATTACTTTATGTATTGACTATAACATATCATATCAATAATGAATATAACACATTAACCTATAATTTTGCTAATTACCTACCAACCTCAATTAAAACCAATTAAAATTTAAACACTTACCTTTAACAGTTACAAAATCAAAAGATACACTTAATATCCTTCAATCGAGTTCGTCACAAATATAAACGCAAAATAATTACATACGTAATTTTATGTACAATTATTTTGTAATAATTAAATGTACATTGTAAAATAATGAAATTCCAGTTGAACGTATTGTCTCGAGCAATGCTCGTCGTCAATTAACGAACCTTTTTGAATTTATAGAATAATGCCTCAAGACTACCCTACATTAATTATAACTTTTCTTTTTTAATTCTACCCTTTAAAAGAACATGATGTTGATCATTCAAAAATTAGACTATATTTCTATTAACTTGATTTCCCGTTTTACGTGTTTAGTTCATAAAAATAATGACATTTTTTATTAATAAATAGCAATAATGTTTGTTAAAAAATTACCTAGTACTAATTACTATACCATTAACTAATTTATTTGGTTACGTCAATTTACTTATTCAAATCAAATCTTCAATTTATATTTTTATAATGTCTTGTAGTTTAAATATCAGACAATCTTAAATATAATATTTTTAGTTCAATTTATTTCAAATTATTAAAGTACATGTTTTGAAAATTGATCTATCATCTTTACAGAAACGATTCTGTTTACTTTAAAATTAAAGATAAATATAAAATTAATTAAAGTACAATGTAATGACAATATTTACACTGTCTTTGGTGTACCTGATGGTGATTTTAAGAAACAAGTTCATGCGCACCTCCTTTCATTACAAGATGTCTCCCCCATTGAATGGTTTTTTTAATCAATAAAGTTAATAACTATGACACACAATACAAATTTATATTATTATTATGGTATGATGTAAATTTAACATATTGGGTGTATCAGTGGTAGTTATCAGATAGAATTAATTATCTATGGCTATTATGTTACTTTATTTGTAAAGTTACATTGAATAGTATTTTATATTAAAGGATGAGTAGGTCTGTATACAAATAAAACAAGGTATAACATTTGACGAATTCGTCATTAACTGTATTTCATTACTTTAGTAAATATTCAAAACAGCATATATTTTATGTTGTTCAAATAGAAATACAGTTAAATATAAAGGCATCTGTGAACAAGACCACAACCTACACGAAGTATAGTACGTGTATATTATTATTAATACAATGTATTTTATAATTATGAATTTTATGTATAATAACGAAAACCCTTCTAGATACATATTAGCTGGATTTGTTAATCACATTAAAAAAACTGATTGAAAATCACAAATTCAGTGGCTAAATAGGTATTTGTTTCACAAATTAATCGGACAATGTATTTTATACAATTCAGAGATGGTCTAGAATTTATAGTTGTGGTCTCGGTATCTTAAAATATAACACTCTTAATTTTAAATTTAAATTTAAGGAAACAGTAAACATATATAAAAAAATTAGACGAGTACCTACAGCATGGCGACAATGTAACTAGGTACTTATATAATTTAACATTCTCTGTGTTATATGTATCTCTTATCATAAAATTTTGAATTAATAAAAATATTTAATGAAGTTATTGAAGCCCATATTTTTTCGTGCATTTTTATCGCTTATTTTAGGTTGCTCTTATAAAAATTCGCAAAGCAGATTAACCAATGCGGACCACTAATAAGGATTAAATGTACATAAATACCCGCTTAATATTGGCAATTCTTTTTTTTTATTTATACATAGATATAAAATTATATAATTGAGATTAGATTTTTAGATTTTTTCAATTTTAGACATCACAACAATCTTAAATATTTCTGTATATTTTCTTAAACAAAGCTTCAACTGCAACATTAATTACGTACAATAGTTTCCTTTAATTTCTTACCATTACGACATATCGATAGATACCATTACTATTGTTGAATAATCAATATAAAATAATTATCATAATATGATAATATTTTTATTTACGTCATGGTTTGTACAGGAAATTACAAAATTACAAATACTTCAATTACCATTGACAAGCACCTACTTAGTTAGGAGATTTCAATAAAATAGTACTCTACACGATATGATTAAAACATAATTAAATAGGTTAACATAATTAGATTCTGAAAGGGGTTCTCCAGCTATATCTTCCTTTACTCAATACTCTCTGCAATTGAAACTAAAATATTATAGCCCCTTATATATGCCTTTTGAATGCAGACATATATTCATAGTTACCATGCCCTGTTGTTGGACATACACATACAGATATATAACATTACACGATACAGAACAATTTAGAAATCATATAATAATATTATGAATAACTTAAATATTTTTACATCACATATGCTCATAAATCAAAATATGAAATTATATTTTTTATGTAATTTCATATTTTGATTTATGAGCATATCATCATATCATTAAAGAACAAAGAAGTTATATGGCCCACCTGGTATAAGTGGTAACCATGGCCTATATAAATATATACATAAATACCACCACGGGCCTCGCATCACGATGCCACGCCTTAAGGTGGTACCTCTCATTTTTTCCCATTCTGGAAGATCTAGGTGTAATGCCTCAATTACAATGTTTTGACATATACATGCATAATATCTCGCAATGAACCATAAAATTACCTTATAATGTAACATAAAAAATAACTATATCTTATGATCTCCTTATAAATATTGGTAAGGAAAAAGAAGAAATGAAAAGCAATAAAGAAAGACTCGAAAAATGAACGTAAAGAAATATCTTACAGCGTCGTTTAAAGACAAACTAAAGAAAAGAGAATTTTATTAATGACATTACTGACTATTATTCTACTTTCATAAAGTATAACTGTATATGAAGGATTGTGTATTATATTTTGTTTCCTATAGATTTTGTTTTTACATATTTATACATATTTGATACGAATTATTTTTTATTAATAGCAACAAAGAATAGAAGAGCATTTTTATCAGGAAATCAAAAGATACATCACAAAACATAAATCACGTATATTTTTTTTTCCTTTTTTATATTTTATAGTTTTTTTATATATCTTTTAGTATTTTGTTGTATTTTACCATCGTTATCGTTTTATATTGATCAAACCTTAATTCCTATTCCTAGTGAACTTAGATATAGACAATATATGGTACATAATTTTTTATATATAATAATAGTATCATAAAATTATACAGTAAATATACAACTTATACTATAACTATATAAAGAGTTTTGAATAGATTTCAATTTCAACTTCGACTATTATAAATATTTGTATACGTAAGGTTGTAAACTCTGCTAGTTTATAATCTAGCTAGCAATATTCTAATATATCATTAAGTTGTAAATTTAACGGTTCAACATGTTATGTTGTTATATTGTTATATCACATTAACGAAATTCTTAATTGAATTATAATAATTTTCCAATCTCACTAGTTAAAGAAAGGTAAAATGTTAAATTATAAGCAGTAAATTAGTGTGAATAGTAAATAAAGTAGCTATTTTTAATTTATAATTCAATGGTAATTTACAATCTTAGATTATAAACTAACGAAGTTTGCAATTTTATGGTGACATACTCCTATATAAATATTTATAATAGAAGTTTAATTTGGAATCTATGCCAATTCAGACAACTTCAACATCCTAATACAAGTAAAATTAATTATACGCCATTATTGATCATTAATTAATTTGCCTTGTACGGATTTTATAATCGGATAAAAAAGCTTTAAAATTATAATTAGAATGAAATAATTGGTATTTTTTCTTATTAAAAATTAAAGCAACATCAGCTATTAATAATTATACTTTATTAATAATGATACTCTAAAATTATAATTATAATATCGGTATTTTATTCTAATAATATAATTTTAAACTATCATTTTTAATAAAATATAATTATTAATAGCTGATGTTGCTTTAATTTTTAAAAAGAAATATTGTATCAACTCATAATAATAATGTAGTAATTTATATAGAATCACACAATTTTTCTCTTTTAGAATTACTATATCTAAAGGAAAAAAATTATGCGATGTTGGTTATATATCTGATAGCATAATTTTTTTAAAATTGGGAATTATAATCGAAAAAGATTTATTTAAAAATACTGAACACACTAATTCTTAATAGATAATATAAAAGGTAGCAGATAACTCAAAATATTAACGTTCCTAATTTAGTCCCATTTTTCATTTTATATGATTTTTGTAAGTATAAATAATTGACAATACATTGTTTTTTTTTTCGTTACAGCTATGAAATAACAAAACAATATACGATCATCAGAATCAGTCAAATTTTTTGGATTTATAAGATTTTTCTTTTTTTTTTTGTATATTTCATTTTTTAGATTTTTTATCGTAACATATACAAGACAAAATAAATAAGTAAATAGGTTATTTTGACATAATTTTTTTTAGAAGAATTTACCAGAAACACAAATCTTTTAGCGCCGTATCAATTTAAACCTATATAATATAATACACAGTGATATCCGTAAAATATGTATATACACAATATTTTGCAAAAAAAAAGAAATATGCACATTACGCAGATTATGAGGAATGATATAGCGAGATCGCGATGCGATGGGGATGATTGATTCTATTAGCCAGATTACAATAAATTAATTTTGAAATAGAATTCAAAAACGTAGGAATTTTGCCGTTTCAATTGTTCTGTATGATTTATGTACGTGAATCTATTTATTCGTTAATTGTGTTTGTCACCAAGACAGGACAGTAATTGAGGGAAATTCTCAAATATTATAGACAGGTAGACTGTGTGTTTGAGTTTTATCGTTAAGTTGTTCAGATACACGAGTCTGGGTATTGTTACAAGTTGGTGTATAGACGTGTCATATTTGTTTAAGATTGAATTCAGTTCTTTTGTGGCATAAACACGCATGAACACATAGTAATACTAAAGAAAAAAATTTTTATAATAATTTTGGTCTAATATTTTTGGTATATAAACTTTAAATGATATAACGTATGACGATTTTATTTTATTGTAGTAGGTGCTGTTGCCACTGCACCTGGTAATTGCGACTAATTGCGACACCACTCAATATAATAAATATAGAAAATCTTGTCTAAGGAAAGCTAGTAGAAACATCGAGAGAAGAATATACGTTTATTTTTAATCTATAAAATAAACAAAAAAAACTGTATTAATAATGTTGCAATCATTAAAAATCATTTAAATAAATAATAAAGCCGGTAAATTGATAACTATAGAAAAACATTAATTTAAATAAATAAATTGTCAGCATAATTTGTAAAATAAATAGAAATTTTATAAAAGTAAGTTAAATATTTAATCGGAAATGTCATACGACTATTCATATTTAATTAAGCGAACAGCTTCCTTCATTTTTTTCCTTTGGTTTAGTTTAGTATCAAATCTCTTTTATTAAGTTATAAAACTGCAATGACCAGGACTTAGAATAGGCACTTTCCTTACTCAACGAATGAGCTTGTCAATGATCACCTTGGGAGCACTTCCGCATTGTCAAACTATTTATTTATTTAACTGATTTTTTTATTATATTATTCATGTGTCCTAACATCGTATAATAAGAAATAAAAATTATATTTTATCAACCAATGATCTAGTATTAGTAAGATCTAATAATGCGAATAATCTAGTAAAAATATTAATTAAAATTACTTGAACCAGAATCCAAAAACAGATCAACCGGCAGTTTTTCCCTCATCCCAATTTTATGATTACATATATCATTATTTTATTGAAAATTCATAATTATTTAAAAATAATTTAATGTTTAAATATAAATTCCTTATTAGATTAAACGAGTTTTTAAGATTTCATTTCGTCAGATTTATGGTGAGAATCCCTTTAATATACTATGGTTATGGTATTTAAAGTACATATTATATTAAATATGGTATATTCTAAATTCTTCGATACCATCCTAAAATATTTATCGCCTAGTTTAGATCTATAACAACATTGGATTATATGCTATAAATATTATTTCGTCACATTAATAATACAAAACTTGTGTTGTATTAATAATACAAATCCGGAAATTTCGTAACTTTGTTCTTAACAAAATGAAATTTTACATTATTAATCTTTCTATCAATTTCTGCATGTTGTTACGAAATGAAACCCTAAACGCATGTGGCCCTAATAAATATGTAGCAAATAAGAAAAAATGGAATTAAATTTGTACTACATATCTAATAATCAACTTACGTCAATCACGAAACCGTGACTAGTCAGCCATTCCATTAAATCTGCTCTCTGGATCGTGCCGTCCTACTAAATAGCTCTCAAAGAATTCCGCAACGCTATCACGCTGTGGAATTTCAGGCTGTTCTTGATATTCCTCATCAGATGGCCACTCTATACTGCCATAACATCTGCAAACCCAGCCTTTCCAGGCGGAGGTGGGCCATAGGAACATTTGTGGTAAACACTTCCTTGTTTTGTGTGGCAAACCATTTCTTGACACGCGGGACCATGCATCATCATTTTCATATACTGCCGATGCTTGGCGTGTGGATTCATTTACTTGTCCCTGGTCAAGGGATTGTTTCCTCTCTACATTCTCGTTTGATAATGAATCGTATAGCAACTGGTGATCGCAAGAATACCATTGAGGTGTCGGCAGTTCGCTGGGATGAGGAGCTGTTATGTAAAATGGATGCTCTTCCATGCCAGTACAGTAACTATTTGACAAAGTCTCTGTGTCAGAAGACATTGTAGAACTACACGTATCTGTGTCTGAGCATATGCAAGTTAGTCTGTTGCAAATAAAACATTCATTGCTTGTGAAATCATTCATCATTTGGATCAATTGTAGGCCCATACGTATATAATTCAGCTCCTGTAAATAATAATTTCTTTATAGAACTAGAATAATACAAGCTTTGCTTAGTTTGAGACTACATGGTGCTATGTTAATTGTCTAAGATTATTATTATTGTTAAAGTAAGCGGTTCAACGGGAGAAATAATTGAGACAAAGTCTACCTCAGTGTAAAGTAATATGAATAAATCATATATTGAAAAATTAAATACGTCTATATTTTGTAAAATAAAGTAAAAAAAAATACTCTTCTTATGATTATAATTAGTGATGTGGTAGACAGAGTCAAGTCGAGGCTGATTTTTCTTGAATAAATGTTGGTATACATACCGACATTTATTCAAGAAAAATTAATAAAATGAAACAAAACTATTTTTTAAACGATTGATAAAGAAACAAATATTATTTTCTATTTATAATGTAATATTTAAAATAATATAAATATTTTTATATTAATTTTGTGTTTAATTATAATATTTTTTATTATGAAGCAATAATATATTATGCGTAACTAACCGTTCACCAGATAGATAGCATAAATCGTGCCGTTCTCGTAATACAATCTATATATTTTAATGTTTTCATCGAGTTTCATTAAGATAGGTTTATACAATTAAATACCAAACTATTCTTTATTAAATTTTTCAACGAACACTCGATTTGATTTTTTAAAAATTAAGTTTCTTTGTAAAATCACTAGGCGAGTGTAGGTGTTCATATAATAAATATATTTATAACTCACCAATATAGTATCCTCGTCGAGAACATCAATACTCACAGCCATAATAAACACTTTCTGTAGCACTTTAAATATTTGAAAATATTTGCAAAATAACCACGAGTAACCTCATCGATAAAGGATAGAAATAGACAAACAAGCGAAAATATTTTTATTCCTTTATATACTCGTATATACCTGCGTGTACGCACCCTTCTACCGAAAAGTTATAAAACAATACATTTCTAGGTAGAAAGCTATTGTTTGGTTCCACAAAGGGTATACATTAATTTGGTATTATCTAATGGCGCTTAATGTGCTTCAATCGTTACGATAACTAAGCTAAAATTAATAATTATGCTCATTATTCATACATATAGTGACATTATAGGAAATTATAATTAGATAAATGACTGTTAATGAAGAATTTTATAATGGTTTCTGAAAACTAGATGTATAAATTACTTTGCATATTTGCCACCATCATACTATAAAATAATATTTATTTACACTAACTGAACTAACTACTTAACCATCTAAACCATTAGTAAAAACTATTTTTTGTTTTTATACGGATAGTATAATAATGTTATGATTTATTAGAATACTATAAAACTTCAAGATAGTAATCTTGCATTTTTATCATCAAGTTACGTTGTCAAATTATTCTCGACCCCGTTGTCGAAATCGCTGCTGAAGCTAGTCTCTGGCGCACTAACTCAATAGCTCGCATTTCAATACTTACCCTAGTTTCAGATACACCTAGATGACAGACATTTTTTTTTATTTTAGACGTTTTTTTGCTGATTCGCCGCTATATCTAAACATTGTCTACATCATCAAAGCAACAGTTTTATCTGATGATTAATGAACTGTAGTCACAAGATGTCACTGATTTTAGAGTCACTTCTGAGGATTGTAATCTTATTGTATGAATAGTGTGTAGTGTATTTTGGAATGACCACAATTGAATGCGAAAAAGTGGTAACGGAGAAATATTACAGTCATCATTGTTTTTCATGTATTTTCTATCCTTTTGTTTATAAGTAAAATTTTGCTAAATTTAAATATTTTGTAAATTTATTAGACAATATACAATTATATAAATTCGATGGAGGGCGTCGATATTCGCAACACTGTTTTATACTTCTGTGAATATCATCTTTTCTTCAGTAAATTAGTACACATGTTCTTTGTTTTAAGTAAATAAATAAATAAAAATAATAAAAAAAATATTATACATACCATTGATACCTACATAATAAGTCAGGGATGAATAAATAGTTGTGTAAAATAAGAGAAAAATACAGAATTATTATTATTACTGTATTATTATGCTAACTTATGCTAATTCACGACAACAATAAAAAAAAATCGATTTATATCATTTGAGCTAAATGGATGGAGGGTTAATAATAATATAACAAATTGCTAACGCGCATAAGTGGTTAACGTATAAGAACAATACATAAATAAATTCAAGACAAGACAGCCATTAAAAGCTCATCATTGAACAAAATAGAATGGCTTAGCTTGAACGGCAACGAAGTACCTTCCCATCATAACATTTTATTTTAAAATCTTCCAAACATGAACTGAAATAGGGTCAGTTCGTTTAAAACAAAAGTATAGCAGGTAACAGTCAATCTTTACAACTCATGTAATAGCTGAACGCCATACTGTCTCTCATATTTGTGGAAATAGATAACATTGTATTCACGTCTTCATTGTAGTCAAAACCAGAATGAAAGGAATAAAGCCACGTGGAACGAAACATAATAATTTTGCAAAATATTTAAAGTTGTTGCTTATTTCAAACAAAAGATATTATGCATTTTTTTTAATCCTTTGAGGTAGGCCGCCGAAAGTCGAACTGGAGAACAATAGGTTCTTTATCTTAAACATTTCAGCGTATTACTGAGTAAATTATGTATCTACATATAGGTATAAGCTGTAGTCGTACATTAAGATTTTTACCATTTTTTTGTTAATAATTAATATTTATGGGTTATATGCTCTTTTAAATATTTTATTCTTACTTGACATTTTTAAGTATAAGTGTGTGAACACAAACTACCAATTAGCACTAATTCAATTAAATAATCATGTATGTACACCACCATCATGTATGAACGCCATAAAGGGCTCCCGTCATCAAGTGTTCCTAGTATATCTCATATGTCACTAATCCTCAGACCTAAAGTGTCTCCGGATTCCGCAAATTAATTGCAATATTTCACTATTATCTTATTATTTATTTGTTTCAGGTAATAAATAATCACCGCTTATCTAGGGAGTACTAGATGTATATATCTTGGGAGTACCTTGATTATTCTCGTAGCAGGTAAGAGGTAGACACAGATATATTAAAAAATGGAGAAATGTTATTTATATATATTCCATATTTTATTGAATTCTAGATGAAATAATATTTAGGTAATTAAAATTATTGTCTGGTAATGTATTGACGGTTGGGTAATCCGCCTCTTATCAATAGACACTAATGGCATTCAACATGCAATATTTTATGCTGTCATATAACCCATAAATATTAAATTTTCGTTATATTGATAGCATACTAAATTGTACTCTAGACGTTACAATGCGAGAAATGTTAATAACATTTCAAACGAACATTTCAGGTATGATCTTTACCTGTATCGTGTACAAAAGTATCATTAGATGTAGATTATTTAGGTACTAAAAGTTACAAGTAAATATTTTCTTAACATTCTACTTTTTTCTTTACCTATTCCTTTTTTAATTGAGCGATTTCTTTAATTAAAATACAATTGAAATCATATCATTATGCGTTACCTCTAGTATGATATGCTATGTGAAATAATGAAATGTAACTACCTTATATTTAAAAGCAATTGATTAGAGTTAGTGACATTGATGTACAAGTACATCTATACTATATAATTATACAATTACAACGACTTGACGGAAACATTCACCTACTGATATGCATTCATCACTTTAATGTAAAAGTCGATACAAGGAAATTACGCGCATAGTTTAGAAGATATTTATCTAATTTTTCCATCGCATCCCTGACGGGGTGCCAAAGGATGAATTCCGATATTTACATAGTGATGGGATGTCTGTAACATACACATTTTAAATATATCGATATTTAGTTTTTATCTTTATTTTATTTAGGTAGAATTTCACGTTATTATTCAAATTCAAATTCAAAAATCATTTATTCATGTAGGACATTTTAGCCACTTATGAACGTCAAATTTTTACATTCTAATTTTATTTTTTGCCCTACCGTCCAGTTCGGTATATAGATCCAAGACCCTATAAAATCACATGTGATATAGGTCATTACAAAAATATAAGTGTAAACTGATTAGGTACATGATACACTTTAGTTGTTAGATACAGTCTTAGTAGAAGGTCCATATGTATATAAAAATATAGATAGAACAATATGAGTAGGGCATATCATATTACAACTGATAAGCACAAAACTTCTCTCAACCTCCGTTGATATTACCCAACTTCGATCCTTAATATTTCACCTCGTGTACCCCGGTAACTCGTAGCATCACTTTATAATCGACCAATGGCATTGTTCTAAAGATTCTACCGTTCAATATACCTATCTATGGTGAAAGAATGCGGCTGCTCTTAATATGCGGCGCGGTGCCAACGACAAATATTGAAGATGGGGCAGATCGAAATGCTCGGAATTTCACTGGCGCTTTAAGGCACCCGCGTTAGAAACGTGCCGAGTTTATCGATAATACGTCTTGGGAACTATATAGCAGCTATTTTTGCAGAATGCAGTAAAAATTTATGTTGTTTTAGTCTAGAAAATTTAATGCATTTCCAATGGACTCCAATGTCTATATACGTTATAAAAATCATACATATCGTATCGTATCGTATCAATCCTATAGAGTTTACTTGGCCTACAGTATATCAATATTGTACTAAATAACTGTTTGCTATAACTTTGACACGCCGAAATCTACCGTTACTGTAGGAAAATGGAAAACCTTCTTATTGACCTATTAAAACTTCATATTTCTAACAAATACCGTCTTTCTAAGTGAGTCTGTAAAACCAAGTGTGTTAAACAAAAACTATCTATGGAACCCATACATTTGTACTTTATACTGACCACCTTTGTTATTCTGTATAAGATGTTTAAAAAATCCATTGCTTTTAAAACAATTTTAAAAAGTAGAAGTTTTTCAATTTGCCTGTATTTTTTATTCTAAACTGAGTTTGAATTTGTAATCGAAAGAGTTTCTTTTGACATAGACTACCTCCAATGTCCGTATCGCTGCACAAGACTGAAGTAATAATAAGTTTTCTATGTACAATTCTACTTGTGTCTGAGTAACAATTTTTTTTAAATATTAACTTGAAAAATGGTTACATTATGGACCTCATTTTTGGATTGGGTTGTAAAGGAACAAGATATTACGCGTTGATTTTCCCAAGTTACTATGTCATTTTTTAAGTAAAATTACATATAAAAACTAATATTCAACTGGTAAAGTGAGAATATACTCACTGAAATTTGCATGTAATCCTGTCAAGTAGCATATAGAACATAACAGATTCTCTCATTTCCCAAATAACAACGACATCCGCCGACTTTCATATAGGATAGATTGTTATTATATATATTTTGTACGTTTTCAAGTTTTATGTGACTTAATCGCTGGTTATTTTATTTTTACTTAGTTATTAATAATGACTTGATAATGTTAATCGAGGTATTCTTTAAAGTCGCCTGCCTTTGTCTGCCTATTTCCGCAGCCAAACAGCTTGTTTTGTAAGATTTAAAAGTGTTTGAAGAGTGTCAGATAGTAAAATTACAGGATGTATGACAGAAATATAAAAACTCTCCGGAATAGCAACGCATGAATGGTACGGACATCGCATGATAACGTGATATTGATGATGCTGTTCATATATATAAGCGACGCATACATTTACCATTCCTTGGTTGTCGTTCTACTTACATAAAAAATACGAGTATATACTTCTTTCTAAATTTGTTATATTATATTTCATAATAGAGGATAATATCATATAAATCTGGTTATCTTATATATTACAGAACTATAACATGAACTAAATTATAATTTAGTCCATGCTACAGTTGTATTAAGCTGTACGCTTTCCTTTAATGAGGTTTGAGATTCTAGGTCGAGTCTACGAAGGAAACGCTTATTTATTTAATGAAAGAATTTCTTTCTATTTTTAGATGTTTTCAAAGACTATAATAAGAAAACCCTGTCCAAAGTTTAATTGAATTCGTTGGACAGAAATGATAACAAATATGCATAGTCATACGTTGCATATTTTATAAACACATATATCTATCACCAAAATGTTTCCCTAATTATTGTCGATAACAACGATAGACTCGCTCCGTATAAGATTCAATTCAAATACATGAATATATATGAACATCGGTCTTACGTTCGCTATGATGTTGACTGTTGGATAGTGTCTTAAACTATCCCAGCTGTGATTATAATCGTTAGATGCTTAAAAATTCTTTAAAATTACAAAATTTTGAGGTTAAGTAATTTACTGTTACAAAATATTCTAACCCTTTCTAATGATTAAAAATTTGCTAATAGTACATAACATCCCAACCCTCCAACACTTTGGTATCGACGTGCAGACCCCATCTCTAGCTATAGGTAGAAGGCGACGTGACGTCACCCCGGCAACGCAACGATGAAGTCGTAACGCACATAATCGTACATATTTGATCGCAGCGGAATGGTCTCTTTATCCTTTTATTTTATTTCTGTTCAATAGTCAGCTTTCACGAGGTATTTTGGTCGATGTTTCAGGATCAAATTGAGTCATAATAATAATAATAATAAGATAGGTACATACAAAACCTTTAATATCGACTTTACAAAAGTTAGTATGTTTAATTTTGAAAATAATGTAACTGTTTTTCGCTAGTTTGCAAGTGCAAATCCGTTACCTCCGGTACCAGTCAACAACTGTTTAGAAATGCCTTCTTATTGAATAGGTTTAAAAAAAATTAAGTCAGTCCCGTTGAGACTGTATTGATATATAACTAAATCAAATGACGAAATAAATATAAATAACGAAATAAATATGCTTTTATAATAATCTATATATAATTTCATATATCTATAGTACAGACTAGTGGGTGGCAAGCACATGGAAATTATAGTGGTACATGTACATATGACGCAATGGACTTCACAGATTCCCGGAGTTCTAAAAGTGTCCGCCGTGACACCCTGGGGTTTCCTGGAGTGTAAACAACGGTGCCGCAATGCGCTCCTGTTTTTTTCTTCTTGTCAATACGTATAAACAATTATCAGTGTGTTCATAAGATATACATATTTTATATGTGATCTTGCGGCACTTGTAATTTTTTTTTAGATTATTTTTAAGTTGACTATATTGTTGAGATGTTATTTTATATTTAATTATTGTAACTCAACTAGCTTATCCGTGTAACATCGTCTGTGTCAGTTTTTAGTCAATTCCACTTCTATTGGTCACACCGGAAAGTTCTTTAGCGTTTCTTCCTTAAACTTCCCTAATAATTGGGCTTTCCAACACTAAAAATATTTTTTAATTTGTACTAGTAGATGTTCTTCGATATATGTACATCTTACAACATCAACTAAAACAATCCTTAATCTTCTAAGTCCTACTTTAGTAAATAGGTACTAAATCTTTACCAAACAATTATAATTTAATACTTATTAATGAAAACATTTGATGATATGTAGCTACATACTACCATATTTACTCGTATTATGTCTATCTTCTTATATAGACATAACACGATTTATATAAAATATCGTGTAACGAATATGGAGTTTGTGGACTAGTAATAAACTAGTATTTGTGCATAACAGTTGTTTCTATTACCTTAACCGTACCTTATTCTGTGCCAATACTACTATTTATGTAAAAGTTCAGAATCGGGTACATTAAAACCCCCCCAATGTGTCTATGTTTCCCTATCGCTGTAATTTAATAGGTAAAAGAAAGATTTATTGTTATTTTAATACAAAACAATTGCGCGACAAATCTCACCAATATCCGAACGGGGAATCCACATTTCCGTATCCGCAGTCCGCGGATCGACGTCATCCGTGAATTATCCGGTCCCATATCCCTAGTAAGCCCACTTTATAACCTAAGGATTGTCGCGATATAAATTTTTATATCGGCTCGGATCTAAAAAAGATATATCCTGAATGTACATGTATCTGAACAGCTTCGATGTTCAGTCTATATATCGGATATTGTACTTGATACTTACCTATTTAAAGATATGAGTGCAATATTAACAAAAATATTCTCACAGCTGTGATAATAACGGCAAGTTAGACCACTATGTCAAATATTATTGTAATCAACATAATAATGAAAGTCCCCATATTTCTTTACATTACATTACACCTGACTACTACTAGACAACCAGTTGTCATATTATTAAAGTTTAAAAATATTACACTTTTGGGTTTGATGTTTTTAAGCAAGAATAATCAGGGTTTCCTTACTAAAAAGTAATATAAGTTTCTTACGTAATTGGAACGGCAAATAAAATGAGCACATGATGGCGAACGGGTACCCTTCACCTCAGCATCGTGTTGTCAGATCACACCCGTGATACCACTTGTGTTGATACTCTAAGAGATTAATATGTCATGCTTTTTATTATGTAATGTCATTAATTAGTAATTTCACAGCCTAATCTCACCCCACAACCAAAACAGTTGTGAGAAAAAGGTACTTTACGTAGACGATTTTTTACAATGTCTCATACTTCAGCATATTACAGGAACGTGTGGTCACTAGTTTTAGTTCTATAAATATACGTATTCTTAAAAATATAGCTAACAGATCTTAACACAAATAATTTTATGGCAAGTCTACGTACATTTCTCACAGTGTCAGAAGGATGTATTCAAATATAATTTGACAGTCCCAAACCAGTCGTAATAATATTATGGCACTGATACACACTCAATGTGAGAATTTAGTAAGACGCTTGCATTAATTACGCTTGCCAATCTTGTTTACTATCACAGAGATGTTACCGGAAATTGAAATTGATGCGTCAAATTCTAACTGTGACTGTTGTTGAATCGATCTCACGACCTATGACTGTTTCGTAAAAGTCGTATTCTACTGCGCATTGCCACATAATTACCTATCTATTATTATATACTATTTACTTTGACGGCCTCGGTAGTCTAACGGTTTAGCACACCGCCATAATTCCGATAGTCGCATGTTCGCATCCTAGCACGGCACAAACATTTGTACTCATGAGTACGATTGTTTGTATCGGTCTAGGTGTTTTCTGTGTATAATATATATGTTTTTACGAAAAAAAATTTATGTAATTGTATCAGTTATCTAGTACAGATAACACAAGCTTTAGCTAGCTTAATTTGGGACTAGATGGTGCTGTGTGAATTGTCCTGAGATTATTAATAGAGTATTGTACTAAATATAAATGTACGTAGTTACTCGTATCTGTGAGGTATATACTTAGATCATATTCAACTCAGGATAGTAAATATGATTACTATACTGATTTTTTTTGAGATACCTAATTAAAATAACAAATACGATCCACTCGCCGGAGATTAACAGCGACCACACATACATACATTAACAGCAGAACAACTGACGGCATATCATGTGATATGAAACTACCGTGACTCATGAGTTATCATTCCTGAGAACATAGGTGTCACATCATACTCTATTGGTTATTTCACTGCTTTTGTAAATACGAACAATTTATTCTGTATGAATATCTTAGTCTCGCCTATTTAAGCCGGAAAACGGCTTGCTTTATAGGCTGTATCGGGTATAAGGTGCAGATTAGGTATGAGTGGTATCGCGAGTGTCACATGGCAACGTGACATGATCTGTAATACCGAACTACTCATGTATATAGACGACGTTTACCGCATCCCATCCAGAGGCAGTCACATTTTTTGACCTTTTTATAATTAAATAAAAAAAGATATTAAAATATAAATAACTTCAATCTTTATCAAAACCTTAATGTGAGACTTGAATATGGTAATTACATTTTTAATATGCATATGATCTGCCCTGATTATATATCTATATTAACATGATTATAGATCTCAGATCTTCTGTTACTATCATATAAACCATGATATTATTGATAGCAACGCCATCTAGAACATAAGCCTTACATAAGTCAATAGAGTCTTTGCTATAACTTATTTTTTATTGGTGTATTATATATAACTTATATTAATTTAAATAAATTAAATTTGTGGTCCGTGGACCTTTGGGGTTTATCTATAGGTAAACACCTATAGCGTAGTTTTTTGCTTCTTTAGGGCTCTGTGGATTATTAAGAAACACTCTACACTAAAAATATCTGATTGTTCTATTTAACAAACGTACCTACATAAAATAGTTACATTAAAAGTTATCGCCGATAACCAGTTCACGCCGGTTTGAGCTGGTAATACGGTGTCAGCAATGCATTTATCGCATCATTAGGTTGCCATGACAACGCGATTTCAGTCTTGCGCAGAACGCTTTCATATTGCTTGCTGCAGCTTTACACGCTTTTATGTGTTTTGAAAGCGTTTAATAGTCTAGCAGTTTTGCTTTCAAGCAAAATAGTGACGAGAATCAAATTATATAGAAGCAACGATGCTACATAAGTTATTAATAAAACTAGATTTAACATACTATTTATTATCGTTTTAAAAAATATTTCAATGAAAATACTCAATAATATCGTACGATATTTTTAGGCAAGTCTTTCTACGATGTGTTATCATAGCTAGAGTGATTTAATTATATACTTAAAGTAATTCTGATTAATTTTGATTTATGAAACAATTGCGATTATATATGTAAGAATTGTGGACATTTTGAGTAATAAGTATTAATAAGTAAATGTTCTTTATTAAAAAAAAAATTTTGAACATAGAAAACATTATGAGCTCGCTCCGTAAAGCCTGTGAAGACACCAGGAGACTTCTGCGCTTTTGGGAGAAGCTGGCTGGCTACTTTAGTAGTTTCGGTTCGACACGTTCAACAGCCCAGATGAGAGACTGATTGCGGATAATAGAGTCGAATTTCCATTTACCTAGAATACACGACGTATAGCCGCAATGCCGTGGTTAATTTAAAATAATATATATAAGTATAAAAAACAAAAAGAGCAACGTATCAACCCTGTAGCAATTCTGTTAGCAGTGGACCGCACACGAGTGTCACCCCGCGATAGTGACGCACCACCGCACACCAATGTGTCACGTCTCGTGTGCACAGTGCCTTATTTCTCCAAAAAATATACCATATATATACTGTAATTAATGATTTTCTCTCTATGGTTTTGCTTTAAACAATTGTAATAGCTAGTAGTCGCCTAGCGGTCAACATTCGACCATTATTAATTTAAATTATAAGGTTGGATCATTATTAAGATTCTATTTCAACAGGCTATACTTCTATTATCACAGATTTCGCTAAGACTACACTGAATAAAGTAATTTGTCTTAATTTTTTCAAGCAAATTATATGAAAGTTAATTGAAATATCATAGAAATGTTTAATACAAAGAATACATTTTTTATTGATATCAAAAACCATGCACATCATACCACAGACTTAACAATAAACAAAAGAGTATATATGCGTGTGTGTGTCAAATATATGGTAGCGAGTGAAATATTTTTTATTGCTTCACGTATTAACATATGTATTATAAATAACGTTGGAATAACTCACAGAACCGTTTACATTCATAAACTAAGCAGCGCTTTACTGCGCTTGCAACTGATAGAAATACTTAAATGCATTTTTTTGTAAATACATGCATAATATATATAGTAAGCATCCAGACCAATTTGTACAATCATGCTTTTGAACACGTACAAAAGTTTGTATCGTGCAAGCACTGACCTGTGAGTATTGGGAGTGTATATATAGTATATATGTAAGGCTATGTGCTGAAATACTAGGCCACAGCGACCATAAAGTTACCGAATTAATATAAAGATACCGATACTATAATATTTTACATATATGTTACTGAAGTTGTATATACCGTAGAAATAGAAATACACATGTTCTTTATTCAAATAAATTTAATTACACACTTTTAAATATGAATACACACTATCAAATAGCACAAATTCATTATACATAGTAAATATATTCAATATACAGTTGGTTGAGTAACTAAATAAATAATAGTAGAAGTACAAGGTGCTCATTATATACGCAGTAACGCTGGGTACATATGTACACGATATTCACGCATTTATTAATATATTATAGTTTACATGGTCTAACAGTATATATAAAATTTTGGGTTACTGGCAAAAAATATACATCAATATGACTGTGAATTATTAAAAAACAATTTACAAATGAGGTCACACCATTTCTTTTCAACCTAAAACATACCAGATCACAAGATCTTCAATTTTATAATCAATAACCGAAAACCACTCAAGGGGGCCACATAGCGGCTGATAATTTGGTCCTCTTCCGGTCCGACAAGATGGCGTCGGCAATTTCCGTACCGCGCACTTTCTGACGCTGCGTTTGACAGGGCGCCTCTCCGCTGTGATAATTGGCTCTTTGGAGTACGAGTATTTTCACCATCTTTGCATTTTTGCTCTGTTTGAATTTTCATATGTTTTGTTTGGCCATTGTGTGGAGATAATATGGTTTGCGATGTTTTAGGGTCGCCAGTATAAAGATTGAAATATATAAATTCTCTATTCATCTATCTACAATATATTACACATACAAAACTGTAAAGTAAGTATGGCATCTACAAAAAAGAGAGAGAGAAACGCTCTAGTGATTTACTAACAGAATCTCATAATTGCATAAGCGATATTAATTTAAATTTTACAGTTCGCATCCATACTTGAGAATAATTTTTAGTAGTATCTTTAAAATATTCTCAAGTCAATTATGACGCACGTCACTAATATACATATTTCAGATATACTACAAATAACTCATCTAAGATTATAGTCATGAACTCGATTTTATATTAAGTACTATTTATATGTATATATGTAATTCTAAATTTTTGGAAATAAGAGTAGTAAACCACATTAAGAATAATTTTACTGCATCATGCAGTAAAATTATTCTTAATAACATTACCTATAAAATAAAGCTTTTTCCAAAGTAAGCGTATAATAAAATGAGGCTTAATAATAAATAACAGAGGCTACGATAGCGTAGCGGGAAATACGATTAGTCGCTCTTTGATTACGAAAATCAGGGTTCTTAAGGCGGCCGGGAACAGCTAATTTGATTATTTAGCTTGCGAAGTCTACGGAGACTCATTTGAATGGTCGAGTCACTGGATTACGTGACTACTGGTAGGATTACTTGCTTCATACTTGCTTTCTTTTATAATAAATTAATTTATCTCAGTATAAAAAGTATTTTTCTATGATATATTAGCTAATTATATGTATAAAATATCGTATTTTAATAATATTTAAATTAAACAAAAAAAAAAGCGCAATAATAATTCTGTCTTCACGTCATTCTTATGTAACATGACGGTAGAGAGATATTACCTTTACATTACCTGCTTTTTAAAATGTAGAAAGAATAATGAAATACAGTTATGAACACTTCACCTGTCTGTAGTTATAAGGAACAAATTGTACAACTCACACATATTAAAAAGTATATTTTATATTTTTTACTATTAACCTTGCATTTATCTTTCGAGTAGTAGAAAAGTACTAGAAAATTTTGCAAAAATAATATTTGCATTTATATGAATTATTGTAATATTATCCAGCAACTGATACTAAACAAAGCACAATACTATTCGTAGATTTATTGGGGTTAATGAAAACGAAAACCGAAGCCGCTTTGCGATCCGGTTGCCTATTCAGTCATTTGATTCAGTTATATCAAACATTTCATTGTTAACGTCGCGACTTGTCGAATTGAGTTTACAATTTCTGTTTTAGTGTCGTTTTAAGCAGACTTTATAAAAGGCAGAGGTCAAAAACTATCACTTGATGCTGACTAAGTATTTATATAATAAAAATAATAAATATTATTATTATTATTACGTTATTTATATAAAAAATAATTATGGATTAATTATTTAATATTAATAATTAATTCATACTTATACACATTTATTTCCTTGCTCATTACATTATTTCAGTTGATACTAGATTCAATTCTTCACACGATACACATATTTATATTTATGAGTCTAGGTTTTTCGTATGTTATATATATATATATATATATATTTAAGTATTTCTATCAGTAGTTTAGTACTCATAATAGAAGCAATGCACAGTTTGGGATTATATAGCGCTTTGTGAATTATCCTGGATTATATTATTATTACCTCCTTCCTGTTACTTCTCAGTCAATATAGACTGGTATTTACACTACTGTAATAGTGTATAATATACTTACCGGCTAGAACAAAGTGTAATATATTTGTGTACATATGTATATATATTATATAATGTTTGTTTTCTGGAATTTTTAGATATTAACATTACGTAGATTAACCTAAAAATTAAATAGGTATATGTTCTCAAGATGCTTTATGCGAATAAAGCTACGCATATCAGTCAAGATGACAGGGGTTTATTAATTAGAGTGATTCATCATAACGACACGGGTCACGTACTTAATGCACGTACCGTGACTCCGCATTGGTCATTTTACCCTTGCTTAGCGTCACAAGTATGATTATCGAGTGACAAACTATGATGTAATATCGGACACAGATTATTTTATTAATTAACTCTTTATTACATCGGAATTATACTGAAATGAACATAAATGGACATAAGAGACGACATAATATCACTTTTTATCGAAGAAGTATAAAATTCTTACTCTGAAAAAAGTACAAAAGACAGCATTATTTCCAGACAACTTTTAGGTAGAGGAGAAACGACAGAAAGTGATAGGTATAGATGGAATAGAGAGAGAATAAGGCATTATATATAATAAAATATATAGAAGTAATAATAAATAAAACCCACTTCGTACATACAAATACAATATAATTGATACAATATACATTATATAACATATATGTATATTATACTTATTTTGGAGAATATTATATTTATACGTTCCAATGTACCTAATTGGATCCATCTTTCAATTATGTATATTTGAATGTATCAGTACTGAATCATTTGCTACTACAGAAAAATATTATATATCAGCCTTCAGACAGCAATTAGAATAAATTGATCTATTTATTATTAAAGTATAGCTGTGTCGTTTTGTTCTAAATATATAAAAAGCAATTGTATCTTCCATTGTGAACTTGATGATTTCACTTGTCACTGGCTTATCAATTTTAATAGGTTTCCGTGTTTAGTCTTCGAGTTTACAGACAAAGTTAACAAATAAATAATAAATGAGCACAATTCTTTTACTGTAATAATACCTAATATTCACAAAAAATATATATTTTGGTTAAGGGAAACGCGTCGAATTGTAAGACGACAGAAAGAAATTAACATTTTTTTATATTATTACAAAATTAGAACCATGATCTTTTGTATTTATTCCTCTGTTAAAGATTTATTATATTTTTTTTTAATAATTTAATTAGAAATATATATTACATAGATTATATACATTATTATAATATGCGTTTATACATGCCTACCTTATTTTAAAATATTTTTATTCTACTGTATTCAGATTACTATACGACATATTTATTAAATTTTAGAGCATATACTCTAATAACATATAATACATATTAATATCACAATTGAAAGTGCTGCCTTAATTATAAGCCTATAATTAAGGCAGCACTTTCAATTGTGACACTGATGCTGACACGACGTGCATATATATAACATTTTAAACATACTATACTAGTGTTATTACTCTTAAATACGAAATAATTAATAAAAAGATTACCCATAACTATTATGTACTATTCTCCCGCCCGCTAAAAAGATCGACAGAATGTCATATTACTTTTAATGATCATTAATTTTGTTGTAAATTGCCTTATATATGATGTTTAGTAGAGTTGAAAGTAATCACTTGTTTTTAACTGAACAATATATACAATATATTTAGCATGACTTTAACTAGCTGATAACAATATGTCATATTTCATTATAGTTCTATTAAATAAAATTATTGGAAATAAAGAGGGTTTGAAGTGGAAACATCTAATTTAACAGAAATTCTAATTGCTACGGTTACTACTTAAATTATGTTTATTTCTTTTATAGGGTTCATTATATAGGGTGATTAGGGTTTCTGGAAATTTGCAGAAGACAAAGATATTGTGATCATCTAATTTTATATTTTCGTAATATGACAGGACATAGGCACATAAGAATGTTAACCTTTATTATAGTAATAACTATCTACTATGTCTACATGCACGTGCATGTAGCCACGTAATATGTAAATATATCTCCTATGTACAATATACGTTATCCGAAGACTTAAAATTAAAAAATAATACTGATTATAACTCTGAGCCTTTATCCTATGAGTTTATATGATATGACCTATCATATCAACTCATAGGATAAAGGCCAGTCGGCCAGTATGAAAATTATATTGACAAATATATAAATATTATATATATATATAATGTATGCATATAAAAATGTACATGTAGTAATAATATACGAATAAAGTAAAAACGAAATAGGCGCCAAGACGCTTTTACTTTAAAAGCAGATATTATTGAATATTGTCTGTACTGGAATATTTGCGTTAGCAGTTCTTCATTCTAGCAATATTCATTTTTAACTGTAATACTCCAGTTGGCGAGGATTTGCAAGATGTCACGTGCGGAAGAGATCTACCCTTTCACGATGCATTAGTGTTAGTTTTGCTCTGTGCGGTATAGGTAACAAGAGCTAGCGTTACTATAGCATAGGAGCTGAATAATGAAAAGCTGTATGTATCCTTATATTAATATATATAACAAAAACTGTGTACCCCTTTTACGAATACTAGTATAAATAACAAGAATATCACTGTTTCGAACATAGCGTTACCAGTATATATTGTAAAGAGTGCTGAAAAAATTTATTAGGTATTATTTATATTAATATTATAAACTTAATTTAATACTAAATTTGCAACAATAAAGAATACCGAAGAAATAAGCAAAAAGAAAAAGGAAAAAATGTTTTTATGAAGTATACTAACACGCGAAAAAGTATTTATAGATTCCAAACTAACAATATATTCCAATTTTATAGCATAGGCATCAACTAAAAATTTTTTTAATGGAATGGAATCTTTAAATGTAATATTTAATGGAAGATATTCGAGCAAACAAGGATTAAAAAAAAACATCTTTCCAAAAATAATATTCCAACTTATTCGCCACACTTTTTATAATAAATTTTGTAATAAATACATATTTCAGAAATTCTGTAATAGAGATTGGTTTAAAACAAAGAAAAAAAAATCGTTCTTTCATTCATCCATAAATATCACTTGCTAAAACTAAAGTAAGCTCCCGGATTCTGATTCAGTAAAATGTTATAATGGACAGTATTCTCCGCTGTCGTCTTTCACTTGAACAACTACCAAAAGAAATCTTAAGAGCATTCGCAGTGAAGCAATAAGTCAGAATTTTCCTAATAATAGTCACAAGTAACCTCGCTGAAATGAGCGACTGAACTGAAATGAAGGAAAAGAAATCCCTTCGAATAGGAGGAAAATGCAGTCACGTTTTTAGTACTGTAATTTGATTGAATAAACTAAAGTAATAGCTGCTAGCTAAGGAACTTACCATAGGTACTTTTATCATTCAGGTCAAATTGACTATCATTTTTTTTTATTAAATATTTCATGAAGTCATCATATGATGGACTTTTCTCAAACACACATTAATTTTATTACTAGAATTCCTGCAGTCTTGATCAAATTAGTCCTTCATTTTGATCTAAACCAATACCTTGAAAATTGGTTATTGATGTGGCTATTCTCATGTTGTATCCACATAAAACAATAGAAATTATTTCACCTAATAGCTTAATTTACAACTTCTTAAGGTCGGTTCTCTTCTTAAAATTATTAAAATCTATAAGACAATTCCCATTGAAAACTGCTAACTAATGACTAATACTGTCAATTTTAATATAAATATCTTAGAGAGTTCTCAATAGTATTAAGTGAAAACATTCTGAATTGTAACTTTTAGAAACTAAAATTTCATAATTTTTATTTGTAAAATATTTTAAGCTTGATTTCTCCTGACAGACGTCTATTTTAGTTTATGGTAGAATGAAACATAATTCTTAAATTTAATAAAATAATTTGTTTTTCTAAAATTTTAAGTACAATTGTGTAATTTTTGTCTGAAATACATTTTTTATTTCTATTTTGTACACAAATTTTTATTGGAACTACACAGTATGATATACATACGAGCGCTACTATCTAGATACTTACCCAATTAAAATATGTACATTTTATTAAGTATGTCACAACTAAAGTGAATTTTATTTAGTGAAATACAATCAATAAATTATACCACGCAATGTCTCTATACATCTGTAAGTATATAATATTTGCAGTTACTCGTGCTGATTCGGACTCTATACAACATCAATTATTCGGTCACCAACCAAACCTTTTAGCGCAATCTAAATTTAATTCATCACAGCGACCGCTGCTCCAGTATTTTCCCATTCACTGCATAGTAAACATCCATACATATGTATGAGGGGTACCCTGGGCTGTATGTCGAATTAATATGGATGGGAGCACCAAGTTAAAGATATTGCCGCTCCTTTATCGCTCTCAATATAGGCAAGTACTTGCTCTACGGTTATGCGTATTATTCAACCATTTCTGATTTTATTCCACAAAGAATATGCATAAAAAAGATTTCTTGATGAAAAATCTCTTGATTATGAACGCAAATGATATAGTTAGAAATTGTATAGACGTCGTTTGGATATGTCTACCTATATGCTATACCTAGTCACATATATGTATGGAGAATGGATTCACTGCCTCCTTTGAATCGTAGACCAGTTTATCACGATTAGTAGGAATCCTTTATTATTTTAAATCTAGAAATTGACTCAGAGCAACAAATTTTATTTTGATTACTTTTAACGTACCATTTAACTTGTAGGTATCACATGAAAAAATATAGCGCAGTTGCAGAACAAATGGTTATATTAACAAAATATCCTCGAAGTGTTTCTTTTGTTTGTTTGGTACAGAACCATAAATTATGCATAGTTTTGTACACATTATTTTTTTAATAAATTAATTTTAATGTTTTCTCAGTACTTATATAATATCTGGAGTTGGTTAGATATTATATATATATATATATAAACTATATAATATTAACAGGAGAGAAGGCAATTGAACTTTTTAGATTTCTAAAGCTTAAAAATTATTTTTCCATATAAATAAATTGAAAAACTTAATTTCATTCAGTTATATAACAATGTTTCATATCCACAAACTGCAGACAATATTGTTTTATATTGTAGGTATAAAATATGTAGTTGTTTCCATAGTTTTAAAAAGTTTACAGTCAAAGGAAGGAAAGAATTTTGGAAGTTGTTTTCTTACTCTGGTCTGTTGCGATATAATTCTTTGCTGCTTATGAAACTTGCTACTAAGTCTGATAAAATAAATAAATAAATATTGTAATACTTAGAAAAAAGTACCTTGAGACAGGATTATAGAGACTTGGTTTATTGAATACATATTTCAAATGCGTCTGGTTATGGATTTTGATTGCTAATTAATTTAGTTTAGTTGTAAAAGAAATAGAAAACTAAATTGTGATTATTTACTTCTTAACACATTAATCATATATACATAAGTTTCAGTAAGATATTTTATGATTATTACGGTACATTCACATCGTAATATAGAGGATTTTTTACAAAATGATTAATTTAAGTCAGAAGTTGATATTGTTCCTGCTGTGAAATTTTTATTACGTTTATAACCTCAAGGTATGGCAAAAAGGTTCCGAGTCCTAAAACCGTATGATTCTTAATAACTTACAATTCAATTAAATTTTTATTAATACTTTTCTACATTTTCTGTTCTAATATTTACAACAATCTCTGGCATCCTTTCAGAATTATATCGAAAAGTCCTGCAAGGACATATTGAGGTGCGGGAGTTATTTCACGCCCTGGGGCGAGCAATAATGGCCGCCGCGCCGCTAGGAAATTGTCGTCGCCATCTTGTAACAGTCCTATCAATTTAGATTTCTTAACGGATTTAATTGTACGAAGTTCAAAATCTTATGAATTGGACTTCCACGACTTACCGATATTGGATGATATACCTACCTATAATTTAACATTTTATTGATTTATGTCATCGTCTTTTATTGGAACACGGTTTATTGCTAGTAAATTTTATTTGTGTTTATATTGGGAAATTTAAGTTTGATCCTTTAAGCAATGCTTAACTGTATTTATAAAACTTAAGACTACCACACACATTTATACTATTGAAGTAAACAGAAAATACGATAATAGCGAAATTTATAATTTTCTCTTATGGGCAAATCCATGCCCAACAGTGGAATGTTACAAGTATAATGGAAAGAGATACTCTGATATGTCATAATTTAATTATCATCGAAATGAAACTACTGAAATGACTATTCACAAATTTACAAAGATTAAAGCAAAGAAGATAATTGTCGTTTATTAATCAAATTTTCGAATAAAAACTTCTTGTACGAAATAACGCTGAAAACGCACCAAATGCGTAACGTATAATTAGTATAGCATTACTTCCACCCAGTATAGGAACATAGCATTTAATTTACGAACCCTCACTCAATCATGAGTGGCCGTATTGGGCCATCAATTACAGCTGTAATGAGCGATCCCAAAATGGGAGTAGAAGCTAACGAAAGCTCCACACGAATATATTGTATTCGCTTTAATTTTATCTATATAATTGTGACAAGAGTAATGGATAGGAAGTGGCGGTTAATATTTTAGTAAATGAACATTCCACATTTATTAGTAATTATATAAATAAAATGTGTTATGATGCTACTAAATTATACTGCTGTTATTATTATATCTAGTAATAGATAAGCCTAGATTTTGATTAGAATGTATAGCTTGAACTATATGTCTTTAAGGGCGTTTTTCATAGTAAATACAAAATATATAGTAGAGGGGTAACACAAAAGAGAGCTACGATACTATATAGATAGTTATTTAATCTAAAATTCTTTTCTACAATATTTGGTTATAATATCCATCATATTTTAACAAAACAATAAACAAAACCAGTATAACCGGAAAATAAAAGCAATATTCATCACATTGTCCAGTCGGTGGGCAGATAAAAATGGTATAAATCAACCGGGTTCGTGGCGCAGCGGCCGACATCACTCACATGTCGGAACCGCGAAATATAGGAGGCGTATGTAAATGTATTGATTTATGTAATTTTTATCCGGGTAGTTGTAGATTAAGTGCCTACGATTTTGTTTTATTCGGCAAAGATTGTACCATTTGTTTATTTAAAAGTAATTCCATTCATTCGATCCCTTAATTGTTACATGGTTAGCTCCAGTCCATTACACGGACTTGGTTAAGCACACCGCTTTAATGATCGCTGGTCGCGATGGTCGCGGGTTCGATTTCTCGCACTGCATCTCACATATGATTGTTTGTATGATCTGACTGTTTTCTATGTATATATTAAAAAAAAAAAGTATTTATATTTGTTGTCTAGTATCCATAAGACAAGCTTCGCTTATATTGGCACTAGATAGCGTTCTGTGAATAGTACAGGCATTTTATTACTGCAAAGTACTCGTAACAATTTAGTACTCAGGAATACACATGACTACCATAGGCGTTATAATGTATCTTGTGACGTCCGCAGTATAGTTCTCACTTTATCAGGTGAGACATCTTCTTATACACTCTTCTAGTTACATAAATAAATATCCATTGGAACTCAGACCCGTATTTGGGTAATTAACTACTTACGACTACTATTTAGACTTACATAGCAATAAATTTCAGTCGTTTACGTGAAATAGTTCCCTAGAGACACATTTGTTCGATGGACATACAGCGAAATCAAAGCTTTTTAGTCATCTGCTCAAAGGACGATAACGGGGGTATGATGGTACAACAGAAATGGAAAAATATTAAAAAAAAGTAGTAGATACTTACTCCTTGTAACATTATAGTTGTCATTCACTCACACATTGTTGATTACACGTGAAGTTTATGATCAACAATTCATAATACATATAGTATTTCCAATTGTAACTCATATATACTTAGGGTCCATTCCTCAGGATTAACTTGTTATGTCTCTTGTATCAGATACTACAATGTCTATGTTATCCTACAGACTTAAGCACAACATTATATACGTTGCTAACATGAGAGAAATTGACAAGACAGATACATTATATACTGATATACTGAACTATTACTATACATTTAATGTCTATTTTATTATACTTAAAATATAATATGTATTGAATAATGTCTTATATAAGATATCTACGTTAAATTGTACTTACAATGTACTCTTCCTTAATATACTGATGATCATTTCTGAAGTATATACATTTTATGTAACGCCAAGAATATTTAATAAGATTTTACAGACAATCTTTTTTACTTTAGCTAAACTTTTATTTCTACAATTACAAAAAAGAGCCTAGGGATACCCTTAATAATATCTATTTAAAACAAATTACTAACCCGTATTTATAACAAATCTGGCGAAGCTCACTGTCAAACGATAGAGTTCGTTATCTCAATTAATTAATCATCCGGTAGTCCCCACATATTATGTGTAACGAAGCTTAGATAATGACCTCACTATGACTAAACTAAATTAGATAGATTAGGTAGGTATATATGTAGTTTGCATTTCAAATATACTTAGATTATAATTGAATACATTATGAAAACGGTGCGACCCAGTTCCAATATTGAAATTGCGTATTCGATACTGAAAAGAAATAATTGTTAATGCTTAATACAAATTTAGTAGCGACTTCTTTGCTAGTAAATAACGTTAATATAGATAATTGATCCTTTAGAATGCCTGAGATACACTACCATGTTTTATTTATAAAAAAAATAATAAAATTTCTTGAGGCGCAAAATCAAGAGCTAAAACAGAATCTCTATATTTCACTTAATTTGCGATGCGAATTGCGATTTTTAGGAATAAATATTTATATTTGTAAACGCTATTTCCCTTTACCATTATGTAACTTACCTTCCACGAAGATATTTTTATTATACCCTTATCAAATAAAGGGTTAGCCGAAATACTCACTCGTTAAGATTGATCTTAGCTCATTTATCTTAATGATTTTCTCTCGCCTTAATAATTTATATTAACCGCATTGGTTTTGGGGAGAGCGGGCTCCTTTATGTTACCTTTGTTATTATTATTGAAGTGAGAAATACAATAATATACAATGCTTAATGTGGTTATTTACTTCTTTTTTACCATTGCTTATTATTACATGAAGACACATTTGGCATTAGTAATAACAAAGGCATTGTGCGTAGACTCTGTATTTAACTACTATATTTCATTACCACGTAGCCGGTATCTTATTAAAGCCGTTAAAAAACCGTCAATTAAAATTTAAATTCTGCCGTAAAGTAATTAATATCTTTGTATACATTACCATTTGTAATAATAATAGACTTATAGAAGTTACCTATTTTGAATCCAGTCATAAATCTGACAAATTTATACATAAAATAATAGTATCGATTTTATTGATCACACCTATTTTCGAAGGTATCTATTATACCCCACTTCGTTCACAGAATATCCGTAGACAGACGATTTCCTATTGAATTTATGATGGACCTTTTGTATTGGTAGACCCAGTTAGCTAATACTCGTTGTTATTTTAGTAATCGATAGATAAACTCATAGAAGGTAAAATGATGTAAGTATATTTGTAGAACATGACCACTCTGACTACGGAAAAATAAACTTAGTGTTATCAAAAATTACAGGGATTGACAAAAAACTATCCATGTATCTTTTTACGCAAGATATCATATGAATGATAGTCACACTATTTACAGCTTCAAGTATCACTTTAAATAGAGATTATTAAGAAATTAGGCCATACTTTATTATTTTTCTCTATTTTACCCGCTACCATGTAACCGGGATAATTTGACTGAGTGTTCTTTATGAGAGCTCTTTGTCTTAAATACAGATATTATACTAAATTTTATGGCTGTTAATGGAACAGTTGGCATGCACATATAATGTAATCAATTAAATTTCGGTTTTCTTTTAGCTTTTTTGTGAAAGTCGTGTAGAAGATTTGTCCTTATTTCGTTGGAACTATTTTATTCTATCGCTGTACTGTTCATCGTAAACATACTCATGATATCAGAAATATATTTTAAAAAAGCTAGTACCAAAAAGTTTTTATTTGATCTGTTACGGTAAGTATCTCAAACAATTTATACTCGGTTTGCTTCGTTGCCCATTTTGGTTATCAACTTTATCTATAACTAATCATTTACTCATATCAAACCCATCCAACTGCACACAGTCCCTTCCTTCCCAAAGTTCATAACGTTACAAGCAACTAGGATCTCCTCAAAAAGCCGTCAAACACACGCGGCCTTTGTCTCTGGCCTTTGTGGAAGTCCATATATGTCAGGTCGTATATTATATGTGAGTATTATATATATATTGTATGACAATCAAAATGTCTATTCAATTACTTCAGTGCTACATTCAGATATTATTATGGACGAATTCATTTATCAAACCTGCCTTCATATTTATTTGGAATGGAATACTTATCCTCGAAAATATCCTTACTACTTTAGACGTCTATAGTAATGATTAGTTATGATGATCCCACACTTATAACAGTCCTGAAGAGTTGATATTACCAAATTAGAATCAAACTAAGTGATTATATTATGTCTGTAATATCTATTATGTATCATCAAAACTATAAAATAGTAGTGAGATACTATTAATATTTTTAAAAATGTACGTATCTGTAGTAAGTAAAAGCCACTTAGTTTTTTTTAAAGACATGAAAGCTTTTGCCGCGATTCTTGCTCGGAACAGTAGTAAAACACCAGTGTCACTGTGTTCTTTAGACTTGAAACGCTATTGTTCTACTATTCGGAAACACCGTTGGCGACAGACAACACGTGTTCTGACTATTGTGGCTATTAAATCGGGAGAGTTCTAAGATGCCAAGGGTTTTCTTTTTAAATTATTAAGAGTGTGTGTATATTGGCCGAGTTTAATGTTTATATTATGCAATATATGGGACACAGTCACCTAGATACATCAAAATAATAATTGCATTTAATAATGTCTAGTAAGACAAATTCAATATTGTCTACTAGGCACTGCTGTATCTAAACTGTGTCACCCCACCTTACATTTTCCTACTTTTATTTAGTATATAAGATCATTATTTCTATGTACACATTGTCAGTTTATCATCATCAGTAATATACATCGTCTCGACCAGCAACATCGTATTATTTACCCGCAACAGTGGTGACCCCGACGTGATCTGGGCAACGAGACGTTACCTGGGAAAACGACGAGATCAAACAAGAGATCTCTGTCTGACGGCATCCTGCGCACCACCAACGATTGCACATTTCCACCGGCTTCCCAGAAGCGGGTCTCAAATTATAAAAGTCGTTGGCAATACTTATGACCCCCAGTAACACAACTGCCTGCTGGATATAATCTCTGGACGAAAAATTGAAACTGGAAAAATAAAGCAAAAATGCTGTCTACAAAAGTACAGCCAACAGTCACCGCCGACGTCATTGCACACCTGTCGTCACTAATTGCGACACTGCGATCAGAAATTGCTGATATACGCGAAAAGCGCTCGCCACACACAAACAGACGCAGCAACTACCGATCTAGGTCAAATTCGCACCTACGGTCATTGCGTAGTCAGAAAAATGACTAATTTATATTATATCATCGCAAATATAAAGAAAAGGCATACAAACGTGACATGCCGCGCTCCTATAGACAACCGTCGGAAAACTAGATTCGACGCAGAATAAGACGGAACGCTGTGCTGTTCATCCGTCTAACCGCCTAGCTATAACCGACTCTAACAGTGGCTATATTTTGGTGGACACCGAAAGCAAAAATCTCGGTGAATAAAAAACAAGCACAGACCAAAGAGAGCGCTAGCGAAATCAAATTATTCGCCGCAAACAATTAATATGAGCAAATGCGAGTTCTTCACAAATGATTGATTTTCTTGGTTATCATATTGAAACCAACGCAAGAAAAATGGCAAGCAATCGACGAGTACCCTAAACCCACGACAGTCGAAGATTTACGTCGTTATTTGGGTATAATGAATTTTTATTGTTACTAAAGTGCATAATATCTTAAATTTTACAGTTAACTTTTATATTTTTTTTTGTGTGTAATATATATATATTTTTTTCTCTCAAGGGGGAATATCTATGGGACACAGTCACCTAGATACATCAAAATAATAATTGCATTTAATAATGTCTAGTAAGACAAATTCAATATTGTCTACTAGGCACTGCTGTATCTAAACTGTGTCACCCCACCTTACATTTTCCTACTTTTATTTAGTATATAAGATCATTATTTCTATGTACACATTGTCAGTTTATCATCATCAGTAATATACATCGTCTCGACCAGCAACATCGTATTATTTACCCGCAACACAATATTAATTTCAGTTTTAAACTAATACTGTAAAATATTATAAAGTTTTGTTTTATTTAATTATTACTATTATTATTTTAATTTACTTTTCCTGCTGTGAACAAATTATAAAGGCTTTCATTAAATGTGTACATTTTAACTAAAGTAGGTCATCTAAATTCGGTTAATAGATAGATAGACGTACGCTTTCAACCATTTACTATAAATTAAAACTAAGTACTATATTTTCATAGCTACAACTCATGAGCGATAGCGATTCAAATAATTTTGTCAAAGAAAATTGACTATTTATCATGTCAAGTCTATTATTAAAAAATATATCAATTTCATGTTCAATTTCTATGAATGCAATTTTAATCGGAGATTACTACATTATTATTATTAATTTTCTAACGGATTATATATTATAGCGTATTTTAATTAATATTTTACATTGTACTTAATTTAATTTTAATGGACAAAATAACAAATTAAGTAGATGTACGACGACATCTACTGCATATTTTGCTTACAATATTTTCGAATTGATAGATTTAGACTAACTTTTTGCTCCGAATTCTTATAAAAAATATATAGAAAATAGTTTAGAGCGTTGATAAAAAGTGACGTACAGGTAATAATTGAGGGCATTTCCAGCAATAAATACATACTATAATAATTGAAGAGAGTTCCTTTTACTAGTGGAAAGTTTTCTATTTATTTCAAATAATATAAATTAAAGCGATACTCTGCGATATTCATAATATGAATTAAATCATTTTAATACTTTCGATATTTACTCTATTAATTTATTGTACACATAATACTTATAGTGCATTATATATAACAGAAGTAAACAGTGATAGGAAAAAGAAACTTTTATGTCACTGCATGTATATAAAGGATATTTTGTTTTAATGTAGAAATTCAGGCGTCTAAATACGATAAATAAATCAACGGACACAGCCAGCCGCCTACTGTCAATAAAATTAACGCCGAGTACCACTCGTGATATATCTGTTCATAGTATAAGCGAGAGCGTTTATCTGTCTATACATATAATAAATATATTAATCGTCATCTGTACATGGAGAATATATCATTACGAGACTTTTTCAAACCCAATAGCCTCAGAAATGTTTTAATGATTTATGTCCGGCAGTCAGTCGTTCATAAACAAGAAAGTTATACGGCGTACCCGTGTAACTTTTAAATCGGTGGCTCATCTAGTATTTAATAATTGTAATTACAAGCATAACAAATAATAAAAATTGGTACTTATATAAATAATTTACTTTTGAATTTATAAACCGCCTAAATTTCCCATTACAGAGACTTATGTCGTTATAAATTTAAAATTGTATGCAGATTTTAAATTTATAACGACATAAGTCTTTGATTTTCTTATTGATTTGAACTCGACTTATTTCTTAATTTTTGTACTTGACGGGTATAAGCCACATCTCTCTATTACCTAGCTTAGCTCTATACGCAGTTATATCCGTATGACAGATGATATTGTATAATTGATATTTTTTTTAAGTCAAACTCTACAATGTGTCTAAATTTTTTTACGAAAGTATGTAATACCCAATTACATTAAAACACTAGAATATCTGACATAAAAACTTACCTTCTTATAACTCTTAAGATCTTTTTAAAAAAGATCATAGTAAAATCTTTCTCTAAATCAATTCTATCCAATTGTCTTCATTCCAATTCTAAGAAGGTATCTAGGTACTGAGAAGAGTTACAATGTAGGTGCTACGTCGTAGCTATCTAGCACTACGTCAATCGTAGAGATTGCTACGAGTGACTTGCATTTTACTTTATACAGTGGGAAAGTAAGACAATTGTTCATGAGAAATTCAACAGGATCGAGAATTTACTGCCAGCTTCAATTGCAACTTTGCGGTCGTTGTCTGCATTGTGAACTGAAATATATGTTATATGTATGTACATAATGTATTACTATAATACTTCATCTATTGAACGTAGGTTTTTCATAGTTCAAAGACTTTATTAAAATGTATGATGTTGGTTTAATTAATAATTTTATCAATTAGTAGCCAAGTGTTTTGCATACTTCTTAATTGACTCGGCATTCCAAATTTGGAGGTATAAAAAAATATTGTTAAAATGTCTGTATTTATTATGTCTATTTGGATAAATATTATTTTAATTCCTACTAATTTTTGCACGTATGAAATTGACGAAAACGTTAAAATACTACATTCTTCATTGCCTTGATTTTAAACAAAATATATAATATAATGTACTTACTAGGAAAATTGTTTCAAAGTAACAATCGCTCGCACTTCATTACTTTCTCCACATCAGTGTCCAGTAGTGAGCTCTCGAGACGAGTAGATTGACACAGAGATTGAATGCACGTTAATTCTATTTGAAGCCTCACAATATTTGCCTTTTAGCTTTGTGGTGAAATGGTTTAGCACTTAAATTCGTTAGTATAACTTATTTTCTTATATAGACAACATATAACCACATAAGTGTGAACTGCGGACTGTCGTTCACGATTTCTTTCACGTATTTATTTTATTTATTCATTTCCATTCCATAGTGTTACAATAAAATACAGTAGTTTTAACAGAATTTAATTATAAATTATAATATTATGTTGCATACATAGGATAAAACTAATTATTTTCTTCTTTATCCTAAACATTATCTGTATGCTTATTTTGGTATCACTATTTTCAACTGATCTAGAGACACCTTACATAAATTAAATTATTTTCTTTGAATTTGACAGATACGGCAGTCCTTGCAAGTTTTACACGTACTACGTGCAGAGTAAATTTGTACAGTAAACTTACTCTACAAACTAAGCTTTACCCCACAGTCGTATGCTTTTAGATTGCCATCTGGAATTGGAAGACTATACAAACTCAATATGGAATATCATCAAAGAGATCTGTGCAATGTAAATCTTAAAACGCTATTTACATTAGCTGGAGTGGCTTTTTAATATCAAAGACCGTCATTAATGGCAACAATTCATTGAATTTAATAATTGATGATTATTTTAGCCACAGAATTTTGGTTGTCTTTGTATATGCATATTGAATTAATTCATTAATTAAATTTCCAAAACTTTGATAGACCATATCATTTCTGGAGATTTCTCCCTAATCAGTAACATCACCTATACACAAACTAGTAAAGAGATTTACGTAAGTTTATCAACTGATCGGTGAGACTGATATTCGTACAATTACATATTTTGGTTATTTTGTAAAAAAAATCCTTTAATGTGTAATGATTTAATAGCGATAATTGGTTAATATATATAAATTAATTACTAATTCATAATGTTATTTCACATATTCGTTATCTACAAAAAAAGTGTTGCAACCCTGCTGTGTCCATCAAAGACCTTCCGTTAAGTATATCAAATGAATTGTAAATGAAATCAGGTTCGAGTGGCGGGCGCGGTTTATCGCATCCGCCTTGTGCCACCTCACGCCATCTTCGCAACCTCGTACCACCTTACCACTTGTCTAAACTTGACTTGTAAAAGTCGTTTAAATTATTGGACTCATTTTATTTCACAAATTATTACACTTCTAACAGTTTATGGACTATACATTTTATTTTTACTGTTTCTTTTTTATTGGAAATAACCATAATATTATCCATATAAACCATTTTATTTCTTTAGATACAGGCTACAGACTTATCTAAAGATCTAACTTGAAAGAGTCTTACAAATTACTTATTATTGATTGTTAAGATATGATATATTAACATAACGTTGTAATCTGTAGTAATTCTACAAATATCATGTATATAAACCCATTCTGTATAATAAAACCATCAAGTTGTTTAGGTTATACGTTTTTTTTAATTTCATAATCGATTAATATTACCCCGGCTTATTTGGCAGTTGAATAACATTTCTATAGAATTTCTCTGATTTATAGCGTTATCTTCAAAATAGTCTTTAGAAAACATAAATCTGCAAATAGTAAGGGTTATTATCCATTACTTTACTACAACTTAAATACTTACCAAAATGTACATATGTGTAGTACACTGTAGAAAATAACTGTGACCAGCCTTTTTTACCAATTCATAAGGAAAGAAATCATAAATTATACGGATTAGTAACAATATTCGTCCAGGAGGGCAGAGCATTCAAGATTCGCGTAGGTATGTTTAAAGTACTCTGTCCATTAATACTCGTACATTTACTACTAAATCGTTCACAGTTCACAACATACCTGTCTTTCCATCTAGGGTTAAAAGCATCAGGATATTTGTTAATAGGTTCTAAAGACTGCTATCATAGACATAATTTATTAATTATTCCTTCAAAATATAATATTATATGTATAAAACCTTAAAACCTAATTTAAGACTAAAACTTACAGGACCACTGCAGGTAAACAGAAAAATATTGATTCTTTGTTATTTCCTACATATATTCAGTTTAATGCAGTTTAATCTCGTAGATTGTTACTAAAATATATAAATACAATTTAAAATGTTTATTTTGTATAATAGAACTCACGATTGAAGACAGATTGCACAATGTGGTGAATTTTTCATTCAACTGCGGAACGATTTATTTGAAACATTTTCATTGTACTGAGCGGTGCTTTATAAATAAAATGGGTTACCAATTGAAGCCAGTGTTCATAAAATAATTTTCGTTTATTATATACCAGTGGCTCGTTCTAGCAATTCTTTTATTTAAAAAGAATCCAATTTTATTTTTTAATTATATAGTTTTCGGTAGGATCAGTTATTTTTTTATAAAGAAAATATGTTGCTATTTATTTATAATATAAGTACAGATAGGGTCTCCACTTTAATCCTCAATTAAAATCTGAATATTATCCTAATTTAGATGTGATACTCTCTTATATATTTTGTTTGCCGTTTCAATTACTTAAAAAGATATATTATACAATAATAAATAAATAAAATATTCAAGTAAAACAGTAAATTTATATCAAAACCGTCTAAACAATATTATTTTAACGCATATGTTATTTTCTGGATTTGTCTAATCATACGAAAACTTTAATTTTGTTTTCTACTGTTAGGAAAATAAACGAATTGACAAACCATTTGATAAGTTAAGGTTTTCTAATGGCTATCTAGCTTCCTGCTAGCCGACTGATTAACACATTTAGAGGTATATAAATTATCGGAAAACAATAGTAGTTGTCTTATGACGTAGCATATGTATTGCTACATTAATATATATATAAATATATATTGTACTATTATATCAATTACCTGAAAGCCCCACACCATACTTCACTGAGAAGGCCATTTCACAGCCCATAATGTATGAGGAAGAAACGACTAAAATGCAAGTATAGTGACTGTGTGCGACGACGCACTTAAAATGTATGAATGAACTACAAAGAGGTTCTTTATAAATAAGAATATAGTGATAACATTAAGTACACAAATCTTAAAATAAACTATCATAGACATGGTCGCATTCCCGTTGAATTCAAAACACTAAGTCAATGTTTTAGGCTCATATTGGAGTCCATGTGACCATGTATAGGTTGACCCTGCTAATTCCTATATACAATTGCATGATCTCCCAATTGTACCCAAAACATCAAATTATTTTGTCAAATTCCAGACAAGTCACACTGTTTCTAATAAGTTTTCAGTTAATTGCTTTGACAGCCTTTTTTGGTGCAATGATTTAATACTGCTTCACACCCCCTGATAGTTGCAGGTTTAATCCTAGTGCGAAACAAATATATCTCTACTTAAGACTCCTCTCGCGATATACACAAAAGTAGGTACTAACATTCTACAATACATATAGGTTTATAATACATAATGTATGGTTGAAACGTGTTGTAACTTGTAGAATAATTCTATCGCTACGCCAAGTAGTACTTTGCTACGAAAAAGCTACGAACTGATTATCAGTACGTAGCTGCATGTAAATTAATGAGACCTAAGTAGAAAGAGCATTTCCTAACGGCGCGAGTCTTTCTATATAGAAATCATCATGTCATTGTACAGTATTTATAATTCTTATTCTAATACTGATAATATATCTTTATATATATATAAAAGTAAGTTTTGTTTCTGTTTTGTTTCAGGTACTTTTGGCGACAATCATCTTTTCAGAAACTTTGAAATAGTTTACGTCATTAATAATATTTATTATGGTAATATTCTTATTTTATTTATACAAATGGTTTTACTTCACAAATCTAATAGTAATTTGAACACATTTGCATATATTTACAAACCAAATGACAACAAGTTCATGTATAAAATATGTTTTATCATCGATGTACATCCGACGTTTAAAGCCACAAATGCATGCTTATCCGCCATATTTCTCCCAAAAAGCCATCGCTTTCCGGAATAGGCCAATATTCATAAGAATTATGCTTTTCATAAAACTCGAACAGCAGAACAACCAGTCAAACAAGTCGCACTGAAGAATACGCATTACCGTAAAAATAAAAGTCGAAACCTTTTAGTTGGACCGTACTCTACGCGCAAATTGTACTTTGAGTACTGCATTGATAAATTATGGCCGTCTCTCTCTTTTGTGTAGCATGTACGCACACAGTCTGTCTCACGAAAGTAGTGTGTGTATGTAATAAAGTAAGGGCTTAAGTGATTTTGACAATGGAAAGGATTTGGCGACGCGTGATTGTAATAATAAAGTTATATGACCAGTTTTAAAGGAAAAAAAGTATTGTCGCAGTGTAAAAGGTTTCTATATAATATTACACATAGGGTAAAAATTTGACAAGGAATCAGAATAGACATTTTCTACAAACGGAAAAATAAAATGAAAACTATTCACTTCCTTAATATTGTTACTTCCGTAAAATACGTTATATATTACTATTTTCCTAGAGTACCTTCAGGTATTACTCGTATATTATTAACCTCAGTAATTTTACTAGCATAAATAATATAGGGTTTTTTTTATATCAGTAAGAATACTGTAATCACATGTAATAATAATTTCACTGAAGTAGATTCCATACAGAGCCCATCTAAATACTTCTGACTTAGATGACTTTTTGATGGAAACTAAGTGAAGTTTCCATCAAGTAACTGACTTTATAAGCTGTGAACGTTTTGAAGTATTAAAAATTACAGTAAAATTACAGGATATAAACGTACGGCATCTTACTGGTCAGTAAGCGAGTCTGTGGTGCCATTCATGTATGAACATGAAAGGTGCCTACCACACACGAGATATCCGTCATACATTTCATACGATGCGATTTTACATCAAGTGGACCACCGATTTGTTTGCGACTCCAGTTACCAATCTGGAATATAATACGAATACGAATGATTTTGTGGACATTGTTACTGTATGATATATTAAAATACCAAAATACATTCACCTTGTACTCGTTGCAAATAAAAATTGATTCCGTTATTTTATTAGGTAGTATTAGTTAGAGGTCATTGAACCTACTGTTTGAAACTTACAAATCAATCATGACAATTCATGTCACCATCGATCTCAAAACGTCATTAAGCTTTAAGGTAAGCCATCATAGTCCTTTGTAATAGAAACGCATGAATGGTAACATGGATGGCACATGTTAATGTGACGTAGCAGACTTTCACGTACACATATAGCCGAATTAGCTCATAATTGGGTCATCATTTTGCAATTCCAATTAAATAAAAATATAAATCCTTCATTTTCAAAAATATAAGAAAATTTATAAACTATTGTTTTTTAAGACGCTGAGTTAAAAAAATATATTACAGTAATATTTCCTGCGTCTCTACATAACAAGATGATAACATTATGTTTGTTGAGTTCATACGTGCTTGGCTTTTGTCG
The DNA here is from genome assembly GCF_030625045.1 of Achroia grisella. Classification (NCBI taxonomy): domain Eukaryota; kingdom Metazoa; phylum Arthropoda; class Insecta; order Lepidoptera; family Pyralidae; genus Achroia; species Achroia grisella. The sequence goes on from NW_026712658.1 coordinate 369,888, forward strand.
AATACGCACAAAATTCCTATTTCATTCTCAACAGCGTAAACAACTTCCAAACCTGGCATTTGAATTATGATATGATGATTTAAAAAGGGCAATAATTATTTAGGTTAGGTATATCTAACCTACATTTATATAGTTCTCCCTCTGTGTACTGTTTATTTGATATTAGATGGCACTAGGTATATGAGAATCTAATAACATGTTTGTATCTAAATATTATTTTTTTAAGATTATTATTCAATATTTTTTATAGTACAAATTTAGAAAAATATATATAATTTTCTTAAAAAACTGACAACATAAATTTAAATAATTACCAATGACTACTGGAGGTATAATGTGCCGATTAAAATTTGAGTTAAAATAATCGATTTTCACTTTACATTTCACTCGCTGTTGTTGGCAGACAATTGATTTACTCATATTCGATGTACTATATTTCTGAAGCTGAAAATACATTTATGAACGGATAAAAAATATCTTATAAATTCTGGTCTCTTGCTATGTTAGTTTCTATTTATGCATACTGCAGTAAGGTAACGTATAATAGCAAAAACACTTTGTATTATAACTGTAATATTCAGTATTTCTATTAGATATTTAATTTTCATATATTGCTAGTTCTTTTCTACTCGAGAACCTCATTAGAATGCAATGCGCGAGTCGCGCATACCATTCTAGGATATCGTGTTAAGAGATGCAATTAATTTGAATATTATATTAAAGTCCACATACATGTTAGTGCAAGTAGGTCAGAAGTTTCTTGGCAGGAATTTTTTTAATGAACTAGAACCCTTCGCAATCTTCTCATCAAAATTGGGTGGGGTCAGGTTGATCTTCATCATATTTTGACAAATTAACAGGTGAGATTGCTGCAGATTCTTAATCTAGTATTGTCTATTTCTTTTATAGCTTATTCCATCAAGCAACTGACTTTATAAGTTATGAACTGTTCAATAATAGACAGATTTATATTTGTATAATAGAATAATATGTACTCATGTATGTAATTTTTTTTTTAGTTAGTAGTATAGAAATTGAATATTATGATAAATGAAGTAGATATTTTAAAAAATCAGAAATATATTAACATTAATCAGTAAAAATTAAAATTATGATTTAAAGAAAAAATTATTAATCGCTTTTTTTATAATTAACATTTCGATTAGAAAAACAAATGCCTTAGACGAGGTCTATGTCCAGAAATGGGCTAATAATGATGATGATGAGTAATACGATTGGATTATACAATTAATAATGAAGTTATATTAAAACTCAACCGTTAAATTCTTAATTGAAAGTAAACGTCATATTGAGTTAATTAAATTTTAAATTCCGAGGTCATAATCAGTTTAGAAAACACATTTACATATACTATTCCATAAATTATGAATATTAGACAGCAGAACCAATTATATTATCCTAGTCTTGTATAAATAGCTTGTGCAAACTAAACCAGATAACGTATACCTAAAGTACTATCTAGAATACCCAAATTAGAGACAACAAAGGTCTGTTTCCTAAACTCTCGCAACCGACAATCAAATTTAAAATCTTATGCAAACAGACACATAATGAATTAAAATATATATTAATAATACTGCCTATTTTATTTTATGAAGAACCGTGATACAGTTCGTATCCACATAACTTGCTACATTGGGTCATGCATTAAAATAACTTTTAACTTTTTCTTTTTAATAACATTAATCATCGTAATAACCAATTAAAATTTATAATAGCTTTTGTTTTATTAGATAGGAAAATGCCCACCCAAAAATATTAACTAAGTTTTGAATTGCCCAATATAATAAAACTAGTTTGTACAAAATACAAAATCCCCGTAATACATTTTAACCAGAATCGTCAAATGCAATATGTAATAGTAAATTACTTAATGCACCGACCTATAAAAGATTTAACACACTCACACTTACCAGACGCCACGCCTCCCGGCAGCGGCTCCTTTGTTCTTACACGCGCACACATGCGCAGATAGTGTTCGGTGTATAAATGTGTGTGTTAAGGGGCCAATGAAATATGAGTGCAATAATTCTTACTTACTTTTTATTTGTCGAAGCCGGTTGTATTGGCGATTGAACTAGCTATTCCAACGCTAAAACCCCACCTAGACAGAATAATAGATATTCATTTAAATAACGCGTGTTTTTCCTTAAAAGATTACGAGAAAAATCTCTTTGTAATATCAAAAGGAATTTTACGCAAATTGGGACTATTCTCTTGAGGGAATACTCTGCTATGAAAAAGTCTTAAAATCATAGCTATAGAATCCCAATAACGATAATTACAACGATCATTATAGAAGCACAATTTGACGGGAATCAACTTTTCCGTCCCCATTACTGAGTGACAATGGTAGAACAATTTCCCCTGTGCACCCTCTTAAAATCGCGCATGAGTGCGAGCGAGAAAACACTATATTACATTTCCAATGTGTGGGTGAGGTCGTATTATACGCAATAGGTTTAAATACTGGTGCGGAAAACTCTGTACAGCATTAGCCAGTCGGCATTCGCGGAAAGCGGACGTCGTTCGCGACAAACCAACATGTCATAGCTTTTCACGATCTCGTAAACTCTCTTCTCTTCTAATCTCTTAGTACTAGTTAGTCTTAACGATACGTATCATGATTCTAATGTAATAGCAAAATTTGGTGCTCAAAAAGAAAACTAAAAGTATTTTTATATTAGAACCCTGTAATGGGACGATAGGTTAGATATAGTATATTTATTGTACAATAGTGTGATAGAAGAACCGAAGAAATGAACTTCATAGGTAAGTTGTAAATTAATCTCGAAACGATAAATACAATTGCCTACGTTTTTCGTAGGCAATTGTATTTTTCGTAGACGACTACGATTTATCTACGTCTTTGCGAGCCGCTACGTCGTGAGCTACGAGACTCTACAAATCCATTCTTAAACCAATGTTTGTTATTTTTTTCGTTCTTTAATCATTATTTTCACTATAGTATTGAGTTTTTTTTGTGTATATTTTAATTTTATAAAATTACAGTTTAAATTTAACTTTAGTTTATATATAGTATTTTTTTATATCACTACATTTTTTATTTATTTCTGCCACATTTATATTTATATTGTTTTCTATAAAAAAAATAAAATATATGTTCTATTCCAGCCTAAATATTAAATTTTTCGTTAATTTATAGCTATTTTTTATTTGCTCCGTGTTTTAGAGAGTTATGTCATGGTCATACGACACTGCAGAGGACATCATACTTACTGAAGTAATATACATTTATGTATGTTACAGTTGTATATTATAATGTATATGTAACGTAATATATATGTAGATAAGATTGACTTCCATCTAAGGTTTAGTAAAATTTCAGCGAAGATCTAAGTAGTAATCTAGTAGTAATCTAAAAGGCTGCCGTTTTTTGATTAAATAATGATGATTAATCACAATCCGTCCTCACAATTAAGGTTTTTTACTCTTTACATTTATTTTAATCTATAGCTTTTCTCGACAATGCGTTACTACGATACCAGGTTAACGCATTATTCTTTAGTTTTTCTAAATTACATTTGTTTACATAATATATGCCTTTTTCAGCGCATCTCTTTTCCCCATCAATTCTATCTACTGTTAGAATTTTAGTAACAACATTTCCTCTGAAAAAGACAATACCTTGTCTCAATTATAGATTCGTACAATAAATACTTCATTATGAATAAAATTTATCTTGATATCAGAACCATAACAATGGTTAAAAACTTTAGTTGTATTACGATTATAAAACTCTATTAATATTTACACCACTTATGGAGTAATCAAAGAATACCAAGATTCCATAAATACTATATTAAAAAGAATTATCATCACAATTTGGACAATTAATTTTATGCACAACCCATGACTTTCGACTACTCTCATTTAAGATAATCGATAGCCTACGTCTGACCTCGATACTTGATGCAATCTTCCTTTAATTAAAAAAAATAATTCTTCCGTTTTATCGAGAAAGGGTATCAAACAAACAAACACACTTTTGCATTTATAGTACTAATAGGGATCACGGTCACTGTCCTAACATTAAGGTATATTCAGAGTGAAGGCCCTGTTTGATTTTAGTCAAATAAAGCAGATTACATCAATTTCTGTCAAGATTTGAATACCAATAAAGCTTCAGACTTGAATGGGTGGTCCAAGATTCATTTTGATAAATGAATACTTTGTGGCTGACTTTATTCAGATGAATGTTTAGCGGTTATATGGTAGATTATTCGAACACCCAGTCAAATGGGTTTCCTTCTTTTTGGGTTCTTTACATAGAGATTTATTTAAATCTTTACCAATTATAATGATACAGTTATTAAATATTTAATAATTTAATAATGTAAATTTAATGGTATACGAACTAAATACAACGTGGAAGGTCCACGTTGTATTTAGTTCGTATACCATTAAAATACAGATTTTTGACCATTATAAAAATAGGTATATCAATTTTGTTATACCAATAATAATGAAATTTTATTTATTGTATTCTATTAATTTGCGAAGATGCAATAATGAACATCGAATGGCTCACAACGAATTTCATAGAAATAAAAGGAAATCGTCTAATTAAATGAATGTATAAAAATCGCTGTTGTTCATACGCTGCATTTTCTTCAAAGTCTACCTAAATATGCTATTATTATAATAAGAACAATATTATTTTGTATAAAATATCTTGCTATTCAACAGAATCTACATTACAAATACGATGGCAGAACCATGACGTGAATTGAAGGGTTTAAGGCTCTTGTCCTTTCTATTCGCGTGTAAGACTTTCACCTAAATAAAACTCAAAATTGAAAATGTCACTGAGATTAGAATTCAGTTGTATATAGAATATGCAATGCAAAATTAGCACATTTTTTAAAAATAAAATAAAACATAAATAATGATATATTTTCGTATAATATTATAATGACACTTTAGTATAACAGTACTAAATTTAATGGACTTATTTAACAAATAATTGTCGAATATTTGAACAGAAAGGAAAGATTTGTTATTATGTTTTGTATTTTTCCGACATATATACATTTTCTATAAAGTTCTCCGACCTAAAAGAAAATTCCTTAACCGGAATTACAAAGCTTCATAATAAAAACTGGTTCCATTTATGTATTTGTTAAGCTACAAAAGATAATAACTTTTGAGACACTTTAAAAGATAAATCGTACAATAAAGTTTAGTAAGAATCCAACAAACAATTATTCTTGTGAGACCGACAAATTTGGACTGTTTTGAAATACCTCCGTCGTTGGGTCTCTGGGGTCGGATTTGCGAAGTTTCGTACCTAAGTTTTCTGCTTCGTATAAAATGAAAACGGGGTCTTTTTCATTGAAACTGTTGAGAACTAATATTATTTGAATTATTTCGCACCAGAATTTGAAAAATGAAATCTTCAAAAAAAGTAAATTCTATCCCCTTTTAATTTTAACGTACTGTTTTTTTGCCCCAGAGAGATTATTCTGACTTTATTTCACTATTTCTCTCAACTAATAGCTAATTTGTAAGGTTTATCTTAGTATAACGGTATAGTAGTTAAATTACTAATATTACTACTATATACTATTTTACCTTAAAACGATAAATAAAAATATTACTACTGCTAGTGACTTTGTTTATGACATGTCAGAGAAAAAGGCAGAGGAAACAGTGACTTTGCTTTCTATTATTTAGAGAGTTTACGATATTTCTAAAGGTAAAATATATTTTGTTGAGAAGTGTTTGTATCTTATAAATTCAACTGATCTGATAAACTCTATGAGAACGCAGTTATCTTGGATAGTTGAAACATGTTATATCAAATAGATCTAGCAGTCGGTAGGTAAAATTATTTATTTTAATGTTTTATTATTTCTAAAAGATCAGGGAAAACATAATGAGATTCAATTCTACGTATGTAATTTAAATTCCTTTTCATTTTATTTCATCATAGTTTCATTGTTAAAATTAATAAAGAAACATATGTGTACAAAGTAAACGTAGCTAAATATTATCTCGACTCAATATCTTAGCCTAAATATAGGAAAGTAAGAAAAACAAATACAACCGAGATTTGTTTTATGTTTTTCGGTCCCGGGTATTTGACTTTGCAGATTCCGTATCCCGTTAAATATAACATAGACACGTAGTACGTAACCCTTGTCTAATGCTCAAGGAATAGTGTAATAGGTTGAATTTTATTGTTATTTTTTATGAGTATGTACGTATTCGTAAATCGTATGTTTTAGACACTAGGTATTTCATGAACATGATTGACAAATAATATTATATGTTACAATATAACTATTAGTAAGTTTTTTTATAAATGTATTATTTAGTTTATCAAGTAATTCAATGTATTGTTTACTCTTAAATGCAGACGTTCTCCACGGACTGTGTTCTGATGAATTGTTTGACATGATGCCTACCTTTTATCATCGCACTGCTCGCCATCGACAGGGAATTCATCCCCACATACTGGAACCTAAGTGGTCTCGGATAGTGCGGTTTCAGAGGAGCTTCCTCTCGCGTACACTTAGATTGTGGAATGAACTACCTGTCGAGATTCTCTCGAGAGACTACAGCATGGGGTTTTTCAAGACGGGTATATTAAGGTTTCTTAAGGGTCGGCAACGCCCATGTGACACCCCTGGTGTTTCAGGCGTCCATAGGCTGCGGTAACTGTTTACCATCAGATGGGCCGTATGCTTGTTTACTACCTACGTGGTATAAAAAAAAAAATATTTCTGCGTGATGTCTGCAAGAAACTGTCTTATAACCGTCTATGCAAAAGCTACATTTTAACTAAGAATTCATGATAAAAGCAGATATTTAGTCTATAAAAGTTAATGGTCTTTATCATTTAGCTTTTGGAGCATGCGTTTGACCGACATGTTCAAGGCTGCCCGCATTGGCACAGCGCCAAATAGGTTGCTCTGCATCCCATCCAGGCCCCGGCTTAGGGCAGCAGTAGTTCCAGGCTTTCCAAGGCTAGCTGGAAAATTGTTTCGTCCCACTTTTAATGTAATGAAACTACTTTTTTAATTAAATCTCTTTTTTAGAAAGTATTATGGAACCTTTATAAAAGTACTGAAGAGCGTGTCAGAGTTTCATAATTGTAAAAGTTATGTTAGAAATGAAAATGTAATGAAAAAAATATGATCATGTGACATCTAATCCTAAAATAAGCAAAACTATCAATGCGGGGGATACACAATTAATAAATATAGCATGCATGTACTTATTGAAAACACCCAAATCTTATAAATACAAATGTTTGTCTTCTGCAGGGTTTGAACTCGTGATTATTGTAAAAACCATAAAAATACTCATATAAATTCTAGTAAAATATGATCTCTCTAATTTCAAACTATCATACCTATATCAAATTTAATTTGAATTAGTCAAGATGTTATGTACGTTATTCCTTATTGCATACAAAAAAAGGTATAAATGTGAAAAAGAAATTTATACAAATAAGATGTAGGTATTATATGAGGTGCTGTAACAATTCAACATATAAAAACAGTTTCACTTAGTTTTTGAGTCAAGAGGAATATAGGCTATTTTTTATCCTTGTCAATCAATATGTCTCGATTGTACGGTCGAATTGACAGGCACGTGTACTAATATATATAGAAATAGACAGCTAATTCTAAAAACAAATACAATTTTCTATGCCAGAAAACTTGTTACATCCAGTCCTGAATTTGAGCTACATACATGCCTGTAACACAAGTACATGGCTGCAGACGTGTCACGTACACAACTCTTGTACCACGTAACTGAATTTAAATTGTCTTTTGAAGTTACCAACATGGCGGTTTTCTGTCTTAATAATATCTTTGAGGTCCGTTAATCTCGCAGATTTCCTGCTACGGCATAGAAAAGGCATGTATTTTTGATTGATTTTAAATTTCGTTGCTGCCGTCATTTTTGTAGTAGAAGTAATCTATGTCAGCTTCTATAATGTAACATACGATACATAATATATACGACATTCTCGGTGTCCTTAAAAAAGTAATATTCTCAATAGAACTATATATTTTAATTCTGGACCTATATTGTAGATTGTTCTTGCTATTACGCGACATTGTTTTCGTAACTACATATTGGTTTTCCGGGAAAGATGCTAGCCTATGTCATTCCCCATCTGGAGTACTAGGTGCATGTCAAAATTATTTATTTTTCAAAGAATAATAATATTTACAGGTTCTGTACAAATAACATACATACAAAATGACTTAGGCAGTAATTTAATAAAAGTGCAAGTACTCGTAAACCCAATCTTGAACAGAAAGTAAAAAAGTACTGCACTCTCCAAGACACCACTCAAATCTTTAGGACAAACTTTAACGAAAAAGTCTAAAGAACTGGCCATTAGCACAGTATCATCTATCCCCGTCCCATGCTATAATGTTAGAGGCAGACGTGTATATACTCTAAACGAGTGGTGTACATAGGCCAAACAGTACAAGAGTATGCTTTTAACTGGACTGCGGGAAGCGGATTACACTACAGAATACAGTAGGTAGGTATTCCGTCGAGCATTACGTTGAAATAGTAGACATTTTTTATTTACCGCGTTATATTTTTTATAGCCCTAATATTTTGTTGTTAATCTGGTATATCACGCACAAAGTCATACCTGTTTTTGCTTTAATCAATTTGAGTTATGTTTAATTCGAGTGTGTGTTTCTAAATGAAATTGTGAAATACAACTAATGTAATATATAAATTATTATGTAATTAATGAAAATCGAAAAGATCCTATAAATATTAAAAAAAGAAAAGAGACATACTAAACTTTGTTTAAATATAAATGACTTATGTAGTCAGTTATATCTAAACAAAGTTTTTGTTTTCATAATATTATTTTAGTTTTATAAGAAAAATATATTACATATAAATATGAATAATATCGAGATAGAATTACTTAACAGAAAATGAAATACAGTTAACATTATTTGATTAGGAGCTACATGATTCTTATTTTATCATATAAAATATAGTAATTGAAATAAAACAAAAAAAAACATGCAAATCATACAACTATAATAACGTTATGTCAAGCCTCGGAATAAGGAAAAGAAAATATTTAATCAATGTTAATGGCAACCCCAGGAAATTACCGTATTGATAGTCTACTCGGTACATTAAAACCGTAATTTAATGGAGTTGTATTCAAACGGAGTAGCATTAACCGCAGCTAAACAGTATCGCCATAAAATCTAACTGAAATCACCCACTCGCGATTAATTAAATATCCCGCTGCGTAATGGCAACATAACCGGCCAAGATTTAAGGGACGTTTTAAAGGCCTCTATAATATATACTTTACAATATTATAATGCGAAAATAAGTACTGCTGATTAAATAATAGACTGTATTGTCGAGGATATATTGCAGTACCTACAGCTACACACATACTCATTCCCTACCAAATATCCTTAACTGTCAGGTTATTTCATTACAAGCAGTTATACGTGTGTATTTGAATAATTAAGTAATAATATTGTTTACCATTTATAAAATAATTACATGTCTCATTAAAGACATATAAAGCTGGGTATGGGTATAGTATGGGTATGCATGTATCGCAAAACACCTTATTTTTCACATTTAAGATAAATTAAATAATTATCCACATACAATGCACGTAATATAGAAATATCTTTTGAAAACCAAACAACAAGGGCTAACATGAGAAACTGCTGATTTCATAACATAGCATTGAGTAATAGACAAATTATTCCGTTATCTACAGTTAGGAATCGTAGCTATAATGGTAATAAACTTAGTTAATCTAAATTATATTCGGAGATTGTTATATTAATATATCATTAAGGAGTTGTGTACAGCTCTTAGCATATTAACAAAGATGCTCATAGATGAATAGTAATTAACAATTAATTACAAATAAAATTACAGAATTGACATGGATGGTAATCGGAGTAAAATGACCTTTCTCTTACAGACTCTTTAAAATTAAATAAGAAATTATTATACATTACATACTAAAATACAGATAAATTTTGGTAACTCTGAACTATTCAAAGTAACATTGGTTATCTGAGTGACAAATTGTTTACGAGATATGATATAAGAAACAAGTATTATAAAATGTATTAAGAATCCAAACTTTATTCTCTTTTCACACATATTTAGTTTTTTAATTTCATAAATCGACTAACTAATTTCATTCACATTATGATAATATCACGAATAAATTTGCGTTATTCGATGTTTCGGAAACGGTTGCTTATATAAACCACAAAATAAACGAACCGTCAACGGTTAATACGAATACTATAAAAAATAGAGAATATTACTGACGGGTCGCATATGCTGTTTGAAATAGGCTTTGTAGGCTCGCCAACATTTGCAACTAACATTATGTAAACATATTTTGTCAAGGTTTATTTACTTTATTACCTTATAGTGTTTTTTATTTATGTATCTTCATACAAAGTCTAGGTAGAAACTAGCTAATGATCTCTATTCTTGTATACTTGACATTCAATTCAAAGGTTATACTTTATTCAACGTAGTATTTTCAAATATGTAATATAGATATATATTTATATTCGAGGCAAGCATACATCCTTTTAAGGGATTCTTAACTTCTATCTCAAATTAGAGATTGTATATATTGATATATATATATAATATTACATTTAGTTTTGAATATATTGTATAAACAAATAAGAAATACTTTTTAGTTTAATATACAAAATATTTACTTTTAGAATCCAGCTTATTCATACCAGACTGATCGTATTGAAACCAAACTTACATCTTCAAGTCAATCACTACAATCTGAGGTAGTTACTTCGTTTCAGCCTAGTTCACTAAAGAGTTTCTTTTCAAACCGGCACACGACAAAAATCAATATTTAGGTCACGAATCGCAAGAACAACAGACCAAAATGGTGGTTTAAGTTACTAGCGATTATCGTATCGGAAAAATTGAAAATCTTTCAACAATTATTATGAGTATAATCAATTTAAATATAAAAAGACAATGTTAATATATTATTAAGTAAAAAAATCTTTGCACTTTTGCCGGAAACATTTATTTTGTATCATTTATAGGAAGAAAATAGCAGTAGTCAATCCACGACTTAATTACAAAATAAATATTTATCTTCTAAGCCGTATTATATTACCTATATTTTGTATTTTTTTATTTTTTACATTTCTCGCTCGCTTTAGAAGACAACGATATAAAAAGCTATAAAATTTTTTGTACATTAACCTACTTAACATAAATAATTAGTAATGCTTTATTTTTACAAATTGAATAGCAAGAAAACATTTCGTAATCAACATAGAATAGGTATACACCTAAAGAGCTTAAGAACACTTTCATTCTTTTATATGCCATCTTCTATATAAAGGACAGAATAATATTTTGACTGCTCATTCTCTTATTACTTGTATACGTAAAGGCTTCCGCAATTATTTACGTAGCATCGCGTGTTCACGGTTCGTTAGCTTCATATACGCTAAATATACACATGCTACACTTTTTGCTTAAACTATAAAACTGTTCGAAAAATTTACTTTATCAATTATATTAGTTTTTATGAACCATCCCTTAAAATCTTTACAAAAGCTAAGGCCTTCTACTCAACATGCCACTTTAGGTAGAATAATGGCATTCGGTTCTGGTTCCACCTAAGTTACGAAACAAACTTTCGTAAATAACTGTTATACCGCTATGGCTTAACAAGCTCGCGATAATATTATTATATACTCTTGATTTATTATCTTATCTATCTTCATTAACTTTATTATATACTCTTGATGTGTCAAGAGTATATAATAAAGTTAATGGATGACACAAGTATTACACATTTACAATGTAATTGTGAACGTATATTAATTATGATCTAATGTAGGTATAAAAGTAGATTCTTTTAAAATTTTCGATCGATGAAATAAAATTGTTACTTTCATAATATCTTTCGAATCATTATTTACGTTGCAATTAAGTAAGTTAATAGGCTGAACCCGACTATTTATTTCAATATTTCTGTTCATAGTAAAACGGTAGTTTATGACAACGGTTTTTTTATGAACTTTTAACATATCTTAACTATAGTTAACTATTACACTTTGCATCAAAATAAAAAATAGCTATATAAGTAATATATTTTATTTTATATGCTACAATACATTGTTACCTGTTCTATATTTGATAATATACTTAAACTAGTTTGTTTGTAATACTTTATTGTACAATAATATTATAAATAAAAGGACACAATTGACTTAGAAAAAAAAAAAACTTGCGTACAATGGCGTACTAGTCGTAACGAATGGTTTCCATTGCTGTTTAATTTAAAAGAAATGGCAACCACCCTGGTTCATCACATCCAACCACATCGCACCGAGCTACGCTATTAATATATTTTTCGCTTGACGTTAATTCTGCCTCTTTTCTCATCCCAGCTCCGAAGGATCGTCCTTAATAATTTGGTTATCAAATCTAAAAATGTTTATTCAAACTGGATTGGTAGTTCCAGAGATTAGTATGTCCAAATAAAAAGAAATCTTTAGCTTTATATTATATATTTGCACAATTTCGACTGTACTGTATTTCCTTCGGTCTTGCAACACTTTTCATAACTGCTTCGCACCTAATGCGTGCATATCAAATAGCATGATATCATATAGCTGATAAATGGACAATCTAACACTATTTTACTTTTTTTTAATTCTAACCAATGGTAGCTGAGGTCAAACGCTCTTTAGCTTTATATTTAATTTCTGTACCGATAGATTTAAAATTCTTATATAATTATGTTTGGAAAATTGAAATAACCACAATTTCACGATGATTTAACTCCAATGTGCGATTTTAAAAATAAACGCCAAATCGAATTACTCGGCAAAAACGTTCGGTTCTCAAATTGCGAGGGCCTGATGGAGCATCACTTGACGTTCCTGTCACGCGCCAGCAACGCCTACCAATATTTCATAGGGAAAAATTGCCGGAGCAACTCTGTTTACCTCATATATTACCTTGTTTATATCAGTGTTGAATGACACTCCACCCACATATCAACATTAATGGCTACACTCTTAAGAAGAAAAACAATAGTTACAAGAATCTTGAGAGGGTTTAAATGTAGTACTAATTATAATAGATTTTCAATTGTTTTATGAAACAAATTCTCACAAGAGATATAGTCAATATATGAAAAAAAAATACATCTAAATGCTCAACTAAACCTATTTTGAAGTATATTACAACATTGTCTTCTCATTTTATAAAATATTACCTTCATTCTAGATGAGGCACGAAGTATCTCTGGCAGTAAACTTTTTCTTAGACTCTTGGTAGTTGTTTAGTGAGAAACAAAATATTAACATTATAAAGACTGTAAAAGTTTTACTTTTATAGTATTGTGAAGATCGATGTTAATATAAAAATAGAAAATATATACCATATTTAATATCCTGAAAGTTTAAAACAAAGTAATAGCAATAATGAAAGCGACAACCGCTGTCTATAGGCAAGAATAATAATTTGATGTCATAGAATACGAGAGGGTCGCATTTATTATAATGTTATAACATAATCCTTATAGTTTACGAAACTAGACCCTTGACATTCTACAATAACAATTTTAATTGCCAAGTGTTATATAATGCATGTATCAATGTTTCTATACACAGGCGCTTTGGAAGCGGGCAAGGCCATTGTGTTCGGCATCTAAGGGTTCCATTAGATTGGAATTGGACATTTAAATAATCTAAATGACCTCTTAATATCTTATTTTTCGGATATTTAAGGTACTATGTTGTAACATTTCGAAACATGTGGTTTCTCAATAATCTGCAATTGAAAATTCTTAGTTTAAAGGATAATAATCCTTAACTACAAGTGTGGTATGCGTGGTTTGATATAATTGCTGTATATAATTGCTGTATATAGAAAACTTTTCATAAATATTTCACTTAGTAACGACTAAAATATATTTCCATAAATACAGAAGAAACTAGATATATTTTTTCTATATGTACGTAATCATAGGAAAACAGCTAGTGATAGTAATATTAATAAAATAAAATGCGTAAATTACATTATTATATTCTTTTCTTGAAGTATATCAACAGAACTTAATATATATATAACCCTCCAATAATGAACATAAAAAGTGAGAGAAGGAAGTCTCAACTGAAACTTTTAATTAAGTAAAAAGCCGTGTGTGGCAAACTCAAGCCACTGGATACACGATATTCCGTTCCTATAATAAGATGACTACCGTTTTCTCTTGTGAAAAACTTAATTTTGCTGTAAAGAAAATTCCCGTTTATATTCTTCGATACTTATCAGATGTTAAACCAAGTGTATTTTTAATGAAGTCATTTTATAAAAACTTTAATAATGTTCCACTATATTCTGAAGTCACTTGAAATTATAATCGATAAGTAAACTGACTTCCAACAGAGCCGAAATATACCCGCAATCTAAACTTGAACCAACCGACATTTATTAATAACCCCTAATTAATTAGTTCTTTTTTTTATAGATATACACATATACCCCATATGTAACAGTCTATGTTAGACAAAAACAAATAGTTAATATGAAACTAAGCTCAAATATATATAATTATCTCAGATGTGCCCGCAGTTCAATTTAAAAGAAATGTATCGCATCACAATGCCCATTTTTACTTCGTAGCATAGCGTACTGGAATATTTTTACTTGTCTCGTAAAAACGTGATGATACCTACCTACCTCAACATTCAGTTTTAAAAATTCTTCAAATTAGACAAATTTGGAATTTCTAATGTTTATATGGATATAAATATATTACTCTAAAAAATATTAAAGTATTAATTCAATTTTACACAATATATAGAGTAATCTATCTCCAACCATGGCACGGTTTAATTATGCCTCCGCATTGCACAATCCTGCTTGCGGGCAAATTAAAAAGGACCGAGCACTCTTTATTTGTAATTTGTGTAGTCAGCGGATTAATGCGTTGTCTTTTATCTTTCTGAGAGATTAGACAAAAAGGAGAGATTGTTACAGAGGATATTAGTCCCCTGTTAGTCGTATATTAACTTTTAAACAAAAGTGTGCGAGAGGCAAATTTTTGCTAGAATAGTATTTTACGAAGTACTGAAGATGTAATAATAGTAGATCTAATATCCAAGAATTGATAAAGTAATTAGACTATACTGCAGTAAAGACGTATTGAGGGTTAGATTTCTGCACGTCAACAATATTTATAATAACAATAGGAAGATTATATATAAAGACGCTTAAATGTTAATTTTTATAAACAAAAATAGACTGTAACTATCAATTTCAAAAAAAATTAAACCCTGTTTCTCTTATTACGTGGAATAATAAGAATGCAAATAAAATCATAATATAAATTTCCTAATCGCCAGAGGTAATTAATCAATGTCTCCGATATATAATTTAAAACTGTTTATAATCACTTCATCGTTACTCGATGGATATGTCATCATTATTAAAAGGTAATCATTCCCTATATCTGATTTTAGATATTACTAAATTAACTAACCAACATGATAATGGTACACTAAATTCCTCCATTAGGAGTTAAAAAGGCTACCGTGCTCAGCAATGAAACTTTGAACTGTGATGATGATGAAGAGTAGGTAATTGCCAAAGACTAATACATAGATCAATAGTTTTTCTAAAATACGACTAAAAATAATCTCCCGCACTAGTATTCATACTGCACTACTGAATCCAAATACTCCAACTAACAGTAAATTACAATGAGAATATTCAATCAAACTGTATATACATATTATACATATATAACTATCACCGCTTTTGTTATGAACTTTGGCTGATATCAGGGGCAGCAGCGTTGCAAATAATAGAGGCCATATTTCAACGAAACGGGATTATTTACGGCACCGATGATAACATCACGCGTTGTGGGGATTTTCACATTGTATGCTCAGAGAGGTTGGACCAAATCCCCAGTTTGTTTGAACATTGCTCCACTGACAGTACAGTTACGTCATAGTTGAATTAATATCGATATCTAAAATCGTGCATTGATTATCGATTGTTACAGATTCTATGATATCTTTATGCCTGCCAATCCTGTATAACTAACAAAATAAAAAAAACTTTTTTTTTTTAAAAAACGTTTTTTTTTTAACTCACATGGAAGAAATTATAAATATTCTAATCACAGTTTCAAGGATTTAACACAGGAAATATAGTACCTAATATATAATACACAGATCCTAATAGGATTTTAGATATAAGAGTATGTCATTTCCCATTATTTTTATTACGATTAACTTTAAAGTCGAGGCAGGTCGGTTCTTCTCAGAAATTCATTAACTTCACGTCAGACCAAATCACCTTCAAAACAAAAGTTAGAAAAAAAACAAATTATTGTAGTTTGCTGAATTTAATTTCCGAACGCTCGGCACTTGTCCGCATAACTTAAGAAGTTTTGTTTTTTTTAATTATCTTATCTATTCTCGGATTTTTCGGTTTCTTCCAGTAGATGCCTGTCGTTGACGAGTTTCATCTTCATTCGTAGTCAATTTAACATTTAATGGAGGTCAATGATCTTGTTTGTCCACGATAATGGGAATTTGTAAGCCAAAACTTTCTGTACAATTTCATTGAAAATGCGGCTTTATGTTTTAATAACTCATTTATTTTATTATTGAGACCAATTAACTTAGTAATTTAATAAAATCTTTTTCGACTCTGTTTCGCCATATCTATAACGGTATTATAAATAATTTATATTATTACTAATTTCTACTTTGTCGATAGTAATCTTTGTTATTCGCTTATATCTTCAATATATAATTCCCTCTTTCATTAATTTTATTTAATCATTTATTACTTTATTTTTACTTTATACTGCAGTTTATTTGAAATTGTATATATTATTTATGAAATTTGACACTAAAATACCCAAGTAAATATAGATAGATATCTACAGTTTTGCTACAAGATCACGTAATGTTATATCAAGTAATGTCATATATTTTACGTTAAAAATGTGAACAAATAAATAAATATTCACCAAAATCTATGGATGCCTACGAAATCATAAAAGTATTACCTTACGTAGCGTCCACTACGTAGTAGCATATTGCTACGTCTCAGTAATCGTAGACCACTCATTTCATTAAATAATTACGGAAATTAACCAATATACTTAATGATCTTTCCAAATAATCAGAGTATCATTTAAAAAATGTACAATAAAATGTTGATATTTAACAGAATTGACAGAACAGTTCTAGTTAACTCTAAGAGTAAATAAACCAATACAAGTACCAAGCATTTATGAGTCTAGAAGCAAAAATTATATATGTCGTCATCATAACAATAACCCGAAGTTTACTATATAATATTTGAGATCACATAAATTTAAGTACCGTTATGTTTACCCTTAAGTTTATGAGCTCCCGAGAAAAGATCATGTGAGGTTTTTTAAATTTAATTACCTTTAAACTGTAAAAGGTGGTTATAGCCAACCACATAGGTTGGTTCGAAAAATCATATCACTATAATTGAATCTGTAAAAATTTGAGTATTGTATTAACAATTAACATTTATGCCTTTAAGATATGTTGAATTAATTAATTAAATAATAACAAAGCATAGCTGCTTCATGCCAGAGTCTTCAAAATTGTGTAAGACAAGAATATCAAAACAGGAGAGTAATTGAAGGCTATGCTTTCACTACACCACACTGTTAATATTATTACACTTAGTATTTACTAAGTAGTAACTCACAGCTGTAGAGCTGTAATCGTGCAGTAAGTGGCTGTGCTGGTATCGATCCAGCTAATAATAGCAATGCGGCGTGGCAAGTAATTATATTATTGTGTAACACTCACTTGCTTACTTAGATGCAAAAGATTTAAGGATTTTCGTAAATACTGAATATACCAGCTTAAATTAGCGCATAATTGTGCTTAATTTTTATTCACGCATCTTTCCCGAAGATGCTATAATTGTCTATATGCTATAAAAGCTTGGATTCGGCTACTATCTGTAACTAGCTAGCTACATATATAGACCGTAATTTAAATGTTCTATTTTCAAAATGTGTAAAGTATTTTACGAAATTTTTCATTGAATTAGACAGAAATGAAATGTTTTGTCTATATATATAATAGACCGAGGTACTGTAGAAAGTCGTCAGCAAGCATTGCAAATTGCAATGTGAGTTGTGTTGCCGTAATGAGTGATATATGGCTTTAATTTTAATTACAGTGTACAAAGACATGACATCTTAGTCCTCCGAAATGGTAACACATGAGAAATACGACGAGTATCACATAGTAAGGTGATGTCAGTTACATAAAGGTTATTAGTTTAGATAATAACTAACTACATCTATAACAAATAAATCTCTAAATGTGGTAGCTGTTTACAACATATATTTTGAGCTCGTCTCAGTGAAATTAACTTTTTACGCAACAAGAAATTTGATTTTGTTTCATGACTGTCATTTCAGTTTTTACGTGACGTCATTTAACATAAGACATTGGTAATAAAATGAGAAATCACATAATGCCTGTTTCATCAAAAGTCGGCAAGGTATTTCTTTGCTACGAGAGCTGGATAGGCTTAAGAAACTCTCATGAGTTTAAAAAGCATCTACTAATGTTATTAATATTATTAACTTGAAAATATATTTAATATTTATTTATTTCGAACAACTTTATGGTCCATATACATAATATTACAAAAATAATTGTTTCTGTGTTTACGATACAATTGGCAGCAGTTTTTAATCTTTAGATAGGGCATTCTAAAAATTAAAATATTCTATAAAGCTAGCCCAAAAAATTTTAAAATATATGCCACTAAAAAAATAATGTTGTCTGATATGTACGAACTTATTACGAGGAGAAAAGAAAGTTCATAACAAGAGTGTAATAACCACAATTTTGATGTGCCATTAAATTCATAAAGTGCAACATTTACGATATTGTTTGTAGTATCAATGATAAACAACAACATTAAATTAATACATAGGTATTAGGTATTGTTGTTTGGTACGGACAAACAACATTAAATTAATAGCTCTGAAACAACAACCCGATTGCAACGCATATATTATCTATCTACTGTGAATTAATAGAGTGTAATTGGACTGTATAATTAATATTATTTTCGCAAGTATGAATAGATGAATGGCTTATCTTATATAAGAAGACATACATATGTATATGTAAGAGTATGAACAAAGTTACGGACACAACCAACTGATCAAAACCTCGTGCCATATTCAAATCTGTCGATTCACAAAACACGCCGACTCGCTAAAACTCACCTAATAAATATTCCTTACAAAGTAAATATACGAATCATTATCATTTAAATCAGTAAAAAAGAATTAATATTCAACAACAGCCACCGCCATTTTCTCGAACGGTTAATTAAAAAAATGGAACAAAATGTACGCACTCGACTCAAACTCGATCTCACCAAATATTGAATTCGAATCGAATCGAAATTATTATTCCGTCAGAGGCATGTCTTTAGTGAAAGCGACTGATCAATTAATAATTGAATTGCTCGCGATAAACGGGTGCCTTTTTCTTAATGGGGAGCGTTATTGAGAAGGCAGCACAATAAATTGAATTGGTATCGTCATACTTGTGGAATTCGTTTAATCCAGCGGGCTGGAGGAATGTACGAGTAGACGACATTGTTTTGTGGTCTGCGTCGCCGGCTCCGGCGTGCAGAACGTGCCTATTCAAATAAGGGAATGAACTCGATGGCTAGTCGCGTGAGTGAAATGATTATGTTGGTATTCCATACATTCATTGTCCTATTTTATTCATAGCTCTGACTGACTATAGGAAATATATCAATAGTAATTGTTTTGTGGAAATGAGGGTTTCATGTTCAATTTCTCAGTTATAATATTACATCTAGTTCATCAAACAGGATATTATTAAACAGCTTTTTATCTATTATATAAAACAGCAAAATTAATTTCACACATCGAAGAGTATTAAAAATATAGACTTAACTCGCGCTTCCTCTCAATAATACTTTAATCATTACTTAACTATTGTATAAAACATCTTTTAACTTACTACTTCGGTTACGCTTTTATACTTATTTGACGAAATAAACAACCAAGTTACGTATTAAATAATAATATTTCTGTGATCTATAACTGCTCCACATGCACTTCAATGTCTATATATTCTGCGCTCGTCAACGCCTGCCTACAATACTGTACTGTACAACAATATTCTAAACACGTAAACACGTCAGCGAAAAACGAACACTTTTCAACGTGAATATAAGCTGAGAATAGCAAAACATGGGCCTGCGTCCGACGTCCCGACGTGACAAATGTTCAGATTGACGCGAAATAGATTTTTGAATAGCCCGCCGTGCGTTAGCAGTCGCCATGTTGGATTGGGCTCTCGACCGAATGAATTTGGTTTGAGGCGGTTTGAATCGTCCAAAGGCGGTTAGGGACGAATGAAAATGTGTTCTCTAATCTCGTTTTGTTAGCAATCGGTATGTTTAACGCCTTGTTGTTTTTCAATTGTCCTCGTTTGATAAAATTAGGGTAAAGAGATTACATATTACGCGTTTTGTATTTGATTTTTTTAATTATCGTATTCTATCCTTTTTTCTTTATGTAGGTATAGTACTTCTAACATATTAATATTTATATCTACTTTTATATACATGTATATATCACTGACTGTTATTTATTTAACACAGAGACTTTTTATCATGATAATCACTTTCATGAGCCACGACGTTTTCTTACAATCTGTATTCTGATCAGATACTGAAATATGGCAGCAAAATTACTGGTTATAAACAATTACTAAGAATACCAAAGTCGGTATAGTGTATATTATGAAATACTGTTGTATCATATGAAGCTTTAATTAAGTATATTAGGAATAAATAATAATAGAAACGTTTGCTTTTGTAGGCGCAGTTGGTGGTGATGGCGACGACAGTGATGATAAGGAAAAGGAAGAAGAAGCGGAACGTGAACGACAAGAGGCGATCCGCGAGGCTGAGGAGCGGCGTAAGGAGAAACACCGCAAAATGGAAGAGGAAAGGGAGAAGATGAGACAGGAGATTAGGGACAAGGTTCGTATAATATGTATGATTTCTAGAGAAAATTGTTTTTAAGTGAATCAAATGGCAGACTTAGCAGTTCACCTGATGGATGATAACCGTTACCAATAGGTAGATATTAACAACGTTATGGGTATTATAAAATATGCTATGATTTTCATGGACATGAATACTGAAGGGTGCATTTTTAGGACTAAAGTATTATGTATCCTTGTAACTACTGCCACGTCTCAACCAAGCTGCTTATTAGAAGATAAAGGTAAGTCCGAGATAGCTACGTAGAAGACTTCGTACAAAATTACCAATACACGTGGAGCAATTATAAAATATCTACAAAATAGTAGTAGTAGTAAGAAATCAAATATTACTTGAATCATTATAGAATTAGTTATATATCTTTTAGTTATAATAATATATAGATTAAAACGTAGTGGTATCTTATATAGTGGTATAGCTGTTTTAATTCAGTTACACATATTAAGTACTAACAGTTTAGATGTACGTGTTCAGATAATTGTCAAATATTTCAATAAGCAAGCGGAACTTATTAATAAACGGTAAATACCTACTGGCGATACTCGACAAGTCTACAGCAGTCAGCACTACACATGAGTATACCATGTAATTCACACGAACGCCATTCGGAATGAAATTATAAAGCCAATAGTGGGCATGAACGGCGTACAATTAATCCGTGGAAATGGGTCAAGTACCCTTAGAGCCCTTCCACACGCCGGGGGTAATTTTGCA
This sequence comes from Achroia grisella, assembly GCF_030625045.1. Classification (NCBI taxonomy): domain Eukaryota; kingdom Metazoa; phylum Arthropoda; class Insecta; order Lepidoptera; family Pyralidae; genus Achroia; species Achroia grisella. The sequence goes on from NW_026712658.1 coordinate 391,782, forward strand.
CGACTCGAGGACTGTTCACACGACCCGACTCATGCGATTTTATGATTGAAGTTATGATGTTCCTTCTGAAACCGCGGTATTGTTGGGTTAAAGGACATTTTAATGTAGATTTTTATTTTCACACATTGTTTTTATAATTTTAATTTATTTGTAATCTCTGCACCGTTTTTAATGAATAAGTTGTTTTTTATTTGATAATATTTTGTTTTAAAAAAACATAGTTAAAGTAGTATTTTCTTCTTTTGGGATTAGTTATAAATATGATATGAAAAAAGTATCTCATTTTATAGATTAGATAGATTATTTTTAGTAACATCGTTATAAAAGGAAACAAATTTCTACAGAAATAAAAGTAATCATCTAAGAAGAATTAATAGTATTAGACAGTTATATTTAGTATGAAATTTGGCTACTTTATCAAAATGTTCTTGTCACGATAGTAATTTCGTTTATAAAAACTAAACTACTAACTAACTAACTAAAAATTACAGAAATTAACTAACTATATTTAAGAAATATTTCAGTCGATGGCAGTATTCAGCAAGATTTGCTTTAAAATATGACAATATATAGGATCAGAATATAGTTGACTTATATTTAACTTTTTCCTTTATTTTACATTATTGTAGTGAAGATTATAGTGAAAAGCCAATAAAAATACAAAGTAATATATTCGCTCATGATGACTATTGTAATGAATAATATTGATTCAGTTACAAGTTTTAATTCGACTGTGTCGATCTTATATGTATATTCGTATGTCATTAATTTATTTTATTAATATTTTTACAAATTTAATTTCAAATCCAAATGAGTAAGTTTGAAGAATTTCATCAGATTTATCGTAAAATTAACCCGAGGATCCCCATTAATAATCTCTCCCAGGGACTAACACACCATCTTCATTTATAAAACAAAAGATCGCAGACAACATTTCACTTATTTTTAATTAAAAAAAATCTTTATAATCGCCGACGGTAAAACATTCACGAAACGTGGAAACCTCTGCGGTTCTTTGTAATGTTTGGGGAATTCCAGGGATGCTTTACTTTTTACAGCGACGACCCTTGAAATTGAGATACGAGAATGGGACATGGCTCTTATGTCCCAAATATTCATTATACTGTAATCTAGTAACATTAGATTATGAGAGATAACTAGGGGTTCGTTTTACTATTTAATTATTAATAATAGCTATGTCATATTTATGTATAGTAATACTGGTTATTATATAAAGAGAGAGCGGATTTTGTTATGATAAAGGTATTCGGAAACTGTACTAAATTCATATACATAATATTTATAAATGGTAAGCCAATAGTTTGTTGTATGTCGTTGATTAATATATAGACAATAAAGTATAATAGTAAAATTTTTAAATTACCAATAAAATGATAAGATGTTTAAAAACAACCTTAACCCAACTTCAATTAAAGCTTATCAACTTTTTCATTGATATTTTTGAATATTGTTACTATTAAAATATATAAATTTAAAACTCAGAGAATATATATGTCGGAGTAGGAAAGCAGGAATACTTTTTAAAAGCTGCAGAACCGTTGACCTATAATAGGATCATCGGTTCTACTAGTGGTAGTAGTTTAACATTACATTAAAATAATAAAAGAACAAGCGAAATTAGATTAGTTTATTATTATAATAATAATCTCTAAATATGATTATAGTCTATCTTTCATTTTATTTTATAACACAATACTTTTCTAATGTGATTATAATTACAAATCGATTCTACTAAAGTAACAAGAGTTTTCAACTTACTTCCACTCCGCTCGAGCACCCAACACAGAATGAATCTTATTCACAAGACCAGCCATGTGGTCAAATCGTGTTCCCTCCAACTTGAACGCGCGCTCAAGTCGGAAGGTGTCGATCGCCACAGTGCCGGAAGTAAAATACCATTTTTGCCTAAGGCTTATAATTAAACAATAATAAAGCGGCATAATTACTTAAATTACCGTCTAGTTATTCTAATAATATTAGCAATTAAATAAAGCCATAAACTTGTAATAATAAATTTGACTTACACTATTAACCGAATCATCCGGATGTTTTTCATGTTGATTTTAGTTAACAACTTAAATGCAAAATAATTGAACGTTACATTATTGTTAAAAATAACTTTTTGGTATTTAAATTTAAATCAAGATGATTGCATTATTTTCTTTTTAAAATGGTTACAAGATTTTATCAAAGTTTTAATTATTGTGAAGGAAATCCGCACGCAAATGGCGGACGTTACGCAACATCCGACATTCGCTCGACATAGATAAATTTATTTACAATTCACATAACAATTGCTTAATTCATAATAAATTTTAATATTTAATTTAGTTTTTACTATATTTAGTAATTTTAAATAACAAACATAAGTTATTAAAAAGGACTGATAATGACGCCATCTAGCGGCATTAATTGAAGCGATTATGCGTTGATATTAAGCCGCATAGTAGCTCCATCTATCGTCCTTATATTAAAGATGTAATGAATGTGATTCAGTTTCTATTAATGTTGATAATTAATATGGTAAATCAACAGCAGATGCGTCATTCATCTCCTTATTTTTATTTTGTGGGTTATAATGTAGCTGCGGCGACACGGCCATTCTGATGTGCAATGCGTGCTCTGCATTGCTCCATGTTACCTGGAAATAAAATAATTTTTCTGAGGCTTGGCACATTCAGGGTACCATTCAATCATTTAATGTAGAGAGCATAACAGCCAAATTAGTAAGTAGAAGTAATAATAGTAATAATAGTAAGGTCAAAATTTATGACTGCTCATTCCACATGACAACAGTCGCAACTATAGTCAGAATATTCTTAATTAGTTAGTTATCATATCACGGCTCACTCCACGTGAAAGCAGTTATAAATGATAAGTTAGTTATGTAATTAGGTTTATATTAGTACTGTTCACTCCACGTGACCACAGTAGTCTTTTTTTTTTTTTTTTTGTTTTTTTTTTTTTTTTTTTTTTTTTGTTTTTTTTTTTTTTTTTTTTTTTTTTTTTTTTTTTTTTTTTTTTTTTTTTTTTTTTTTTTTTTTTTTTTTTTTTTTTTTTTTTTTTTTTTTTTTTTTTTTTTATTTTTTTTTTTTTTTGGGAAGGATGTGACGGTGAAAGGTCGATGCTGTTTTCACAGAGGTCCTAAGGGATTGGGTAGGTCGATGCTGTGCTCTAGGCGGTCCTGAACGCCGCGGTACACAGAGGCATTTTATTCTTTTCGGATAGGATTTCTTACTATTGGACGGCTCCACACGCCAATAGTAATTAATAATATTTGGCCAACTGTATTGCCAATCATAATATTTGGCTATTGTACGGCTCCACACGTCAATAGCATCTTTTGTATTAATAATTATATTTTTTTTTTTTTTTTTTTTTATTATTATTATTTTTTTTTTTTTTTTTTTTTTTTTTTTTTTTTAGATTATATTAGGTTAATAGTTTTGCAACAAAAATAGAAATTACCAGATTTGAACAACGAGCTATTCGTCGTTTTCCAACATGCCAGCAGACGATTGTTACTCGCTACAATGTTGAAGACTGAGTGGTGCAGAGTGGTCAGGTAGCGCAGGGCTCCCGACAGGCGACACGGCCGCCTGGGCGCCGGCTGCTGGCTGCGGCGCTCGCCTCAGCTGATCGTGAGCGACCTTGCGTGGTCGACCGTAATGACCTACTACCTTTTTCACGAGGTAGCGATCATTTTCTAAAACTCTGTATACTTCATAAGGGACACTAAATTTGAGGTCAAGGGATGTTTGGTTTCTAGGATTATTTTTTATTAGTACAAAGTCGCCGCGCTGGAATTTGTGAATTTGTGCGCGACCTCTATCGAATCTTTGCTTGTCTTTTACAGCCAAGTCAGTCATTCTTTGTTTAATATGTTGTTCTAATGCTACTACATCGATTGAATTGTTATCAAAATTAACTAGATTGAGAAGTTCAGGAGGTACGCAGTTTTGGCGTCTAGTCAGGAGTGTGAGTGGGGCTACTCCGGTTGTACGATGGACTGTGCAATTTAAAGCAAGTTGCAGACTTTCTAACGCCGTGTGCCACTCTGGACTTTCATAATTTTTTATAATTACGAGTCCGTTTTTTAATGTTGCCATTACGCGCTCGACTTGTCCATTGGCTCTGCTAGCGCCTGGAGATATTGTATGTAACTCAATGCCAAACCTGTCACAGTAGTTTTTGTATTCGCCGAGAAATTCACGCCCTCCATCAACTATGATTTGTCGTGGTGCTCCAAATAGATGAATGACACGTTTGAGCGCTGCGAGGGAGCTATGTTGACTTTTATCATTAGTATAATGAAACATAACATATTTAGTAAAGGCGTCTACTGTTACTACTACGTATTCTTGGTTAGCAGAAGTTCCGAGTTTACCAGTAATATCCATGTGTATTACTTCAAATGGGCTTGTTGGCTTAGGGATCGGATGTAGTTGTATTTGTGATGCTCCGGAGGTTTGTTTAGAGGTTCTACAAACAACACAGTTATCGACGAAGTCTCTAATAAAACTATTCATTTTATCGAAGTGATAACTCTCTCTTATTTTGTGTAAAGTCTTGTCCCAACCTGGATGTTTTAGGGCTGTGTGGTAAGTATTTGTAAGGCTCCATTGAAACGCCTTGGGAACTATTGTAAGGGTTTGATCACCTGCCACTGGGTCCGTTCTCTTAGACTTGAGTAGGCCATCTTCAAGGAAGTATCCAGCGACTTCATTGCCAGCATGGATGGAATCGATAATGGGCCTTAACTGCGCGTCGCGACGTTGTTCTATTTTTAGCCAGTCTAGATTACTTGACATGAGATTGACAGTCAGAGGATCAGGATTCCTGCTCAAAAAATCTGCATGCTGCATCCGCTCGCCCTTCCTGTATTCTATATCAAAGTCAAAATTTTGAAGGTAAGCCCACCATCTATGTATTCTAGGTAATAAGTCTTGCTTGTGTTTAGAGGCTTTCAAAGCATTGCAGTCGGTAATTACTTTGAACTTACGTCCATACAAGAAGTGGCGAAAGTGTTTTATAGCTCTGACCACTGCTAGTGTCTCGAGCTCATACGAGTGATATCTACTCTCTATTTCTGTTGTACGCATGCTAAAATATGCAATGACATGTTGTCGTTCATTTATTAACTGAATGAGTATCGCACCAAAGCCTAGACTGCTAGCGTCAGTAAATAGCTCTATAGGTTTGCCTTCTTGGAATATAGTGAGGACAGGAGTAGAAGTGAGATGATGAATGATTTTTTGACGTGCCTCTTCATGTCTATGACTCCATTCCCACTTAGTCCCTTTTTTAGTCAGGTCGTACAGTGGTGACATAGTTCGCGCAAAATCAGGTATAAAACGACGAAAATATCCAGCCAAGCCATTAAATTGTCGTATCTGTTTTACAGTAGATGGTATAGGGGCCTTTATTAGAGCCTCTACTTTTTTTGACTCGGGCGAACCTGACCATTTTCTATTACGTTTCCAAGATACTCTATTGACCGTTTAAAGAATAGGCATTTATCAATATTTATAGAAAATCCCGATTCACGTAACGCTATAAAGATTCTCTCCAAGTAAGAGATGCCCGATGTGAAATCACGACATTTGGAGATGACGTCATCGATATAAACCTGGGCCACGCTATCGTTATGTAAGGTATTAGCACTACCAGGGTTTAGGAGCTGTCCTAGGGCTCGGTTTATACATCGTTGATACACGGAAGGTGCATTACAAAGACCAAAGGGCATCGTTAAATATTCATAAAGTCCGTCTGGTGTTACAAATGCGGTCTTTTCGATTGAGTCTGGCGAGATAGGTATCTGGTGGAAACCAGATGCCATATCAAGTGTGGTGTAATACTGTCCACCTGCCAGTTGATCAATCTGGTCAGCAATAAGTGGAAGAGGGAAATGGTCGCGTATTGTATTAGCGTTTAGCTCGCGATAGTCAACACACATACGGTCGTCTCCATTTTTCTTTCTTACTAGAATTATTGGGCTGGAATAAGGTGATCTGCTCTCACGCACTATATTGGCTTTGATGAGTTCCTCCACAATGTCTTTGACCTTTGTGCGTTCGACTGGACTGAGTCTGTAAGGCCTTCGCTCAACATATTTATCTTTATTTTTCAAACGGATTTCTAATTCGCCGGTTTTAACGCGCGTTTTTGAATACCCACGTGTGAAAAGTTCAGAATATTTGTACAATAAAGTAAGGAGTTGGTTGATTTGATGTTCGTCAGTCAAGTCGTGGTCAATTTTGTCAAATAAGGGGCTCTTTGACTGTATGTATTGAATACAAGGATTATAATAAAGTCTTGCTCTTTCTCTAGTTACGATTACACTAAGACCAGAACTATGTAGTATGTCTGCTCCAATTAAAACATCTGTTGTCATGTCGTGGTCAGGTAGAATATAAAACAATATCTCTACGTTAACGTCGTCGATTATGCACACTGCTTTCAGCGTGGACGTGGAAATAATGGGAAATGGACCTATGCCTCGTAGGTATGTGATTATTTGACATCTACGCCCGGGTAACTTATTCGCAACGGATTCTCGCATGACCGAGCATTCCGCACCGCTATCAAATACCGTGTTAATAAGTTTTCCACAGACACTCATACGCATTACATTTAAAGTATTTCCTTTATATGCGAGTGAGTTTACATTAGAAGAAATCTCCTTTTCTCTCCGAAAGCAAGTATCAAACACGTGACCTGGTTTACCGCAAAACGAGCAGTGTTTAATATTGTGAGGTCTACCACTATGAGGATTGGCTGCGTTTTTGTCATTGATTAAATTTAAGTCAACAGATTTCTTATTACGACAATTATTCAACGTGTGACCAGTTCTTTTACAAAAATTACAATATTGCGCAGTATGCCTATGGTCAATTGTATATCGCGCACGTTTTTGGAGAGGTTGATCGACCCTAAGTTGACTTGAACGTTTACTACGGATAGATGAAGCAACCGAAATTAATTCTGGCACTGAGGTAGCTCTTGCGTTCATTAACTCTATTCTAAGACGTTCGTCACCGATAGTACCAAGAACAGCTTCAACGGCATCACTGTTACCTAACTTATCCTTAGTTACGCGTCTCCATAAAATCCACGATTGAGTTAAGAATTCGGCAATATCTTTAGAAGAATCATAGGTATGCTCTCTGAATTTAAGTACGTCTCTCGAATAGCGAGATTCAGGTTCAAAAGTAGTAATAATTATTTGCCGCAGCTCGTCCCAGGTACTGGTGGTCACAAGCCAGTTATCAGCCCATACTTTAGCACGACCCCTCAATAAGCTTGTCACTTTCATTCGTAAATCGTAATCAGTTAGCTGATAGGTGTTTTTAGCCGTTGAAATGTGGTTACACCATTCACGGACCCCAACGTTTCCATCGGGATCATAGGAAGGTAGGAAAACGTCAGTAATTTTAACTCTGTCAGATTGCTGTTGATTTAGTAGCCTATCACTCATATTTTGCATAACATTCATCATTTGTAAGAAAAAATTAGGTGGTACATCACCGGGCTGTTGTTGGAGTACCGTAGCTGTAGGTGCGCCTTGTTGAGACGGGCCTGGACAGGTTTCTATCGGTGCTGAAGGTGGCGACCTGGAAACACCGGTCACGTCCGCTTGTATCGTTGCACTCGCTGCAGAAGTATTTCGCTCGGTGTCACTCATAACGTAGCCGTAGGGTTTGGTTTAACGTCAGGATCTGAAAAAATGTTATGACCGGGGCAGAAAGGGGATCGCTGGAGCGATCCCACTTCTGATGTCGGAGTAGGAAAGCAGGAATACTTTTTAAAAGCTGCAGAACCGTTGACCTATAATAGGATCATCGGTTCTACTAGTGGTAGTAGTTTAACATTACATTAAAATAATAAAAGAACAAGCGAAATTAGATTAGTTTATTATTATAATAATAATCTCTAAATATGATTATAGTCTATCTTTCATTTTATTTTATAACACAATACTTTTCTAATGTGATTATAATTACAAATCGATTCTACTAAAGTAACAAGAGTTTTCAACTTACTTCCACTCCGCTCGAGCACCCAACACAGAATGAATCTTATTCACAAGACCAGCCATGTGGTCAAATCGTGTTCCCTCCAACTTGAACGCGCGCTCAAGTCGGAAGGTGTCGATCGCCACAGTGCCGGAAGTAAAATACCATTTTTGCCTAAGGCTTATAATTAAACAATAATAAAGCGGCATAATTACTTAAATTACCGTCTAGTTATTCTAATAATATTAGCAATTAAATAAAGCCATAAACTTGTAATAATAAATTTGACTTACACTATTAACCGAATCATCCGGATGTTTTTCATGTTGATTTTAGTTAACAACTTAAATGCAAAATAATTGAACGTTACATTATTGTTAAAAATAACTTTTTGGTATTTAAATTTAAATCAAGATGATTGCATTATTTTCTTTTTAAAATGGTTACAAGATTTTATCAAAGTTTTAATTATTGTGAAGGAAATCCGCACGCAAATGGCGGACGTTACGCAACATCCGACATTCGCTCGACATAGATAAATTTATTTACAATTCACATAACAATTGCTTAATTCATAATAAATTTTAATATTTAATTTAGTTTTTACTATATTTAGTAATTTTAAATAACAAACATAAGTTATTAAAAAGGACTGATAATGACGCCATCTAGCGGCATTAATTGAAGCGATTATGCGTTGATATTAAGCCGCATAGTAGCTCCATCTATCGTCCTTATATTAAAGATGTAATGAATGTGATTCAGTTTCTATTAATGTTGATAATTAATATGGTAAATCAACAGCAGATGCGTCATTCATCTCCTTATTTTTATTTTGTGGGTTATAATGTAGCTGCGGCGACATATATATATTGTTCTTTTCAATTACTACACTTGAATAAAAGATATATACTCATTACATTGATTGCAGAGATGTTCAGAAAGCTTTTACAAAATACCGACATTGTATTGGGCGTAAAAAATCAATCTCTTACAATATTTGCTACAGCAGTGACTCGTCCTAAATACACAATACAGAAGTATCAAGATTTATATCCATCTGTCACGATATTATGTCGTGAACCTTGAACTCATAAAAACAATACAATACTCCGGTGTGTTTTACGAACCAGTTGTACATACTTGTAGGTACTACAGTCTTATTAGGTATGTTAGGTATATTTTTGAGAGAGTAGTAGGTTTAACTGTTTAACTGCAGATACAAATTTCACTTTTAGAATTTCTAAAGTTTTGATCTTTTCGACAGATTCTCTCTTCGAGATTCTATAAATAACATTTGTATTATATATAGGAAAACATATAGTATTTCATAATTATGCTAGCGTACCGTAACGCAAATACAGACAAAAATTTGGTACAAACACAATTTTTTTTATTCACCTTAAGAAATATCAAAGTCGCAACTCGTACTCTTTATAATGATATATGCTTAAATAGATGTACCGAAATGTGTAATAACAATTTTTTGTTTAGTAATAAACTTTAATAATGACTCTTAATAAACTTAACTGTAATAACTACATTTACATTTTCAGTATGAACAATAGAAAATCTCATTAAATCTCATGCCCTCCACTAGAGAGATTTTGATCATCCAACCTTAACTAAAACGAGATTACGATCAATGTGACAAATTAGGTTTATATAAATGAACCAAGAGTACGGTGGACGGTAGACTGTGGACGATGCGGTTCATGCAATTATGCAGATAGCAGCTTATCGTCCAGTGTCGTGATTATCTGGTGGACTGAATATTAATTCAACTCTTTATGTAGATGTAGAACAACTGGACCGAGAAATTAATTGAGTAATTTAAGACTTTTATTTTATTGTATAGACATTTTTCATAGAATGGGCTATCTATAAATTTGCTATTGATTAAAAAAAATGGCTTGAAATGTATCTAATATTAAATGGATACAAAAGTAATATATATCAAAATATTTTTGTGTTTGTATGTTAATACTAACCTAGGACAAGACCGATACACAGATTTAGTTATAAAGTTTAGGCTACTTCTATTTTAGAAATTGTATTTATTTTATTTAAAAAAAAAGTTTAGATAATATAGTATTACATAACGACGTGATGCATTTATGTCGGTTAATATAAGGTTAGGATTATATCTACTTACTTACCGCGATCATAGACTTTGGATTACTTACACTGCCGTAGCTGAAACCTTACGTCTCCTTGCAGGAACGACCTCATTGCGACGTTTCCCTCCACAAAATTACCCCCAATTTTCTCGTAAAAGGTGCACTTTCCGCATTTCCGAGGAGAAAAGTGTTTTAGGTAACTTCTCGGCTACACATTGGGGTTTCAATTGTATGCTTTATATTTTTCAAAAAACTTTATTGTAACGTTATATTTTAGAGAATTTATTTGATATCTATTGTTTAGGATTATTTATAGTATATAAAAATATGGATCAACAATATGATTAAACACATTATCATTATATAAAAAAAATACTAAATATTGTGACGTATTTTTATACGTGGACTTAGAAATTATTGGTCATAAGTAATGTCAACTTGGACTCAGTGTTTCTGTATCTTGGTTTATATATGATGAGTCTTCCTCTATTAATAAGTTATATTCTGTCATTCATTAGCAATACCTACTCTTTTAGCAATCTTGTCTTTGTAATCGTGCCCTGAATCGGAAGTTAAAAAAAAAACAAACTATCAAAACATAAAATATTTGAATCAGACCTTGTCCGCTATTGTCACCACTGTATACTAATAATAACATGCTTTATATAAATAGATAATAAATTAATAATAAACATATTAAACAAATTTGCACTATAGGCCTCGTTATAAAACTTACATAACTTAATCAATGTTTGTCTATTTGTGTACATGATTAAACCCAGGGAACATTACAGCAATACGTTGATTGAAGCTCGGTGTGAGCAAACATCATGGCGGGATTGGTTTGCCAACATAACGTTCTGTTATATTTTATGTACCGTATTATTATTATACATTTATTAATGTAACTAACTTCTATTAGTTCAGCAGTAAAAATTCCCTTAATATACGTAATTCTAATTTTAATGCAGGGAATAATATTTGTGATATTTAAGAAAAAATACAGAAAATATTCACGAATATAATGTGGTACTATATTAAAAGGTTAGTTGACTGCTGATATTTAACAACTTCATTTAATTCAACTTGACCGGTGGGAATGAATGATTGTCTTTCGATCGATTTATTATTTATTATAATCGTTATGTTTTCCTAAATTATAATATCAATTTGATTACATTATTTTTACCTCTTACATACAAAAATGCAACAATTCAAGCTATATATATTAATATATTCGAATTACTTTCCATATGATGGCAAACATTGTTTACTATAGAGGAAAGACTTTCCTCTTTGTTGAATTACATTATGCTCAACGAAATGTGGGCAAGTCGAATTATGTTTAATACAACGCGCCATTTATACGTTTTTTCATAAAATTGAACTTACTTTTATTAGAACAACAACAACTATCTAGAGTGAACAGGCATGAACAATTACAATAACTCTGAACAATTAATTAAGCGTCATTTAATACTGAAATAAGCAGAGCTTGTATTATGGGTAACTACTATAATATTAATACTTATATTTAGGGTTACATACATACATACGTGAGAACGTATAAAATACACAGACCAATATAAACGGTCATACTCATGCATAGAAAAATACAAGGCGGTATGCTAAATCGCTAGTCCTTCAAAATTTGATGATTGAATACATGGTTTGATCAGTACATATGTAACATAGGTAACGTTGAATTTTTGAATTTTAATCAAATATACTTCCGACAACAGTGACTAGTTTATTAAATATAATAATTTAAAAATAATTATCAAAAATCAAATCTACTATTGTCACTTTTCTTTATATAACTGTATTAAGACTGAAAGTACATTGTCCTTATACCATATTTTTGAAGAAGTATTTCATCGTCGCGTCGTTCGCTCGGAACAGGTACATCTCGACTATTAGCGTCGCCATTACACCGCTACACTACTTCGGACGAGTCAAACGCTTCGCTAATAAAATTTGCCCCTAAATGGGTACCTCAAAGGAATTACTAAAGGAAAGTTGCGCGCGACTGCGAGCGGGCGGCAGTTAATTTGATTACGACTGATATAATATTGGTCAATGAATTTGATATATACCTTTGAAAGGGTCAAGCCATAATAAACTCGATTTCTACGTAATATCTTGATAATGCTGTTGTTATACACAATTTCTTTTAGCGATATGTTGACATCTAATAAGAGCAACGTACCTAAAATGTATTATTTAGAGATTCTACAATTTTGTAGTCTATGAACGCGGTTATCTCAGAACCAGTTCAATAATTGTTCACAGTTAAATCGAAATTTATTACCACAATACTCTCTCAGACAAATCAGTTAAGTTCAAGTTATCAACTTAATAAAAAAAATGTGTAACTGGATATTAAAACTTTATAATTGGCATCGTCATTTGAGACAGCCTATGACTTGAATTACAATACATAATAACATCCATCCTTCAAAGCAATGGAGCCCCCCATGGGACGAGTTCGTGAGTAAACTTAATTCGGGTCTTATTATAACATTTCCGAACCCACCCCTCTTTAAGGGCATGGCGATATTAGCAGCGAGGCGTATGACAAGTATTTGTCTCGTGCCGGCTGTTATTTTATTATAGCGGGCTTTTAACTGTAATATCATTTCAAATTCTTATGAAATAGACATTTTAAACCTATTTCGCATAGCACAATTAGTTTCGATATTTTTTGGTTACTGATTGGATTCCCGTATCGTTAAAAATGATTATTTTCTTGCTAGCTTTTCCTAATGTAAAGATAAATTCTTCAAATATATCATAAGAAACATCACACAATGTTCTACTTTCATACTACACATGCGTTGTCATTCCACAAGAATAATTTATGCATCCAATAATTTCCCAGCCATTTCTCACTTTTCGAAGCGAAACATTACAATAAACAAATTATGCCTACTTGGTAGATTGTAGAGATTTCATGGGTTACGGAGAGGAACAATAATTGTTTTGATGATAAAAGATCAATTTACTAAATTCTACTAAAATATGTAAATATTATGCTGCCTTCGTTATAAGTATCACTTCAATACTGTACATATATCAGTACAATTTAAACTTACACTCACTGGATGATACAGAACTTCAGTGACAAAGTTGCGGTAACTTTGCGGATAATCCTTTATTATACACAAAGGCATACTTTTGACAAGATCTTTAAGATTAATTTACCAGATTTGAGTTTTATAAGATCCGTTTTGAAAATAATTAAATTCACTTGAAATGTTTACGTAATGTTCTACTACATCATATTTCTAATAACATTACAATATTTTAATTATTTTCAATTTTTATTGTCTTTACATTTTGCTAAATACAGCCTGAACTTATAAAAACTACTACTGAAAAAGTTATAATAGGTTAAATTATTGAATGTATTTTTTTTAAACCCCAAAGTTGTGCAATTTTATATATCTCTTAATTTCAGATAAATTAAAATAAACGACTTAACAAAATGTATATTTTTATATTGTGTGTTTTTTCCAAAGAAACAATTATCTAAATAAAATATTATGCTCGCTGTAAGTAGCGCCCGCGGTTACTGTCGTTGGTACACAATTAAAACTTGCACTGGATGCCGAAGTTGTGCTAAGTTGCGGTAACTCCGGGCGTGACGTCACTGCTTCGCATCATTACACTTGAAGATAGTTTTGACGAGGTTTGCTAAGTTATTGAAGGTTTTTAGCAACTTTCGAAGTATTTTGCTTTACTATCTGAATAAAAAGTAGCTTTGTAAACATTTACTTCCCAATGTACTTACCTAGGAAGCACTTAACTTAATGCGGAATTGAGATAGATGAATTAAAATGTGACTTCATTTGAATCTTACTAATATTATAAACGCGAAAGTTTAAGAGTATGGATGGATGTTTGTTACTCTTTCACGCAAAAACTACTGAACAGATTTTGATGAAACTTTAATGATGAAGCTATAATTTAAAATATATTATGTAAATTGGACAAAATATAATTATATTTTTTAATTATAATTAAGTGTAGTAATATTATTAATGTTAATTAAGTGCAGATAAAGTTGCGCAGGTCAGCCGGTCAGCCGACGTAGTCCATATTTTATCTTAAAAAGCAGACGACGTTGCGGTAAACAACTGATACATATATTAGAATCAAACAAATTATTTTAAAAGTTACTTTTTAAGTAACTCATAAAGTAATTGTATGTGATTTACGTAGATAGAAAAAATAACATTTAATAAAGTAGGTAGTAATAAGTATAATAGCGTCATTCCCGTCCATAAAAGTGATCGCGTGACTTTACTATCTAGTAACAGAGACGAAAATATACAAGTCGATAAAGTATTTGTTCAATAACTTAACTTGTAATTTGTAATATAGTAGGCCGAAGCTTCGTAGAAAAATAAAGTTATTTGTCCATTTTTAATTGGTAGGTAAGTTTATAGTTTGTATATTCAGTTATTAATTAGTAATGTGGCTCCAATATATGTCTGACTATATAGTATAGGATGTATATAGTATAGTATAGGATATGTCCACATGTAGTCTGGATATTTTCTATGTATACAATATATGCATTTATAAAAAATATATATATGAAAAATATTTATATCAGTCATCTAATACCCATAATACAAACTCTTCTTAGGTGGAAAATGAAATATCTGAGTAACAAGTATGTAGCAACTTTGTCCAACCCTATTTCCGTTCTCGTGATACAATCTTCAAATATAGCAAATATAACAGACAAAAATAAATTTAGTTGTTAAGATATATGTAACAGACAGACAAATAAATACACTTACGCATTCATAATATTAAGTAAGAATTAAGACAAATTAAGGTTTTTGAGTTTTTGTTTTGTACCACAGTGATAGCAATGAAGCATATAACTTATGGTAAACAGTCACTATACGCTGAAAAACTAGAGATGTTACATGCGCCGTTATCGGCCCTTAATATACTTAAAATCCATGCAGTCCATGTAGTCTTTAGGGGTATACTCGGCTGATAGTTCATTCCACAATCCACGTGTAAGAAACTGCTCTGCAACCGTACTATTTACCTATAAATTATATGACGCTACTAAACCTACAGTTAACTTATAATGCGAGATTAAGAAAATGGTACACATTTCTTGAGACGATTTTATTCGTTTGCTTATAATAATGATTTTATTGTTATTCGCTCACTTTATATGTATTACACACTTATTTCACTTATAGATTTAAGCATTTGATGTGACGATACATAAATCCAGTCCATTTGGAAACACTATAAAAACCAATAGCCCACTAACATAACCATAAGTATGGTGAGCAAAACAAGTATTTTGTACAGTCGGCAACTCCGCGACGAACAATATTTCCAATACATTAACCTCTCTACGTGACGCGGTTGTACGGTTGGTAAAAAAGTTATCTAAATAATACTTTAAAGGTGTATGTTTGTGTTTTAATGTTTCTGTCACTATAGCACGATTGAAAAGCTGGACAAATTTGTCACATATCTTAATCGCTCTTATCTTAATTTAGTACATAATATATAGGAACGGTACTAATATTAAGAAAACAAAATAAGTGTAGAGTAATACCGATTTTGTTAAAGTTATACTACTAAGTTATTTGTTACAGTATACTACGCTACTAAGGAATTATGAAAGAACTATGTCCTACTGACGATAGAGATCTCGACTTGCACATAAATAAAATAGTTGTTTAGTTTAGTTAAGATTTCGCTATAAAACAGAACATTTATTTTTTCTATAGTTTCGTGTTTATTAATAAATATTTTATGAATTTACCAATGCATACCAGTTGTATTAACGAACTAGCGGAACCCGCAACTTCGTATCCATATAACTTTTTTTTTATAAACCAATTCAAATAAAACAAACACAAAATTTTAAGTGAATCTTACCACAATACATTAGTGTAGTAATTGCATTATGTGAGCATAGCGTGCACAAAGACACACACAAACAGTCAAAAATTCTAACAATCAACGTTTTGTGTTCTATTACGTCGTTTATTATGTCTTTCATTTACAGTCAGTTGTATTTTTATTGTGAGTATAAATATAAATATATATATATATATATTAATTAAATATATATTATTATTTGAAGCAACTAAATACTCTTGATATGAAACCTTTTAGTCACCATATTATTATATATAGTATATTTCCTTTGCCAACGTTACGTCTCGTCGCAAGCGCTTGACACGTCATTTTCCGAAGCCCTGCACCATACCTTCCCCATAGCAATTTTCCACCTTTTTGCTCGAGTACTATTTCACAACCCACCGAACTCGATACACTGTCGTTTAGATACTATAAGTGATTTATAGAATGTTTTCTATTTTTTTTCTATTAATATTTTATGTCCTGTAACTTGTTCATGTGCTAAAATTGTTATGATTCATAATGTTTAACCATTGAAAATACTGAACATCACTTTTTGTCATGCTACGAATACAAAAATATAGCTACTGATTTATGTTTAAAAATCTGCAGGTTTTAGAAGAAAAGATCGTATTCAAGTTCGGTTCAATCAAATTGAATCCAAATCCTGTAATCCACATAAAAATATAGTATAGAAACTGCAAAACTAATCAAACGGTATCCACGAAGCATCGTGGCCTGTCCGTTCAATTTCCGCTCAGATGAGTTTCTAACGCATTTAGCAGCTGTTCTGGAATCCCCTATTACACCCCCCGCTTCGAGGCAGTCCTGTAAATTGAACGATATGACAAGGTTAATGACCTATCTGGAGTAGTATAATGCTATGATCAAACTCAGTTAACTAACACCTACTTATTTCTTTGCAAATAATAATGTATAGTCTAATTATATAATAATCCGTATATTACATTTACTCCTACACTAAAATATAATTTATTCGTTACTTTTAGCGTTTGCTTAATTGATTATTACGATATTTACGTAATATGTGCTTAAATGTATTTTCTATTTAAAATGTATGAATATGTCCTCTACTTTAGATAATTAAGACAAACAAATTATTCAGTTCATCTTCTCGAGTGACTTGTCATCAATTATCGATAGATATATTCAGAAAGTTTGGAATAGGAATAAATTATAAGATTTATATTTCTGTTACTCTATACCTTATAACACTTGCTGTTTTCAAAGAATTTTAACGTTCATAATTGTGTCGAGTTTTTTTTTTTTACAAAATATAGTACATGTGTAAACATCAAGCAATCAGTTGTCCATTATCCTCCAAAAAATTTTTATTTAGACTTGATGAGGGCATGTGTTATATCTAGATTTATTTATCAATTATATTAACACCATTTATATATTAAGTGTTCTGAAATATGTGAAGAAAGAAAACCAAAGAAGAGAAGAGAGAAGACAAAGCTCATTGATGTGAAATTGACTCTAGTAGGGAGTCCGTTATTATTGCGCGACTCCCTAATCGAGTCAGGTTGACTTCTTTGAGGCTATCTCAACTACTTCAGAAGATAAGAAGGCAATGAAGAAGATTTCTATGTTATTCTACTGTGGAAGCGTGTAATAAAGAATTTGTATGTATCTACTTATCTATTGTTCGAAGTATATTAAATGTAATGTTTTTGTTATTGTGAAATTCATTTTTCTTTTTCAGGAAAAAATAATTTGACATATAAATCATGACTTTTTTTTATAAGTAGACGTTTAAAGTTATATTGAGAGACAACCACATTGTATGTAAATTTAATATACGGATTAATATAATTTAATATATATAAATATTTATAAAATAAATATATATAAAAAGGTGGAAAACTTTACAAAGTCATCTATACTTGGGTACTTATTTCACCTACGTCAGACAGCAACACCTTGCTATCAAACCTGTGTATCAGTTGCGGTATAACATTGAAATTACACAGAGGCATGACACCTTATTCATACAAAAGTTACGGAAGAAGCAACTTAGTTTATTTTTTGTCATAAAAAAATTCATAATACCATAAACTGTAATAGCTAAAGAAAAACATTTATGTTCAGTTTTAGTACAATGACAATTCAATTAAAGATATTAAAGATGTAAATGACAAAGATAGTACTAAATTAAAACAAACATATTTCAAACTCGACTTCATATAGGATCCCACTTACTTTGAGGTATTTGTATCTCGTTTGTACTCGTAAAACTACATACAAATACTACTGTTGAAAAAATATGTCAAGAACTATAGCACTTTTGTATTTTCTCTTCAAATAATTAAGTAGATCTATTATACTGATAACAAATTTGAAAATATCGTATCAACACATCAACTCATATTATCTGTGAGCGCGTAAATTAGGCTGATGCAAAAACGAAACGCAACTTTTTTTAATTTCGTTAAAATTTAAACGTGGCCTCTGAGGGTAGCATAGCAACTCAGCGAACAGTCGTATTTTTAATTTATTGCACTTCTTTGTTGCGGTTGTTTTATGTTGTAAATAACTTTCCCTTACTGCTGAATTTAATTCTAAAACTTGTAATATACCTACCTACTTACGAAATACAACAGCAAATAAATATAGCTACACTACAACAGCTCTGTCTACAATACAATCTCTGTCTTCCATGGAACATTTTTTGTAAGATATATTGCACATTATTTGTTACCGTTTGAGCTT
This sequence comes from Achroia grisella, assembly GCF_030625045.1. Lineage (NCBI taxonomy): Eukaryota > Metazoa > Arthropoda > Insecta > Lepidoptera > Pyralidae > Achroia > Achroia grisella. Next base: position 410,584 of record NW_026712658.1, read on the forward strand.
TTTTGAAACCTCTACATATTTTATGTAAAAAGTCTTCTTTCTAACAGTTTTAAGAAATTTTTCTTTGCCCAAAAATAATGTATCAAATTAACGCAATTTTGTTAGAGAAATTATAAATACTTAATTGTTAATAATTTTTAATAAAATTCAGAAAGATTCAATATTGTCTTACTTGATATCTAGATATTGAAGTAAAAATAGTAGCACCCCTAAGTTTGATCATGTTTTTGTGTAATTTACTTGCTTGTAGTTACTGCCTACATACCTACTGTTTGCGAGAATATAGAAATTTAATGTTGACACAAAGTCTTTTCTGATAGATATTATTAAACTATAAAATAAACTCACTATAAAATATTACATAGCTTGTTAGCGACCGACAATGCTAATAAGACCTTTAATAAAAATATCATCGGAAAAATTAATATAAAATAATACTCTTCGAGACAAGGCCGAGACGCTCTCAGTTGAGGATAAAGCAAAGAGGATTGCGGCCATTTTGAATACGTAATAATTAAATATTTTATTTTCTGCTAGATAAATATCCTGGTGACTCGACTCGACTCAACTTCGATAAATTTAAACCTCCAACGTTTAATAAAATAGGTACGGGTTATATTCTGTATTTTCTTATAAATACCAAATATTTAGCTGTTATTATTAATGGTTACCTAGTTAATTAATTGAAATAGTGGTAGTTCCCTACTATTGTAATTGAATATACACTGGACACTGGACTATTTTCAAATTTGACGATTACTCAAGGGAACTAAACTTATTACTAATTTTGCACGCAGTAGATATTGCACATATGAATAGTAGTAACAATATTTACCATAAATGTTTGCAATTAGTAACAAATTTAGTGTATATTTATATACATATCTTTAAGACTAAAATAATTTTATAATATTTGATAATTATTTTCTTCATAATTTGTAAGTGACAACAGATTGAAATTGTATTGGTGTTTATTGTATATTTTCCTAGTATTTAGTATAAAAACTCCATACAATTGAAGAATTCCATTTATTTCTAATGAAATACCACGGGATGCAGCTATCAAACAGTTTACAGAAAGAACCCAATACATTTAAGTGTGGCACCACAAAATCGAAGCGAGCGGCGCGGTCCGTTGGGAAATTATCTGGCAACCCGAGCTATGTTCAACCGTCATACATAGTTACTTCGATAATGCGGAATATAATGGCACAACTTTGATACAGCAATGGTTCGAAATTGCATCTAGGAGGTAAATTCTATTGCGTCTCTTGAGAACTTTATAATATTACAGGCCACTTCCCATTAAGATACAATAAGCAGAATGTTTGTATCCGACGTTATTTTTCTAGTGTAGTACTCAGTTGTTTAACGCAGATATAAACTTTTTTTTTTCAGAAGTAGACTGTAAAAAGTGATTTGCGTGAATACCTCAGTCTCACATATATCAGCCACAAAGGAACTTGCTTTGTAAGCTGTATTTCGATTGTAGACTGCAGATTAAGGAATGAAATGAAAGAGCATAACATCTTAGTCCTCTAGAATAGCAACGAATGAGTGAGCATCACAAGTCTCGTATGATAATATGTTGTCTGTAATAACAGGTGACGGATGCTTATCATCAGATGCGCCAACTTGTATGCCATTAAAAAAATCGTAATATCGTGTTATCGTATTAATTACAATGACTGTTAAATCAAATTCTAACTAATAAGTTTAACAGGACCAAATACGCCTAAGAAGAAGATGCTAAGATGCCTAAATGAAGAAAATTATATTATCTCTTATAAAATCGTCTCTGTTATATTTATTTTCAATACTATGTATGTATAATGTATAATGATTGTATCCTAAATACAGTTTTACAGAATTTTAATCCTTAAAATTTTATTAAATCGGTATATAAACTAAACAAAACCTGTTGATTAAAAGGAATCATAATTGGAGCTGATGAAAATATTTAAATTCACTTCAAATGCTTAAAATTATTGTGACAGTCCTTCTGTATAGTTTAAAACTTTAATTCAAACAATGGAAATTAGAATCGAAATGTAAAATAAGTTTTTCCTTAAACTTGTATCCTTGTAGCAGAAAACTTACAAATATCCAAAAAGTATTTTAGTGACTAAGAAGTTACAGCGGAATACTCCAGAAGTACTGTATTTCTTTTTTCAGTACAAAATTCCCAAGAAGGAAGAGGTGGTAGAACAACAGCAGGCCGAGCCAGATAATCCATTGATGAGGAAGAAGAAGACACCTGAAGAGTTGGCAGCGGAGGCCGAGCTTGAAGATCAGGACGAATTCACTAGTGAGTATCCACTGCTAAAATTTAGTATAGACATATTCACTTACTGAAAAAACATTATATCTAATTAATTTACCCAACAACCTGTCATAGTTGAAGTTGTAGACTTATACGTAACGCAGTCCATACAAGTTATGGCTTGAGAATTCCTTATTTCATTGCATTCATGACTATTTAGTTTTTCTTATTGAAAGGGTAATCAAGCTGACGGTTCACCTGACGATAAGTAGGTAGTAACCGTCGCCTATATATAATCGGCACTATGACATCACATTATTATTTGATGCCCCTCACACCACTCATGCATTGCCACTCCAGAAGACTGAGATATCCTATAATTTCACTGTCTAATTAGCATCCTACAACCGTATCACAACATACAAAGCAAGCAGCTTGGCGCTATAATAGGCGTGACTGAACTTATATAATATAAGTAGACTTGATATAACTTTATATAAACTTTACCTAAATTATACTATATCGAACATTGTGGTGAAAATATCATTTTTAAATATTAATTCGTTTATTATGTATTACAGAATTGAAAAACACCATCGAAACGCAAGTGAATGAATTGAAGTCTCAGATTGAGAGTAAGTGCGTGATGCAGTGAACGTCGCCCCGGCGCCGTTTAATATATATTATATTTGAATACATGATGTAGCTGTGCTAAGATCATTGTTACGACGATGTTTCACAACCCGACACGATCACATCCACCCCTACCCGACGACACAACAAAATTGTTATGTTGAACTATCATTCGCGCTCAAACATAAAGTAGGAGAGATTTGAATTCTAAATTTTTTTGGAACGTAGATGGCTAGTGGCGCGTTGGTGCTTGATAATGAGCAATAATATTTTTATACATTCATAAAATATTGTGGAGATCAGCCCTCTATACAACTGTTGAAAAAACGCGTACGTGCGTTAGGTCAAAAAGTCATCGACAGCATTAAAATGTGAAACAATCCAGTTTTATATGTTGACGCTTGTGATATATTGTTATTTAAGTGTAAAGAGGAGTAATATAAATACAACTAGAACGAACGGTGTAATATTATTAAAAAGGAACATAATTGTATTTATAAGGGAGTTCTTAGCACGCGTGTATACTTGGCACTGACTATCTATCTCAACGACACTTCTCTCATCTATCCTCATCTTTCGGGTACAATTTCGGACTTACATTGAAATAACAATGTATTCGTTCACTATATATTTGTTTTCATCCAAATTCCACTCGGCTTGATGTGTCTTTCTGTCTTTACCTATATAGGAAGTAACGCCTCGTGTGGCTTCGCTCTGCGCTCTCTTTAAAACGACTTCAACTTTTGCCTCTAAATCTTTTGCATGCGTGCTTATGCATTGTATTGTGTCAATGTAATTTTTTTTAGTGTACATACCTATAATCGACCTAGCCTTAATAACCACATCGAAATAAATAGGTACAAGACGTATTGTTAATAATTAAATCCGGGAATCACGCGTCTTTTACGTACCCGCGTGTTCCCGAGATTTGTCATCGTTATTTTCTGCATGTCTATAATGTAAGATCAATGTTGGTTTAGATTAATGTAACGTGTAGATACACTAATACTTTGTTGTTTTACCGTTGAACCGTGTAGCGTTAATATTGCCGCGGTTCAGTTTACTTATATTAATGTTTTACGCTTAGATATAAAGTAACAAGTTATGAGAGCAAATTTTTCGAGCGATTGTCACTGGGTCTAACATTTTGACCGCGGAAAATATATGTGGATCATATGGAAAGCCAGAGGGAGAAATCAAATGCTGAAGAAGACTAGTTGAAGGCAGAGTGGATGAGTGGATAAGGATACTGCTTTCGCGGTGATGTTGCATTTCGGAGCGAATTGTTCGAAAAATCTCCACTTAAGCTGCAAATGCAAAAGATTTGTTATCGTCAAAAGCTGTGATATATAAATAAAATACAGTAACGCTGGCGAGGCGGCCGACCGCTCGCACCCTTCCATTCCCTTTAGCTTCTATAACTTTCAATCTATCTATACTATGAATCGTGTAACTAATTGTTAATTCGGTAGTCTATGAACTTTTCATCTTCTTTGTAGGCTATCTCTTGGACCGTTTCTCTATGAATCAGCACATCATGTATTTCCATTTTAGATTAAGATTCATTTGTTTGTGTGGCATTATAAACATACCAACAATGCTTGTTAAATAAACAAAAATACCGTATTATTTACTACATTAGTTTTGTATCGTTACTTGCTTTATCGAATCACGGTCAATTATGTATATCCTCAATCTATTAATTGCAAATTCAGATCGCGTATATAATATTCAATATACAAACTTATTATTAAGTAAATATGACAAAGACAACAATAATTTCTGATTGTTTACTGAAAATGCTATTTTCTGATGTATAAGATTCTATTTTCTCTCACTGTATCGCACATTGATGTCTATTTTCATAGCTTGTTTCAATAGAACTTTATTTTATGCACGCAATGCAAACATAGAAATTGTTTCTATATTAATATGGTTAATGAATAAATTATATATCTGAGATGGGAAAGCTTAATACGCATCCACCCGTCCGTCTTCATCACTTCTTGCAATCTTATAATCGTTAAGGTAACTTTAATATTTCACCGTGTACGTGTGGTTAGACTAGGTTTATGGTATATTACAAGAAATAGTTCTATATGTATGTGCATGGCAATTCTAGCTGACGGTTGTTCGTAGTTATTCGACTAAACAATAATAGTGGTAAGTCTTCACCCGATCTATATAATTTTACACGACCAATGTTTCATATTCTGACATCACTCATCTATCTTCTTATTAGAATGTACTCGATGTGTATTAGCTACTTCTATAACTACCCTATAATCTCTTAACTATCTTCGTCTATCGTTCTTGTTAGCAATCTAAGCCTAGTCTGTGCTCTCGTTGTTGATTTTGACTAGAAAATAGATTAGTAAATTATTTTGGTACGTAGTGAAGTCTAGATAATAAAACATTGGACTTAAAATCGCTGACTGTCACTAATTTAAAATCGACGTTGACAACTTGTGTATCGAATTGTTTGCATGGTTGAAATTAAGTGTAAGCTCTTGAGAAGTGTGCAGTGTCGTTTTCTCTTTATTCGTCCATATATTTTTTGTGTTCGAAAATACTATGCTACTATGTTTTGTTAACTGAGATATATGAAACTAAAACTATTTTATAATTATTATTTTTATACTTGTTAGTTACTGCGTTTCAACTGTTTAATTTGATATAAATTCAAATCAATATCTTCTATCGAATGCAAAAAATATATGAAAGAAAGTTTCTGGCTAATGCGGAAAATGCTTTGCAGGTTTTCCGAAGTGAAGGGTTTCTAAAAAGATAGGAAATCCATTTCAATAACTTTATTTCAATACTGTATTTAGACGCTTCATAAGCCATCTAAATGTCTGTACATGTAAGCTTTCGATGTTCAATGTATAGTAAAATATATAATTAGATTATGAACTTGCTTAATCGTGAATGTGAAGGAATTTGGGTGATACCAAATGGTTTCACTCAACCACTTTATCGGATTTTACAATAAATATGTTCGATGTTTGAAACTCTAGTGATCTAGTTTTTAACATCGAAATATTACATAATATATATTATAATAGTATTTACAAACAAAAAACACTAAACTGTTAATATCAGTGATATTATACCAAGTACACGTTATCTCGCCCATTGTCTTTCAACAAATAGATAAAAAATTATACACTAATTAATATTTATTGCAGCACATATTAATTATACAATATTAGTTTTCTTTATATATGAATAATCGATATCTAAAGAGGTTTATACAAGGTAGATGTGTAGCTTAGACGTAATTGCACCTTAAACGAAATGTTAACTAAAAGAAAAAAATACAAAAAAGATTTTTTTTTATTTACAAGTAGGATAATTTTAAGATGTTTAAAAGTGAATTTCGACCAATATAGATTTTTTCCTTATGACAAAGATATCATTTGATCTTATGATTCTCACACTCAGGGTAAATTATATGTACTGTAACTATTGTTGTCTATATGCAATATGCATATTATATATTTGTTCATTTACATAGATTATTTAGGATGAATGAATGACTTTTTGGCCTAAATGGCTGACTTCACTTCTTCAAGAGTGATAGGTTTCCCTTAATCCACATTCCTCCTTCCCTTTACCCTATGTGGTTTAAATTTCACTGTTGTTCTTGACCCTTAGAAGAGTAATGAAATGGTAGACTTATACACTTTAAAACATAACTTGTTAAACAATTTATTGTAAATTAGCTTATTAATAGTTGCACTAGGTATAACATTAGAAGAACGTTATTCGGATTGATGCATTTGTGGTCAGGAAGCAATTACAATGCCAACTTTCTTGTAAAGCAATATTACGAGAGTAAGGAATATTAACTGGAATATTACAAATACTGGGCTATAGTTGAATTCAACTATAGCTAAAGTATTGCGTCAACAAAAATACACTACATGGACGGTTTAAGCAAGGATTAGAGGCAACGACACTCAAAATACACTGATACAAGAGCTTTATACACATAATGCCAGTATTACTTCACATATTATTATTGTTAGTATGTTAATAGGTACACCAAACACGCAGTGGTGGTTTAATAAAGAACTGATTTTCAAGTGCCACAATTATCAATATAGCGCTTTGAATTTATTTTCATGATAACATACCCTGTGTTGTTGGTTGTACCTACTTTTTAATTTGATATGAACTAAAATGTTAGCAAAAGTTCAGTCGGAAAAATGGATCGGTGACACCTTACTGCCTCTTGAAAATCTGCCAATATTGTTGTGAACTATTTATACGCATCGATTCATTTAGTCGATTGGAACTATTGTTTGTTCAATAGGTTAGATATTGGCCAATCACTTATAGACCGTTAGCTTTTAATATTAGTGACATCTAGTGTTAAAATTGCAAGTTTTACCGAAATTGAAGTAAAAATTAAAAAAAAATGTGTAAGTAAATTTGAAATGAAAGTTGAAACCATTTAATGCATATTATGAACGTGGTTCATATGTATGTTGTATTGTTATTATAAAGGAGAAATGGTTAGTAGTTTATCCACGATTACCTTTAACTTAGAATTATGGATGAAAAACGAAAAACGGTTATTGTTGAAAATGTTTTTAGGTAATTAAATCGGATTGAGCTTTTGTGAAATCTTGTTGTTAAAAATAAGTTAGGTTTCCGTTTGCTATATTTCTGGCTGAATAAAAACTGCCATAATATTATAAATATATTATTAATCCTTAGTTTCCTTTCACAAAATCTATCCCTATCACTTGTGTAGTTTCTTAGTAGCTTATTTGCTAATACTTGGTTACTCTTACTGTTGCATCGCATTGTTAACTTTATTTACAAAATCCCTATTAGTTATGTATAAAGGTTTAGAGGTATCTATTTTCACAAGAGCTTGTGTGACTGTGAAAATGGTATATCTACCATGTTGTTAAATAATAAATAAACTACATTGTACCACCAACTATTTGTTTTATTTCTCTAGAAATTTCATTGAAACTAGATTAATAACCTAAATAGTGACTATCAACTTGATGAACAAACATACTAGCACAGCTTTACAAAGAACAATAAACATTTACTATTTTGATATTATTTATTAAGGAGATATACAAGAGAATAATAGGGTACATATAGATAATAATCCTCAATTTATTCATATAGGTTAATAAGAAAAAAGAAAAAAATAAGTATTAAGTCATCAAGTATCTTTCTTTTTGTAATCTGTGTATAGTTTCCGTTAAGCAAAGTGAAGGTATTCAACGAAAACCAATAATATGTAATAATGTAACATAGGTAGTACTAATGTGAGGGTAACTTGGGTAGCCCTAAATAAAAAAACTTCCATTTAACCTATTTCAGCCGCCAAGCAATTAACTTCATGGCTTTATAAGCTGTATGTATATATGTTGACGGGTGAGATATGGCAGTGATATTGTTGGGTACGAAGGCAAGATACTTACCTAATCATTACATACATACCGTACTAGCATCGCATGATGTTACTATCAGATGAACCGATAGCTTGTGAAGAAGATTAAAAGGTAATGTCATAAAAATATGAAGAAAGCAGGTGCTTCAAGTAATGTCATAATGCATGTACATGAAGTTATATCGACTTTTGCTTATAGACGTCTACAATAGTAGTTTGTCGTTCAGAAAACAGTGGCAATAAAAAAAATCCAAAACGTTATATTAATTTATTTTATATACACATAAACCTATTAGTAACAATACCTATAAATAAAAAATCACTAGTACGTTTATTTTATTGACACGTTAATCTAATAACGTTAAAGCACCCCAAAATCTATTTAAGTTTGTATTCAATTCTCCTAAAACAGAGAACATGTTTTCAACCGTTGTTTTTATAAGTCCATGGTTAGGATGCTCACTCAAATTAATGCTAGCTCCGTCATCAAATACCTTTGTTTTAACAAGAATCTGACCATTTTCTCCTGATTTATCATCTTCATTGTATTTGTTTTCATTTTGCAACTGTAATTCGTTTAATTGTTTTTGCATTTTATGTAAAATTTTCCAAAGTTTAGAGTTATCAAAAACGTCTGTGTCTATTTCATTAACATGGACTTTTTCTGTATCGTCTTTCATTAATTTACTTTTTTCGTTGTACACAACATTTCTACGATGCCTAGAGAGTTTTTCAGTATTTTTATCAGCATTTTCTATAGTAGGCTTCATTTTGTAGTCTATATTTTTAGAGGTTTGTTTAATATCCTTATTTTTATTGAACTTTCTAATTCCATCCTTCCGTTTTTGTTTGTCCAACCTGTTATACTTGTGATTATGCAATTTCTCACTTAATGGTAATATATTACCTATTAGAGCTTTATTTTTAAATTCGTCCAACATTTTTTTTATTTCATATTTAGGTTTTATTATATGTTTCTTAAACTTTCTATGTTTTCCTTCATTTTCTTCTGAATTTATCTGACGCTTTTTCCGTAAGTTTACATCGATTCCTTTCTTTGCGTTAAAATTATGTTCAAATAACTTACGAACTTTTTTTAATTCTATATTTAAATCTTCTATTCTGTTCTTGATATCCGCATTTTCCATATCAAGTGGTATCTCATCATTGTCAGAAAAATCTTCAGATATCTCAGTAATATTCAAGTCATCAAAATCTTCTATATTAATTGCGCGTTTTTGTATTTTATTTGTTGTAGCGTTGTTAATATCAGAAACATCTACAGCTTCTACTAATAATGTATTATTAGAATTACTTGCCGTATTATAGCAAGCATCAACCTTAGTATTGGCTAATACCCAAAAACCGAAGGATTTCGGAGGTAAGTTAATTAGCAGTGTCTTATAGGGTCTCACACGTTTAACTATAGGTTTTATATCTCCCTCGTAATACATTGCACGGCCATTGACCACGATATTTCTGCAAAATATATTTTGTAAAATGTTAAGCTTCAAAATATATAAATTGAAAGAGAATTTAAAGGAGAAGGGAGCGCCATAGTCTGGTACTTTACTACCCCCATGGTTAGTGGGCGTGAGTTCAAAACTGGACGACAAAATCCTTGTGTATCAAATTATACTTCCAATTGACTTTCTGGTGAATCAAACACCGACAATAAGATCAACAAAAAAACAACACTTAATCCCAGAGATGTCGGTAGGCTAACTCCCTAATGCCGCCGCCGCAATGACGCCGCCGACGAACTCAATACTTAATATTTTATTTCATAGATTCATGAAATAAAATATTAAGTATTGAGTTCGTCATGATTTCGATAATTGAGATTGCCTCTGACTACCGTAGCCAGGCTAATAGTCGTGATGGTATGTATATGTGTATCAGTTAAAGAAGTGTTAAATGAAAATAAACTAGAAAACACTTTAAATATACCTAATATTAGACTGCGGTGAGTTATTTTTCTAGATTATTATAATAATAGTTACCCGCTCTGATCATGGCCAAGTATAAACTGCATTACATCGCCACCCTCTTCTCGCTTTGATAATTTGATCGAGAATCTTGCTGGTTCGTCTTCCATATTCACTGCATACAAAGTCACCGCGCCGTGCACTGGTTTATGACGAAGCGATGTACAATGTGCAAAAATCACAGCTTGAGAAGATTCCACTTCTAGAACTCGCTCACCAACGAGGTTTTTAAACAAGAGAGCCATATAAAAACTCTGAAATAAGTAAAGTGCATCAAGTCTGTGTATCTACATTTACAAATACTGAGGTCCCTAATGCCGGTCCTTTATATAGTTCTAGTTTAATACCTGCACTTACAGTTTTAACCAAATCCAAACTTCTATTCTAACACTACAAATACAAAAATGTTTAAATGACTAAATAGATGCTAATTAAATTTCACATGAAGAGAGATTTTACCACGAGAAATTATACAAGTGCCCTTGTATAATTACTCGTGGTAAACCTATCTTGAATCTAAAAATAATCTAATCTAAACGAAATCGCTAGTAACAGCTAGTATGAGACAGACCGGTCGTAGTTTATGTTTTATTATTTGATAATGCAATTAATCTTACCAATGTTGGCTCGAACAATTCTTCTTTCAAGAGTTCCCTATAATGTACTGAGAAGCCATTCCTCGCTGAGTAACCGAGGCTGGCCATCCAGTTTGCAGCCCGCTCTAATTCATTATGCTGACGCCTCGTGATCTCTGTAATCCAGAGTGGTGTATCACTTTCACTCAGCAGCTTTAAAAGCTTCAAGCGGTCGTATTCTGACATACGTTCTAGTTCGTGAGAGGACGAGTTACTGAAATTGAAATTAAATATTTTTTTATCCAAACACAAATAAAAAAAATAACAGACTGGATAAAGGCTCTAAGCAACATTATGAGCAATATCAAACATGAAACATGAAATTCAAGGTCTTTCAACCTCAATGGTAATTTGAAACTATTTTATAAATAAGTTATCAATGCCTTGATGTATTTAAAGCAAATATTAAATAAAAATGTATAAAGACATCATAATGTAAGTTAATAGTCCAATTTCTGTGTACCTACCATAATGTAGGAGATATCGAATGTTTTAAAACTTCAACCTATCTATTTAATATTAGTACTAAAAAAATATATATTAAGGGAAAACTCACCTATTAAGTAAAACAGCATCCAGCATATCAACAGAAAGGGTAACATAATCCTTAAAATCGCTTTTGGATTCAGCCTGGAGGCAATTAGTGACATCGCCACCGACAACTTTCCACTTATTTTCTGATCCAGATGGGAATGTTTCGACTATCAGACGCAGAGTCTCCAGGTCGTTCAGATATTCTTCGATTGATTGATTATTACATTCTATAACAAAAACGTCAATATGAGATAATAAAAATAAAAATCATTCGCAATCGTCGCCTATATATAGTTATTCACGTCTATACAGACGTGAATAACACGGATATCTCGTCGCCTCACGAGATGCTTTTATATATATTTTTAATTGGTTTACATACACGAACAGCATTACAAACATCACGTTCTCATGTGAAAGATGCTTTACCATTTCGGTAGACCAAAATGTAATGCCTCCTAAAGTGTAATTTCGCTGCCTTATCTCAACCTTCAATAGTAACACAGTTTAAAAAACTAGCGACTTGACGGATAGGTAACACTGAGGTACTCATGCAAACGACTTTTAGTCGGTGGTAACCCTGATTGCTATTCTTATAGACTAATCTAAGTAACTATCCCTGTAACTACAAAACAAGCTGATTGATGATAGAAATAATAACAGAGAAGAAGAACCACGCAGGTGACATTGTACTGAAAGTTAAATATTTACATACCATAACCCAGTTGCCAGTACATTTTCCCAACCTTGACCTTCTCAGCTACAGTAAGTATGTCCAGCGCCGTGTTCGGATCCCACATGCCTGTCTGCGTCTTCACGTCATTGTTTAATGCGAACACCAATTCAAATCCTGTTGTTTTTGCCCATTTAGCAAACTGTACCCATTGATTGCTTGAGACTGTCACTTTTTCCTACAAAATAAATTACCTATTTTATTATATTTACCACAGATTAAATAACTACAGTATTATTATATCATAGTCTATTGAAATATTATGGTACCATACACGGATATGAATATATGAATTTATTTTTAGTATATATCCATCGCGCATAATATAATGAAGAAACAGAGTTATATAGCTATGTCATATACATCTAAACTTTCTTCAGAAATTTCTCTGCAGATAGATTAAAACCGCATGAAAATCCGTTCAGGAGTTTTTGACATTAGTACATATCAATACACACACACATGCGGCGGAGTTATTATTAACATATACATTAATTAAGTATCAAATTATAATAATTTTACCCGAACTTGACGTTTTATTGTAGCGCTACGCCGTTCTAACAATTTGTCCAGAACATTCCTGTGGTGTTCAAGATCGAGATCCACATCAAGGTCGTTTGGTTCCAGATCTTCGATGGATATGCTACTGTTGCGAAAGCTCATATAATCTGTAGACGGTCCAGCTATACGGAGATATGCTGGACTCAGTGACGTAGCCATACAAAGGCATTCTTTGCTAGAAAATAAATTATAATTATAAAAACTAACATGTTTACAATAAAAAACAAATATGTTGTTCTTAAAGATGAAGATGTATTAATACAACAAAAAGTATCATTAAAATCAGTTTTTACTATATGTAGGTATACTAAAAATGTATTAATTAATTTCACACAAGAGAACACAATAGAGTTATAAATTAAGAATTAAGAAATTTGTTATTTGAAGTTAGTTTATTATATGTTAGTTGATTATTCCTTTTCTTTTATAGTCGTTAGACTCTACGACCTGTACATAATAATTTTACCACTCAATTCTTTGAAAAAAATATATTGTATAATGACTTACAAATGCTAAACAACAATATTGATGCAATATCAATATCATTAATAAATTAATGTAGGTATTCTATATACTCCAAATGCAAATGATTGAGAGAGCATACAGTTTAGGTACCCCGCACCCACAGTGTAGAGTACAGTAGAGGAGATAGCCGAGTTGTCTAGCGGTCTAACATACCAAAATTAAAAGATTATAAATAAAAGTAAGTACAAGGCGGTATTATCGCTAAATCAATCTCTTCCAGACAAGCATTATTAGCTATAATGAAAACTATTAAGTAAACTTACCTGTTATACTTATCAGTGTTCGAAAAAAGATATTTTGGATCAACAGTGAAACTTAAAAATTGTTTATCAACAACATTCACATGTTGATCTGTCCCTATCTTCACACTAAACGTATGGGCACTGGCTAGTTTTAATATTGATGAAACTGAATATAATATAAAATAAAAATATATGTAATCCATTGTGCGTATTATGTTGAAATGTGGACGACTGAACTATAATTACATATTTATTTACTCATAAGGTGGTATTATGTTACGGTAAAACTTATATTTTATTTTTCATTCCTCAAATATTCTACTTCACGGAAATTTGTACCTATCTTAAATTTCTACACTGTTATTTAATTTAAGTCAATATCTTACATGATCCAATAAAAGCCCATGCGTTATCGCAAGTGTTTGAAAAATAAGTTCAAACGGTTGCTCTATGTTAACAACGCATAGTACGACATTGAAGTATGGTGACAAAATCAAAGTTAAGAAGATGTACTTATTTTTACGGTACTAATGGCTAACTATTTCTTGCTTATTCGTAGTTGGTAAGAAAAGACAACATAGTGTAATAACTAAAACAGATTTTTTTAAATTTGTTGTTTCAAATAATGAGGTAACATAACATACGTAGATGTTAATACCTACTCATAGTACTGGTACTAGTAGTAAGTTCTATGAATTATTACATCGTATTTAGAATTAATTATTAATAATACCTATATCCACCCATAATCTATTATGTACAACATATAAGAGAACTAATGCACTTCTTTAGTGAAATGTATTTATAGTTATTATAAAGTAGGTATTATTCTAATATTGGAATTATCTTAATTTGAATACAAAATTATGTCACGGGTCACAAACAGGTGCCAGGTTGCCAATAATTTTAATTTAACCTTTAGTATATCTTCATTACTTATTTATGGACAATTTGTAAAATTGTGTTATTGTCACGCCAACAGTAACGCAAAAAAGCTGACTTTAATTAATATTGTAAATTGCTGAACACGGATCATTGTTTCTTTTGATGCACGCATTCGATTGTTATTAGTGTTATTACTCATTAGCAGACTACTGTTTATACGTTATATAACACGTATGACCTTTTAATGGAATTCCGCATAAAATTCAAACTTAAAAGGCCTATTTGCCTAATCTCATGGACAACTTGTAAATGTTCCCATTATAACTGGCTGGAAAACATATAAGAAACTGTCCTGAAAAATTCGAATACATATATTGTTCTCGTTTTTACACAAGCATTGCAAAATGAGAAATCAGAATTGGACTCGAAGTTATATTAGAATATTTATGTAGCTTTGGATTGTTACAATAGTGTAATTTTTGGAATGACTGACTGACTTTGGAATGACTCTCTCCTTATAAGTAGCTGACCTATATCTGTAGTACCTAAAAAACATCTAGTACCTAAAGTATTTCTACTTGTTAGTTGTTCTAGTTGTTTAGTACCTACCTACCCGGTAGGTACTAGGGGGAGAAGGGGATTGTTAGTAATGTTTTATTTATTTATTTATTTATTTATTTATTTATTTACTTAATACAGAAAACATGTGTACTACTTTACTAAAGAAACGATGATATTCACAGAAGTATAAAACTGTGTTGCAAATATCGACGCCCTCCACCTAGTATATATAATTCCAAAAACTAAAATAAAAAATAAAAATACATGCAATGTCGTTACCCATCACGTATTGTCTAAAAAATTTACAAAATATTTAAATTTACCAAAAACAAAGAAAATTTAACTTATAAACAAAAAGAAAGAATGCACAAAACAAAAAGAACCTATGCCTGTATTTGATATGTATATATGTAAAACATGTGTGTGTGTGTGTGTGTGTGTGTGTGTGTGTGTGTGTGTGTGTGTGTGTGTGTGTGTGTGTGTGTGTGTGTGTGTGTGTGTGAGAGAGAGAGAGAGAGAGAGAGAGGTCTGACTTCATATACATTATTTTTGAAATTACAATATTTACGCAACAAGTCAAGTTAATAAAGTTTTAAAAGATCCTCAGATTTTTCATACCGCCATTTTGCGTACAACAGCTTACATTTGTAGTAGGGGATATATGTTCAATTCTTTATTTAGCTTATTATACAAAATCCACGTGGTTATAATGACGACTAAAAAAAAACGACAAGGATTTAACCATATTTTATAATTTCATCTCAAATTTGTCATTGAAACATATGGAACATATGGAAGCTGAGAATGTTTACGAAGCGTAATGTTTAGTACAAATGTGGATTGATAACCCCATTGCTAGCAATGTACCATGTCAGGTCGACCTCCACGCGGTTCCCCCTGGAAACCATCGTGTTAAATTCCTGGTAAATTTGTCACGATGGGCTAATTGACCTGACCTCATGCTTATCTTATCATCCTCTACTGATGCCCCGCCAGCGTAAACCGTTAGAGCAGGCGGGTGCACCATTCCATTATCATCCACAAAAACCCGGTAGGTACTAGATGACTAATAGAAATACTTAAATACATTTTTTGTATATACATAATACAATAGAAAACGCCCAGACTAATATAAACAACCGTACTAATGAATACAAATATTTCTAACTTACGAGGAATCGATCCTACAATTAATGTAAATAAGGCGGTGTGCATAACCGCCAGACCACCGAGGCCAAACGATTTTCTTAGATTGAAATATAATTGAAAACTGTCATAGCATGACAATTCTTATAGGTAATAGTCTCCTATTTTGCGACTCGCTATGGATAGTTATTACAATAATAATAATAGCCTTTATTTAAAAAAATCTTACATAATATTTATTATAATGTTATCTGGATAATCATTAATTATATAGTTTCAAATGCGAATAATCCAAGTTAGTTTATGTAAAATCGGAAAAAATAGATTTTAGCCTGAAGTCAATATTTAAAGCTACTACGTTTTATTATACTAAAGTAGGTACACGCGAGAATTTCATAATGAAAATATAATGAAACTAGGTAATACCGGTGGGAGGGGGTTGTTAGTAATGGATCGATCCCCAAGGTAACTAGCTGGTTAATTCCTAGTGAATTCCTTACTATGGGCTATCTGCGTAACTTCATCTGCTGATCCCATTATCCTCCACTGGTGCCTCACCAACATATAGCGCAGGCTAACATATATTATCATCCTTTCCAAAACTAGATAATACCTAGTTTATTCTATCTGTTGCATCGAAACCTATATACAATAGTGTATCATTTTAGAACATTTATTTGATATAATAATAAATAATTGCTTTTTATGCATATTCAAAGTTGGTATTTTTAGCGGATTGTCAAAATATGACAATTTGTGATTTGACATTTCATGTCATTTCATGACACTAATTGTCATTTAATCCTTGACATTAGTCATCAGAACAGAACTACTAAATCAACATAATGGGTCTCAACAAAATCTAATCTTTTGCGAATTATCTTATTATCATTGTACCATTCGCCAATATTTGGGCCTACTTGGTTAATCTGTTTTAAGTGCCGCAACAATGTCCAAACGCGATAATCCGTGCCTCCATTATAATAGTATTAATTTCAACTCAAACTGCTCCATCAGTATATCATGTTTGTTATTATAATTTTTTATGTTTCTTAGTGACAATGGATACTGCCAGTGATAGTAGTGATAAAAAGGATGACGGAAACTCTCAGAAAAAGGAGCTGCCATCAAATTTACAAAAGATATGTCTGGTGTGCGGTGATAAAGCACTCGGTTATAACTTCAATGCCATATCGTGTGAGAGCTGTAAAGCATTTTTCAGACGGAATGCTTTAGCCAGCAAGGAGTTTAAATGTCCCTTTACTAATAACTGTGAAATTACCGTAGTCACAAGAAGATTCTGTCAGAAATGTCGATTGGAAAAGTGCCTGTCAGTAGGAATGGTTAAAGAATTCATCATGTCTGATGAAGATAAAGCAGAGAAACGGAGGAAAATAGAGGAGAATAGAGCTAAAAAACGACATCACAGTGATCGTGATATTGAGGATGCAGTATCAAGCTCTAAAAGCATGAAACGTGATGATGAAATAAGCAATAGTAATTATATACCACCCGTCCAGGAGTCAGTTGTACAGTATGACGCACTGAATAGTACAACTAGTAGTCCAAGTAGTACTGTGCAGAGTCCATTAGGTACAGATTTAGAGTCACACACAATACACCCCTCTGCCTACTATACACCTGTACAAAATGCAGATGTGTCATATACTATGAAGGTGTTTCCTATAGAAGACAAAAATGGAATCAACAGGACTTTGTATGAACAACATATACTGAACCCATATCAGGCATTTGATATGGACAGTAATATGTATGCAGAGACTCCTAAACAAAATAGCATTAGGTATGTACTATTTTTCTTTTGATTGTTACTCCTTATTTTTATTTCCATAAAGGTGAAATTTACATTACATAATTAAACTAAATATTGCAAAGTTTCCCCACAGAAACAAATATGTTAAATTTTTGAAGAATTTGTCAAAATTGTCCTCCACTAGTTCCTTACTAGCATAAACTGTCAACGCAGACGGATACACTGTTCCATTATTATCCATTAAACAAATTACTGACTAAATGAGCCATTGTTACTGAAAATTTAAATATATAATAAGTACTTATATTAAAAATATAAATAAATATATTGTATGTTATTTAAGTTTAGATAAATTCTCTATATTATGTCATATCTAAAATACCTTTCTCAAGATATTATCTTTTATCTGTGTTTCTTATAACAATGTTTATGTATATATACTCTCACTCTTAGGACACCATTTTTTTCTGATTATTTATTAGCACTTCCACCATGGAAGTCTGTGTTGATTGTGGAAGAGCATGTATATGATGGATTTATTGATATTAAACACAATAATAACAATGGACAAAGAGCTTATAGACTATATTCATTTTATTTTAATAACAATAGTTTTTTTCATGCAAGGATCTAATGAAAAGTAAGTGAAATTCATATTGGACACCCTTATTCTTGATCAACCACTAACATGACATAATAATGACATATTTAACATACTTAGGTCATTAAACTTAATTTTAAGGGCTAATGAACTTACCTATTTAATCATTAACTATACAAAACAACCATTGATCTTAGTCAACTCACCCTATTGGTCATAGTCCCATAATGTAAGGATGTATATAATATAGTTCTTTTTACAAAATTTCCAGATCTATCCTAACAAATGGGGATACTGCCATTTACAAAGAACATAAGCCTCAGCACATTTGTGAAGAAATGCCGTCTACCAGCAATAATCCTGACATAAACAAGGCTAGAGATATTTTACAAGATGTTGAAAGGTACTCTATGTATATAATCAAAACTGTGCCTGATGTATATATGTAATTGAAAGATATATGACAAAAACATTTATTGAAGACTCAACACCAAAACAATTTTTAGTCTATTTATCTGCATGTTTGTGCAGAATCATCACAGAAGCAGCTTAATGATATGGATGCAGTTTTTACTATTATGTTGTCATAAGCTTCACTTAAAATTAGTGTTTTGTTAATTAAATAATTATTTACTTACTAAAGAATTATACAGGTATAACTATGATGAAGTTCATCTAGTAGAAAATTATTCATAAATTCTGCTTAACACTAGCAAATTCATTCATATGAATTGTAAAACTGCTGCAATTTATATATATTACTTTAAAATAACCTTACTATACCTATAAGGTTACACTATTAAAATGGGGAAGAAGGGGATTGTTAATAATGTGGAATAATAACCCTATATATCTGGCAATGTACCATTTCATGTTAACCACCATGCGGTTTCCCCTAGAAACCATCAATTGCCATCAGCAAAGAAGGGTTAACTGACCTGACTTTATACTCATTTTATCATCCTCCACTAGTTTTCCGTGAGTGTAAACCATTAGCGCAGACGTGTGCATCATTCCATTATTCATATCCATAAAAAACTATTATAATGTTATACCTTTCTGACACTAATTAATACTAATAATGAAATTGTAGTTGCCAATATTTCATTATATATTTATTTTTCCACAGGATAGAGCCCAACTCTATGGAATCAATACTGTGTGAGGCAATCAAACTTGAGTTTGAGGCATACACATCTGTCAATCAATGTAGCGGCTCCTCCAGAGAACTAAATGAGGTATTTATTGGCTTTACATTATTGAAATGCAAAGTTTATAATTGTTTATACTGAAACTTTATGAAGGTTTTTATGCAAATTTTATTCTGAGTATCTTACACTTTTCTCCCCTCAATAAACATAATTTTACTACATTCAAAATACTTTTTTATTATGCAATTAATACATTTTCATTGGCAAATTTATCGCGCGAGCATTAAATACTAGTTGAATGAAAATAAGTAAGTAGTATTACTAATCGTGAGTTTGTAGATATGATTATAATTTGTTTGCATGAATGATAGCCGATTAGAACATTTATTTACTTCTACATCTCCACGAATAAGGTTGATATTTATAACACTCATACATTCTTGATATAGACCAGAATCATACATACATCCTCAGTTCTCCTTACTAAAACTGGAACTTCTTAGACGATAAATATTATAGACTATCTGACCATATTAATTAAATTAGTGTGTTTCTCCATCTGAAGTGTCTTGACGGCCTCAGTGGTCTAGCAGTTAAGCACACCGCTTTACTTCCCATGGTCACAGGGTCAATTCCTCGCACAGTGCAAACATTTATATAGGGTGTTTTTGTGAATATTATATTATATTATTTATTTAGTGTTAGTGATACATTGTTAGTTGATTTCATTGATCAACAAGGATCAACTTTATTTGCACCTTCTTTGCACTTAACATGTCACTATATGTTTATGACCTAAAAACCGATAGGTTTATCAGCGTGCATAAGGAAATTTGATAAATAAAGAAATCATTGTATAGATAAACTTTAGCATATTGTACTCTGATAGAGGCAATGCAACTTATCAACGATTAAATAAATATTTTTATATTATTAAGATAGTGCGGTAGTAGGTAGGATTGTAGACATAATAAATATATAAATGTGGGATTGGTATGTAAGGGAGTAAGGGGACTGTATTAACTGAATGTTATATGCATGAATTTAAACACAAATGACTAGAGAATGAATATAAGAGTCAAGTGAATAATGAATGGGTTAAACGCTATGACACAAATGGTGTCCTAACTGATTTATTTGTAAATGTTATATTTGACGAATTAAATTGGTAATGTAAAGAGATTTTATTATTCCGACTCCCCGGACGTACATAAATAATATTTTTAATGAACAACAATATTGCCACAGGTTATTGTTGTGTCTTGTGTCACCCTTTAAAAACAAATTAATTTGGTCTTTTCAGGTGGAACGCGCAAAATTGAATGAACTGATTGTCGCAAATAAAACATTACATGCCCCTATTGATGATGACTTATCACAGCTTATAGGTGACGCCAGCTCCGCCGGACTCAAGGTTAGTTAGACTATGGTTACTATCAGCATCAGACTTGTGATTAAAGCTATGTCACACTATGTCACTGTACTCCTCGTTAAACTGTAATGCAATAATATATGTTATAATAATAAGAAAATATTTGAAAAGAATATGAGCTGAGTTTCTTGTCAGTTCTTATCTCGAAATCATTCCGAACTGACGGTAGATTTAACATATCATAAGAGTCTGTAATAGATATTTTGATTTGATTGTAATATAACTGAAATAAATAGACGTGATGATAAGTGTTAATTTTATTATTTGACGTCCTAGGTAGCCTAGCACTTTACAACACGGCTTTTTTTCCGATGGTCGTGGGTTCAATTTCTCGTGCGGTACAAACATTTGTATTCATGAGTATGATTGTTTGTGTCGGTCTGGTTGTTTTCTATGTATATTATGTATGTAGTTACAAAAAACTATCTTATATCACTTGTCTAGTACCCATAAAATAAGCTTACCAACACTAGACGGCATCGTGTTAATTGTCTAGGGTTATTATTATGTCTGATACATATTTGATTTAATATGCTTCTAGATCCATGTGTATATGCAGAGCGTTTTGTCCGTTATGTGTTGTTTTTTTTATTAAGTATTTAATATTTTTATTGAGTATTTCCTTTAATATATATAAAAATATTTGATTAATTGATTGCGTACATTTTGTATTTTTCTTATGATAGGAAGGCGACGGCAAGCACGATCCAAGACTGATAAAAATAGTAAATCTGACTGCAGTCGCAATACGGCGGTTCATAAAGATGGCGAAGAAGATTAATGCATTCAAAAATATGTGCGAAGAAGATCAGGTCAGTCTTGTTTTCTTCAGTTTTTCAATAAATCTCGTAATCCGTATTTCATAGTTTGCTAATATGAACAAACTGAATTGTACAATATTGGAATAATTGAACAAAATGTAGTTGTATTAAAAAAATAATACTTATTTATTAAACATAATTAAGAACCAACCGCGTAAACCGTAAAACTTAAGGGCTGAATTTAAGTATGTCTTGATTGAATAAGCCACTTTCATTAAATTTACCCCTTGATCCAAGGAAGGATTTAGCAGGTACATAAATAACTCATTTTTTTTATAATATTTTATTATTAGGTCGCTCTGCTGAAAGGAGGATGTATAGAAATGATGGTGTTGAGGAGTACGATAAATTATGATGGCCAAAGAAAACAGTGGAAGGTAAGAAAAAGAATAGTCTCAGCAAAATTAAATTGTAGCATATGTATACATTTTTTTATAATAATAATGTCTCAGGACAATTCACAGAGCGCCATCTAGTCTCAAGCTAAGCAGAGCCTGTGTTATGGGTACCAGACAAGTTATACAAATATTTATTTTTAGAAATACATTCATATATACATAGAAAACCTTCAGAAGGATAAAAAACAATCGTATTGATGAATACAATGTCTATACTGTGCAAGGAATCGAACCCGCGACGATCGGAAGTAAGGCAGTGTGCTACTAGACGTCCATCATCGAGAATACTTAGCAACAGTATGTTTTCAGGTTCCCCACTCACAAGATAAGTTTGGTAGCATACAAACTGATCTCTTAAAGTTAGCTAAAGGCAATATATACAGGACCTACGAGTCATTTATACGGTCATTCGACCACCGCTGGCGGTTGGATGAACACGTAATACTGATCATGTCCGCCATATTGCTGTTCACGCCTGATCGCGCTAAAGTTGTGCACCGAGACGTTATCAAGTTAGAACAGGTAAGTTTTTCTCCTAACAAACCCTTCTGATTAATACCCTGTCCTATTCTAAGATTGAAATTATGACGGCCTGAGCTGTGGTTCGATTCCGATCAGATTTGAAGTGTTACGGCCAATAGCATTGGAATAGTTATAAAAAGGCTCTAATAAAAATATTAACTGACACCTATAGTCTAGATTAATATGATTGTACTTAATAATACAACCAGTGTGCGACAATAGTACAGATAATTTAGCTTTATGTAAAGCATAATAAATATATGAATATAATATTTGTTAATTTAATTTGTCAAGTACTTTTAGAATGTATCCATTACAAATAAAAATATTAATCTTCCCTCTTTATTATGATAAAGAGAAAAGTATACGATACTTACTTTCAGTTTCAAGTCTCTAGTAATATTTTACTAGAGACTTAACTTTAAAAGTATCATATCTGCATGGCCCAAATGACCTTACATAATATCCCTCTATTAAATTTTATGCACTTATTGCAATATATGGACATAAAGTAAAATATGACATGCATATTTTTTGGAAATAAGACTTTATGGTATGTTAAAATAAAGTCTTATTTGCAACTTATTATCTGTAAAAGTAATTAAATAATAATTACATATATACAAAACTCTACTGTTATATATTTCAGAATTCCTACTACTATCTACTACGAAGGTATCTCGAGAGCGTTTACCCTGGCTGCGAAGCAAAATCTACATTCCTCAAACTTATACAGAAGATTCTAGAACTCAGGAAGTTATCGGAAGAAGTCACTGGTGTATACCTCGATGTTAATCCTATAGAACCATTACTTATGGAGATTTTCGATTTGAAGCACCATGCTGCTTGAGGGTAGGTGTATAATTTTCTCCTAAACGTTGCCAAATAGGGTTCATATTGCTTTAAAAATAACTACACAACATCTTAATTCATATTGTTTTTATTTTTTGAAATCTCTTGTAACAGTCAAAACCTTTTTAAGTTTTAACAAACTGATTGTACCTACAATTCTTTTATTCATAAAAAGGTGTAAATCTATAGACAGAAACAAGATTCGTGGAATATTAGAGTATCACATATCTAAATGTGTGAAACATTGTAATAATGTACTTTCTAACTATAATATTATTAGAAGCACATTATTACAGAGTCGAATGTCACGACGCAATACGGTACAATATACCATTTCTACCTCAATACATCTTATTTTTAGCAAAATTCCTACAAAAAAAGAGTCGAGGTGTATTAATGATTTCGTCTTTTTATGAATAACACCGTTGAAATGTTTATGTCATTGAAGACATCAGTAGAGAGCAATTTTATTTATTTCTGACATTGTAGACAATTTTAGATTATAGACCATATGTTACTCGTATAATTTTTATCTATATATAAATATTGTTTATGGTAAAATGTATTTTGAGTGCAATGAAAGGGGAACACTTTTAATTGTAAATAGACTATGTGTAGTACTTGGATATACAGGGTCTGTACTAGTTTACTGATGTATTCTGAATGCGAAATGAACAGACAATATTTTCTTCAACTGACAATGAGTGCAAAAATATGTAAGAGTTTTCTAATTTAACCTCTAAAACATATCGATTATGCCAAAATGGTTTCACAAATTAATAAGTTAAAGGTGACATTTGAATGATTTAAAAGTGGGATATTTTAGTCTTTCTACTCGCGTTTAATTACAGATCCTAGTCTCTTGCGAGACTGAATTTTTATAATATATATTCTACATTGGCGTGGTTAGCGGTGTTTGTATGCATGAGGTGTATGTTATATATAATCGCATATAAGATTCGATTGATATGCATAAAATAAGGTATAGTACTATATGAATCATGAAACCTATATAAAGTAATAAATTATTTGTAATATTTCCTCTGACAATAGTAAGTGTGTACAGAGGCATAACACCGCATTACTCAGGAATGACAAAACATGAAAGGTACCACGAAAGTCACGTGACGACTTGATGTCCGTAGTACATGTATACAGGTGACGGTTGCTATCAGATGGACCGTCAGCTTGTTCGCCACTTCAGTCATATAAAAAGAGACTCAGAAAAAGGTAGGTTAGCAACTGAAATTTTAATGCGTATTTTTTAAATGCAATATAATTCATATAAGTGTTACAAGGTTCTAAACTTTTTTAATGTTATATCTATTGTGCCAAATTTATACCTAAGTGTGCATAATAATGTAAGAGTGGTACTCTTCATACATACATTATTGAACTCTTACTAATAAAAACAACCCTCTAACAAATCTATTAGATACTATTAAAATGTTTTGTCCTTTACTTTCGAAAAATTTTATTCCTTTGAAAAAGGGTAGTAAAATAACACTTAAAATGGGTTCGTTATATTTAACTTTTCATTAATAATGAGGTAATTAATTTTAAGTAAGAGCAAGTACTACTACTGTACCTACTTTATTATCGGCCTAATACAAATCCTTTAAATCTA
The DNA here is from genome assembly GCF_030625045.1 of Achroia grisella. Classification (NCBI taxonomy): domain Eukaryota; kingdom Metazoa; phylum Arthropoda; class Insecta; order Lepidoptera; family Pyralidae; genus Achroia; species Achroia grisella. The sequence goes on from NW_026712658.1 coordinate 435,890, forward strand.
CGCGCTCGTAATCCATTTAAATAATTAAACAATCTATTGTATCAATCATTGTAAGAGGTGTGTCATATAACATTAAATATATATATTAAAAATACATAATTAACAGATACTTTTAAATTGTTAAATTCTACAATTACATGAATTGAGAGCATCACATTTAGACAAACAAAATAATCTCAATTACATCACAATATATTGTAATATCTACATCACGGTTTATATTTTACACTGATTTGTTATAATTTTTTTAAATACTTTGTATATTAATACGAAATGTTTTCTCTTAACGGACTAAGATATTGCAGCTATATCGCACTGAAAAGGCTGACTTTCAAACGAATCTACATCAAATTTAAGACTGTTTCAATAATATTTGAATAAATGTCACAAAAAATCAATTAAAAATGCATAAATATAAATGAACTATACACATAGTTACATATCCTATCCGTAAAATATACCTTACAAAGTCAAATTGATACCAATTCTAGCGTAGTGGCCCAGATTTTTACTAGAATTCCAATTCGAGCAGTAAAACCCCGAAGGTCAAGATCAAAACATGGGCATGTCAAATGTTCTGCTCATCACGACGTCGATAGTTGACAATGACTCAAAACACCCCATCTGGGATAGCATTCGTGAAGGTATGTGAGTATAGTATACCACAGTCAGTAGTCAGCCTGCAGGTTGTTATATTCTATAGTGAATATATCTATATATGTATATCACTATAGAGCATTAATTGCATTGCAATTATTTTTAAGTGACCAATTAGTTTATTTATGTTGATTATTAAAGTAAGATTGTTGTTGTTGTATTTTTTAAGTGATAAACAAAAAAAATGTCATGTAAATAATATTCTAAGTACGAAATATATACAAATTCTGGATATAACAAAAGGTTTAGCAATCCCAAATCCAACTTTAGCAATAGTGACCTAAACCTAGCTAAACCATTTTCCTCAAGGAAGATCGAGAATACTTATGATACCACATTGAAACTGAAACCACACGTCTAACACTCGAATGACGGATGACCATGAATTACGTGTTGTAAAAATGTATTTTTTTTTTATATCTATGAATATCACAATATATTCCCAATTTATACCGTTTCATAAATGCTGTTGCTGAATTTTAGACTGTTTTATGCCATTTTCATTATTATACTATATTATACCTCAATGTAGATTTCTTAAAGCATCAAATTTGTATGTAAGGTTCAATAAGTACAAATTTCAATTTGTACCAACTTTGCATATATATATACACAACTTTTATTAGACCTTTCATACAAACAACCTACATTGTAATGTAATGTGAAATTTATGTTTTTATTGTAAGTATAAATTCTTGTTGTAAGAGAAACAAAATATTTTTATATAGAAATTTAATTATTATTATTTAAATTAGGTGCAATAAATTAATGTATTTTAATTATATACGAATATATTACCTATAATTGGTTATAAAGACATTTTTTATTTTGAATTCCCCTAGTAAATATTATATAGTGCTTTCTAAAATTCATTATGTTATGATCAACTATAATACCGCAATTAAAAATTTAATGCGTCTTTACACAACTGCTTACATACTAGCAACCTCGTTTACATTATTTCTTTGTGTGTTCTCTTTCTCGAGATGTTGTATCGGTAAGTTCGTGTTATGGTATGATTGGCCAGGCAAATTGTATGCAACTATACAGAGACGCTTTTATCTTCCCACTTACTAGAGGAGTCGTACCTGTGAACGGCCATTAACGAAATCATGCACGTTCACTCTAGGATCTAGTGTCTAGATAATAACTTATAATTTATATAGTAAATTATCAAGGCGCTCGTTCTGTAGGTTGATTCGGTTTTTAAAACCTATGTTCAAATCCGAATCAACCTACAGACCGAGCGCCTAGTATCTACACATACATATGTTAATCTAAATAGTTTTTAATACAACCAAGTTTTTGCGGTGAATGCACTATAATTATCTTTAATAAGATAGGTTAATTAATGAAGTGCCGATTTGTGACTGGTGATTAACGCAGAGTTGTGTACTAACAAACTTTACAATTATTACGTAGTTACGTAGTAATAATAGACTATTAGTGAAGTTTAACTATTTTTAATAATAGTTAAAACTAAATAAATATAATATAATCGCAATTAAATTATTGCTACTACATTATTTAAAGTATGAAATAAAATTCAACATACTTCCCATGTTTAAATAATAATATTTTACTGCATAAACGCGTTAAATTACTAATATTATCAGGTACGTTTTTAAATTCACTGGCAATTTCCATCACCAATACCTAAGGCCAACTTCATTTCAAGTGAATATGTTTCATCTTTTCTACCGAATTCTCGATTTTTATCAAAATCATTATCGACACAATCTTCAAAAACGTCATCTCCCGAGACGTTCAAACAATCGTTTCCTTTATCAACCGATTCATTTTCTTTGGAATCGCATTTATTAGACTTATCGACTCCAAGAATCGATTCATTACTGATACATATGCCTGAGTCATTGCCGTCACATCTCATTACCACTTCATCTTCGTTGATTGTTATCAATTTTGCATCTTCATTTATTTTGTTGGCGGCGTCTTCAGTCAAAGTATCTTCAAAAGAAGTATCGTGACTTGGTACGAGGGTAGCCTCGTTTTCATCTATGATAGAACCTGGCGGAGACGGGACGTAACGAACGAATTCACCAGCCCGCCATCTTTGTTCAGCTACCTCCATATGTACTTCCAATATACGAGATACTTCTGGTAACTAAAGTAAACAACAATTATGATATAAATATGAGATAGATGATTAAAAAGCAATGTTGAACATAGTTATTTGTTACTTGTAACTTTGATTTTAAATATTTTGCCCTACAATCACATATTATTACAGGCAATAAAAGATATAGGTAAATATTACGAAAAACTTCCTTTTGCATTTTACTTACCTGTTCAATATTTAAATAAATTTCTCTTTAAATGATTGCTTTAATAATAAGCCCGCCTCATCATCATCAAGCCCGATTTCATGTCTTTTCTTCGCTGTTTATTAGCTTTTAATTACAAATTAAGTATTATAAATCTATATATGGGACAGATTATATAGGATCAATAGAACCAATTGAAATTTGAAATTAAATGGTGCGCATAAAAAATACCATGGTCATAACGTTACGCTGTCATTTCCGTGGTTCTTTTCAAGTAGCATTTAAGCCATACTTCATTTATTTCGAAAACGGTAAATAAAGCAAATGTAGATTTTTATTATAATATGTTTCTACTCAGGTAGGCAAGATTTTCTCATCTAATACTTACAGTGTATTCATTCTCCAAATGTCCAGATATGTGCTCTATGATAGCATTAGTCTTGTTATCTATCTTCCCTGCGTGGCTGTTTAGCACATCGAACTGTCGATACATCTCCCGTTCTTCGTACTGCAGCGTCCGCTCTAAGATCTCAGTAGCAACGGAGTCTTCGACCCGAGCATTTTGTCTTGGATCAGAATAGTTCACTCCTAGAACTTAAAACATTTGTGTCAAGAAATCTTCGTTGTATATACAGTTCTTATCTCTACCAAATCCATAGCTGTACTATTTCATATTACTTACGGTTACTGTTGCTCTATGTTTCTATTGCTCTTATTCTTTTAACTAATATTATTCAGTTTACTCTCATACCTAATATACTTAAAGTTAGACCCAACATAGTATTCTCTAAAAATATTTATTTATCAAACACATTTATCAGATGTTACCTTGAGAAGGGTACCTATCGTCTTCATACGAATTGATGGTGTTGATTATAGACCTCTTGGCTTCACTTCGTTCTACGTCCATTAATGACGAACGTGACGGTAGACATAAATCGTTGTTTACAGCTTCTATAACATTTTAATATTATTAAGTTTATTATAATTGGCTTTGCTCTCGACATACTTTTATGTTTAATACGACCAACGAGAATATGTAACGGACTTGTTAATTTTATCTTAATAATTCAATAATATGGATCTTAAAATATATCTCAAAATGTGTAGGTTAAGCTGTGATACAAAAATCATACCAGTTTTTTCAAATCTTTCGGTCTCAGTATTTTTCATTAACGTGTTTGCATTAACTTCTACAATAATATCTTTTTTGGAATGCCCATCTACGTTCTCATTGTTGGCTTTATTTGTTGTATTTAGATCATTGGCGCATTGTTTTACAGTATTAAACTCACGGTTGTTGAATTGTGTACTAGTAGTTCCATTATCTTTTACTGTTGTTCCATTTGCATTATCCTTAACTGTTTCAGTTAACTTTTCTTTATGTTTCAAGTTTTTCTTGATTTTACTTGATGCAGTACTTGGTTTGTATGATGTATTGTTGATATTATGTACTGTTAATTCAATTTCCTCCTCGCTAGTTCCCTCGCTTAATGTATGTATTGATTCTGTATCTGCAGTAGATGCTAAAATAAAAGATATGTTTAAAAATGTGCTCTTTTCGTACTATTTCGTTTTATATAGCCATGAAGAATACCTGCCTATATTTAACAATGTACAATACGAATTAGAAATGCTGATTATAACGCAACGATTAATCACTTGTAGAATACATTAAATGTTAAAATATACTTTAAAGTAGCTTATATCTCATCAACAACTACATATTGTCAAAATAATCATAAAATTAGATACACACATGCTATTACTTCCTCGCCAATTTCATATTGTATCTCTGTACTGAGCGCTTGATTGTCTACATACTGATACAGTATCGCTCCAGGAACATGTGTCAGCTTTACTTTACTCTCATCTAAAAATAAAAAATATAGATGTAGGTACATACAGATCTTATTCAGTTAAACAACACCTCTACACTATATTATATTTTTTTATAAAGGATTGCTTAAACGCGACAATAGTACAATTAGGCATCAATATAGAAAAATAACTGCATAGTTAGTATACACTCTCTATTAGGTACTTACTAGTGTATTCTTTTTCATTTAATTTTTAACACCCGAGATAAATTTCGCAAAAAATATACAAGTACCTACAAACTTTGATTTGACAGTTTTTGACTAATACTAATTTAAGTAATATTTTCTAAGATACTATAAACATTAGCATAATACCCATTAAATATTTACCAGGCTTTTCGCCACCAGTAAGCTGGCTAAAGGCAATTTTATCGAATGCGTTATTATGTCTATAGGTCGTATATTCAGTCTTCTCTTTAATTTCATGAGCCGACAATCGTTCTTCTGCCTTATAGAATACATCCATTGTCTTCTTATCATATAGTTTCTAAAAATGTTACAACAACAGTGATAATTGAAATTAATGTATAAAAAATACGATCTAACAACATCTACCACACCCACACCATAACACCTAAAAATTAGTTATAGGTATAACTAATTTTTAGGTGTTATTTCGGAATTCTAATACAATAAATGTTATTGTCTATAGTATGATTTTTTTATGACGTACTAGCTACTTTAGATAATTAATAAATATTTTATTGCAATTAAAGTAGTTCAACGAAATCATCTTAATCTTCATCATTATTTATAAGTTTTACAAGACACACAAATATTGTATTAGAATAATATTAACCAACAGTCTACATACCATTGGATCAACAGCTGGCTCTCCCCTATCAATTCTGGCTTGGCGCTCCTCCTGTTCTCTTTCCAGTTCTGCAAATATCTCTAAATCTTCGTTACTGGGCTTCAAGTCGTCATCATCGATTTCATCGGAGTTCAGTTGTTGTATATAGTTTATAAGAGCAACTCCGTCTCCTTCATTGTTTTGTACTATTAAAACACAAATTTTATTAAGAGTAGCCTCTTGATTTATCACACATTTCTTATGTTAAGACAGTCGATATTAGCAAACTTATCAGCAATAGTACTAGTATATTTAATGTTGAGTTTAATTAATATATCTGTTATTTTAAAAATCAAATAACTTTATCGACTTCTTTCATTTTATTAAAAATTTATGTACTACCACGTAACCTAGCTATATATATATATTCTATATTACACCGCAATGTTCCTAGAAGTGTTATATAAAAAAATATTTTGTATGCCAACAAATGAATGAACAGACCTGTTCGCCGGGCATCAGGAGCTTCTAATTTAGAGCAACTCGATTTACTTTCAATTTCTTGTTTTTTATCATAAATCTCTTTAACTTCATCATTACTTACTTTATCGCCATTCGTAAGTGTTACTTCTGTATTAGAAATATCATGTTTAATTTTTTGAACCTCTATTATGGACACTTTTTTCAGTGGCTTTATGTCTATATCCTTTGATTCGATTTCTTCATTTATAGTGTTTGTAATGAGTTTATTATCTTGTTTTGTCTCCCCTTCCCTCGATTTTTCGGTGTCAATAATCTCTATCATAGGTCTTTTAAAGACGCTGGATGCTGTATCTTCTTTACCTATCTCTGTTACTATAACTTTACTTTTAGACTGTTTTGATTCTGTAATTTATAAATTACAAACAGCAATTTTATTCGAATTTTTAAAATTCCGTATTTATTTACATACATTTATTTATTTACATTGGTTTACTTATAAGAAATTTCATATATAGAATAATAGGTAAGTTTACCTTACCCTTAACGTGGCTTACCTTTCAAAATCTCAGTTACTCTCTGTCTGTCGTTATGTGGAGTTTGATCAAATAATAACTTGTCAATTGCTTGAAATTCAGAAGCAAAGTTACTGCAATTTAATGTTTTAATTTTAATATAAATATTATACATAAAATTCTCGTGTCACAATGTTAGTTACCATACTCCTCTGAAACTTTTTATGAAATATTATATGCATATTCAGTAGGTCTGAGATTCGGCTACTACCTATTTTTAACACTCCAAACTTTATTCTCCTATCCTATATTTTAATTTATATGGCAAAACAACGTTTTCGGGGTCAACTAGTAATATTCTAATATTTTTTTGTTAAAATGTTATTTCATAGAAAGTTACTACTTTCTATGAAATAACATTTTAAGAATTTTCATTAATTTCAATTTCTCACTTACTCGCCACTTTTGCCTTCCTTATGATTTCCTCTATATCCATACCAGTAATCCTCAGCAGGCTGGGATTCTGGCTGATCTTTTATTTCCTGAACTAAGCGCCTACCAGATTCCAGCTGGGACCATTCTATTACACCTGTCGATGTTTCTATGAAAATATAAACCCAACATATTTATCAAGTATTAGATTTATACAAACGATTTATACGATATATTGTCAACAACAAAGGTGGAACTGCAAAAACCTTGAAAACCGCTAGCGTATTTTACAATTAGACTGCATTACATTGTACTATACTTACAGTTAAATTACAGCAATACCAATTTTACTAAAAAATGAAAATGAACTTTTTGTAAAATATGAACAGTAAGACTTAGAGGAATAATAATAAGGAAATATATAATTTTCTTATTTTAATAATCAAAAACTATACCATCCTTCTTGCCATCATCTTCATCGCTGCTTTCTTCGCTTGTAGTATCTTCTTCCTCAGAACCAGTAAGCATGTCAACAGCTACTCCATCCTTGGTCTTCACCTCTACGGGTCCATATTTATCTTCTAAAGTCAAAGGTTCTTCTATTTCTTTAGTTAAATTGGTTTCTGTTAAATTCTCTACATTAGTTTCTTGTGTTAAATCTTCTTCCTATAAATATATAACATATTTCTTGAAATTACGCATTCCGAGAAAAAAGGTCGTTCCTATGTTATGTTATTATTAGTATTATTATTATTATTATTATAGTTTTTGTCTGTTTATTAGTCTAATTTATCAAGAAACTGATATCACATTAAATCATTAATACAATAATTACATTAAGCAATTTGTAGATTAGTAAACCAAGAAACATTAAATTACATACAATATTTAATATTTCTTTATAAAACATATCATAATTTTCTATATTTCAGCTAACCTTAGACGGAAGACCTAATTTCTCTCTCTCTTCCTTTTCTTTTGCTTCTCTTGCTGCTTTCTTCTCATCTCTCATACGTATAAGGTAACGGACGCTTTGCATTACTTTCTCTTGATCTCGTGCTATCCAACTGTAAAAAAAAATTATTCTGATATATTTTCTGTGTATTAATTTATAACATTGAATGTGGTTTTTATATACCAAAATTTTTTTGTTTTAATTATCTATTATATAATATATTTTTTTGGTTATCGATACATACAATGCCTCGGCAGAAACAAGCGCAACTGTGAATTAATTTGTTTACTACTTGTGTTCTATAATACTTAGCAAAAAAAATCAAGATAAAGAAAGCTAGTTTTCAGCATAGCCAGTCATGGCCACGCGGATGAAGCTGTATAATACATATTGTCCAAACCGTTTCCTCTCTGCAATCTCTTCCTGCACACCGCCACGTTTCCATGCCTCCGCGCAGGCTCTGTCCCGAGGAAATACTGGTCTATTATCAAGATTCTGTAGGTCTTTGATACGCAGTGTCAGAGTTTTGCGGTATGCAGGAATGTTGCGCACTACTGGATTGCCGGTTAACACCAAAACTGAAAAATCAAAAAACTACAGTAACAAAGAACAACGAAATGACCAGCTTAAAATTAAATACTTCCCATTGCATAATAAATATTTGCAATAATCTAGTATTTTTTCTAGATGTTACCCAAGTTTCCTACAGAAAATGTAATAAAAAATTTTGCACCTTTCAATGTAGCCATATCCGCCAATACATCTACAATTAGTGGATCTTCGATTCTGTTGTACGACAGATCTAATACGGAGAGATTATTGCATGTCCTCAAGTGCTGGAGATCATCTGAAACATAGAGGTGAGTAATGTTCAACACTAATGTTTATATGAAAATTACATGAGCAATTTACTTTGTGGTCTGTGAAGTAGGAAACAGCAAGATTAATCTAAGTATTTAAAAAAATACAGCTATAAAAAAAAATAATAGTAAGATGCTCCACTTAGATATTTAATCTACTCGGCCAATTTTTGTGACCCCAAAAAACGTATGCTACGAAACTTATTTCAAAGGATTATTACAATAGTATTCGCAACTAGCATATTTTAGATCTACCACAAGATATTTTAGTTGTTTAACTGACAGTTTAAGGTAACTATGAATGCTATGAGCTATGACACCAAAGCTACATATACCTACTAGAAATTCGAAATTTTCCTTTAGTTATTTAAGTACATTTTAAAATATTTTTAAGTACTTCCTTTAAATACAACTTACCAACAGAAGTCAACATATTATGAGCAATGCTCAAAGTATGCAAGTCAGGGACCACGCCTAAATTTTCGATCCTTGGAATAAAATTATGATCTAAATTCAATGTATCCAGTTTAGGGCATCCTTGGAGATTCTCTATCTTCCTCACAACGTTGTAATGTAAATAGAGACACTTTAGTTCTGCGAGAGTGTCTAGACCTTCGATTCTTTGGATCCCATTATTTTCGAGGAATATACATTTAAGTCCTGTATACTCTTCGAGATTTTCTATTTTGGCGAAACCCTACAGGAATATGTAAAAAATCAGACATTATATCAGAACACATCTCCAAGGTTTTTCTTAATGGCTGATTACCGAATGGTGCACTCGCAAATCTAACAATATACACTGAGTACATACATACACTGACGGGGCACCAGTAGATAATGATAGGATGAGCATGTAAAGTTATGTCAATTAATCCTTCATGGCGAATTAACTAGGAATCAATCACAATGCGTTTCAGGGTGAAACGCGTGGAGATCGACCTGACATGATAAATTGCTAGATAGGCGCACTAGTTCCTATTATTAGCAATCCTATATATAATTAACTGTTCGTATAAAATAAAATTTATTATTATTATAACCTTTGGAAAGAATCGTTAAGTTTTAAATGACTCATTTATTCCTGTATTAGAGAAACTCACCTTAAAATGCAAATATAGTATGTCATTCAAATATGGAGTGCAGTATAATTTATGTTGTCTACAGTGGTTCTTTATAAACTCTTTAGTCATCCTCGGGCCCTTGTTCATCTCTTCCATCTCTTTTTCCAACTTTAATTGAAACTCGCGCTGCCTCTGCTTCTCTTTCTCTTTCTCTTCTTCTTGCTTTTTCTTTCTTTCTTCTTCAGGATTTGTGGTCACTATAATTGACAATAAAATTATATTATTTTATTACTACAAAGTATTCTTTTGTAGTTGGAGAGTCAATTCTGTGCTATGAGGTACATCATATTAATGACAGTACTCACTTACATCGAGTATTGAACCAATTTTTTTTAAAAGGACGATTGTAGTCTGTTAACAATATGTACAAAAATAATATTATATTTTGAAGGATTTTATTTATAGATAAAGAATTAGGAAATAGAGTTTAGGAGTTATACATGTGTTTACAGAAAGAAATGTATTAGAGCATGTATGTATTGCTTAAGCTGTGTAATTTAGTACTAAACATCGATGTGTAAATAGTCCTGAGTTATAATTGTAATATATTTAATGTTAATGAACCCACTAGTAGAGAAATAAATCACATGTAAAAGCACTAAATTAATAAATATAAATTTACCTTTGAAAGTATTGGTGATATTATTTTCTGAAATCGTTGTACATTTAGGTTCGTCAGCTGATGTATTATTTTCATGTTTTCGTACATTACCTTTAGCTTCTATATCTATTTCAACAGATGATAATTCACGGACTTTACACGTGTTATTGTTTAAAACTTTCTTTCTAGATTCCTCTCTTCTCAATAAATTGTTTGCTAATCTAAGAACTTCCTTATTGTCCTTCATTTTGTCTTTTATATCAAAAAGCAAATCATTTATTCTCTTGTTTCTCTCTAATTCCTGTTTCTTAAACTCGTCCAGCTTCTTATTTCTATCATCTTTATATTGTAAATCAATATCCCATAATTCTTGTCGTATTATTACATTCGATTTATCTCTTGTTTCTGCTTGTTTATTATCGTCAACTATAGATGTATTTTTGCTGTTGTCATTGGAATCTACCAGGGGAAGTTCAGCGGTTGCTTCTTTTACTGGATGTAAAATACCATGTGATTTTTGCAATATATCATCAACTTCTTTAATAAATACTTTACATTCATTATTTCTTAATTCATAATTGACTTTACTTTTGTTAATTCTATCTTCATGGCATTTTAATTCAACATTTAATTTTTTTATAGAAGTATTTATATCATCTATGTGTGAATCAGAAACAATGGCATTTTTAATTTTCTTATCGTCTTGTATATCGACTATATCTTTAAAAAGAAATTCAGTTTCATTGTAAGTTGGTTTCTTTGTTTTTATACTATCTATTGCTTTTCTTTGTATTTCACCTTCTTCTTTAATTTTTTGATAAGCAATATTTGATTTCCGTGAATCTTCCAAAGCTTCATTTACATCGTTTAATAATTCATTCATACTATTTAATTTGTTGGTTATATCTTCACGAATTAATGTGCTTAAATTTTCAGCGCCTTCTACGATATTACGTGCTAGGTTCTTCATTTCATTGTATTCCAGTTGTTTATTATCTTTGTTGCCATTATCAGTTATTTCAAATATATTAGATAAGGCATTGTGTAGAGTTTCTTCCATTCTTTCATCAAATTTCTGGGTACATTCATTTATTTTATCTGTGTTGCTATTTATATCTATTGGCATCGTAACATCTTCTACTATTTTTTCTTTTTCTTCTATTTCATTTTTAAATTCACTTGTATTATTTCGTGTTACTTCAGGACCATTGTTTAAAATAGAGTTAATATGGCGTAAAGTCTTCTCAGTGTCTTTTAATCTTGCTTCAAAGCTCTTTGGAAAGACCTCTTCTACGTCATATATTTCTTTTTTTTTCTTTTTTTTCTCATGTTCCTGTTCTTCTGTACCGCCACTAAAACTGGAAATAACGGGATTACCTATTAAAGGTATATTCATTGCTACATTTACGGAATAATTTTCTTTAATTTCATCAAAAGCTGATTTTCTTATTTGACCTTTGATAAAATGTACAGAAGATTCTTTTAAAACAATATCGTGATTTGTTATTTGATTTTCCTCTATTTCATTTGTCATCTCTGAATTGTCGTATTTGTCAGCTAACTTCGAAAGCATTTCTTTTGTTTCTTGATATCTAGTCTCATATGATTTATTTGTGTATTGACTGACTACCTTCTCTATTGCCTGGAATTCATCATCGGTATAATCATAATCATTATTATCAGATTCATCGTGTGTTATCTCTATATTTTTAGAATCTATATTTTTGTAATTATCAACAGATTCTATTAACGCTTGCATATTTTCATAATTTATTTTGTTTAAAATTTCTTTATTACCGTCAGCTGAAACCATTTCATCTGCAATATTTCTGTATGTTGGTATATTAATCTGATCCAGAGGTATAGCAATATCATTACGATCTAAAGACTTTCTGATAATTTGTATTTGTCTTGCTTTCTCAGTTATTATAGGATTGCTTTTTAGCATGTCTATTATCTCATCTGAAGTGAATGGCTTGTTCGACTCCTTTACTTCACTAAATGGTTGACCTGTCATTACCTCATATTCTGATTTTATTTCTCCACAACATGAAGCTGCTATGTAAGGTCTATCTTCTATGTCCTCCAATAGTTTCAATTCATTTTCAATCAGTTTATCTATTTGTTCATCGGAAAACTTAGCGTCTTTAAAAAAGTTTTTCAATTCTGTTCGTTTTATTTGCATATATTCCGAAGTAGTCCCCGAAGCATCGGAGATACTCATATTGTTTTATCACTGTGTATTTTCACTTCTTAAGAAAATTATATGTATCTCTGTTATGTTAGATACGGATCGAAATTGTATTTGCGTATTACCATGGCTACCATGCTATCGTCATTTTGTTTAATCGAAATTCAAATTACGGATTTATTTATTTGGTGGCAACTTTCATTGTATCATTGTTTCACCCTCGCGTAATTTGATGACCATACTTAGGTACCTGCATCTGAAGGTAGGTATAGCTAAGTACCTACCTCTAGATATTGAAAAAGATTATTATCTATGTACAGATAAGGTAATACTAGTAAAAATAGTATATAAAGATAATATTACATTTAGAATCTCAAGATATTGATTGGATTTATTAATGTATAGTTACAGCTGTATTCCAGAAACCTAGATTAATTTTATTACGCAATTGTGTATGTATTTAATTGTATGTTTAAAAATATCCAACGGCGCAGATTCGAAAATCCGCAAGAGTTCAATTTATAGATTAAGATTAGCATATGTCTATCCTCCTGATGAAGCCTACCATCACGGCACGTAAGAATCCGTTCAACCATTTAAGTGTAAAATGGTAACAAACAGAGGTACAGACTGTGTGTTTTGTTATACATAGTAACTTAGCATTGTGTAAACAAACACAACAGACAGACGAATAAAATCTCTGCACATAAAACTATATTTTTCCACTGTCGATAGTGTGCAATGCCTTTGATTATATCATTAGTCGTGAAGGATTATTATTATGATTTCAATATTTTTATGCTTTGACATATTTTTTAATAGTGTTATTTTTGGGATTATGCCAAATGCATAAATGAAGAGTATGCGTTACAGTATCATTAAAAAATGATATATATATATTTTATTTTATTATGTGAAGAAATAAAATAATAATAATCAATCTAAAATCACTCATAACTAGCAAAATCATATTTTTTACTTTGAGAACATTTAGCACTAATCACAAATTTAAATATAGTAACACTAGTCGGGTATTTTGACATTTGGCTGAAATGAAATTTCCAGGACCGTTAAAATATTTAATAAAAAAAATATTTTGACATTTCATATTATAGCGGCTAACTCATTCTATATTTTATTTACATTATTATTGTTCTTTGCCATTGAAATATACTTTCAGTGAATTGAAATAAAAATATTTTATTACTAGTAATTATAATTGTGCATGCAGTAAAACCACTATCTCAATAAAACTTTTAATAAATTTTTCAATGCCCAACATTTATATTCTATAAATGATAGTATGGCAGATGAGCGTAATTTTCGCTCTTCCTATTATGAAAAAGTAGGATGCCGGGGTGTAGAAGAGAAAAAATCTTTGGAAATACTCATGAAGGAGAAACCTTGGGATAGAGTTAAGTTGAAACAGTTTTGTCTACGATTTTCTGTTCCAGCGGCTTACAGACAATTAGTATGGAAAGTGTTACTTGGTATGTATTTTCGTCAGAATTGACAATAAACAATAAATATATTGTGCTTGCAGCTATAAAATAAATATGGAAATGAAATACCTGTAGAACAATGATGTCATTATATTCTTTAAAAAAATCATTTGAAGATTCTCCATAATAATTAGATGTATTGAAGGAATAGAATTTTCATTGACAAAAAACAAAATCATCCTATTAGAATTGTCTTTGTATGAAATACTCTTGTATTTCTAATTATTATATTTAACAATTTTGTTTTATGTACATGTCAGGTAATATATATATATATACATATATCAGAACACATACTTAACTTTATTTTTAGATTTCCATAAATTTATTTGTTATTTATTAATTATGAATAATGAAGTAAAGGTACCTTTTAATATTCAATTTGTATGGCCATAGATATCCTGCCAGTGTATCCAGACTCACATCTGTTTGTAACAAAGCAACGGACAGAGCAATATGATGATTTATTGTATGCGGTGGAAATGCTAAGACTAGTTGAGATGGATGCTCCCCGCAGCAAAATCCTATTTGAAATGTGGCTACTGGAGAATGAGGAAAGAAAACCACCAATATTTCCAGAAACAAACTTCTCTGTAACTATTGTTTTACTAATTAATCTATAGCTTTGCATGTTTAAATTTGAACTTATACATTGTATTTTATATGTTTGTAAGTCTAATAAAAATTGAGAATCTTTTATATTGCAATTCTTATATATCAATTTATTAAGAATTAAAATGTGATGATCACTGACAGGTTGCTAATCAGTCATTATTTCCACTAGCCATGTTGAAAGAACTATACCTACATAGGTGTAAAAAATGTACATAGTAAATAAATATAACTATGTACATATTTTTTTCCAGTCTGCTGACACATTTATACCTATAGCAGAGACCTTACTAGAGTTGTATGCAGAAGAAGTAGATATTTACTGGATAACAAAGAGCCTGACAGATGTAGTCAGAAACATGCAAAAGGACTTGTGTAAACTTAAGGAAGCATTCCTAACTATGTTGGAGAAAGAAGATGATGAGCTTTATAAGTAGGTGTTCATTCTATTTTTATATGTGTATGTAATAAATATTATATTAACTCTCTTGAATAATTGTTCGCTAGTTTTGTTACATTTTAATAATATTTTTAGTATTCCTCATTATTAACAATTTTCAATACAGTACATGGATGTACTGTATTGAAAATTGTTAAGTTACAAATATTCTTTTTCAGCCATCTCTTAGACATTAGTGCTCTGGAAGTATTACCATTAACAAAGTGGTTCAATTGCTGTTTTGCTGGAGTTTTAGATGATACTTCTTTAACAAAGTGAGTATTATTAACTTACTTATCAAGTAACCATTAAATAAAAAAGTAAGAGTTTAAGTGATGACATTTATTTTCAGAATATGGGACAAAATTTGTAGTGGTGCTCCAAAAATTTTATCATTTGTTGCTGTTATGTTAGTAATAACTTTGAGACGAAACATATTGAAGGCGAAAAACCCAGATGAAGTTCTCAAATGTGTTTCTGAGGTATACATATTTTTATTTATATTTGTTTATAAGTTATTTATTTCTAACAAATTATTCATATTTTGTCACTATTGTAATTTCATCATTATGCAATATTAGAATTTAAAAAATATATAGTACATATATTGTATTGTCCTAAGTTGTACAAACAACTAAAAAATTGTAAATCTTGATTTACAGATTCCAGAACAATGTGAAGAAGTTGTTGCTAACAAAGCGATTGATCTTTGGCAATATTACGGTGCTCAACCACAAAATGATCAGTTAGCAAAGAAATGATGTATGACCTTCTAATGGGTTTATCTCATTAGAAGTAAAAGAAAGTTATAATTAATATGGACATTGGTGTTTCAAAATTTAAAATAAAAAAATAATATAAAAGAATATATGTGCTTTGAGTACTTATAGTAAATAATATATTAAAAATACTTTATTAATATTTGGTCTAGAAATTTGGCTTTAAAATTATGGAAAATATAACCATGTACTTCTAAATATTATTATTAAATAAAAACAAAGTAATGAAATTTGTTTTAATTTTTTATACACCCTTCGAACTTTTTGACACAGATCTGGGGTGCACAGAAAGATTTTGTGTCAAAAAGATTTGAAACCGTATTACCGCCTTGTCACAGATCTGTGTTCGAAAAATACCGTGACTTCTTTTTAACTAATTTTATCCTTATTTAAAACAAAGGGAGATTAAAAGGCATTTGAGAAAATACAACAGTGCGCGCATACTATCTCTTCACTTTCGGTCTCTGCGACAGACGAGTCTATATTGATGTAGCAACAGATTGATACGTAGTGATCAAGGAACATAATGTAGTGGTAGTAACATTTTTTAAGTTGTTAACATTATCGAGCGAATTAAATAGAATACTTTATTTTAAAACATTGTTGGTTTTGACTTGATGTTTAAATCATTTGTCAATCATTTGTAATTATTTATTAACCGAGTCGAACGACTCACAATTGAAGCCAAATATGATCTGTGGCCGTTTGTCTCTCTACATTATAATAATCTGTGGTTCTGACACTGGTAACATTTACACTCGCCATTTTGCAAGAATGTCAGCCAAATCATCAGCTCGCGCTTTTAGATAGGGTTTATGTTTTTTTACGTAAAGTGTTAATGATTTTAATTTGAGACCGACAATTTAACATTTTATATAAAAAAATGGACCGTTTTATAAGTATGTGGAAGGTGCGGGAATTGGCGGACAAAGTGTAAGTTGTATCTAATTTATACTTCTTTTTTATGCAAATTGCATCCATCTGTCTTGAAAATATGGTGTTTTACTGTATTACCACGAATGTAATAGTAATATAAACAAATTGCGAACCTTGTAGTTATTTGCTGCTATCATTATTTTCAAACATTTGAGTCTACCTAAAAAAAAACTAGTTACACCAGTTTTAGAATACATTCCAAAAATAGTCTATAAGGTACTTAGTGAATTGAAAAATAAAACCAATATTATACTATAAGAGCTGCCAGTAAATTAGCTATTCATAAACTTCCTTAAAATTGTACAAATTCAATCTACAAGTGTGTATTTGTACAATTATTCAGAAAACAATCTGCAATAGTAAGAAAATCAGTAAATAATGAATCGTATATGTAAATGTCTTTAAGGCATGTAATCTTATTGTTTGTTGTTATACATGTAATGGTATTTATTTGCTTTTTTCTGAGATAGTCTTTACAAATGGAAATACTGTCAATTTATTTACTTGTGTATTAAACAGTATTGGTATATTTAGTAATGTGCATTACACTCCAATGGCATGTTTAATTTGTTATAACTACAGTAACTACAATACAGTTAATGTATACAATCTGGTAGAACTATCTAGTATGTTGAGCAATTCCAGCAAATGTATAGGTGAGGTCCTTTTCCTAATACCCTTTTTAAGCACCTACTTATGTGGTTAAGTCTAATATATAATAATTGGGAATAAACCAATGTGTATACATTATTGCAGTCATCTATGAACAAGTAATTAATAATAAGATCAGATTTATATATCAGTTTTTATTTAAAGTATGTTAAAGAGTTGATAAATAAACAGTCCTAATGTTATGTTATCTATAAAGTATGAAAAGTTCTATGAATCAACAATTATCTTATAAATACTTTAAGTAAGTTTTATAGATAATCTCCTATACAAATAATTTATAATGTATTAATTAATTTACATAATGTTAAATAACACACATTGAGATGCTTAACATTATAAATAGATTTTATTCTGTTTACATGTTGCTTCCCCTATTTTCATCTTTATAATATACTAACTGAGCACACAACTTCATAACCATATATGAAGCTGTGTAATACCTTTTTTGTTAGTGCTCTAAT
This sequence comes from Achroia grisella, assembly GCF_030625045.1. Taxonomy (NCBI): domain Eukaryota; kingdom Metazoa; phylum Arthropoda; class Insecta; order Lepidoptera; family Pyralidae; genus Achroia; species Achroia grisella. The sequence continues at coordinate 454,064 of NW_026712658.1, forward strand.
TGGAATAAACCACATTCAACTTAATTAAGCCATTTCTGATAGCACACATGAAGACAGACAAATATTCTAAGAATCATTGCATTGTGTTATAATTGTAATGTAAAATTTTAAAGTCCCTAATATTAGTTTTTTATATATAGGTTAGGTATTTCATGTATTGACATCAATCAGTTGCATTTTTAGTATATGTATAGATTAGTGAGGAGTAAATATTTTATAATTCTTGTGTCATACAGCTACACCTTTTACAGTCATATTCCATTTAGAAGATAAGGCTACCTGAATACTTCCACCATAATAACATTACCTTTCTTCATCTCACACTTAGATAAACATATAATGATTTTTACTTACAATAGTCTACATAGATTCATATATGTAACTGCACAAGAAATAGAAATTGTTATGTTCCATACTTTTTGCCATTGAGTGTGAAAATATCATCTATTATTATGATAAGCAAAACTTTGTACTCCTTTTTACGAAAATCGCGAAACTCTTATAGTTTATATAGAGAAGAAATGCAGAATAATAAATATAAAAAAAATATTAAATCAATAAAAAACTGGTACACACACTACCATGTATTTGACACACACACATACTCTTTTTTTATTATTAACATCTCTGATCAAATTGAGAATAGATTAATATTGTTTTGTCTTTAGTATTATTTGGCTATAGTGTTATTGAATATAAAACTAATTATGGATGAATTTAGACCACTAGTAAGAATTAATGAGTGTAAGCTTTTACCTTTTACTATTCAACTGATTTGGGTGCCACATCAGACAGAAGTAGATAAATATGACTCTGAAATAGTTAAATACAATTCTTTAGCTTTGATATCAGAGGTAGCTGTCAAATGTAGAGGTTAGGTTAGGTTGAGACCATTGACCTAGAGACCATTTGGTAATATTGCAAGTTGAAACATGAGTAGACCTGTTAATATAAGTAGATGATAACACAAGTTAGATCTTATATCCAACTTGTACAAGTTGGATATGAGATCTAACTTGTGTATTATATATCACATAATATCATCTGTTTTGTGTACACCACTGATAAATTACACTATCTTATCTTGTTGATTGTATAATTTATAATTCTACTTATCAATTTTGATTAAATGTCCTTGATTGTAATTTATTTATCTTGTCTATAGATATGAATCTGTTATAAAAATACTACTCACAGTCCTATTACAAAATCTCAAATGTATTTGACCTACAAAGCTAACTTGTAGCAGATATGGATAAATATTAGGTTTATCGAATTTTACGCATGACTAAGATGTTCTTGATTCTAGCCCTCGTATAAGTTTTGGCTAACAAAGTCAAGTAAATTGTTAGACTTAACAAATAATATGGCCACAGGGAAACTGATTACAATCGAGAAAATTATTTTTGAATCGTCTCTGTAAATGTGTGAACTTGTTCACAAGTTCAAGTTGATTTGTAATTAGCAATAATCTTTAATATTCACACAAACAATAGTTATTGTATTAATATTAATACTTCAAAAACTACTTGACATAAAATGCCTAAAATAGTATCCTTTATTGGATATGGATAATTCTGATCCAGTATGTAGTAGTTTTTGAAAATTTCACGTAAGTGTATGACGAACGGCACCTAAACATGGTATAGGGCTATAGATTACACGCGTAACGCAACATACAGTTAATTTTTAACACCTTAAATATCAAGCCATTATCTACTTTGCTACATGATTTGACCTTCATTTTTATAAGTCCAACGAGACAAACTTTCACTTGCAAAAATATTAAACATTGGAGATATGAATTCCTTCATTTTTTATGTTAGTTAAAAAATGTACTGCAAATAGCTTCAATTATCTTGCATAAGATTATTGCGCAATCTCCACTAACTTGTTTGCACCAGTACTATAGCTCGTTACATTAAATACAGTTCCCTAAGGGCTTTCTGTTTTCATAATCCATAATTTATATTTGAACTTATATAATATAGTTATGGAAGAGATAGTTTAGTCATAGATACGTTTGCAGGATTATAGCGTGTATATAGGTCCACTCTCTAATTAAATATATTTTAATAATTATCATTTTGTATTTTCGCTATCATTGACGTTTAACTATGTGTGAGTAAAATAAACACTACGATTTATTTCGCCCTATTTGTAGATTTGTAGAAATGAATATTTATAGGTACCAAGTAGACTTTATACAAAGTCGTCTGCGTGGTTGTTTTTCATCTATGTCAGCCGTCAAGCAGATTTCTATATTCTCGATAGGCTATCTTAAGGTTGACGAGTGAGATATGGCATGAACATTATATACTATAACTATAATATAATAATATAAGTACATAGTTAGTATTATATGGTAAGCAGGCATGCCACCTGTAGGGCCACAGTATAATTACATTAAAAAAATAATATTGTTATTCATATATTATTCATACATCGTATTTCCATTGGCAGTTGTGTACGTACTTTTTCAAATAGAAACAAATTCCACTATTAGGTTAATGACAGTATCAGCCTATTAACAATTACTGTGATCAACAGTGTGGAACCGTTTACTGTACAGGTGTAGATATAGAGTCTATAACACGGGAGCCCTGATAATCTTAATGAATTTAAATCGACAATGCTAATAACTGTGTTTTTGTTAGATCACTTGCGTTTCAGAATTCCTCTATCGACTTATATTTATAGATCAACCTAGGAGTGTACCTACAGATCTAGAGACTTGTTATTCTTATGGGTTTAAGTTTTTGGATTAAACAGATCCTATGTCAGCTCGGTGAAATAATTTATGTTCAGGCCAAATTTCATTATAATCCGTTAGTGAATAAGTAACAGACGAAGACATTTTAGTTTTTATATTAGTATATGTATTATAACATGATAATGAATACTATTTTTATACAAGGGTAAACCCAGTAAGTAGCATTAAAAATGTTTTTTTCCCTTATATTGTTATATATTTGTTTTAGGACAAATGTGGTGATGAACTACACAGAAGTAGAGGGCAAAGTACGGGAGGCGACATCCGACGAGGCTTGGGGTCCCACTGGTCAGCAGATGCAAGAGCTAGCTCTGGCCACGTTCACGTACGAACATTTCCCGGAGGTTATGTCGATGCTGTGGAGACGAATGCTGCACGATAACAGAGCGCATTGGAGGAGAACTTATAAGGTACGATTTTATTATTTGATTCTAGCGCAAGTCTGCGTCACATTTTCTCATTTCTTCAACATTTTTCGTTGTTATATTGCGTAGGTATGAATGACCCTAAATAGTAAAATAAATGGAAGTACCCATACATATTTATTTTTTTGTCGTTGGACGTATTCCGTCCCTGCTTATACTTACTCAATTGTAATCAATATGACACATACACACACACACACACACACACACAGGTCAATTCAATATGGTACATTTACATTTGTGTTATACATTACAATTGATATTTTTATTTCAGTGCTTACTACTACTCAGCTACCTTGTCCGCAATGGTTCGGAACGCGTAGTGACCTCGGCCCGAGAACACATCTACGATTTACGCTCGTTGGAGAACTACTCATATGTAGACGACTTGGGAAAAGATCAGGTGAGGAAAATGACAATCCAGCTGAACCCGCGACTTTGAATTGCTATTCAACCCCTTTATATGTAGGGGTTTAATCCGCTGTATCAATATTGTGAAATATCTATATAATTGGTAAAAAGGTAAAAGGCTCACAATATGTCACCAGCACAAATTTACCAAAATTAGAAGACATAAATCACACTGTTTGTAAATATAAAATATTAGTTAAAACGTCTTCTAATTATAATATAACGTCTTAAATTTAACATAAAGTTCCAATATTATCTGTGTATGTACTATTTAAATTTATATATTTCCCTGGACAATTCACACCAAACCATCTAGCCTCAAACTAAGCAGAATTTGCATGATGGGTACTAGACAACTGATATGAATACTTAGATATATATATATTTGAATACATAATAGACAGAAAACACCCAGATCAATACAAACAATCATACTCTCATGAATATAAATGTTTGTACCGTGCGACAAATCGAACCCGCGACCAACTGAGTTAAAGCAGTGTGCTTAAGCGCTAAACCACCGAGGCCATCATTTAATTTTTTGTTTGTGTTGTTTATATGATTCGCTGTAAAAGATAAGTGTAATGACGTAATCTTATGACTGGTAACACACATTATGGCACAAATTAATGTGTGTCTATATCCTTGGCTCAATTCTTCTACACTTTTTTTATATTATTATTATTCGCGAGTAAGAGAACGAAAACGCGTTCTCTTACTCGCGAATACGAAAGCAGTAAAAGTGAAGGGCTGTCATATAATTGCGCTCCAATTTAGTGAGAACCAATATATATCATTTACCAGAATAAGAAATCCTAGCAACCAAATTATACGGCCCAAACAATAATATTAAACTTTATTACATTATTATATGATGATCATATAGAAAAGATTGGATTTAATTCATAAATGACAAATTAATTTATACGATATATACTCTATTATTTAAATGTAATGGTTAAGTCAATTAATGAGATACTGTATCTCTCCAGGGCATAAATGTTAGACACAAAGTTCGAGAACTAATAGATTTCATACAAGACGATGAGAAACTTCGTGAGGAGAGAAAAAAAGCGAAGAAAAACAAGGACAAATATATAGGTAAGTGTATATATGTTTGTCTGTGTATACCTTATTAAATATTTATAAAGGTATATAATTTAAATACATATGTTCATAACGATGAAATATGTGTGAATAATAATACTATAATAATATTATAAATAACAAAGTGTAGATAGTAGATGTAGTCTATCTGTTTGTTACATTTTAACGATTGATCTATTTAGGCCAAAAGATTCTAATGAAAATTGACTACAATATTACTTTCTATGAAATTAATTTTAATTTAATGTTCAATTTTAATATGCAGGTATGTCGTCTGATGCGGCCGTGATGGGAATGAGGAGCGGTTCTGGGGGCTGGGGCGAGTATAGCGATCGCAGTAGCAATTGGGGTGAGTCTATCTATCTGTACAGAATTTCTATGTATGATGTATTTAATGTCTTAAATTTTGATTAGGGTTACAATTGTTCCTTCTATTATAAACATTGCGTTATAATGGAATTTTTAGTGAAATATTAAGAACAGCTGTGTGGTTTTAGGTAAAATTAAATACCTGAAACTTATTTGCATAAAATTACTATATTATTAATTATTATTAAAATTGATATCTATATTAGTTTCATCGAAAGTACCATTTGGGAGGTGAAAATGTACTTGTCATAAATATATGATTATTATAAGACTAGTTCCAAAGTAAAACACATGAAGTGGGATGTATATTTGATAATCAGATGTATTTTTCAGACGAACCAAAGGACAGAAGAGTAGATGAAGAAGAGGAATACGACAGGGACGACTCTGATGGTGATTACAGCCATAGGAAACCGCACAAGTTAGTATTAACAATGAAATCTTAAATTGATCCATCTTGGTTTCTTTTGTTCTACAACGGCCAAATGCGATGCTAAATGCTGAAAATAGTCCAATTTACATTTACCATTGTTGTGTAACAAGATACAGAATTATACACAGGCGGGTCATTTAACATAATAATATTATTTATGAGATTCCAATATTTCAACACTATTACAGACATCTTGGTTCATGGGTCGACCTGCATTATAAAATGTGTACAATTGTAAATAACTGTGAGAATAGTTTATAAAAGATACAGTGTTAAAAATTAAAAAGTAATAAAAAACCATAAGATAAGTTCTTGACAATCGAATGTACCTAAACTAATAACCATATAGACAATGATTACGAAGGTCACGCCCACATATTTTAGAATAAATGTCTAACGGTGCCGAATATGGGACCATCCATAAATTACGGTGCACGAATTTCGTATTTTTTATTCCTGCTCCCGTCCTTGTCACATATGGAATCTTAGCCCCTTTTATGACGTTACATATTTTGAAATTTGAACTATTTTTGTCGATAATACAAATTTCTTGTTTTAGTATGTAGAACTATTAGATCATGAAATCTGACGTTACGACATTTAGGAAACTTTACATAATACAGGCAGCTGCGACCAACATCATTAGAGTTATAAAAAAAAATTGATATAATTTAAAAATATGGTGGTCCCCTTTTTTTAAGCAATATATGTCGGGGTTATGTCAATATACGAAGATTTATAATCTTATATATAAAATTCTCGTGTCACAGTTTTCGTTCCCATACTCCTCCGAAACGGCTTGACCGATTCTCATGAAATTTTGTGAGCGTATTGAGTAGGTCTGAGAATCGGCCAACATCTATTTTTCATCCCCCTAATTGTTAGGGGTAGTCCACCCCTAAATTTTTATTTTTTATTTTAAGGCAAAACAACGTTTGCCGGGACAGCTAGTTACTATATAATGCAATAGAAAAATAGGAATATACTTATTTAAATAAACTTTGAATTTTAATTTTTTTCTACCACTCATTCAGAAAGCAGACTCATCACAAGAAGAAAGAGCAAAAACATGCGTGTTATTATTACTATTATAAAATAAATGTTGTAAAAAATGTTATACTGAACATTTTTATAATTTTGTTTAAAAACATACTGACATACAGCTAAATTCACAGAAGCAAGGAAATATTTATTTGATAAACAAATCAATTGTTATCAAACAATAACAAATCAATCTTCAGAGAGAACGTGTACCGCGACGCGGAGAGTGTTGGTGGTGGTGTGGTGGCAGTGGGTGGTCGCCAGTCCCCTGAACTACCCACGGGGAAGTCGCTCAACATCAGTCTCAAGAGCCCGCCCGCCAGGAAACCCAGCACTCCGGTTAAGAAAATAGACCTTGGTATGGAATTTATTTATTTATTTAAATTAACGTCAATGACTAAACTTTCGTCGAATACATAATACGTGTTTTATTATTATAAATATAAAGTCAATTTCCAACTTCCTATTGTTGTATCAATGATAAATTTTTGCATGTAGTTGGATTATCTTGATTTGAAATGTGTCACACCATTTGTCTGTGATTGAATCCTAAACTACTGAACCGTTATTGATGAAACTTTATATGTATACCGGTATATTTTTATACCCACCTCAAAATAAATTGCTTTATTTATCGACATATTTTTTTATGATTCGACATCATACAACCCATACACAAATTTTCGCCATTCTACCCATCAACCTCTATCTTTTAATAGCGATATAAATTTATATGGCAAAACGTTTGTCTGACAAACGTTCTATATAGGTATGTATCTGAACAGAAATATTCTGATGTTTTGTAGGTGCAGCCGCGACATATGGCAAATCGTCCGGACCTACTCCCGCGCCGACCCCCACCACGGTCCAACCGCGATCCCATACCGCACAACAATCACAAGAGCTGCTCGACGATTTGTTCAAGACATGCTCTGCACCCACTACTGGCAACCTCATGCTAGAAGACGACTTTGATCCCAGGTATGTCAAGTATTTCTAACTTTTAAAATAATGGCATCATCCGATTTACTCTCCATCCAATTGAAACGGGGACACAAATTACGACGGCCTGGGCCGAAGTTCGAACCCCTATTGGTAACTTCAGACTAAAGTCGTATCTGTCAGGCAGCTGCGACCAACATCATTAGAGTTATAAAAAAAAATTGATATAATTTAATGACTGCTTTAGTCTATATTAAAAAAATACATCATTTTGGCATCACTTCAGGATCTAAAAATTTATTTTAAAAATTATACGTACCAGGTTGATAGTTATTTATATCTCTATACACATCCTAAGATTAATAGAATGTGCAAATATGGATATAGAAAGATTTGTTCAATGATACTTGACTTTATAATGTAATATTTCATCAAGAATACAATACTATATGATATGCAGTACATTATAGATATGATAACTTTAACTTAACTGATAAAAACTCGAGTGTATTATTTAACAAATAAAATTATCATTAATAAATGAAAATATTAGTTGTTTAATCTGTATGGGCTATGCCTATCAATTTATTAAGTATATGACTATACAGTAATGTATCATGTAATGCAGTTGTATAAATTTGTGGATGTTGCTAATATATAATGTAAATGTTAATACATTTCAGAGCGGAAGAACAGAAACCAGCGACGAAAGAAAATGCGGAATTTGGCGAGTTTGCGAATGCGTTTGGTGCGCCTCCCGCCAGCGGTGATGACGGCTTTGCAGACTTCACCAGCGCGTTCACTGCGGCCTCACCACCCGCACCAAATGCAACATCGCTTGCAGCACCGGCCCCAGCGCCACCACCAGGTAACACCTGTGTTCCGTAGTGCTCCGTAGCTGCCATAAATTTTAATCCTAAGTTTGTTACTCTTTCACGCAAAAAATACTGAACGGATTTTGATGAAACTTTACAGTAATAAAGCATATGCATCAGAATAATATGTGGGCTTCGTTTTTTTATTGAAATTTAACGCGGGTGAAATCTGAAAAAACCCCTATTATGTTACAGTATAATTGTAACATTAGAGTTTTTTTAATGTAATTGAAATGTCAAACAATCTGATGAAAATTGTTTCTAATAGTGTGGATAATTAATCTGCATTAAATGTATTTATTTAATCACTCTCACCTTAACCGAAACAGCTTGTACAGCAAACTTCTTGGTGGCGTGTTGTGAGTCGTGACAATTTTCCCATTTTAATAAATTTAAAACCTTTTCACGATTCTCGTAATATTTAATATAATAAAACAGAAATAGGTGACACTGAGGTGTCCACATAAACTATTTATAACAAAATCTATCTCAGTTTAGTAGATTAAGAAAAATATACAGATGAGTCTGTTTTAATTTTTTTTTTTTTTGACAAAAGGAGTTGTCATTAATTTCATTGAATCCTTTTATTTTTCATAAATATTATATGCCATAATTCTTCGCCCATCAATAACAATTGTAATAATTATGAAATGTTTGTAAGTAAGTAGTAACCTATTTTATGTACTCTAGTCACATCTGGTAAAAACTATCAATCAATAATATTGAATTATTTTAAAATTATAGCGGCCGTCAATTCACCGGCATCGAACTTAGATTTGCTGAGCGATCTGTCGGGCCCGATGCCTTCGTTTGGAATAGAGTCGCTGGGCGGACAGCTTGCAGCTACCACTCTGCAGCCGCTTCAACCCTCACTGCAACCTGCTCATCAAGGTATGTTACATAAACTACCACTATAATTTAGTCCATAAAGAAATTTGGCAATTTTTTTTTATACTACTATGGTGGCAAACAAGCATACGGCCCATCTGATGGTAAATGGTTACCGTAGCCTATGGACGCCTGAAACACCAGGGGTGTCACGTGCCCGTTGCCGACTCTTAATTTTTTTAAAAGATGGATACCTCAATTGCAAAAGATTCATTAAACTTCAATTGTGTTTGTCGCGTAACGTACTTAAAAATGAGACTTTTGTCAATAGGTGAAAACAATTTTGTATTGTTAGATATAAACAAACTGGCAAACTAATTGTATCCAATTTCATGCAATCACATTATGAAACTAATTTCATTCATAATGTAAATAAAATTTGAATAATTTCAAAATAAAATCTTCCAAGGGGAATAAGAATATTCTGTAATGCCTGTTTATAAATAAAGGCGGCAAATACCATTTTCTCATCAGATTTCTCTTACTCTGTTGTAGAGAATGAGTAGAGAAGTAGTTATAGACCTCTTTAAATGGATCATGTTCAATGTGTTTTTACTTATTCGTTTTGTTATAGCATGTTTAAAGAATGTGCTAAATGCGATAGAGTAAAAAGATATTAAGAATAGACAGTAGAGAAAGATGTCCTTTTTTGTATTGAAAGTAACATCTGTAGCTTTCGTTGAGTCCTTTTAGCTTATAAACAAGAGAAAGAGGTATTTGTATTACCTGTTTTTATATATATAATTTGATTGCATGTAGAACAAAATAATTGTCTATACTTAATTACATATAAATTTAGCCTAAATACATGTGACTGTAAGCATGAAATCATTTACTCTGTATCAATCAGTTTTGGGCACATTCAGGTATTTTTTATTTACAGGCGAGGCAAAGACCAAACTGACTTCCCCGCAAGAACACTTACAGCAAGCTATCAAGAATTTTCTAGACAGTTTACAATCAATAGAGAAGATAAAGTCTGAAAATGATGTGAATATTATTAGAACATGTTTCGAAAATCTGAAAAATTATCTCCCAGGGCCAATCACAGTGCAGAAATTGAGTGGAATTGACGAAATACTTTTTACTAACGAAGTATTGGAGTCTTATTCACTACTGCTTAGTTGTGTAATAAGGATTTTGCTGCCCCACTGGCCATTGTTCAAAGATGAACTAATAAATCTCTTTACACCAGAAGAAAGCTTCAGACTTAGTCTTGAAATATTATTGACATTATGTGGTTTTCTTAAAAATGAAAGTACATTTGTATGTAAAGCGATTACGTTTCTTTTACTACGATATGTCAAAGGCGACATTGTATTAACAGGTGTTGTGGATTCCTGTGTCGTAGAACTGCCTAATGAAAAAGATATTTATAAACATCAATTGGAATGGGAAAATTATGTACAATTATTGGTAACTCTCCCCGAGAGGGTTGCAAACAAACTTGAAACCGAAACACCTAAGGAATTCTCCCATGAAAATTATTCGTACAACCTAGTTTTCCATATTATACGTTGCATAGACTTCTTAGCAGAAAGCAGTTATGCACAACGCGCTCAATATAATATCTCTTATTTATCTCAACTGTTATCTAAAATAATAATCAACTATAACATGAATGGTAACTCTGAAGCTATTATAAAATTTATTGATGTTCTTATAACATGGACTGACGATAAAGAAATGAGTAAATTTGTGAAAAGAAAGTTAATACAAACTATATTTCATCAGTTAAATCGACAAGCTATAGATTGCCTATCTGTTATTTTATTGAAGAAATGTCCCATAGACTATCGTAGTCAAGAGCAATGCATACTAAACCTACTTGGAGATAACATAAACACAAATAAAGATTGGGCTGACATTTTAACTAACAAAGTACCTTTTTATATTAAGTACATGGACTATAATGACACAACGGTCGCAGAGAATTTGATTTACTATATATCGACTGCTAAAAATTGCGTCGATACATTATCAGAACTTATTTTAAGACTAGCATATGTGTGGTCTGACGTTCAACTGAATAATGTTGGTAATATACCAGAACATGTATATATATCTCAATTACTAATTTTAGCTGTAAAGTATCGTGTCGTTATGTCATCTTTACGAAATATAACTTGGTCTATATCCAGATTGAAAACAGTTTTGTTTAAAGGTATGTCTAAACATTTAGATGTTTTATCACAAGAATTTAGATGCATTGGCATGGCAACTATTGAAATTATATTCAAAATACTAGCAGACCTAGACACATCTGATAAGGAAGCTGCAAATAGTCTCAATTTTGATTACGATGACATGGGAGATGTTTGTAAAGGAATATATAATATACTCAAAAGAATCTCAAACAGATGTTTAATTGATGTAAAACATGAAACCGCTCAAAGACTACGAGAAATAAATGTAAAGAATATTTTCGATACAATCATTAACAAAGTTGTAGATGAAGAGTATAGACCTGTTCAGAACACAATAGTGACTTGTGCTGTTAAAAGCCCAGAACAAACTAAGGAGATAGTGAAAACTATTATATCTGTTAAATTAGATGCCCTAGAGAAAAAGAGAACTTCTGATGTAGAAGACTTAGATTCAGACGACGATCTGCAACCTTATGATATGAGCAACGACATACCAGTTTCTGCTAAAAAACAGCCAAATTATCTTAGAGACCTTCTGGAGATGTTAGTCGAAGCTAAAGATGTGGAAACCTTTGAAGCAAGTCTCATAGTTTCTGAAGATTTAGTCGCTAGACAGTTGAAGACTGAAGATTCAAAATTAGCTATAGAACTTTTGAATTTATTTGTTCATTTAGATGATAAATATAATGTTGATAACTTTGAAACAATAAAATTTAACACGACTGTTGCAATAGTCTGTAGTCAACCGAAAGTTTGCGCCGAGCAACTATGCAAAGAAATTCATACCGATGTTGGGCGTTACTCAATAGCAACAAAAATGTTTATGCTCGATGTATTATCGGAAGCTGCCAATAGAATAGCTGATGTGAGACCACATGTCGATGAGAAACCTAAGGCAAAAGTCGTTACCAAAATTGAGGATGATATGCTGGCCGAGGAAATAATACGAAAGCGATTGATCAACAAAACTAGATATTTTCACTCGAAAAGACCACATCCGTTTGCAAAAGCTAAAAGAAATGAGTTTGCTGCTGTATCCGATAGTTTTTTCTACCCTCTAGTGGGAGGATTTGGTGTCAAACAATTAACTTTAAGTCACCATAATTTGAAACAAGATGTTGATAATATTCTCTTACTAAAATATTTGTCTGTAGTTGGAAATATAGTGCTTGCATCAAAAAATTGCCCTAAATGTCCGATATATTGTTGGGAAATACTCCAAATGATGACATACATGAGATACACTCCAGATCCAAGATTACAGTCTTGTGTTATATCTATAGTGGCTTCAGTCATTTTTGCATTACCACCTTCTATATTAAAATCCGAATTTTTCGACGTGTTAATTGATTTTAGACATTGGTTCGCTGAATGTCTCAATAACGTAGACTTGACTATGAGATTGGGCGGACCGAAGTCAGAAACAGCGATCTTTGCCGGACAAGTCCTATGGTTGTTAGAAAAAAGTTTAATGGACACAGATGAATAAAATTCATAAAAGAAATACATTAAAAGATGCGGAAAAGATTTATATTTTAATAAAAATGACTTCCAGACCAACAAGTGGAGATTATAACTGTTTCAATAACGTCTCAGAACTATTAAAAGTACTGAATGTTTTTGCTTGCCATATCGAGGCCATTAGTTTGCGTAAACTGAGAGATTAGTTGTAAGAAATTGTAGTATTTAAAAATCATATGTTAAGTTTAGTTGTACTGTAATTAAATACAACATATTAAATAAAAAAGTATATAAAAATCTCCTGAATTCGTTACCGAAATGTTCGATGAAATGTCGATGGTTTGGAATACACTCACATATAGTTTTATTTAGTCTTTAATCTCTTCCATTATGTGTATGAAATATTATTAAAATAGAAAATCAACAAAGACATTTACGAGCATTTCAATAACTATGTTTTTTTTTAATCCCTATCACTATTTGATATGAACTTACTTATTAAGAAACTTACCTAAGTTTTGCAGTCACATGTATTTTCGATTAATTAAATACTTTTTTTGCCTAATGTTTTCCATATACAATAACTGTAATTTCAAACAGGTTTGCAACCACTCAACCTACTTCAACCCATCGCACCGACTTCCCAGCAACAAACATCGGCTCCCATAGCGAACAACACGAAAACTTCAACAAAACTTGGTGCCACTTGGGCAGACACCTCCGGCGCTATTAATATAGATGTAGACAACCTGCTAGCCCCTAGATCGCCCAAAGCCGGTCCCGCGCCGACAATAAATCAGCTGAAATCCAGCCCAAACAGTCCAGCGCATAAATCTAATCAAATGCCCACCGCTGGGATGCCTGGCATGATGATGGGTAGCTTCTCATACATGCAAACTCCAATGAACAATAACTTTATCTCGCCCACAGCTGGACAGATGCCCAGTGGACAATTAAATAATAACATGGCACGCCCACAATTTGAGAATCAAAATTTCCTGCAATGATATTGGTTACTGGCAGACATATGCCAGAATGGTTAAGTTTTTTAAGTTTTGGGGCATCGAAGCATCTGTTATGCATTAGGTACATCTAAATTAAACATGTAATATTTTATAAAATGTCACTATGTTAGTGACTATATTCTTAATTAAATGCATTAGCTATATATAACAACACTTAGGAATTCATAACATTATGCATTCATTTATTAATCATCACGTTATTAATCCGTAGTGCTGTTCATGTATATAGGGGCTGATTACCACTTACCATGAGCTGGGCCGGCAGCTTATGAAAGATAAATATATGAATGAATATTGAAATGCAAGTAAAAGATTTTATATTAACATTATGTTTAGATCTTCGTTGCTCCAAATTTATAAAAATAAGTATAATATACAAGTGGGTTTCGTTGTAAATTAGGTAAATGAGAGTTTTATACGATTTTGATATTAAAACCAATTACGTTTTGAGTTCAATATCGGTCGAAACCCGCTGTTGTCAGTGGTGCATATCAACTTATATCACATGATATTATTTTATTAATCGGTCTCAGATTTTTAGCTCAGTGTATGTTTACCAAGAGGCAAAAACATATAATATACTTATTCTTTACTTTCTTAACTCTCTTAAATTAGTTGCTATTATTCTTTTCATCTATTCATTAAAAGGCGACATATTTATTTTAAAACGTATTTATTCCATATGTTTAAATATCTAAACCTAAAGAAAATCTATTCGAAATTAAAATCTATATAATGAACGTAACTTAATGAAACCTCTTGCTAAATGTACACATTTTTCATTGGAGTAAACAAAATATAAATATCCCGACTCTTAATAACAATATCATCAAAATGACATTGCTCAAGTACCAAATCAATTCATTAATTAATTAATATTATTAAAAAAACTTGCTTAATGAAATGAGTTAAAGAAAATAGTGCAATTAATTGAGAAAATTTTGAATTATTGGCTGATTATATAACATCGAGTTCTATAAAAAAAATTTGTGATACTTTGCAAAAAATGCAGCCAATTCATTTCCGTTGCCATATTTTTCTATATGGATAATTACTAAGGTACAGTAAACATTTTTTAAAAAATGTCTATGAATAAATATTAAAAAAAAAAGGAAATTAGACAACGCAATAAGTATTATAGGATATTCTAATTATCAAAGGGATAACAGCCTTAAATTATACTTAATGAAACTTACATTGTAATAAATGTCAGTTTTACACGCGTATGGTAAATTTTAATTGATAGAATGAAGGTGCTCGTTTCCAAATATCTAATTGTTAAATGTCTGTGCGTACTAAGAATCGCAATGCCGCGATCTGACATTTTTATTTATAATTGTTCAAAATGATGGCAAGAAAGTTTTTACAAGAAAATAATATGACCACCTCAAACAAGCATTCACTCCGTAAGTAATTCCGATATATCTATTTAAAAATAAGACATTCCACAATACTGCGACAATGCATTTCTCAAGACATCAAATAATGATATTATATCAAATATTTGTCAGAACAATAATTTTATAATCATACTTAATTTGGCATACCTACTGTTACTTTGTCATTACCTGAATAAACGACTACTATGAAATGGGGTATATGATATTCTTCCAAAAAATAACAATACACAATAGTGCAATTCGTAGGTGATCTGATTTTAATTTTTCATATTTTATATTAGTTATCTTAATAAATTATTTTTATTACAGACTGTAATATATAGTGGCCCTGTGTATTAAATTTTCTTTTAATTAAAGATAGATTCCAAATTGTAAGGTATGCCCGTACTACATTACATATACAATATAATAATATAATCAAAACAAAATAAACTAGTATTCTTGAAATCCAATAGTTCTTCAAGTATTTGAAATTTTTATTAATTATTATTTAATCCCTAATGTGGATAGAGTAATTACATGTACCTTCAAACAGGTTGTAGAGTTGTCTTTGGTGTTAATACGAGTATAGAGTATTTTTTATACCCGCTTTGACTTAGACGGGCTACACACGTCACTAAAATTAGGGACAATGTGAAAGCACTAGTGCTACGACCCTAGACCTTATTTAAGTGTTGTGTGTAGGCCGTTATATCGTATAGTAGTGTCAAAATTAGTGTACCTATATTGTTATTGTATTACTCTAGATAGTTGTAGGTTATTAAAAGTTGTATATAAATTACGATAGGTTTGATAACGATGCAACCAACTCTATGCAAATGCAATAAACATAGAACCCCCTTATGAATAAGTACGCCAACGTTCTATAAACTATTTTAGCTACTGAAATGTTTAGTCTAAGTTCACTCAAATGAAGAAATCATTTGAATGAAAGTGTGTTAGATAATGGGTTTGTAGAGGGTTTTAATTATTATGAATAAGGGAGTTACATTGTTAATAAAATAAAAATACATCTATTAATATATAATATTATATGTAATACTGATTAATCATAAAATGAAAATAGAATTACGAAACTGTATGGTTTTTACATTTGACTTCGTCAGTGATGTTTGACCAGACATTTCAATAATAATTGTATTTAAATGGAAAATTGTTTATATTAGATGTAAACATTGCATGGTATTTGTTTTATTGTATTAAAATATTTAGGATCACGAATTTTATATATTTGTAAATGTGATGCCTAGAATTTAATTGTTATTTGATCAAAAATATGTTATAATAATAAATTATGATAGAATTACTGACAACTTTATTTTTTCCATTTGTGTTTGAACTGTCAGAAATATTTCAATTAACTATGTAATATTATTATTTATATTATTAACCGGGTCTCGGTTGACGTTTCGACAGTTTCAGCTCGTGAAAGAAAATAAAGTAAATACATTTATTTGCCATAAAATTACTCATGTTAAGACTCTGTTAATAATATAAATAATGTATATTAAATACGAAAGTTTAAAGATAACTATGTAATATTAATTTATAAATTATGATTTAATATATTGTTTTTAAAATGGAATAACAACTTTATACAAATGGTTGAACGTCTACCTTGCAATATCTCTCTTTTTATTCCATTCTATTCATATTTATCATTGTTTATATAAGCTCATATCAAATTATATTTAGTGTATTTAGTTATTCATTAATATATAAAGTAGCTAATATGTTTGAAAAATAGTATTTCGTAACTAAAATTTAATAAATATATTTTTCTATTACGTGGTACCGATTTTTCTTAAGAGCACGTAACAAGGAAGATGATATTCATAGCCTTTGTCAAGGTTAACCTCACTTCACAAGTTAACACGGTCACATTATCTGCGCATATCTCTGGAATACGATGATCTTATTTTTTTATAATTCCGCATACACGGTTAGTCGACGTAGCGTCGTCGGTGTCAGGTGCACATATATCTTGCCCATATACCCTGGTCAACTTCTACTTATATCTTTGTAATGATTTCCCATACACGTGAAATACTGTTTGGATAATAATATGTATATCATCTTCGATGTGTTTGGTTCTTCCAATTAAGTTTATTAATATTTCATCTCATAAAAAGTATTATATACACACTTTATTTGATTATGTTTTAGATATTCTTTATTGCTTTTATCATTCGCCTATATCAATTTAAAAACAGCCTGAGTCTGAAATAATTCGTTTTAATGTATTTTTGGCGAAAATAACAGATGCATTTAAATCATTCCTGTTGGTCAGTGGGTACTTAATGTTGTGTATACGGCAGCTAAAATGATTTGAACACAGAAGGTTTATTATGTATTTAAATAGGTAACGAGATTAAGATATTTAAATACTAAACAACTATATCTTGGCGACTAAATCCATCAACTGTGGTGAAATTTGTTTATATTAGTAAGAAAGTTTTGCTTTTGACTCTTACTTTCTGCCTCGCTTTAAAAGACACAGAAATACTAGTACTTCTTCAATCTTTATCTGCGCAGAACTTGTTATTTTTCGTTGCCTTAGTAATAAATCTTACTAAGAACTTACACATTACTGCACAATGATATGTCGTTTAACCATTCGCTAACAGATAACGATTTCATATATTTTTTAAATATAATACCTTCTGTGTTTAAAAATATATTTTATTTAATTTTATTCTAACGAGGGTACTGGTAATGTAAGGGTCACATGCGACGCGTTTGGGACAAATATCAAATAACGTTTGGGACCAAAGCTCAGAGTAACAAGTTATTTTTCTGGCAGGCAGCAGGGCGTACAGGTAACGTGTCGTATGTGATTTATAAGAGTGCTGTAAAGGTGCAAATTGTGCATTTTATTTTAATATAAACGAAGAAGTCATAGATTAAAACTAGGCTGCTTGAACTCATTATCAGTCTATATATATATATATAATAAAATTAAAATGTAAATTATTTTATGATACAATATAAAGTCTGCACTTGATCATAATTTACGGTGTATTGTCATCTCTTTATGTTGTACTTTTAAAATTAGAGAAAAAATATGTCAATCTTTATAAATTGCAACCACTTTTAGTCTATGACGGCAGGCGCGCTATTTCAAATGTACATATAATTTATACTTTATTATAATTCTTCCATTTATTTCGAAATAATCGAGATTCAGAGCAATAATTGTGGTGTTTAAATTTATTTAGAGTTAATCATTGAGATGATTTTATTAGTTTAGTTTTATTTTTGAAATGTATATTGCAGTTTAGGATTATATCCGCACAATTATGTTAATGTAATGTATTTAACATTTTAAATAACATATAATTAATTTTATTAGTAATTTGAACTGTGTTAAAGCCCCTATATGGACAGTTTTAACTTGTTCAATTGTACAGTTCAGTGAATCGTTGCCCACAAACAAGTTTTATTTAAAGCTGGCGGAATGACGGTTAATATATTCAGTTAAAACTAGACATGTGTGGTGAGAGAAAAAATATTCAGAACTAATTTACCGACACTAAATTTTAAATTGTTCTAATTTCAAATGAGGGATAAATATAACACAATTATAAGTGTTGTTAAATAGAACTGAAACAGAATGTAATGATAAATATTATATTATTGTAAAAGAGTTACTTTGATTTTTTAATAGTATTGAATGTAGTTCGCCGATGCTTCGGTTCGACTTCGGTTACGTCAAGGACATGATGTAATAAATATACTTATGACATACCACATTGTTTGGTTTCAACATATTCTTGATCCTATATTTATAACTTCTAAAGTAGTTGTAGTTGGTAGACAGTATAGTTACATTCTAATAGCATTTACAAAAAAAAGTAAACCGGCTCAGACAGTAGTGATGCTTATGCAACACGAATCAAAAATCTAAAATTCTATTGAATATTTTGATTAATCTATCAAACAATACGTTTCATTTACTAAATTAACTATTCATCATTATATTAGTTTGACAAATTATGTATAATAAAAAAATAATGTAATCCAATAATAAATGTAATAGTATTTTAAAATAACTATTATTTGATATCGGTAATAAGTATTGTTATTTATATTCAATATATTGCGATTGTCTATGTTTGTATTGAATACGCAAGTGATTATTTTTCATACATCCCTAACATGGACATAGAGCTTTTTCTTAACGTCACTCGTTTATTTGGCTTACATATTTCGCCTAGTATGTTTAAATAAAATATAAATACAATTTAGTTAAAACCCACAAAAATCGCACAGATGTGTTACTACTACTAAAACGGAGTAAGGTTTTTAAAAACCATGGGTATTGTTATTGTTCTCTTCGTCGGGTGGACTAATTAAGTCAGGTTGTTTGCTAAACTGCAAAATAAAAGTCATGTATTAAAGCCATTAATTTATTCGTGGAAAATTGAGCGCGTATAAAACTAAACCTTAACAGAAATCCTAAAATTAATTTACTGGCTAAAATAAAAAAGATACATAAAATTATTCATTGTCATTGTTTTCTTAATTAAAATTAATTAATACTGTAAATTATTTTAACAAAATAAATTAATTTTCACTTGTTCATTTTACGACTCTAGATAATTCAGTCTTAAATTAAATAAACATGGAATTTATATATAAAAGAATTGGAATGAAACATAAGTAATTACACAATAATTATTATATAATTTAATTTGAGATAATGATGTTGATTACGATATAATTGTAATAACGAGGAGCTTGGGCTAACATTATTACAAATTAAACATTAGGCGATATATAAACAAAATAATTAAAAATATTAATTTGCTCTAACAGATAAAAAAGATAGTATATTTTTTGGGTCCAACAAAAACGTGTTTTATAAAAAAAAATCTTTAGTTTCAAGTCTTTACTTCATTTTTTAGTATATACTAAACTCTAATAAAGTAAAAACTTGAATTTTTGTACCCAGCGAGAAAAATAATTGTAAAATTATCGAGTTAACACAACATCAACAACTAATAAAAGTAAATGATTTATGCAAGCTGCAAGTGATTTCTATATTATTCATATCAAAATATCGATATGAAGAAATATATTTACGAATACAACGCATAATTGAATATAAAAAATTAACCTAATCTGATAATATGTATACAATTAGCATATACCTATGTATTTTGTTTGTATTATTAAAATATAATATCACTGTTTCATATTAGTGCAAAATCTTAGTGCTACAACAGGCCGCCAAAGGTGAGGCTTACAGAACTATGTTTAGTCCAATACTATTGTTGCCGACTACATACATAATTATCAATTCGTGTCTATCTAGTTTACACTATTACAACCTTTTCACAAACCGTATTATTGTCCTCTCAATCGATTTACTGAAATAATTTTGTTTCTAGAGCTCATTAAAATGGTGAAAATAGTGTATGTGTGTATTCTACTAACTACACAACTTACAAACTTCATATTCAAAACGAATTACCCGTCTGTCCTAGCTAATATAATGTCAATCAATTAAGTCTCACAATAATCGGCTATTTCATATTTGTTGTATTTCGTCGCCGTGAACACTTTAATTCTTGATGAATATCAAATACGACAAAGAAAACTCGTAGCTCCTAATGCATGAGTCTTTACAAATATCAGTACTAATTAAACTTAAATTCCAATGTAAGGCACTTCAATACAAAATAAAGAGATTCCCTTAAAATTATCTGTATAAGAACACTGTATACCAATATACCATAAACATTTCAATTGTTGCATATATAGAATTTATTTAGATAAAAAAATAATTGAGTAATAAAATTTATTAGGTACTACTACTTTAATTAATTATAAATATACAGTTACGTACCATGTTCTCTACAAAAATGTTTATGACCAAGAAAACATGATAGCTTGATTACTCATAATAGCTTTCAGTATAATTTTAGTATTTTATTTCATAACTATGAACACAATAACAATTGGTATACAATGTTCTACTATAATGTTATATTAATTTACGAGTAAAACAAAATGAGTGACTAATTCTGTCAGTATATATGACGGGGTTTCAGTGAGGACGAAATAATTAAGTCACCTCATGTAATTTATGTATTCATAAAGTGATCACAAACATGATGTAAGAAAAAAAACTTGAAGTTGTTAAATTTTTTGATTCACAAGTTTTGAATCATTGCTTTCATATTTTATTTCTATAAAATCAAATTAGCACCTAAATATAGCGGACTGTCAGAAATAGTCATTCGATATTTAAAACATAATTAAAATAATCAAGATTTTATTAATCATTAAATAGAAATTATTGGTATAATTGCGATATTTATTTGTAAAAATTAATTAATATCATTTTAATATTCATAGTGGCTCAGTGTTTAAAGCGGACTGAAAGAATGTCGAGATTAAATTAATTACAGTTCATAAAATCACATTCAATTATTACTAACTTAAATATATAATTCTGAGATTATTTCCGTATACAATAAAAGATAACACGAAAAATTGTGGAGATAAAAAAATATTTTCATCTAAATAAATCATTCGTATAATAAAATAAAACTGTAATAGGTATACATTTCAGCCACATTCTAGATTTATAAAATAATTTATCCACACCATTACAATGGTGTAGATGATTTTTTATGCAGAAATACGTATCGTAAATATATTTAAGAGTGAAAAAGTGCGTCATTTGAAACAACAACATTGAAAAGTTCTAATTCAGTGAATTAAACTTCTCAAGAATAGCTGCCATCCTTGGAATCCCAACGCTGCATAATTTGTCACACCAGACAATTTTAATATCCATTCAATATCATAACATGAGTACCGAGTGCAGCTTAGTTCAGTAAGTAATAAAATATTATTATTATTCGCAGTGGTCGTACCAATCACCAAAATGTGTGAATCACTTAGTAAATGTTTCAAACTAAAAATTGATTTGTTGTATAGTAAAGTATAGTAAATTACCTTTTACAATAACTGAATTGATTTTGAAAATAATTTTATTTGTACTGATAACAATGTTGATAACATCTCAAGTTGATAGCACTGTATTATTTAAGAGTGTTATAAGGGTTATGAGACAAAACTATTCTAAATTTGATTCATGGTGGTTTATATTTTCATTAAACTAAATTATCAACATTTTTGTTTTTGTATTTAGAGAGTTTTAAAGGATGAAATTTAAGAATTCAGAAACATCGTTGTATACTTTCTGATAATGAAAAATCATTTCATATATGTTTATAAAATTACACTGCATCGTTGTGATTCTTAGCGAGGATATGTATACCTATTTACGACACTTCACATTCACTTACCCATTAAAGCTACGTTGAGTTGTGAGAGATCTGATTTTAACGTGCTAGATAGTTGCAGTATACTCAAGCCTCCTTCAAGGTGTACATGATGCTGTCATCAAAGCTAGCCGCTACTGTGTAATTCTTCGTTGCGAGGAATTCTGTGGTATGATTGCGTGCGACGAGATCTGCAGATCTGAACTCGATCACCTATAAATTAAAAGTAAGTCTATTATTGATCTATTTACAAAGTACATATTGTATTTGGTCTACTTATTACAGATCAATGGGTTTGAATACACATTACACTTTATAGAAACAATTATTAATCATACTGACATTACTGGTCTAGCGGTTTAACAATTATTAAGCACACTGCTTTACTTCTGATATTCGCGCGTTTGATTGCTCGCACATTTCATTCATGAGTATGAGTGTTTGTCTTGGTGTTTTCTATTATATTATGTATGTATTTACAAAAAAAATATCTAATTATACTTATGAGTTGTTCGACAAAATCTGTTTAGCTTGGAACTAGACGGTGTGGTGTGAATTGTGCCGGAATATTAATATTATTATACAAAAAGCTATGTGTACGTAAAGCTATGTGTAAGTAAGTGTCTGTTTGTTACCTTTCATGTATCATATCAATAAATAATCTTAAGGATATATGTATGTAGATGAAGTCGATGGTAATATACAGCTCATTGGCAAATAATAAATTTGATATGTTACTAGATTCTAGACTGTCTAGATTCCAAGTTCACATAGATTTTAGAACCTGTAAACTATATCGTTATAAAAGGGATGTTTTCCAAGATACAGGATAAGAGACATATTAATCTGAATGACAATTCATAGGTAGTATTACACTTTTATGGTTGATTATGTGATGTCCGTAGTAGACATCACGTTATTATAAGACTTCCGCTGTACATTTATATAGGCTACAGTTACCGTTTATCATCAGGTGGACCGTTCAGTTTGTTTACCATTACAAAAAAATGTAAAGTAGACAGCAATACCTGCAGGCGCAGGTTGGGCGTTCCGAAAGGTACGTGGCGCAGCGCGGGTGGCACTGTAGGGCCGTCCAGCACCACATACACGGCGTGGGTGGCGTCCGCGGCTAGCAGCATAGTGTACAGTGGCAGGCACAGTACGCGCGAGCTAAACGCCGCTTCGGGACTCTCAGACTCGTGATATGTGACCTGGTAGTTATTTTTTTGCTTTAATTATTAGCGCATATAGGTTCCATGTTATATCGGTTGACAGTATGTACAGAGATGTAATGCAATTAATTAAACCTAACATATTAAATGTTTACAACATCATTCGTTGGCGTTTCTATGTAACAAATAATTCTTCACGGTAATTCAATTTCTTGCTCATTGTTTTTGTGATGAATGTTCCGTTGAATGAGTGGTAGAAAAAATATGAGTACTCAAAGGAGCTTATATTAAGTTTAATTGAATAAAGTTTATTTCTATTTCTACTTGTGAAGATACTGCATTTTTTCTAATTGAATGAGCTTCAATCGACAAAATGGACTGCCTATTTAAAGCAAACCATGCGTCGATCAAGTTGTTAATTACGTAAAGTTATGTGTAATACAAGTTGTAGACCATTGGATGAGTGTACAGAGTAGAGTAGACAAAAGGAATTTGTTACTTATGTAGAGCTGCAATTACATGTAGTACAGAGTAGTAGATAAAAGTAATAAAAGATATCATACCTCCCTGGGATGCGGCGTTGGACTGAGGCAGGCGTGTAGTGTGGCAAGTGCTCGGCCCTTGAGTGAGAGGTAAGCTCGCGCGGCGGCGCGGGCCGCCAGTCCTGCCCAACCCCGCGCAGCGCCCAGGTACAGGGTGCTAGGGTCGCGAGGGCCACTTTCCAATACCTCCACAAAAGTCCCGTTGTACTGCAATAGTATTAAGTGAGCTGTAACTTTACTACCTTAGTAAAGGGTACCTTGTAAAAAATATTTGTATAAGCTTATCCTCACCTCACTTAATCAAAGTACACCACTTTGATTAAGTTAGCACATGAAACTAATGTATATGTGTGTACTGAAACAACTGTGAAACTAAAATTTAAACAATTTGTTTTGCTCTATAAGTAAATCAAGGAGGCTGTTAGCCTACTTTATGACAAGTAGTAATTTTCATAAGGTCTATTCTATCAGCTGGGCAGCTCAAGACAGACATGCACGCAACACCACACACTACATCCATCCGTGTTTCCGGAAGACTAATGTACTACCTTCTATTCCTGTAATTTCACTGAATTATAAAGAATATGAACAAGAGAGAATAACAATAAAGCAAATATCCCTCGAGAACATTTGTCCTAAGTTTTTGCATAGGTATATTTTTTGGGTACCAAACAATCCACCTTGATTTTCCAACTGTTTACCATTAAATAGATTACATTTTGATTTTCACAGATTACAAAGCCTACATTTAGTACTTACAATCTCTCCATATAACTGATCCAGCACTTTAACTGATCTTGTAGGTGTGTGTTGTTGGGGCTGATGATGTGAAACACGTGGCGCAAGATGTAGCTGCCGGACGTACGCCACCAGAGCTGGCGACTCCTGAGGGATGCGGGCCAGTTCATAGTCACGTGACATATTTACACGGAACTGTTGTGCGCCCATTGCTGTAGAAATAATATCGACATTAATATGGAAATTAAGAATTGTTTTAGTTAAATCAATTCAAATTGCTGTAGGACATTTTAGCCACTTTTGAACAACAAAATTATTTATGAATGTCAAATCCATCTTGATAAATTCCTGGTCAATTTGTTATGATGGGCTAATTTACCTAACCTCATTCTCATCTTATTAAGCTCCACTGGTACCCCCGCCAGCGTAAACTATTAGTGCAGACAAGTGTACTA
The DNA here is from genome assembly GCF_030625045.1 of Achroia grisella. Classification (NCBI taxonomy): domain Eukaryota; kingdom Metazoa; phylum Arthropoda; class Insecta; order Lepidoptera; family Pyralidae; genus Achroia; species Achroia grisella. The sequence continues at coordinate 479,566 of NW_026712658.1, forward strand.
TTCCATAAAAATAGAATAAAAAAAGTTTATACACAACTTACCAACATTGTCCATGTATATCAGCAACATAGTCATTACAGTAACGAAAGTTAGCACAAACAAAACAGCAGGTAGCAACCTCCTGTACAAGTCATTTGGTGATGTTTTAGTGAATGTAGGCACCGCCATCCGTGGAGAGACTGCCGCAGGAGGTGTAGATGGCAGAACTACTGTTGTAGTTTTGTCTGGAATGGTTTTCATTGGTACCTCTTTTGGTTTATCAGCTTGATTAGTTTGTTCTGTTGGTTGTTCTTCAGGTAGTGGATTCTCTTGAATTTTCTGTAGAATAATAAGCAAGTTAATAAAGAAATAATGCTGGATAACACCCACCAAATTAAATTCAAACTCATTTCATCAAATTTCAGCCACTTACGCAGTCATCTTATTATATATAATTATACGCATATTTCTTAATCAAAAAGTATGAGATAAGCATAAAACAGGCAGTCACATACTGGAAACTTATCCCATTTGATCTTAAAGATCATGTTATAACTAAAATTTATAATATAATGCTATTAATATCATATATATATAATATAATAAAATTGAAGTGCTGTTTGTAGTATCAAATTAACAGCTTGTAATTAAATGCATATGAAAGTAAATGAAGTACTTACATCAAAAAATAATTATACAAAATATTTGTGCTCAGGCACAAGAAGAATAATCAGTTATTCTTGCTGAAATAGTTAAACCAAATTTGATGCAATATTCACTAGCAATAAGCTAATGTTTAAGGAGTAACTTAAGTATTTTTATTCAAGAAAATTTTATTTATTTAAAGAAAAACAGAAGTTAAATTTCATGCAGACAAAGTCGCAGGTTACAGTTAAATAGTAAACCAAAAGCTTGTTATATGTATGAAATAGAAAAACATAATCAAAGTAATTTCAGAAAAAGTGAAACACAGAGTCATTTATGTTAATGTTTCCAAAGAAACAACATAAGTTTTTATTGATATAATACATTGGAATTTAATTAAAATATTTTATACACACTTGAATAAACATAGTCACATTCTTATTTGGTATAATCATAAGTACAAGGAATCATAATGATGACTTTCAAATTAAAAAGAATTGTACTACTAATAAACACAATAAAATAGATCCAGGCGGGTCTCAGGTCCACCAATCCATGTTTATGCATAAAAATGTAATTACTCACTGTGTGTGTGTATAAGGTGTGGACTAGACATAAGTACTTGATATTAATATCAACTAACATTTGGTAAATTATATGTTAGGCTATTATCAAAATAAAAATGAGGGTCAGCCTAAAATGATTTTGAAAAGTACAGGATATCTTTTTAAATTTAAAGCACAAGAAAACATGAACACTAAATTTTACAATATTATTTTCACAAAAATTTAACATACACAGATTTTTGAAAATTTTTGTAAGTTTTGCACTCACGATTTTATGCCCTCATGCCAAAAATTGTCATAGACAAAGTAAAAATACAATGAGGGAATTGTTTGGTGAAACCCCTCAAGTCAGGAAGGCAGGTGTACGTATATTATAAAAAACTTTTCTTCACTATTCCTGCATGCATCCATACCATTGTAGACTTCACATAACACACATGTGGAATTAAATATAAAAAAGTACCAAAAAGTATTACCTTCTCAGCCATAATTGTTATTTATGTTGACTTTGAAAATACTGAGTAATCGGCGATCAACAAACACTACGTTTAAAAAATACGTGAGTATAACCTTTTTTTAAAATTCACAGGCAAGTCATTGTAGTGTTACTAAAATATGCTTACTGTACGCATAGTTAAATTATTCTGTATATAAAATAAAACAAGTTTATATAAATTAAACATAAAAACAAGATATTCTTAGTAAAGAATGGGAGTTAATTAAGAATATGAAAGGTATTGAAATATTTTTTTTAATTTACCTGTGGCGATCAATGTTGCTAACACGAATAATATAAAATTTGCTGTACTACTGTGAAAATTGTGTTAAAATTATGTCAATTGTTGTAAAATAATACAAAACAATATTCTAATATTTTCCAATGTAAAATAAAACGTCATTTAATTTCAAATCTTTAATAATCAAATAAAACTATATTTTTTCTGTTATATTCAATAACATTATCAAACGAAATTTATATCTTGATCCTTAGCCGATCCTTCAGGTAGTGCGGCTAGGGCAATTTGCCTATTGGTGAGGTAATGTGGTAATTAATTTTAGGGTACAATGGGACTGCCATATGCCAAATGTAACATAAAAATTACTAAATTTACAACATTGGTAGACTAAGTGTGGCCAGATTAAAATTAATAATAGTGCTAAAAGTCCGACTATGATCTTTTTATTCAAAAGCAATAAACACTTTTTTGCATTACACACGTTGATGCACACTGCACACTTAATGCAGGATAAAAGTTTTAAATATCTAATTAACCGGTCTTATATTATAAAAATATTATATTTTTATACTATACTACACGCTCTGAACCAAATTGTGTGAGAGCTAACCATAAAAAATATTTAGTAATACGACTTTAATGAGTTAACATTAAAGTTAAAGTTTTAAGAGAGGAAAGAAAATTCTTAATATTTTTTATTATATTTTTACATAATAACAAATGTTTAAGATGTAAAATAAACGCTCTCCAGTGTCGACGAGCTGAGTGAAACTGAACTCTATGAACTGTAGAAAGAGAAGAGGACAGGACAGGACAAATTGACACATCACTAACACACACAGTAAAAAAACACAATTCGGGTAACTTGCATTAAAATCGAATTGAAAACTGAGTGTAACAAAATTGGTTACAAATAGGTAATTTTTTGGTATATTTCTTCTTCCTTCCAATTCTCTGTTATGATATTTATCATTGCTGACTCAATTGTAGCTTTTTTGATTGAATTGCTAAATTTTGATCTCCTGTTTACATTTAACGTGTTGACAGCAGAATTTGTAAGATTTATGAAGAGTCGGTCTATGTCCCTGAGTTATACCTAAATCTTACGATCCGAATTACCGACATAGCTGAGGTGCACATTCATTTGCATCTCAGCTGTGTCTAACATCACCTTGGTTAAACAATTGTGCCTACTGCTAATGACTAGGCGCTAACACAAACGGTATATTTTTTAATATTATATAGGTACTATATGTTATACCGTGTCGACTATGTCATTCGATTCGACCAATGGTTGCTGTTCACCGCTGTCTTTGAAAGCGCGCTAATAGAATGGCGACTTCGGCAAGGGCCGCTCGGTCTGAATTACAAGGAAAGCTCAGACTATGAGATCTGAACCTTCTTTGTATGTTTTTCGGGCAAAATAATTAGCCAGGTACTAATATCGGTGGAATTGTGATAAAAAGACATTAAAGTATATTTTTAAGGAAAGGTCTTTATTGTCAAAGAGATTAAGTATAAATTACATAAAAATAACAGCAATATATTATTGAAAGTGATCATATTGTTGCTGTTACTACAAAATTAAGTTTAATAGGTATATACAATATAGATACATACAAAAAGCTTTAAGATTCTATTTATAGAGTTAATAGGACTAAAGATGAAAAATTTGTGCAACATGATATAGGTACCTATACATTACGGAAGTATATAGGTAATTACAGCGATTTCTATTATAGATATAAGGCAATATTTAACAAAAATACTAAAACGGTTACGCATGAATTTTAAAGTTTTACCTTTTTCCAAGATATCCTTGGCAAAGGGTAATGATGAAAACAGTAATTGGTCTATATTTCATATTTTTGACAGTCTAATATAAAATAAAATTAATACCTATGCGCTAAACGTATTTCATACTCATACTGTTCATTCTTGGATAAAACATTCCAAAATTTCCTTTATAGGGATAAAAATCAAGGAATAATAATAACATATTTTAAATGTTATCTTAACTGTGCTTATATTTACCTATGTATCCGTATAAAATCATTTTAACTTACACAGTTACAACAATACACTAAAATGAGGCCATCTTTTCTACGTCAGAACAATTTTATTAATTACAAAATAATCATCATGTTTTCCGTCCGTACATCTAAAAAATAACAAATGTAAATAACCATATGCCTACTTGTACCGTACACAATGAATACACAATAATATATGCATAAATACAATTACAGCATGATGTCTGGAATAACATTATTAATACCTAATCGGTCTATAGAATGTATACGGATACTACATAATTATATTTTAACGACAATTAAAATGTAGCGAAATAATGCATTCATATTAAAAGATTACATGGACGGCCACAAACATACAATATTTTTTTTTATAATTATAAATTATTTTGCACGATATGATCAACAATTTAATAGATATGTAAAATAATTAGGGTAAATAACCATTCCATTATGAGTTTATGATATTATAATATTTGTAATTATATATCTCTCCAGTATTCTAGAATGTTAGGTACTGATATTTTGTTAGATATGATTTAAGTTTAGTAGATATTGCTTTAAATACGAATAACACTAGATAGTATAATCTGAGTTAATACACAATTAAGCGTTAATATTATTAGTAACGCCCCTTTATTTAATTAGTTGAAAAAACCCTATTAAGGGACATGTCATGATATGACAAATAGAAAATCAACAATACCTACTTCAGAATGTAGTGAAATGTATTAAAAAAAAAGTCATATATAGTTTTACATGAAAAACATATGTAAGTATATTAACAATAGAACATATTTGATAAAGAATGAGAATATTTAAAAAGAATTAGGTACAAGCCAAACATAAGGCAAATCGGCACTCGCTCAGTAATTGCACAGTATAAACTTGTATACTACATGTATACATACAATTAACTATAATTATACAATATTAACTACTAATAAAACTCTTATAAATAACATAAATTTGTGCATCAACATCTACAACTACAAAGTGTAAAATGATTTAAAATTACTTCCTATCTCTTTCTATTAATATAATTTATTAGGTAAATTGTTCAGAAATAATTTTTCACTAAATTTTTTATATGCGTACACTTGGAAACATACAATTATGAGTTATTGATATACAATTTATATTTTAAAAGACTTTTTATTGTCAAATTTTTAACATCAACATTGTTTAGGTAACTTTTTCTTTTATAATTATTGTATTTTTTACTTATCTATTGTGTTACTTTACTTATTCACTGTCTTGGAAAAAATAACAGCGGATAATCAAATTTTAATATTAAAAAATAACTACTACAAGAAAGCTTTCTATTATTAGTATTTCCTAAATAATATACTATACTTAATAAATACAGACAGCAAAGAATAAGTATAAATTACTTAGTCTCACGTAAATATTTGAATACATGAATAAAAATTATTTATTGTTCTCATAGAAAATACGGGTACATACACTATTATGTACATAAATATAAAAAACATACAACAATGAGTTTAAAATATAATTCATAATACAGATATCTTAAATGGATAATCATCATTAGTATAATGTTTAAAATGGTAGTATAATTTTGTCCTAAATTTTGATAAACACCTATAAAAAATCCCCCATTTTCATAAAATTCATTAAAACAAAAGTGGTCTATAATAGGAAGTTGTTTTTTCCGGACTTGTTATGGGACTGCCATGTTGAATATAGATTATTCTTACATGACACCTAACTTTAAAAAGTATAGTGATAATAACATCAAAGTAATCCCGTTATTACTGGTTAATCGGAAATAATAATATATAATTGAAAACCTCTACCTTTATAGATAGTTGCTGTATACCTACCTAAGGGTATGAATTTAGAATCTGTTAGTAAAAGTAGACAAAGGAAATTGTATATAGGAGTTGGAAGCTAGAAAACAAAGCATTCATAATAATGCATTATAAGTAAAAAGAAACTGGCTATAGGTAGTTATTTATAAGTTGCCGTTAAAACTATTATGTAAGCGATAATTAAAATAGACGACATTATTGTCATTCGTTAATAATTCACAGTAATTATAATTACACTAATTATTCCTTACTTACATGTTATAATATAAACAGTCCAAAAATTTAAAAATTATTGTCGTTAATTTGAAATCTTTATAATCCATTTAGAATACTGCGAATTTTTCAAATATTTCCTACCTACCTATAAATACTTAGGTATGTAGTAAGTAAATCTATATGTAATACGGTATTTTATTGTCTACCACAATTTTATTTATCTCATATATATTCTTATATTTAAAATTTGCAAATTATTTGTCAATAGTAATTTTATAATAAAATGTTTTAGGTGTATATATAATGTTATTTAACTATTTTAATATTATTATTGGTAAATTATTGTCAAGCACAAATGCACGTTATTGTTCCAATATATATTAAATATATAGTGTAAAGATTTTATGAAGTATTTTAAAAAATATTCATTATCAAATCAATTATTGTCCAATCATTTTTATAAACTGCATGATGACCTTGGTGGGCTAGCGGTCTAACACACCGGCTTATTTCCCATTGTCGCGGGTTTGCTCACCGCGCAATACATAGATACATATAGTTATTTTTATTTTTTTAATTATATGTGTTTGTATTAGTGTTTTAGTATATAATATTTTTCAATATATTAAGTATGTATATATATATATAAAAGTATTTAAGTGTCTCTATCAAGGCTGTCTAGTGCCCACAGTACAAGATCTGCTTAGTTTGGTACTAGACGATGCTGTATCAGTTGCCCACGAATGTTAATGATATTATAGGTAAATTATTGTCAAGCACATATGCACTTTGTACCTATAGTATTCTAATAAATATTAAGTATTGTGTAAAAAAAATATGTAGGCCTAGTATTCTAAAGTAGATGGAGTCGATTATTGTCGATTTTTCCATAAATTGCATGCAGTCTGAGCATATACTGTTATATAATTTTTACATTACATTTTACATTTGTGGTAACTAGTATTCTAAAAATATTAATTTTCATATAGATTATTGTCGATTTTTCCAAAAATTGCATACAGTCTGAGCATATACCTGCTGTTATGTCATTTTTACATGTTTCATTTATGGTAACTAGTATTCTAAAAATATGAATTTTCGTATCGATTATTATTGTCCATTTTTCCATAAATTGCAAACAGTCTGAGCATATACCTACTGTTATATAATTTTTACATTACATTTTACATGTTTCATTTGTGGTCACTAGTATTCTAAAAATATTAATTTTTATGTTGATTATTGTCGATTTTTCCATAAATTTCATACAGTCTGAGCATATACTGTTATGTAATCTTTACATGTTTCATTTGTGGTACCTATTATGAAATTTGAGATTGAGTATAGATATTGACTTGTGATGATATTATTTGTCTTGTAAATAGATATATGATATGATGTACCTTGTTCAATTCTTGAACTTGATATATTTTTAATGATTTTATTGCTATCAAATGTTTGTATATTTTATGTTTTAATAGGCATTTATATCTATTTTATATGTAGATATCTATTTTGTTCATGCCTTTAGTCGTACTTATTAGATAAGTTTGAAGGTTTACGCAGATGTGGGTTATATATATACATGGTAGTAGGCCGCTAACACAATTTTGTCTTCTGCTGTTTACCATGTCCATCAACTGCGTAGGCCTTAAGTACATAATGTCCATTGCCTTATTTATGCGCTTATTAATAAAAATTGATATAGTCATTGACATTATACCTGTACATGTACATTACAGCACTGAGTCAGCAACCCCTTCCCCTGCTCCATTCTAATACACTTGACCAACAAGAAAAGTATAACAGATAGGTCATCTAATATTATATAAGTATCTATGTACAACAAATTCTGAATCATACGCTAAAATATATTTACTATTCATGTAGTCTTTGCTGATTTTGGTAGATAGAATTTTGTGAAAAAAGTCAATCATGACTTTTCATCATGATCTTCAAGTCTGATATAAATTTTGATTTCCTGTGCATATTTTTAATATATATTAAAAATAAGCCTACAGCCATTATAGAGTTTGGATTGTTACATCCTTTCCATTACTTCTTGTACTATATGTAACAGATATGTATATTCGAGTAGATACCTAAAATATTATCCATTATTCTTTTAAATATAGCCAAGTGTAATTAAAATGTATGATTGCTTTATAGAATTACATACAACATTTTATCACAAACATGTATACCTAAATCGACGTGTTCTTATTGTCATAATATTATTGTACTGAATATTTAATAAAAATTATTGTCACTATTCTTATATTACTACAATAAGTAGATAAAAAGTGTTACTCATGAAAGTTAATAACAATTTTGATACCTTGTATCAATAAACATCTCATATAAAATTGCTGTTAACTTTCTACGATACTATACAACAAGGCCCGCGCTTAAAATTAGCATCAGGCTTTATATAAAGAGGAACATAAATATAGAATGTTAACAAGGTGAAGCACATAACTTGAGCGTTGAACACCATGTATAAATTACACAAAATACCTGCCCGTCATTGGTCAATACTCAAGTCACCTGCTAGAAATATCATCTTATTCAATATTCCACTGGGGTGTACGATATTGAGCAGAAATGTGATTGTCCTTTAACACGTCGACTTACTACGCTTCAAGCTCGATACCTTACCTCACGGCGAGTAACGCCAGCATACCCAAAGATGTAAGGCCTTTAAGAGTGGAGGCTGAATTGAGGGACCGACTGCCAGGCGTAGGTACCGGAGTACCAGGGTCAACTACGTGGATCTTCCAACCCAAATTGTTGTGGGTGTAACACTGCAAAAATGAATGGTATATTTATTGATTATCATGGCGCAGTGGTGATAAAGATAGGTTCTGAATTTAACATTTGATCAGGCCATTTAGAATAACTGTATTTGCCGATTAATGATGACAGTGGGGATAAAATCGGATTTACCTATGTATGCGAAATCTGCCTTTTTAGGACAAAAAATTGATTATTTTATTGTTATCATAAATTAACATGTCTCACTTTTTGTACATAATTTCTCAATCTTTCATTACTCATTTTCTTACTTGTAATTTATTTATTATTTGTATCTGTATTATGTTTTTTACTTTATATTTGTTACATTCCTGTTAATTAGATATGGTTTGGTTTTAAGGATATGTTTTCCATGTGATGTGATTCCATTTCATGTGTGTTTTTTACATGTGATATAGACATATAGGGGTAACAGTAACTTCTGCGATGCGTGTAAAGGCGACAACTGCCTTATTTGGGCTAACTTAATTGGGTCGAGCTTGTTAGTAGTACCAATAAAAAAGTTGTTATGTGTTCAGACTTACTTGGTAATACACGAGATCTGGTGTCTCGTGTGCGACCGTCCAGTTTAATACTGCCGGATCGCCAGAGTTGCACTCCAGCTGTAGTGTTTTCATATAGTCTTCAAATGTCTCAGTCATGGCTGCTTGGTCAGTGGTCTTGTGAGTCCACTCACAGTAACGACCCACTGTTGAACCAAATACAATATGAAAGTATCCTATGACTCACTTTAAATAATTATTATATGGTCTGTGGTTATTGATACTTCATTTTTTATTTCTTATTAAAAAATAAACGTATCGCTATTTCACTTATTAAGTATAAATACCTCAAACCCACGCATGCAAAATACATTTAATATGAGACAACAATACACAGGACAAGTCAAACAAACCAATGAACGCTGTAAGCATTCTCAGCAGCAGTGAAGTATCGCGGCTCAGCTTTTGGCTATATATATAACAATATATGTATACATATAGGTACCAAGAATAATCTTACCGGCAGTAGGATATGGGTATCCTTCGTTATCGTAAGCGACGCCGGCGAATACGCGTTGTTTCCTTTGGTCTTCTTCCTTCTTTTGTCCAAATCCCCCTTCGGAGGAGTCGCTGATGTAGAATGGGTGGTACCTGGAATAAAATACGATATATTATATAAGTACTTATATCATTATTATATGGTATGCTTGTATAGTTTATGTTATAAATAGTATATAGTTTAAAAAACACTTAATTTTCAGGGAATCCAAAATTTATTTGTTTGAATATTGACCATTAGATTACTGTAGGTACTATCTACCTACATTTACGTTCATATACATAAATTTTAAGTTATCTATTTATATTATAGCTGGACTCTACTGTTAAAATTATATCTACTATACCTAAGCGTTAAAAAATGAAAAGTTTAGAAATTAACCAACTCACTTAGCTGGGTTTGTCCTGTCATCTCCACCTTCTACGAAGAAAGTGTAAGTCTTGCCTCGTTCAACGTACACTTCAGGTATAAGTTGATCATTGATGTACCATGCTATACCCCATGATGGATGGCCTGAAGGATTTATTATCTATGTTATTAACTATAAATCAATATTTTTATTCATGCAGATTCAGTATCAGTATTATTACAGATTGTATTCTATTGTTTCGATTTCTATAACTAAAGTAGAAACTACTAGCTTTATATTTATCAATTTTTTATACGAAGATAACTAATTGCTTATAGTGTGAACTACATACAGATTTTAAAAAAATGATACAGCTCTGAAAAAATGAAATGTGACATTTCAACTGAATTAATTCTTGAAAATTCATCTTTTTAAATAATAAAAGAAATTATAAAATATTTAATCTAAAAATATAAAATATTCAATTAAAAAATCTTTTGTATTTTATCTTCCATATTTAATTTCTTCAGAGCTTTCTCGTTTTGTTCAACCTATAATTATAATTCATACTATAAGCATAATACAAGCAATCTACGTATAAAAATCGTTAATTTTAGAGGTTAATTTTAAATATATAAATTACTTTTTCTAAAAAACTAATAAATGCTGTGAGCGACTATAGATAATTACCATATGGCAGAAATCCATTTGAGATGTCATTGTCTGCATGAAAGTAACGAAAAATAATATAATGCAATAAAATAGATTCAACGTACATAAATTATTTACTAAATTTCATACAAATAGTAGTGTTTCTCCATGAGCAACCTGTATTAAATAACCACGTGATTATTGTTGATTATTCCATTTTATTCTCTATTTTATTGATACCTACTGAACAATGAAATAACAACAAACAAAAATGAATATCAACACGCTGTTTTACTTCTAAAAATTTTATTATAGATTTTGTTTTATTGTATGATAATAGTATTAGTACTATCACTTATAGTACTTTCGTCGTATTTTGGTTTTGAACATTTTCCATATTTTCATAGAATATCCTCTCAATTTATCATTTATTATTACCTAGCTATGCTTCACTCTAACCTGTCCTCAAATAGTAATCCGGTCCTGTGTGTTACAAATATAACTACGATAATATTTTAACCAATTTATTACTCACAGTGAAATGCAAACTAAAAATAGTTTTACAAATATATATCCTTCAGCGACACATTTGTCTTTAGGATGAGTATACGTCACACGGCGTCTTTTCTTCTGCATTCTCTGGTAGCGATTAATTGATTTATTTGTTAACCTTTTCTCAAGGCTCTTTGTTAGTATATTTAGTAGAGAGCGAAATAGAAATACTTACCAGTGATAGGTGTGTACCCTCGGAGGCCGCCAGCCGGCCCTATACGGACGGTGAGGTTAGTAGCTCCGGATATGATCCTTGTTGGCCAGGGTTCTGGACCATTAACATCTAGCTCTGCTAGGCCGACGCACGTATTATCATTCTACAGATAAAAGTAAAAAATTGCAAAGTTAAGATTTTTCTGGGATGCCAGACCGACGTATGTATTATCGTTCTAGAAATGAAAGTAAATAATTGCAATTAAGGATTTTTTTAGAACTGAGAGCAAAAACTTTGATGATGAAGGTTTAAATGAGGTTTTAATTCTACTATTTCACGTTAGACCGCGTCGTATTCTTCGACTTGGCGTACTATTGTCTATTTCAACTATATCATAGGTATAATGTATAATCAGAAAAGAATAAAAGTGAGTATTTATAATCCAACCAGCAAAAACTTTTAGGTGCTACAGGTTGTTTTTTGAGACGTCTTATGTCTTTTAGGGTGATATATTTTTTAACAAATTCAAAATTATTTGTTCACACATACTACAACATTACGACGTACACACTTTCGCATTCTTATATTAGTATAGATTTAGAATTTTTTACACGACTTGTAGGTATTTCGTTAATTATTCATAAGTTTTGATATCAGAAAAAACAAGAAATGATGTCTACCAAAATATGTTTAGTGTTATAATAAACCATATATACCTACTATGATGAACTTTATAAATATTAAAAAAAATAAACTTACTTGAGTACCAAAGTCCAATTGTACATCAGCCCGGGTGGTGTCCATAAAAGAGTGAGCATTCGCTTCGTATCTAGAGTTGAGTGGACCGAAAGCCGCTATAACGGACTGGGACCTCGAGGTAAAAATCTCCTTGTCTCTCGACGACTCCTTGGCAGCGAGTGGTCGCCGGTATGTTATTGTTGTGACACCTCCATTCTGTTTACCGTTCACTGTGAACATTGAAACAAAATATTAGATGATGGACACAAAAACTATACCTACCATATATTTTAAATTGAGAATATGTCATAGGCCTGAGTCGCGGGATCTAATGTCAGTCCACCGCGACTTCAGCAGTGGTCAACTATAGCAGATACCCTTTGGAACCTACTTCTTCCCCTTGGTAAAACTTACCTAGGATAACGTCGTCGGAGCCACCAAGTCGGCTGTCGGGGCACACGCCTCGCGTGCCGTCACACTGCGCCAGATGCGTGATCGAGTAGTCTGCTACTTTTGGTTGGTCGAACCTTCACATCATAATATAAGTTAACATGGCTGGGGGATTGTTAGTAACCCCATAGCTAGCAACGTAGGCTACAATGTAGGGTCAAGTTTACTTAGAAACCATCGCACTAATTTCTGGAGAATTATCAACTGAGTTGACTTCGTCCCCACTCCATCGTTCACCATTGGTGCCGGCATAAGTGAAGTGATGGAATGACGATGCTAATTCATTATTAATCAATTAAAATATCCTATACATACGAGTAGTAGGTACATACAATTACCGTAATTGAGGATTTCCCACTATGGGTACAGTAGTTAAAAATTTTTTGAGTATTTTTGTCAGTTATTAGTAGTTAATATCTACAGTATATATAAAAATAAATATGTAATACCTGCTGTCCCAATACGCAACAACGACATCAGCCCCCAACATAGCCGGTTTGCCCTCCGCGCCTGATATGCCGAATGACATGTATTGCTCCTTGCGTAGTCGAGCTGCTAAAGTTATTTGCACTTGGTCACCCTGGAATAAGAAACATTCTATCATTTACAATCTCTGCTTTTCAGTTGATTACCATAAATAAGAGACTTAGCAGTGCGAAATCTGGTAACAAACTTATGGATTAGATAAATTAAAGAGTGTTTCCGATAGTCCACCAAATATTTTTGTACAGTTCTAAATAGAGAAGAATAAATTTTATCAAGAACTAGGCTTCCGAACTACCTAATATTTTGGTTATTTATTATGAATTACGTGCATGACGCCTATTTTAAGCGTAAAAATATTTTTTTTGTTACTACTATATATTTATTACAAGTACTTTATTCATAATGTTGACCCCTTAGAATTAAGATTTAATGATATCCAGACAAAACATTCTTAAAAACGACACATCAATCTCAATAATACACTAAATCTGAAATATATAAGTTAAATAATTAACATTGTTATAATTTTATTACCTTCACGAATCTCGGGTAACCCGCTTGAATGTGGAAAAATCAATAAACTAATTATTTTTATTTTAGAAATATACTGTTAAATATATTTAAAATTTCAAAATAAGATTCAGTATTCTTATAGAATTATTTAAAGAAGACATTACAAAAGGTATAGAGTAATATAAAATAATAGCATTGATATAAATACGATTAATTTTTATTTAGGTACCACAATGTAAATCTAAATTATGAAAATAAAATTCAAAATTAAAATAATTAATTACACGGGGAGACATAAAAAATCAGATAAATAGGGAGTGGAATTAGTAATGAGAGTTTAAAAGTTGCAAAACGTTTTTGTTGAACAGTATAAGAATAATAAATGGAGTAGTCAGAGGCGTTGTGGTGATCGGAATATTTCACATGTTCACAACATGGCATGGCAAAGAACGAGCCTACCGAGGTTTGTTATCGATACTTCTATCGTCGGAGAGATATTCACAAATATAAATTGTTAAAAAATGTGCCAGGGTGTTACAAACTTTGGAACTGAAATTAGCCACCACTAAAATTATTCAACAAGAAAGTATCATGCTAGACCACGACACTGTCTTGTTGAATAGTATCTAATAAAATAAATACTAAAGATGTATATTTACCTGTATTTCCCATCGGACCTGTAATCTTTTGTCTAATATTTCTTTACAGTTATTTGTCGTACTGTAAGGTGTTTGAGATGTGGTTGAACTTGTCTGTAAAATTTTATGTAATAATTAATTCTAAAAATCATGCACTGATTTAAGTTTTTCATTTAATAACGACAATTGGCACCAATTTTAATTAATGAGTACACATATTTGTGGATTCATATTATTTATAACAAATTCCTAGCTGTTATTTATAACGACGATAGTAAGGATTAATTAAGATTCATTAATTCAAAATCAAAATTAGCATACGAACGTATATATTTTTTTAACTATTATATAAAGTCGGATAAATTTCTTAAAGTTAAGAAATTAATAGGAAAGAATTAAGAAAAAGAGAAAGAAAGCCTTTCTTATTGATTTCTAAATGGTACTCTTACGTGAGTAATACGATAGATACGTATAGTAGGTACCTATATAGATAATAAAAAAAAATTGAGTCCCTATTGCGAAACTATCTATTCTAAAGTTTTTCAGACTGAGTAGAGTTCTAATTGGGTACAAGTCTTTATTTAATATTTTTTGTACAAATGCTAAGTTTTGCCTATTTACAATTCCCCCATGCTGTAAATTGAACTTTTAAAAAATTGAAAAAAAAAAATTAAAATATCAATAGCTGTTTGTTAGAATATAAAAAAAATACGATATTCAAATATATAATTATGAATTATAGTAATTAGTATATGATGTTAAATAAAGAAATGTTTACAGGAATATAAATAAATATAAGTAATAATACGTAATTAAATAATTATACTCACAGGGTTATACCACCAAGCAGGCTGAAAATATTAAGTAAACCGGAATCCCAAGGTAAGCGTAGAAAAAGAATAACACACAAAGCACATAAATATTAACAATTTATTAGTAAGTAACAATTAATACAAATATATTAACAAACGGGCACTTAATTATAAAAAAAAATGTTAAAATCAGTCTTAATGGATACTGAAATTTGGTAAAGAGTAAGTTTTTATGTAGGTATATAAGAAGTCCTAATTTTGAAATATTGTCTTACCTACATACCTACATTTTACAATTAAGAAAGTCATTGATTGTAATTTAAAAAAAAATAGAAACTGATTATTTATTTCGTATAACGAGTAAATCCCAAATTTACTCAAATTTTACTACTCTTTGTTTCGGAGACTCAAAAATTTATAAGTTTGCTTTCACATTTTAAAATATTTAATTGCCAATTCTATGTATTAGAAATACTTTACGTGGGTATTTATTTGAAATTAAAAAAGTCTTTTTTAATATAGCTAAAATCCATAAATCCAATCATAAGAAAACCATGCAGGTATTTCGAAAGGAGGTTTAACAATTATTTTCTGAAATTTGTTAGAACTATGATGCTTTGATGGTTTTTTCCGTCGTCCCTGTAAAGGTTAAATGATTAAAAAATATCTTGGTAGATCCAATGAAAGCTGTAAAAACATATAGAACATTTGATTTTGTTAATGAAGGCAAAAATAATAATATATAAGTAGAACCAAAACCACAAGTTAACCACAAATATTACTCAATGAGAAAAATATGTATATTATAACAGCTTAGATAAAGTTATATACTTTTATGGCAGCAGAAATATTTAAACATATAGTATTATTTTGTTACTAATATAGTAATTTCATTTATTACTAATATGCTAGCATTAATTCTTATTTACAATATAGCTCTTAAACAAGAATCAACAGTTATTTTAATAATTTACATCTAAGGAAACTTTAATGAGATCATTGTATATTTTTATAGTACCTTTTTTTTTTGTTTGTACTAAATTTATACAGTTTAGAAAATCAATTATGCAACAAGGGTGTTCAGGTAAAGTGTCCAATTTACGCTCCTTTTAAGGAACCAAATATTGTACCACAACTTTCTGTTGTTTTTTCATTTTACATAATTTTAAATACATATACTGCTGAGTCTCTGTATAGATCATCTCTTTACTACTACACGAAAGCCTAAACTAGCGTTTGTGGTTTGATCTAATCAATAAAAATAATAAAGATCAGTATAGACTCAGACATTATTTGCATCATAAATGTTTTAATATCGGATGAGCGACATCCTATGGTTTATTTTAAGTAGGATACCTTACCATTTCCTTTATGTATGCTATAAGCTTGTGTGCCATTGAAGTGCAATTAAAAAAATACTCACAGTTATCTTCGTTTGTCCTAAAGCAGGAGGCACATCCAGGTCTTTAGGTATATATACGTGTCCGAAATTGTGCCTGTACTCCACACACCAGACCGCCAGCCAGTCGATGTCGTAAGCTGTCAACTTGCCTGGCAGTTGGATCTCAATGTCCTCACCTTGGTAACCTCGCAGCGGGTGTAAGGAACCCATTTCGTTAGGCACCTAGAAAAATTAAGAGGCATGAAATAATTTTGCTCATGTCAAAAAATATGTTAATGTTACTAATAATTATAAACATGAAAGTTTGTGAATATGGATAGATTAATGGATAGATGTATGTTTGTTACTTTCAAGCAAAAACTACAGTACTTTAGAGTAATATAGAATAGACATTAGAATAACAAATAACTATAAATTTCATGCAGCTGAAACCGCTGGCACAGCTAGTTGTTAATAAATACCTACTAATTACAAATCTAAATAAAATTGGAGTGTCTGTTTTTAATATTACAATATTAAAAAACGGTTATTTCAATAACCGTTTTTTACTACATACCTACATATGAATATAAATACGGTATATAGGTACACCAAAATAACATTTTTTTTACAATTTTCGTCTGTCTGTTTGTTCCATTTCAGAGATTAGCCATCTCTGAAATGGCTGGACCGATTTTAACGGGACTTTTTTTTGGCAGGTGAATGATGTAGGTACTAAGGAGTAACTTAGGCTTCTTTTATTTTAGAAAAATAAAGCTAAATTCCACGCGGACGAAGTCGCGGGAACAGCTAGTAATAAATAAATTTATATCATGTTATATACAGACAGACTTTTGATCACACTAAGTTTTTTATTTCTGTCATTTTTAAATTCAGTCAAATAATATAGACAATCAAAACTACTATTTATCCTTATTGTAGTCCTCATGTACATATTTTAGATTTAACCCTATTTTACAAAACAATTGCTTTCACAAGCATATGATGCTAAAAGATCTTACCACGAAATTAATGATCTAGTTTGATAACAATGATGTGAAACAGTCTTCTCTCGTCATTGTGTGTATATGTAATTGTTAACCTTTCTATCTATTATTATAATAATACACTTTTGAGAGATATCTATATAGTTATAAAGTTCGAAACTAAAAGTAAAGGTTGCGAGTATGATATCGTCATCATCCGGATTATGTCTCGATACATTATCATTTGTAGTAGTCCAGTTATTATTCATTATCATATATTATTTTTGACGCATTTGCAAAAGGCAAAGGATACGTATTACATATGTATAAATCAATGGCGGAAGCTCGTTAGAGGCCTGAGGTGGTAAAACTGAATCAAGTGCTAACTGAGGAATGCAAGATTTAAGTAAAAGCACAGATAATATAATAAAAGTGAAAAGATTACAGTGGTATTTTTGTTGTAATTTATTCATTTTTATGTGATGATAGTTATTATTTATATGTGAACTTCCTACTCCTAACTCCTATGAGGAAAAATTGTAAAGCCTTGTTTAGGATTAGATCAAAGGATATTTAGAGCCTCCCGTTAGCCCGCCACTGGTGAAAAATACACATTTTTAGGTAATGTAATTTTTTATGCTATTTTTGATGGATTACCATTCCAGCATCACAAATATCAGGTAGTCATGTAGCACCAGCGACTCATTTGTTGTACTTTTTAGAGGGTCAAGACTTTATGCTTCTTATCCTGTAATTATACTGCTTCTAAAGCAGACTGGTTGCCTGCTGAAATAGATGTGAACATGAGAGTATGAGAATAAATATCTACTCACTTTTGTTCCAAAAGGAGACGGCTCTGAACCATTCCCAACCCAGAAATAAGCATCAGGTCCGGCTCCGTCATAATGAAGATTCGGTATATAAAAAGTCTTCGCGTCCAGCACACTGATGTTTCCAGAACGCAGTCCATGAGCGAGCCGTTTGAACTCTGGTAAAACACGAGGCCGAGGCGGATCTAGGCCAACTGGTATGAACACATCGCCAAAGTTCACCTGGAATTTAAAAACAAATTATATAAATATAATATATCTATGTGTCTATATTGATTACTTTTATAAAGTACTAGAATTTACCCGCGACTTTGCCTGCATTTTTGAAATAGCCTATGTCCGTCTGTATATTTATTTCCACGTCAAAATTTATAAATCTACATTTAGTCGTAGTAGCATAAAATAGGTAGACAAACAGACACACTTTCATATTTATAATATAACGGGTAATAATTTATGTCTTAAGTATACATAGAGTACTTACGACATACACTACAGAATATATATGTAATTAAAGCACTATTTAAGGTTGCTTTTTTTTAAACTATAATAACCAAGCTCAGCAGAGTTTTTGTTATGAGGCAAAAAACGTAGCCTGCCTGTTGTTACTATAGATTTTAAGGAACTGGAATAGCATGCAAGTTGACGTCCCACATATTGAGAAGTGATACCTGCCGCGAACATATATGAAGAGAATCGTTATTTCCCATCGCTAGTACTTTTCATGCGTTTTTCCCTGCAAAAATCCTATTACGGAGGACTAAGACGTTAATGCTTTGTACCCTGTAACTTCTTTGGTAAATCTCACCTTCCATCTGAATATCAGCTTACAAAGAAGGTGCTTTATGGATTGCCTAAAATGAGTAAGGCAGAGGACATCATACAGACGACTTTGTTGAAAATCTATCATATTGTTTTTTTAGAATCTGTTCCTTCGATTAAATATGCATAATCCAAAACTTACAGATAAATAGATATACAGAGTTACTTATTAAGTTAATGAATTTGTTCCAATAAGGATGTTGGATACCTCGTACTTAAATTACATTCAGCTTAAGAACGAAATAAAACAAAAATAAAGTTCCTTTCGGTTGGTTGTAATAAGTAAATAAAATAAATTCCGGATGCCTGAAAGCCGGTAAATGTCACATTTTGGCGCGAAAATTCGGGCATGCGCGCAGTTTGCAATCGATATATTTGAATTGTCAGGCTTATTTGGGTATGAAACATTAAGTTTAGGTAATGTGTAAGTACATGACTTATTCATCTCCCTACTGTATGTATTATTTATGTATATAACAAGCGAGCAAAATTTAAATATTTGTACATTGATTACCATTGAATTAATGAGAAAAGTTGGCAAATAGCATTAATATGTAGGTAGTACCGTACAAAATAATTAGTAAATTCTTTGTTTAGGAATATACATAATTTTCAATCCTAATTCTAACTTTATATCTAATATATTTTAATTATTTATTACAATAAATAAATAAATGTATATTTTTATTTGTTGATTCAGTTGGTGATACAGAATATTTAGCTCTAATTGCTGAGTCAGTTAAATACAGGTTTCTGTGAAAGAAAAATCGCCACTTACCGTAAATCTTCTACACCAGACGCTTATCCATTTGATATCCCTGAGCCGCTTTCCACCAGGCAACCGCAGCAATATGTCTGAGTTAGTATGTGCCTTCAATATTGGTGGATCTCTGTAATAAAACAATTTAATTTATATAGGTATAACTGATTATGTACAATCTCTTTTGAAAAGAGTAAGAGCAGAGTTGCTCCCCAATTTTTTTTGCGAGGATTACATTCAGAGCTACGGTAGATGTCATATATAACATATCATTAATATAGGTACTTGACAAGATATATTATTTTCATTTAATTTTATAAGTATCAATTACTACCCTTATCTAACATAAGTTATGTTTTGTAGTTACATATCAGTTTCGTGATTTTAGAGAAACGCATGTAGGGACATTTTGTTCAATGGGGTAACTGAAGAATAGGATATAAATTATTACTCCCTTGCATCCCCAGAATATCGTAAGTGACTATGGGGACAGAGCAAATACATCTGTACAGAAACAGACAACACAAATTGATATTTTATAAATCAATAGTCGCATGCCTAAAGGTATTCGTTGTCACTTGTTTGTCACGCTAAATGTCGCATCGCACGTAATGGTTCCTATTTGAGGAATGTAACTATATTTAATAATGGTATACTTTTTAACCTATAATTAAAAAGTATACCATTATTATAGCGTAGATTATTAAGTAATTATTTTTTATTAATCATATAAAAGATCCATTACTAAGGATCCCCTCCACTAGCCCCTTGCTAATAATGTACAATGTATTGGTATATGTTAGATGACGGCCACGCAATCCTCCCTGGAAACCATCGTGGTTAATTCCTGTTTAATTCGTTACAATGGGCTGACTGACTTGCCTTCTTGCTCATCCCATCCATATTTGGTGCACCGCCAACGTTTGCCCTTAGTGCAGGCGAGCGGAGGATTGATGAGAACTATTTTCACAGATTAACCAGAAATAAATCCTTTAATTGGACAAACACGGTTCGAAATTATGATCCTAACTGAAGTTTACCTACTAAAGATAAGCCAACCTAAAACCTTGTTGCCTACATATTACGCTCGTTCCAGCGTAAATATTTTCCGTGGCAGGCTTTTATACAGTCGTCATACATGGGTACCTTTACCATGTTTATTATATGCCACCGAATAGTCGAATTTTTGGCATCACCTTGTTTGCTATTCTAGTTACATTAAAAAAGTAGTAAGATATAATATCTATTCCGTCATACAATATAATATACCGGCTACCTGCATTACATTTACTTAACATTTATCATTATATTTCGCCCAATTTAAAAATCTGTATAAATTTTAGCCTATTTGTTCCTCTATTGTGTAAGCTACATTACTCTTTCATTTAGATGAAACCGTTTAGTAGTTTTTGCGTGAAAGAGTAACAAAAATCCATGCATCCATCACAACTTTTACGTTTATAATATTATTAAGAAGTAAGAGAAATGACTTGCCTTGAATTATAATCCTCGGGGTAGGGTACCAAAGTTCCTTCAGGTGAAGGCTGTGGCGTATCTCCTACCCAGAAGTAAGCATCCGGGCCGGTGCCATCGTAAGCGAAACCGCGTACGAACACCGTGCTCTCATCTACCGCGTACACCGTTCCGCGTATACCATGGGCGTACATAGACAGTCGGCCAATTAAACGCCCGAAGTACGGCTCTGGCCGACGGCCCGTTATCAGTTCTGGAAACAAATAAATATATAGGTAAATAACTTTATTTGCTGAAAAAAACAGATATGTACAGTAAAAAAAAATAATAAAAATTAACATAGCATCAAAATGGATAATTGATAATAATAAATAGGTACCTGTACAAGTAATATGTCTGTGTATTGCTACATATAAAAAAAGATCGCGCGTGACTCCCCATACATACAGATTTTTGGATTCTCATTACCACATTAAAACGCTATGAAGTAAAAAATATACGTTCAATAATTCGCTTAGAAATGTAATATTGTATTATAAAAAATATTTGTTATCCAGAAATCGTTCAACTCTCGACAAAGATTGTGTGCAAATCCTTGGCTTTCTTTTACAGTGATAAAAATAATAAATTTATAAGTTTTACAGGTTTACCTACATAAAACAATATAGGGTTACATTTAGTGTAACAAAACGCTAATGTAATTTTTATATATTTTTAAGTGCACTGCATGGAAATATTTAGTACATTATTATCTCCTCGTAATATACTCGTATTCTTTGTATATTTTGGAACACTTTAAAGGCAAGGACTGAATGTATTTCAATTACAATATCACTTCACATCGCGTGTAGCGGTTATATATAGGCTATTATGAGTTTCAACAATGCAGAAGTCATTACAATAGGCAATGATATAATAAACCTTTTACGAAATATATTTTTCTAAATTTATTATAGTGAATTACTATGGTTGTTCTTGTTCTCTTGTTCTTACGACCATTACCGATATTAATCTTATATACGTTACTTTAACTATGTAATATTATATTATTTGTGCTTTAACGCTATGGAATGATGTTTAAGAATCTCTTCAGCCTTTCATGATCCATTAGATGTTTATTGCATAGTCACTGTGTGTGTTTCTTCTTCTTTTTCTTCACTATTTCTTTAATTTTATTATTGTATATTTATTTTATATGTATGTTAAGTATATATCTATGTTTATATTACGTGTACATATATATATATGATATATTAGTATTATTATTTATTTTTATTTATTCCATTATGCGCCATCCACAACTTTCTGTCTTATTATCTCTACCCAAAGGTTGTCTGATAGAGATCGCTTAAGTGATGAGCCCTTTTGTACCTACATACATGTATATTATGTTTTATTTTGTATTTTTCTTAAAGGTGCCATAAAGAGTTACAAATAAATAAATAAATAGATAACGCCTAAATACAGTTATTGAGAAATATCGAGTAGGAATTCATTCATTTTGACTAATCCGCAAATTAGCAGACAACAATAACGTATGAAGGTGGGTTCCGATTGAATCCATAAAGTAAGATCTCATTATAGCTAACTCTAAAACAGGGGAGATCGCCGACAGTCGCCTGGCAACGTAAGACACTTGTTATGAAATTATATTACTAATATATATTACGATATTGTCAATACAGTGGACTACAGCTTAATATTAACTGTTAGAGTAATTTTTATATAATTGAAAATGTAAAGGAGTTAACTTTACGCTCAATGGAAAGTGGTAACAGCTTCTTAGAGTTTTAAACTATACTTAAGAATATCTGCAATACTTGTATACAGTATTGTATTGTTATCAAAAATATAATACATAATAAATACCAACTCTCATTTTTCACACTAGGACATAGCTTGCTAACTAATAGAATAGGTGAAGCTAATTTTTCAGTGTATTTTTTTTGTAAAAAAGCATTATATTGTTTTTACATAGCTTATACATATTACATAGTTTATACAAGCATTGGCATAAACTGATTAACCCATAATAAAACGTAAAAACCAAACCCTTTTAATACAAATAAAGGCGCTAAACGGAAGACGACATATAATAATAATGATATTGCTGTAATTGTCTAATTTTAATTTTCGTTTTCTTAGTGGATAAGGATTTTTTAAAATTCTCTAAGGAGCGGGAGATAATATATTACTACAGACGCATCTGGTAAAATTAGTGTAATTTAGTTTACATTCATACAATTCACTAATTTATATTATTGTTTAATGGCACTTACAGTGGACATAATTAGAACTTAAACAGTTCTCTGGTAAACTAAAAATAAAATAAAAAACAAAACTAGCTATTATAAAATATATATCTCGAAGAAAGCAATAATATTAGACATAACTCTTGTCGAAAATATCGTAAGCAAGCCGTCAACGATGGCATATAATGCGATGTGACAATAATTTCCGACTAAGGGGAACAATTCTATTCAACCACCACCAAATGACACAAACGACTTTATACACCAATTCATACTGAACGTTAATGTCCAAAGGACACGACCTAAATTGCTCTGACTTTTTACAACCCTGAATTTTATTTTTTAGGAAGTAATAAGCTTGAAAGCAACATCGATCACGCCGAAAGGGAAAATCAAGGGAAATAGTTTAAAAATACCTACGCCCTCGTTTTCTTTACTGTTTAAAAATGTAGTGTAATAACAAATTAATTGAAAATATTAACAAAAGAAAAAAGAAAGACCATTGTAGACATTATTCTGAGATTATAAAAAATTGTACATCTCAAACAGTGTGATTAAAAGAATAGAATATAGAGAAATAAAATCCATGTTACCTTTTTTAAATAGAATCTAAGAAGTATAGTAAATTGTTTTTTTTTGATAGAATAAAAACATGTATTATACCAACCTATTCACAATTGTATATGGTTTCTAATAAAAACATCTATACTAATTCTTTTTATTATTATAATTCTTTTATTCAATAATAATATATTATGACACTACTTCCAATACGGGCGGAGCAGCATTGATTGTTTTTAAACAGTGATAATGTGATACAGACGAATTACCTTAGTTACCCTGAACTGACGTAGGTTAGTTAAGTTAGATCCGTCGGTTGAATATAATCAGTTAATTGACTTCTTCATTATTAAACTACCTCATAAAACACATAAACTAAACGCCAACCTAATTCATGCATTTCCTTGAAGCTTTGATAATGACCGGGGCGGAGTACCTATCTCGCAACGCGGCACTGCGCGGTGGCGCGCACCCTGCCTCGTATTTATCTAATATCCTAAACGGAACCCAGCCCCATTAAGGGATATTTTGATTGACATGCTCGCCCCTGAGATTTTGCGACGCTAGGGGGTTTATAGGGTTGACGACCTGCGTCGTTAATTTTCAAATACCTCAATAATCTGAAGGTTCTTCGAAAACAAAAAGTAATGTAGTATTCAAAGTGTTAACGTTTTATTTTACACTGTAAATTTTATCAGTTAATATATTGATAAATAATCTTATAGTCTATTTAATGAGAATTCTTTACTGTACACTTAAAAGTACACTTAATATCCATATTTCGCTGAGATTATTCTAACCCAACATTGCAAAGGTAAAGTGTCTCCCAGTTTCATTTGGTGAGATTGAGATACAGATATTATAATGATTTTTATATTAACATATTGAATAGGTATTTCATAATTTTGCTAATATTTACCTAACTAAATTATAAGGAAAGATTATTTATAGTAACTCTTGTAGATTCAAATAAAAAAGAGGAAAATATGGCATATCTACTGTTGATAGCATTTATAATAATAATAAATTTGTCGTCTGTCAGTCCGTCAGTCTGTTATGTTTTATTTTTTGTACAAAATAATATTAAAATTAAAGCAATATCCCGATGTTTATCAGAGACAAATACTCATATCCATTTAACTAAATCTACGCAATTCGGAAATCGAAGTCTCTTATCGAATTACCAAAACCGTCAAAAACACGATAAGTCCGTCGATTTGGACCACCAACCCTAACTCTCCCTACCGTCTACACTGCAACAGGGGCGCCCCAACTCGTCTAATGCGTATCTACGCTTAATACAGTTTTGTCTCGGCATTTTGATACTCATTTGTTATAACAAGGTATAAGGTACACGTATGAGGAAAGCGTAGGTGTAGATTGATTTCTTGTAACAAACTAAACTTGAAAGAATGCGTAAATAAGAAAAAAAAATGTTTTACATGGTATGCCAAACAAATAAGGACATTTTGTTTAAAGTAATAACCGTTGTCTATATACATGAACAGCATTACATACTAATGTGATTCAATCTCAACGTACGACATACAGATACCACGGACGTCATGCGTTGCGATTTCTAAGGACTGGGCATGTTTTCGTATTCCGTAAGCATACTGTCATATCTGAATCCACAGCTCATAACTATGCGAATTGCCGGTAGAAATAGACACGGATGATTTTGAACAAAGTCTACTCCAGAGGACTTTGTATATTCCTGCTAATTCTTATGTGAATAAGAATTAGGATGTAACCTTAACCTTAACCTTAGGGATGTAAAAGAGTAAACTCATTGTATATTCTTATGATTCTTATTTTTTTTAATAAAATTATATAAATACATAATATTCATTTATGGAATTATTGTCCGTATTTGACTATTTTTCAATAAATTCGTATTCCATAGTCATAGTTTTCCCCGTTCGTGACAGCAACGTATTTAAAGCGTTATGTAATTGATGGATCCCTAGTCGTATCAACGTTATTATCAATTCAACCTACTATCAATAATGGGAGGGTATAAATTGAATGACTTTTTATGTAGTGCGATTTTTATATTATTATGTAATGACGAATTTAAAAAACCTCGATGTTCAACAATACCATCTACCCTAGGAACAGTTGTACAAATTGTCATCGATACGTAAATAAACTGTCAAAAATAGTTTTCATAATATTTCAAACTATGTACTTTAAATAAATATTTACGTTTCAGGAATGAGTACTTAAACTTTCGCTAGATTTCGCTTTGTAGCTATCGCTATTTCTAATTTTCGCCAATAGAAGACACATGACGTCAAGCCGCCACCTAGAATATTATTAGTATCCCCCAGTCCTCAAAACATGACAATATCACGAGGGGATTGAAAGTTCGTATGATAAGTAGGGTACGGTTACCTCATGAAATGCCCGACGTTTGAATTTTCACATTAGGAATGGTCTATTCACTGATTTATCATTGCACTTTTTAAATCACAAAGGGGTCAAATAGGCATTCGCTCTTGGGGCACGTTATGAACTATTGCAACATTAATATTATATATATATCCTTGTGAGTTGTCGGGATTCTAATGTTAATTCTGATTAAATATATAAAAGTCGGAAGATTGATATCTACATTTCACTAAGCATTACCCATATATCATAGATACTAAAAATAAATAGTACATTGACTCTTTACAACGGGTTATGCCGGTATAATTATGAGGTTGACGAACCAACATTTTAACTCCGTTTGTGCCTCACGCACTTAGTATTCCCCATCATCACATTTGGTAGATCTACTAATATAGCGACAAAGGTCCATACTGGGCATAATAGAGTAAACTATGGATACATATTACAAATATACAGCTATACACGCATTTCAATACCTAAAATACAGGAAAACGGACGAAAATAGTATAAACTGCAATATCACAGTCAAGCTACCATATAAAACTATTTATACCTATGATTCTATTTGCATTTTTGTATGTTTGTAACGTATGAATTCGGAAACTACTGGACCGTTTATAAAAAAAATTCTACAATCTAATGCTACATTATCTCTGCGTAATATGGGCTATAAAAATAGAGTCCACCCGTGCGAAGCCAGGATCGCTGCTAATAGTTACTTTACTTACTTTTATATAAAAATAAAATTTACTTTAAACATGGATAAACTTATAGGTAGTTTGTTGAAGAAAGTAGCGAGTTAGAGACACTGTTGCTAGCAATGTATCATGTCGGTTTTACCTGGCTCCCCTTAGAATTCGCGACGTTGCGATGGTCAACTTATCTGACCATGTCTCTATTAGTTACCACTAGTAAGTAGCATATTACATTAACTAAGTCTGTAACACCAATCTGTATTCATCCATTAAAATATATAAAAATATAAATCTCTGTCTACCTCTACAAATTCATATATCTAGTTTCGGTTAAAACCCGGAATACCTACCAATAACTCCTTATTTTTTCAAATCCGTCAATGCGCACGTATAAATTTGGGTGTAAAAATGAACTAATTCTACGAATTCTGAAACGGGCCAAACTAAAACCATAAGTGATTCCACTCGTCGGCCCCTTTTATCAATCAAATCGACGCTTCTTAACAATATCCAGGGGATTTCTAAATCGTATGCACCCCAAAGCTCATCTATCTTGTGTAAAGGACTTTCCTAACGCTTTCCAACGTCTGGCCACCCTACTCATTACCATAATATAGTGAAGGACTGAATTGTATCTTGAGATTTTTTAATGAATAAATTGTTCCTTTGTCTTTGAATAATGAAATTGGGAATGAAAAATATTACAATAAATAAATAACGGAGACCTCATTTTCGTTACTCCGACTAGCGCTGAAACATTTGCCTTCAAATTATTATAATATTTTCATGTAAATTTCATATTTATCACTTGATTTGTACAAATAATTAAGTTATTATAAATCATTGGTAGTGTTGACAATTGATCTAGTTGCATATTTTAGAATTGCCTGTATTTTAGAATTATTTCAGGGAGATTTTATTTTACATTACTTTTACTTTAAATACTATAAAGGTAATTCCAATTTGCCTTTTTGAAAACTCTCACACATTGACTAATACTATTGATGATTGAACTGTATTATATCTATTTTTAATATAGGCAAATTGGTATATTCCACCACACAATTTGCCTAAGTTTAGTAAAGATTAAAGTTAAAAGGAGATTAGTAAAGTTTTATATTTTTGAAAACTCTTAATTTTATATTGGTTAAAACACGTATTATGATGATTGAATTATTACTTAAGAAGTATTTTTTATTTAATGATATCAAATTACTAAAGCTCTAACATTTGACTAATACTATTGATGATTGAACTGTATTATATCTATTTTTAATAGATAGTCTCGTAGATTTATTATTAATATATCTTCATTTTCTGAGCGTATGCACTTATGTGTATATAGTCCACCACACATACACTTCGGTAAATAAGTTCCTAAGTTTAGTAAAGATTAAAGTTAAAAGGAGATTAGTAAAGTTTTATATTTCACTAGGTGAAATTATCTTAATTTTATATTGGTTAGAACTGTAGAAAAAAAAATTAATTGTAGTCGTATTATGATGATTGAATTATTACTTAAGAAGTATTTTTTATTTAATGATATCAAATTACTAAAGCTCTAACATTTGTTAGCTATTATTTTTCTACTGAAATCATTCCACATACGTATAAAGTAGACCATCAACATCGATCGACATGAACGAGGGTTGAAAGTGCTGTATAAACACAATACACTAACTGGCGAGGGTGGCCTGCGGTTATATTGCGCCGACATACCCGAACAGGGTAGCTAGGAGGATTTAGTTCGAGAGGAAAAATCTGTATTGTCAGTTGTTTTATTATAAGTAAGGAATGCTTATAAGTCCGTAATAAATAAGAAACCAAAGAATATAATAATAATATAGATTATTATTTTAATCAAATAAACAATATAATTTCAAATAGTAAGTAGTCTTTAATAGACTGCCGTTGTGGAAAAACAGTCTCTAAGTACTTAAATTTTTAATAATAAAGTCAGAGTATGTTTGGAAAGTTCAATGGCCGAATTTTCTGGATAATATTTCCGTATTTCGTATTTCCAGCTTCTAAATATTTGTTAACATTTTCCATTTCGGTCACAAAATAAAGAGTGGGTGACTTTAACTTGAAGAACAGTTATTAATATAATTATTATAGAAGAATTGTAATAATGTTTTTAAATCTTTACAACAACACAATATATTCTACCTTAGATATTACGTATGCAATTCAATATTAAGACTGGACTGCAGTGAAAATCATTGTCACAAATTGAGCCATTCTAAACTGCAATATCGAGAACATTTCTGTAGCGTACCATCCTAATCCCTTGCAATTTGTAGTAAATCATATGGAAAATGGATTTTTATACGAATTCCCCGCTTACAAAATATTATAAAGTTAGTATTATTGTAATATATATTTATTCGTTTCTGGTGCTTACTTACTTATGATTATCGAAGTAGTAATAGAGTTTCAGGTTGTAAAGCTTTATGGACAGTAAAAGAGGTATTTATATTTGTCACAATTGGAACTATCAAAGCTACAAACATTACATAGCTTATAGCAATATGTTTCCTTCATTTTCACACTCGAGCATTCTGGAGTAGTAGAGAGAATAGGTGCTTGATTCAAAAGCATTCTCGTATATACACTTTCTCAGACTATATCTATGTCTATAGGTTTATTCAATTGCAAATAAATGATGAAATACATGAGAAAGTAATAAAAATAATGCCTGAGAGTATAATAAAAGAACTCAATTACTTAAATTAGACCAGAGAACATAAATATTTAAATAGACGTAAAGGTTCATATTAACAAAGAATTTTTGTATAGGTAAGATCGTTTAATCGTTCGAATTGTTTAAAAGTGAAAGAGAAGTCACATAACCCTTACATAATTAAAATAATAATATTATATGGTATATATATGAAGAAAATTGCTAAGAAGCTGTGTTTGCATACATTATTACTGACTCAACTCAAATATAATATATAGTTCACCTAATATGGAGTTATATAAATTATTATTCACACAAAATTATTAATAATGTAATTCTGAACAACATTTACTTAAAGAGCAACACGGAAGTTTCTTGCTCATTCTTCTGCTCGGTCTACGAATCAATGCTACGTTGGAAAAAAATATGACTACTCAAAAATACTTATATGTATTATATTTGAATAAAGATTATATTGAAGTAAAAAATAGTATAATACTTTATTAGGTGATGTACTCGACAATGGTAATAAAAATGATAATAAATTCATTCTAACACAATGAATGATTTTTTTCTACTCATATCGTGGGAATGGTACCTCCTCTAACATTAACAATTTTGAGTCTGTGTTTGTGTTTCAATCCAAATAGTGGTTAACCTTCCTCACAAGGTATACGGTAGTCGGTTCACTACAATCGGCTCCAGTCTGATGTATTTATCGAAAAGAAGCTCCATAAATAAAAAGTCAAATTATCTTGAGATTAATAATACATTTATTGACCAGCCTGTACTTATTACACAAATTTTATAGACGACTATAGGTAATTTATATACATATAATGTCTCGTGAGAATTATTCTTACCACGAGATAATGTGCAGCTGACCTTATGTAGCTCGTAGGAAAGTGGATGCATAAATAAAACTGATACTCAGTGTCAATCATGAATATGCTATGGGCTGCATGCGTGGACGTGATTATTAATATTTTCCCAGAATTAATTTATTTTTTTATGTAATACAAATGGCAAATAAGCGGAAAGCGCGCCGTCAATGGTAAGCATCACCTATATACAGGAACAACACCACTAAAACAATGGAATTATGTGACGCTCTTGATACCACAGGTTCACAGATATTCCACAGATTTAAAATATCATGCTTCATATCCCATAATTTTACTACCTTATCTCGATATTTATAACTAGAATATAGAAATAGATGAGACTTAAGTAGACTATGGAGACGACTATTCAGAACGTCTACCTCGGTACTAATGTAGAAAAATACAAGTACACTCTGTTCCTGTTGATATTTTCACTATCCTGAACGTAGGACACTTTAGCCGCTTATGAACGTGAAATTTTTACATTCTAATTTTAATTTTTTCCCTACCGTCCAGTTCGGTTTATATATCAATTATATTATATAATTATATTAGAAATCAATTGAGAAGAACAGGCAAGAAACTCAATTGAATTACTTTGTTTTTTAAAATACTGTTTTAAACTTGACGCGGTCATATTTTGTTTTTTAAATCCAGTTTATTTACAATGTATATTTATATAGGTGTTTATGTCTAACATTAAATAAAAATTCAGTTTTCATGAATAACTGTTGCCATGCACACTCGTCATTCAAGTAATCGTTTAGTGAGTAATAGTGGCTTTGCTAAGTAAATATGATTTAACAGAAATGGATACAGATAAATACAGATATGTAAATATGATTTAATATTTTTTTAACATGAATGTTATTTAAATAGTCTAGAAAACAGACCAAATTTCTTCTGCTAAATGCTAAATTCACTAGATTACTTATAAGGTGCAACACATTAGCACAAGCCTATCGTCCAACAACATGACCAAAAATAATGTTAAATTTATAATGTTACGAATTACGAATACTTAGATTACAGTTTTATTATATGTATATGTATATCTGGAATAACAGACTTGTTGATCTCCCACCTGATGGAAAGTGCCCGCATAAAGTACATGTTTTGTATCCGTATCGTATAACTTCACTGACAAACTAGAACACAGTCTATAAAAGAAAACTGCACGAAATATACAGTTTTGTACAAAGCCTAACTTGATACGTCTTAATTATATTGCAACATGAAATTCAAACCAAAATTCAGGATGCAAACGAGTTTCATTTTCTGACGTTGATCTATCTAGAGAATTGGTTGTAAACAAGCACACGTAACTAATTTAAAATTATTAAAGTTTGTATGAAGGAAGATATAATTACATTACATCTGCGACATCAACAACAGCTTGTCACTAGATTAAGGATTATAAATGATCTCAATAGCTGTCTACTAAATGTTTAACCTTGCAAATAGTATGTTGTATAGTAATATGCTGAGTGTACGACAGGTTGTAAGCTCGAGTGGAGGCCTCGGTGTCGTCGACCTTTCACTTGTGAACGTGACATAAGTGTGACCTCTAGAGCGTTGATGTAATATCTATTGTTAGCTTTAGGACAATATCAGTATACAAGCTGACAAATAAGCAGACGAGCATCTGATGGTAAGCGTTAACAGTAGTGAAGCACTATGGACATCACGTTATCATGTGACTGCAGTAATGCCACTCATATGTTGACATCTAGAGTACCAAAATGTCATGCCTCTTATATGTACTATCTATAATAATTGACTGACTCTCCAAACAAAACACAGCTTACAAAGCAAGCTGCTTGGCGGCTATAAATAGTTGGGACTTTTTACGCAGTTCAAACGCAGAGCTTTTACAAATATTACCTCATCTATAATTTATACCAGACCGATAAGAATAATAAAAAAAATATAATTTATAGCTGACCCGCGTGAATTCATCGGCATCTCACTTACTAGACAATTAACATAATATTTTACCCAATTTTCACAATATATTTTAAAATACAGCCTAAGTGTTATTCTGATGTATAAGCTGTATTACTGTAAGTTTCATCAAAATTCGTTCAGTAGTTTTTGAACGAAAGAGTAACAAATATACATACTTACAAACTTTCGCGTTTATAATATTATTACAGAAATAGAGAACCAAATTATTTTAATAATACAAAAATCTCAATACCTAAATTATCACATACTGTACTTTTAATTAACACAGTCTTGAGTTAATCTTCATTTTTAGAGCTTCGAACCAGCGAAGTAAAGCGAAACCCATATGATGTTACTTTTTCACGCAATAATCTAGTGATTTTAGACGTGTAGCAGTATAGCATTCCTTAGTTATTAACAGTAATTCCATAGCTAGTCAGTGTATACGTACGATGTATATTCTTTGAAATGTAATATACTTTAGAGTTTCACTACTAACATAGCTCTTTCACCTAAATCTTTTCATGTAGCCGACTTTACCTTTTAAGAACACTGTTATTTATTTTATTTGTCGATTATTATATTTTATTTAGTGTATTGTACTTGGAAGACGATTACATAAATCATTATTTATACTAATCAACACAGCGCAATCAACTTCAAAACTATGAATTACGTATTTTATTTTGTGTAACTGGAATAACAAACAAGCTTACTGTACTCCATATGGCAAGTGACAATCATCATGAATAGCACCAGGTCATGGAACTCTCTTAAACTCTTAACTTTCACCCATCACCATTCTGGAGGGCCACGGTGTTCACATGTTTCAATCAATCAGCGTAGGTATATCCGTCTTCGTGATACAATATTTTTATGCATTTCTGTATAGATATTGTACAGGACTCCTTACATTCGGTCCGCTGGCTGGCACGACATTCCTTATTTATATATATTTAAATTTTTATATGAATATATCTTATTGTAGCTTCAGCTGGTTTTGTTTTTGTTATTTCAGAAGGCAAGACCTTCTACTTTCTACTACAATACACGTCATTTTGTAACAACATATATGTTGATGTTTGTATGAAAGTATAACAGTATATTATGAATATTCATAATATACTGTTATACTTTCATATTACGCCTCTAAATACCACCATGCTGCACCGAACCCTAGCGCTCTACACAGAATCCTAGCTCCACACATGAATATTAATAAAAATCTTTAAAAGCCGTAAAAAGGTAACACAGGTCAAAAATAGGTGAACATCTAACTTTAGTACCTATAGACAATATGACACATGACCTATCAATAGTTTTGTTATTAAATCTATACACATTCGTAAGTGGATTAAAATATCATATTAATAAAGCAAACCCAATTATTCTTTAGGTATCCACTTCAATAATTTCATTAAATTTTTTTAAGTGCCTTTTATTGCTAAGCTTGAACAGTTTTTATTACCTATCAATTAGCAAGCACTTGTGTTTCATGAAAAAATATTTAATAGAAATTTTATATCGTCTAATCAATTTTGAATATTTGTTTATTACAGCCGTAACCTTGATGTCGTCTCGGTACGTTGTGTTTTTGCTTATTTTATGATTTTTTATTCAGTTCAGATACACGTTTAAGAGCTTATATTACTAATTAGTGTGCTGTGACCATATGAGGTCATCAAGGATAAGACATACATATATTTATAAATATATTGATTATGTGCATCTATAAAGCATCATAAAATTTTTAAGCTAATTCGCAGAGGAAAACATCTTTAATAGTTATATGCGTGGGTATCACAATTAGGTGGACTTACCTAATTCTGTGTTTATGCAACAAGTTTTCCAAGCTATGTTCTTATAGGAAGGGTGGGATATAATCATATAATACTAATATCTCCGGATAACTTACAAAATCTAACCCAAATTACATAATATACACTTAAATATTTTTTTTTGTAAATACCATACTATATAATAAAAATACCCAAACCGATACAAACAATCATACACATAAATACAATTGTTTGTACCATCTTGTAAGGAAACAAACCCGCGACCATCATAAGTAAACCGAGGCCGTTATATGACGTATGACAGTGCAACTGCACTGATTCATTCATGCTCCCGAACCATGAAACTTCATGGTTCGGGAGCATGAAAACAATCCTCAGGAATGACAATACCTGAATAGTTTTACTGTCTTATATGGCCATATGATTATAGTCGACTGTTACCACTTTTCACCAGAAGGGCGTTAGATTATTATTAGTTAAAAATGCATGCATGCAATTTGCATGCAAATAGCATCTCGTCGACCTATATGATATTCTGAATATTTTATTGATTGAAATACATATATATTGTGATATGAGATACAGAAAGTAGGTTATTTTGCTGGGAACTTTATTGATTGAATAATGTTAATAAACCTTCATGACGAATATATATATATATATATATATAATGCGGTAGTTGGAAGAATTGTCTATTGTCACCGTCGTGGTGAACGAACGTGACATGCCAATATTTAGATGGGTATGTTTGAACGTAACAGGGATACAAAACTGCAATTGCATTGATTTACTTTAATATTGTTATTTCTATTACTGAAGATTAAGTCAGAAATATAAATTGACAAAGAAAATTTTGTGTCTATCAAATTTTAAGTCCCGATTTTTCGGCGTAAATTTCGGTAACAAACTACTAGGCCATCAGGCCAGGCAGGCTTCATGGCCATTCAATAATGTAGGCTCAAAATATTGCGAGCCTATATAATTTATTCTCCTAAAACTTTATTATAAAATATAACTTTCGTCTTAGTTGTTCAATATATAGAGCTAGGATTACGTAGTATGTATTACAGTAATGAAGCGCTTTTAAAAACACGCTAGGAAGATTAGGTAGAGTAAGCCTAGATTACATCGCAGCTGGAACTGAAGCAGTTCCTGTAAGTATCATAATATATATATATATATACAAGTATATAGTGCATTTCACGACCTTAATCCAGATCAGATAAGATAAATCATCAATACACATGAGATGTAGGTCACAGTTACAAGGGTATGTTCGACAATTGATTGAGTTGCTTACCTTTGAATAGTAAGCTCTTGCTAAGCTAGTGTGTTGTTATTAATTGATACCTCTTGTTGAGTTACTAGTATACCAATTCTTTAATATTAAATGTATGTATATATTTTGTTTTTCTTTGATTTGAAGTTTAAATTCAAGTTATATTTAAATGGCACTAATTCCTTGAAGTAATAAGAAATAAGAAAGCTCTAACTGTTTCTGATTACGTTAGGTCCGTTACGGGGTAATAAGGGATATTAAATAAAAAAAAATATTAGTATGTTATACAAATCACAACACTGTTTGTACTACAGAACAGAGAATTAAGTACTTCTACTACTTACTTCTTTGTTCTGTAGTTTGAATGCAAAAGTGATACGAGCCCGATGTGATCAACTGAAAAACTTTGATAGATCATTCGGGTATGAAATAGTTTGAAGAATAATATGAGCAAGTTTAGTAAGAATTTTTACTTTCCAGAACAGTATCTATTTATCATCATTATCTAATATATATCTACATACAAATAAATAATTGTCAAACTAATTTATTTTAAGGTCCATCTATATGTATTTTAATGGACGATAATGGTATGGTTGACCTGCCTGCGCTAATGGTTTACGCTGGCGAAACACCAGTGGAAGATGATAATATGGTAATAAGTCCAGGTCAGTTAGCCTATCGTGACAAATTTACCAGGAATTTATCACAATGGTTTTCAGAGCGAACTGCGTGGAGTGACCTCCACGCAGTTCCCTGACAAGGTACATAGTTACATAGAATTAGTACCGGAACCAGATATCTAACTATTAGAACCTGTAGTTCTAATAGTTATGAAACTTTATAGTGAGATTCTAATTAGGTCGGTAAAGGACTACGTTACTTGTGATCCGTAGACAAAAACATGGGTTTATTCCATCGAATTATTAACTCATTTTACTTATGTTTGTGTTGAGTGGTAATGCGGGCATTTTATGGTTTTGTTGTAAAAGCTAAAATACAATGGGATATCATAGAATGGAAACAGACGAGGTAGTCCTTAAATAGTGAAATACATTTTGGTAGAACCATGCTTTTGTACCTATTTTGTATCTACTAGTACAAAATAGGTACTAGTATATACAAAATAGGTACAAAAACATGGTTCTACCAAAATGTATTTCACTAATTACAAATTTAAAATGCTGTTGTATTTTAAATTATAACATTTTTTACTTGTTCATGTATGAGATCTTTATATAGAATACGAATCCGCGTATGCTTAGCCCGGAATAAGTATTTTCCAGCAGATAAATAGAGTTTATATTTTAAGTTAGACCTATAGTAATACAACAATGTAAATTGCATTAAAATTTATGCACACAGATGAATATAGAGACAGAATATAGAGACAAAGGTAAAAATTTGAATTATATTTCTCTACTACGAAATAATGTGCTGGTATTACTGTTTTTTTTAATATAAGTAATGTTAATTAAATGTTAGCCTGTTACTTTTTTATTATATGTACATGCGACTTGTACTATAAATAAATATTACAAGTACGATAATAGTCTTATTTTAAAGAGCACTACAGTTGAATTTCTAGCCAGTTCTACTCAATAGAAACTGCCTGCATAATTGGATAGAAGAGCTATAAATATAAAATATGAACAACTGACCTGTAAAATATAAAATGCTTCGATGTACGAAGTGAATAAATATTTTCAATATTGGATATTGAATATATTACATAACTCATTAATACATCCATTAATATAAAATAGGACAGTTGTTAGGATTTCTTGTTGCTATTTCTTATGCATTTATTAAATACTCTATAATCATCATACTGTCATGAGTCAATAATGGCGTTATTTAATATAAGCAAACACAGGGTCACGAACAATTAAGGATCAAGATCACCTGCACACATTAGACGTGTATAAAAATACATATATGTGTTAATGAGAATCGCACCTATAATAATACCTACATATTCGTTTTTAGAACTAAGTGAAGAGTTTCGTAAAAGGTTTATTTCCAAGTGAACAAATGACTATTTAAATCTCATAACTGAGGGCAATCCCCTAAAATATGAGATTTGGATGATATTTTTTTGTAGAGAGGAGAAGAGTATTTTATTAAAATGTAAGAATTTTATGAATACGTAGGTAAGAGATACGTATGTAGGTATGTAGAGGGATTAAAATTAAAAATAGGCGTTAAACGTAAGGTAACCTACACGCATGAAAAAAATGTAATAAACTTTTATTTAAGTATTCTTATAGAAATTTTGTTTTTAATTTTTTCAAATTATTAAAAGTTTATATTTCATTAAATTACTCTTATGTCTTTCTTAGGATAGATTGGAAAACCTACACAAAAAAGTCTGGAAATCTAAATATTTATAAAACAATAAATTATTAGTATTATCAACTAATTGAAGACGACTACTATTCCAAAATATAATATTATCATGTAACTGCTCCGATGATTAGGTATAGTAGAACCGAACAAGGGTCGTAGGAAGGTTGTAATAAAATAATATAGTAACCCTATCGAATTTGAGCATGTTTAATTAGTCTCGGCAAGATATTAAATCAGGTAGATTTCAGATGTTAATCAACCCCTGATTACGGAATAAAACAACATCCCAAAGGCAGAGAGGGAATTATTACAATGGGGACATTGTGCATGAAATATTGGTGTCAGGGCGATCTTTCTGTGGTTCTTTCTTCCTCTGGAAACCTTTCTACTCAATTTCTGGATTTTTAATCACGATTGGCTAGGTAACCCGATTTCATCGAAATCTGGCACCGCTGTAGGAATTGGATGAAATGGGGTACAGGCGGGAGTATGCATAATAACATCATTTATAGAAGTTATTTAAAGTATAGAATATTTTACTACCACTAACGGTGAATATAATGAGTAGTGCTTACTGCGTAAGTATTATGACATACATTTACAAATACTTAAGAATAATATGTAACAAAAAACCTTTAATTGAAAAAACAAAACTAGGATACGACAAAGGTGTTGTATAAAATTAACTTACCGGCATTTAGTATCAGGAGCAAAACTGCCAGACAGAAGTGCGGCGGTTTGCCGCGCGGGGGCGTCGCCCGTGGCGTCATTGGCCCAAACCCGGGGGCGGATAGCCTCACACAATATAATGATATACAGCCTTCAACCCCAACGAAAACTCGACACGGCTGCGTTTTCTTCCTTGCTTACAGCTCTGTTTTTTTTTTAAATTACGCGCGTATCGTCTGGCTTTATTTTTTAATCATGCGCGCTTGAACACGTTCGCGTATAACCACGTTGTTGTGATCACTAACAAAACACTTTCACTTCACCAGTGTTCACCAATACTTCTTATCTTATTACGTCACATATTTGTCTACAAACCATTATACACTTTCACTGAGATTGAATAGACATCTCATTGATAACATTTATCAAAGGGTTCTTATTTTATACTTAAAACTAAATTTTATTGTCGCCGTTGCGTTATTTTATGTACTTATAATTAATTCATTTTCTGATTGTGTTCTCTGGAAGAAGAAATATATAATTTATAAGTAGTTAAAGAAGTAAAATATTAATTTAGAATCGTTTTCTGATTTCGAATTTTCTTTGTTTTTGCTGTTTCCGTTTGCTATTTACAATATACAAATTGATAATATGATATAAATGAGGAAATTAGCAATAAACCGCGCAAATATAATAAAAATAACCATTTTTTACTAGGTATACCTATTACCACGAACTTTCGGGTGGTTAAACATTATTTATTTATTGTTTTAAATGTATGCCAAGATATTATATCGTTTTTAAAAGTATCTACTTTATTTCCTTTATAGTACAATGCCAATTTACTTATTCCCGCTGGCCTAATGTGATTTTTTTATTGAATTAGTAGTCTCGCTAATTGTGTTTTAAATACCAGACATAATTTATTTTATCCATTTCACCCAAGATAAATTGTATTGTTATATTTATGACTGTATGTTCTAACATAGGAAGACACACGAAGAAAAAGTAAATGCATAATAAATAAAAAAAACAGCAATTGCATTCAGAAGAAGTTTAATAAATTACCTACATAAAAAATATCTTTGACTTCTGGCTCATAAATATCTAGCTTTTAAGCTAACCTGCAAGATATATTTTGACGGCTTCGCTGATCTAGCTGGGTAGCATAGCACTTTACTTCCGATGGTCGCGGGTTCGATTCCTCACACATACAAACATTTGTATTCATGAGTATCTATGAACAACAGCAAACATTTCTCTAAGTATATAAGTTATCTAGTACCCATAACACAAACTTTGTTAGCACTAGATGGCGCTATGTGAATTATTCAGAATAAATATATAGATTTTTTATGCTCATAATGTTTTTGCTTATTCAAATAATATTAAAATGTACCCATTTTGACCTATAAAAGTTAAACGAGAGTAATTACAAACAACAAATGAATGTCATAAAATTTGTTTGAAACTCCAATATATCGTTCAAACACATTCCATTGCAGGATTAGCTTTGAACCATTTGTAGCAACTTCAGTCGAGACATAATTTCCTGGTGCACTGCAATGTATTAAGTAAGGAAATGAATGTGCAACATTCCACAAACTACTGTAATACATTTCATGAAATGTTATTGGATTCCCGCTGTTTCGGAAGTAATGACGCTGTACCTATCCTCTCTGTGAAAGTTTGTACACATACCTAGAATTAACTGAAACTTATTTGATTTTCAAAATAGGGCCTAAGAGTCATATCTCTTAAATACTGAATTTAAATATTAACTTTGAATTTGAAATTTGATATGTAGATACAGTTGATTCAAACTAAGAGAGATTGTAAATAAAAATATACAAATGTTAATAAACTGCATGTCTATGAAATAAAACTTCTATAATTATAGAATTATAGAAGTTTTATTTCATAGACTAGGTAAAAGCTATCGATTATATATTATCTATTCGATTTGACATCGATACGATTCGATAAGTTACTGTACGCTGATTCCATTAAATATAATACAAGATTTAAAGTAGCAGTCTTTATACAAATGTACTTGATTTAAGCACTTATGAGTAGACATACTTATTTTTTTAATCTACCACTTATTATTAATTTGTTAGAGTCACAATATTCAATTCATAACCAATAACCAACTGGTTGAGTAACTAAATAAGAGCAAATCTATTGTAGTGATTAGACCAAACTATACAATATATAACAACACCATAGAGAAGGAGCAGTCGTAAAGAGTAGAATTGTCCAGTTTTTTGCGGATTATAAGTCAATACCGCAGAGATATTTTTTTTATTTCATAAATAATTCAATAAGACGTCAACAAGCTACCTAATAATAATCAAAGATATCGTCTTACCCATAGAAATGCTTGTCGAAGAAAAAATGGATTAAACTTTAAGTTTGTACTGGAAAGTTATATAATCGCCTTGTTTCGTTACGTACCCTTTACTCGTCGCCTCATTAAACTTGTTTTCAACAAAATAAAAGTATAACTTGACTCCGATTTTTAATTTGACTCTTAATCACTGTAACGTTGGTGAGTCTATCTAAGATGTAGTTATTACATGTTTATATATTTTTTTACCTGTTTCTTTGGAACCTACTCGTATGTATTACCTAAAATACCAGCTTTATAAAATGTAGTGAGGGAAATTGTAAATAAAGTAAGGTATGTGTCAAGTCTCATATACCTGCAACTGAATTCACTAGAAATAGAGATTGGAAACAAATACAGTTTGCACGAGGGTATCCGTATAAACAGAGTTATTTGCAAATTAATATATTTTACAAGCTGTCCCGGTAAACGATGTTTTGCCATATAAATTAATAATGCTATAAAAATATAGGGGTTTATGATAGAAGAGTGAAAATTTAGGGTTATATATATTTTAACGATATTTAAAAAAAAAATTTTTGCTCAAAAAATAAGAAATTAATGTTAGGGATGGACAACCCTTTCAATGAAAAATAGATAGTAGCCGATTCTCAGACCTACTGAATATGCATATAAAATTTCATAAAAATCGGTTAAGTCGTTTCAGAGGAGTATGGTAACTAACATTGTGACACGACAATTTTATGGTAAGCGGTAACCGTCGCACATGTACATGAACAACACTATAGACAGGGGGGAGGGGATTATTAGTAATGTGGATTGATAACCCCATTACTAGCAATGTACCATGTCAGGTTGACCTCCACGCGGTTCCCCGAGGAAACCATCGTGTTAAATTCCTGGTGAATTTGCACTAGGGGCTAACTGACCTGACCACATGCTCATCTTATCATCCTCCTCTGGTGCCCCGCCGGCGTAAACCGTAAGCGCGGGACAGGTGCACCATTCCATTATCAACGCTCGAAAAAAAAACACTATAGACATTTCATTATTATGCAACTCCAGTGATAATTGATACCATGAGTGATATCAATTACTTTTTGCGTTGCCATTTCAGAGTAATAAGATGTCGTGTTCTTAACCAAAATGTGTTAAAGTTATTAAAATTATTCATCCTTTATTACTTAAGAAGACTGTCTTCTGAAGACATTATAGAATACCAATAGCAACATATTCATGCTGAACGGTTTCTTAAACTACGATTACAATAGATAAGAAATACAAAGGGTGTCCTCTTTATCCCGGTTATTCTATGTATGTTGTATGGACTACAAAAAACTATTTATTTCTAATATTCTACTATTTTTGTAATTTCATGCACACTGTAGGAAAATATTCTCTTTTAGAATGTTAGGATTATTAAACGCTTTGTAACTAATAATCTGTAAGTAACTTGATATTTTCGCAGCGCTGTATTTGTTGCTAATTAAAATCAATATTACTGATAAAATTATACTTAGGAGTACAAAAGTTTGTTGCGTGGGTGTTGACCCTTGGCATTTGTATAATGTTTTATCTAGTACCTATACATATTAGAAATTTTCTCAAACATTAATTATCTTA
The DNA here is from genome assembly GCF_030625045.1 of Achroia grisella. Lineage (NCBI taxonomy): Eukaryota > Metazoa > Arthropoda > Insecta > Lepidoptera > Pyralidae > Achroia > Achroia grisella. The sequence goes on from NW_026712658.1 coordinate 522,518, forward strand.
TTGAAATCTAAGACTGGTGTTATCTACACCCACTCTAAAGCTTGTTGATATAAATTACTTACACAGGATTCTGGGAAGAGCTAATGAATACCTACTTGAGGCTTAGATGTTTAGATACTAGTATAATGACTGGTATTTAATGCCCTTTTAGGGTATTTTTAGTACTAATTTGAATCTAAATATACCCATGTTTAAATTTTAACTATTACATTATAGGTATTTAAAATATAAGTCTAATGGTATCCCCAGATAATACGGAATTTAGTCATGTACTCATTATTAAGACTATTTTGTATAATGAAAACCGAAATAAACAATATCTCGAAAAATTTATCTCAAAGGAGAAATAAATCGAAAACGGTAAAATAGAATAATTTGCAAAAATTACTCACGTACCCATTTAATAACAGAAATGAAAAAAAGGAACAATTTCTAAAAATTGTGTTTCTATATTTCAAAATACTGGATTTGCAGTTAGATAGAATAAATATTGGTTATTCTATCTTGTTGACCAAATAATTACATTAGTTATTAACTAATGTAATTAATACGTCAAAAAGACAAAAATATATCGCTACTATTTTAAGATATTTATAATAAAAACCTAGACAATTGTGCTATATAAATATAACTTACCTGTAGGTAAGGCTGTTTTTTGGTAAGAACTAAAATTGGAAATCATTTTGTAATCGATTTGTTACTGTAATTCCTAATTTAATTTGGTATATACATACATATTAATAGTAACATAATGATATTGGAGACAAAAAGTTAATTCTAGAATAAACAGATAAATATATACTATGCATAGGTGCATTATTATTTCTTAAATATAATGTATTTTAAAAATTTATATTTATATATAACCGTTTGAGCAATTAGCCGTTTATGTACATAATGAAACTTTATTATAAAAATTAAGATACCTAACTGTTATATAATTTTCATTAAGAATAAAATATCATTATATCGTTTCTGTAAGAGGAAAACTGTAGCTCCATTTCTTTCAACACCCGCCATTTTGACATGACACCAACGAAATGCTTTTATGAAGCAACTTGTAACCGAAACCGAAAACGTACTAAACGTATATTTGATATGTAAATTGTATCCATTGCATTATAATATAAAATAAAAAAAAATGTTAACATTCCCATTAATGGATATGTAATTACTCCGAAAAAATATTATGCAAATTTAATGCAACATATAACTTACTTATACAGAACAACAGTTTACAAATATAATAACTAAATAATCAATCTGTGATAATTAATTTAAATAATAATTAAGGAGCACATTTTTATCAACTGACAACAAAATAAAAAATAAATGGAAATTTGTTAATACTTTCGGTACGACAATAGTTAGTAAAGTAAAAAAATAATTTCTTTCTAATCATTTAACTTTTCACTAATTACAGTTTCGCGGTCTGTTTATGTTTATAATAAATTATGATAAATAAATAAGTATTTACAAGATTTTTAAGACTTTATCTTCTACTGGTAGTTTTAATTTAAATATGTTATAATATAATTAAAACAAAAATTGAAAGTAATTTTTTGCAGGAAATTATATAAATCAATTATTTCCTTTAAATTATATTCTCCACGGCCTACACTATACGAGTTTTTAGTATCGATCAAAAATAAAGAAAATGGAACACCAAAAACCATAGTGGTCCATATAGCCAAATTCACGACACGAAAAAATCAATCTCGAAATATGGCATCGATTGTCGATAACTAAAAAGGTGGAGGAATTTATTTAAAATCACGTGTTTCGAGTATCGTATATTATGACTATAGACTATTTTTATGAAAAATACTATAATGTGATTGTAAATTACATTTTGTAGGTTTTGTTGAAAACGCGGCGCGTGACGCGCTCGCCGCCGTGCGGCCGGGGTTGTACTAAATGTTATGGGGGTGATTGCTCTTTGGTGGAGTTTTTCCCAAATGAAGGGGAAATCTTGGTATCTACGCTTGCGTAGGATGACTGAACGTGGAATTTCTATATCTGGACATGTATAAATATCCAGTAGATATTCGAGAATCTATTTTTGTTACGGTTAAAATTAGATTCCTTGTTTAGCCTATTCTTTTAATACTTACTACTTATTGTTTAGACTTAATAACAATAGTCGATTATTAAAAGAATAGGATAACCGAGGAATCTAATTTTAACAGATGTAAAAATATAATAATAAAACTGCTAAATAAATGATCCAACACGTCTTGATCCTGTAACCCTGCACCGCAAAGGAAGCGGTATCTATCTATAGGAATAAAGTTACAATTTTTGTAAATTCTTTAGAACATCATTACAGCCTTATTTACATTATCTAGCTCGAATTATCTTACCAATATTATAAACACGAAAGTTTGTGAGTATGGATGGATGGATGCTGTTACTATTTCACGCAAAAAGTAATGAACGGATTTTGATGAAAATTTTATAGCAATATAATTCATACATCAGAATAACACATATGCCATAGTTAAAAAGACATTATGTAAATTGTTCAAGTAAGGATGATGCAGACGAAGTTGCGCGGATAGTACTAGTACCTATGGGTTACAAATATTAGTTTTAAGATATTCATTACCATAACATTTTCATTTAATTAACATGTTCTAAAGTATGTTATTTATTTTAAGCTTTATTTAGGGAAACCTAACACTTTCAGCACTAAATTCGTCGTATCACTGAATTAAAATTATTTTGAATATATTCTTTTTAACCTATGTAATTTCCTTGATCGTAAATTAGGACATTTTCATCTACGTGCGTCCACTGCTTATCTATTACAGCCTTCTGGCTGCTGGCTTTGTAATCTGAGTTTCAGTATAAGGTAGTTAAATTATTAATTACAGAGCACGTAAGTATGATATCTTAAAGCTCGGGAACCGCTACTCCTGTGGTATCACGTAACATTATCATTGTGCTACTCATGTATACAGGTTACATTTACCACCTACGAAAAATCGGTCAAAAATGAAACTTTAATAGCATATTTAATTTTCCTATTCAATATATTTTTTTATTTAATTATTTTATTGAGAAGGCAAAACACGTAAAATAAAAAGAATCAATATTAATAGAATAGTTAGAATACCATAATGCCCTATATCCAGTAGAAATATAAAAACATCCTCTCTTGATGTTTAAGAGAAAATAAATGTACTCTCAAATTTTTAATTATATATTCTTAGCACTTAATAGATCAGCCAGTTTCTATAAATAATAATATGAATTTATTTATAACTAGCTACTCGTCCCGGCTTCGCACGGGTGTACATATATTATATATATATATGTAAACCTTCCTCTTGAATCACTCTATCTGTTTAAAGATCCACTTCAAAATCCGTAGTTTTAAAGATTTAAGCACACATATGGACACAAACAGACAGCGACAGCGACTTTGTTTTATACTATGTAATGATGATGATAATAAAGTATGTAGATCTCACTAATATTATAAACGCGAAAGTTTGTGCGTATAGATAGATTTATGTTTGTTCTATGACACTAAAACTACTGAACGGATTTTAATGAAACTTTACACTAATATAGCTTATATATCAGAATAAAAAATAGGCTGTTGTTAAAAAGATATTACGGAAATAGGGCGAAAATAATAACAAATGTCAAGAAGCGTGTAGCAGACGAAGTTGCACGGGTCAGCTAGTACATTATAAATAAATTGATATTAATTATATTCAGAAGAGTTATACGTTATTTTACTATGGCAACTCTGAGCATCCGCCCCCGCGTAGACCCCGCCTTGCTACGGCGCTACATAGAGCATTATACATACTTAAATACACACTGTCATACAAATTACATACTACGTTATACATTGTTTTTATTACAATTGTGGTGATCAATTAATGATAAGCAAACAGCCGACAATAATTATTCGTCTATTACTTAGCTAAGTTTCATAGTGCTTTGGTTAAAGAAATATGTAATTAATAAGTTCATCGATGTAAAATAAAATATAATACAAGACTACTTCTTCTAAATCATTATTAAAAAAATGGTCTAATTGAGTTCCTTTCCAGTTCTTAATTTATTAAAAGGTCACTTTAGTCAACAGGAATGGCAATGCATGAGATAGTACCGGCATATCATGTGATGTTGTAAAGTCTGTTGTGGTGTTTGTTTAATTATAAACGAAGATTGCCATTTACCATTTCGTAGATCATCAGCTTATTTGCTATTTCAGTTATGTTGTCCACATACTCGTACAAAACTGAAGTAAACATTTTTAACATTCAATTGTATCATCTTATAGATGTTCTATAAGGCAAATTATTCTTATAGAACATCTATAAGAATAATTTGCCCCCTGATTCGTGAAAAGTATAACCTTCTTCAATTTAAGTATTAAATGTAAGTCACTTTCTGAGATTTAAGGGTTTTCACCAGTTCAGTTGAATTACTTTTTTGACATTAAGAAATTATGGATTAAATTACCGTAACAATCGAATTGTTAAAATTGGTGACACCTACTTGTAAAGTAATAATTGTAAAGGACCCAAATTATATTACAGTACCCCAAATAGTACGTGATGTGACTTTACCGTTTCCATAATTGGCTTATAAAAACGTTTCTATCTAATTTAGTATGTATCAGGCAAAAGTGTAAAAAGCAACCCCTTACTGAATTCTATCTATACCTACATACAAAAAAACATAACAGATCTCTTTTATCTGCTTGTCTGATAGTTTGTACGCAGTCACTCTAGAAATGGCTTAACCGATATGGTTATGGTTCTCACTAATGTATGCTTGTAAGTTTTATTAAAATTTTTATGTTTATTTCATTCTTATCAGTTTCCAAAAAATTGTTCTTCCTACTACTGCATTTATACTACTATTATACATTATTATACCTACTATTACAGTTCGAAAAATTTCTTTTGTTATTATATTATTTGTATTTCTACAAAATAGTTATATTGTAATGTAATGTTGTAAAATTGTTATTATTTAATATAAGAACAATATTTATTTTTCTTTTCTATTATTTTACAAATTTTTATAGGTAAAATTACTGAGAACACTTTACATAGAATTATAGTAAATAATCTATTATAATATTGATATACTTAAGAGAAGTTTGATAAGGTATTTTATCAAACTTATCTTAAATTGTAAATGCGAATAAATATGACACCACTCGTCACTGCTATTCAAATCTAGTAGGCTCTCGTAACTTTTTTACGCACTCCGACACCAATGTTATTATGATAAGAACGATGTAATTTTTTTTATTAGACATTACGATTTTACAAGGAAACTAGTGTTTTCTATATATTACTTTAGAAATAATATTTGAAACCCTATTGGAGAAGTGAATACTAGTTTTAGTTAATCTGATATATTTAGTACTAAAAAAGTATTTTCAAAATTTTTCTAATATAACATCTAAGTCCAGTAAGGGGAAAAATATCAGAATATGATATGCTTTCCCAATATCATTTTCCACGAGGAGCGGTTACGATACAATAAATAAAGATAAAGGACAAGAAGCAATAGATTTTTATAAAGATAGAGCCCATTAAACCATGGAATAAATAATATTGGTTCTCTCTACCAACTATATATTTGTATAAAAACTGGTGTGACGATAGATAAACGTAAACCATAGTGGTCATTAAATCATTTTAATACCTACCTATTTGGTGAAGTAACATTGCATGTTGTAATTATAATAAAATAAAAAAATGATTTTAATCGTTTAATGCACTCGTGCCTATATTGGTGACTAATGTATTTATTTTTACAAAAAAAAAAATACAAAGCAATATCATCGCTCTATGTTTGACGTCACATTTTCAAAATGATTCATTTTATTTTTAAGAACTTCAAAGTGGCTTTTTGCGATAGCAATAAGCTTGGATATAAATAAGCAGTAATTATTTATATCCAATTTTCTTTATTTTTTCCCCATAACCGTATATTTAAAATAAATATTTTCTTCTCTCATATAAAAAAAAATTAATATTAACAATTCATAAAGCGTTCAAGATATAATAAATCGGATTAAGAGTATTGGAATCCTATGAAAAGATTTATTTAGCGTGGGATCCTTAACCGATACTACTTATACACCTACGATTATTATTTATAAATACTGCAGAAAACAAATTAAAAGACCAACCAAATAAAAATGTATACGACCACTTTATATCAGAAAATAAAAGCAATTGAAAAAGGTTATTTTCTGAGTTTAAAAGAAAATTAGAACTACGCAAAACGAGCACTATGTACCTACTGCTATAGTAATTTTTAATATTAATAAGTATTTTAGATATCGGGTACGATACAGCCGGTGTTCGCGCGAACACTGCTAGCGGGGGCGATTTGAACCAGCCTGTGTGGAAATCATAACAAAAATATACATCTTTTTATTATAGTAAAAGAGTTTATACGTATAATTAGTAAAAATCACGGGATCTTACCACGTTTTATATTTATTTACTGAGTTCCCGATATTTCGGTAGTGTTTCAACCACCATGATCACGGGTAGACTGAAGAGCAGCGGGTAGATGGAAAATGAAATCTTTTTATGGGCAGACATATGCGTCTACCTTCACACGTCTTCGTTTGTTGCTACTACTGGAACTCGCTCGATATTCATCTCGGCAAACTGTACTCACAGTATCTTTACGTACATTTAATACACTTTTTGATCGCGTATTTTGTTTTTGTTTAATTAAACCAATCACTGGATTCCAGGCATTAGAGAGCCTATAGCCGTCTTCTCGATTGAAATTTTTATATTTCTGTATTTCAATGGCCTCTCTAACCATTCTTGGGATATAATAAAAAATTGTATTGCGCCAAGCTAGAAGCCCAAAAAGCAACTTAACCTCTCAAGAATACGCAGCGCTAAAAGATTTACGTACGGATGACCAGGTTCTAGTACTAAAGGCAGACAAAGGTAATACTACAGTAGTTATGAATGTTTCCACTTATGACAGTAAAATGACTGATTTACTTAGTGACAAAGGCACATATAAAAAAGTTAAGTACAACCCTACTGCAAGAGTGGCACGAAAAACGTGTGAACTGATTAGAAAATATCAACAGTGTCTCCCAGATAATGTTGTGAAATATCTTCTAAGACCGAGATCTCCGCAACCACCAAAAATATATGGTCTACCTAAAATCCACAAGGTGAGTAGTCCTCTACGCCCTATCGTTAGTCAAATTGACTCACCAACATATGATCTAGCCAAACATATGGCACTAGTGTTGCAACCATTAGTCGGAAAAACTTTTTCATACGTCAAGGACTCCCGACAATTTGTCCAAACCCTGGAGCACATAAAATTAAATGAAAAGGAAATTTTGGTGAGTTTCGACGTAGAATCTCTATTCACTAACGTGCCGATATCGGAATGCGTCGAACTAGTAAAGTCAAAATTACAGGAAAATAACATCCCGGATGAATATGCAATATTGCTTGAGCATTGTTTGACCTCTGGTTACTTGGTATATCGGAATGAGTATTATCTCCAGGTCGAAGGAGTAGCCATGGGTAGCCCCGTGGCTCCTGTTGTCGCTAACTTATGGATGGAGAAAATTGATAATTTGGCAATTTCAACAACTGCATTTCCTGTAAAGTTGTGGAAGAGATATGTGGATGACATATTTTGTATTTTGGAGGGAACGGAAACCGAAGTTATGCAATATCTATCCTATCTAAACAGCATCCATACAAAATCAAAATTTACAGTTGAAATAGAGAAAGAGAGATCCTTGGCTTTTCTTGACATCAAAGTTACAGTTCAAAAAGATGGGACATTGGGACACACTGTTTATAGAAAACCAACTCATACGGACCGATACCTGCACGCTACATCACATCATCATCCCAGGCACTTTGACTCCGTAGTATCATCACTGGTTAATCGGGCTTATGACCTGTGTGACAAGATACAAATTAAAGAAGAACTCTTACACGTAGAAGGTGTACTACGGAATAACGGCTATAATATAGACATTTCTAGATGGCGCCATAAACACAACAAAAGCAGACGCCCCAAATCATGTAGTGTGAAACGTCAAAAAACTTTCTTGCCTTATATTAAAGGAGTGACTGATAAGATAAGCAGACTATTGAGTAAATACTCTGTAGATACTGTTTTTACTCCGCACAGAAAAATAAAGCAAATGTTACGTTCACCTAAGGACAACTTTCCTCTACAACATCCTGGAGTCTATAAGGTGGACTGTAGTTGTGGGAGCTCATACATCGGACAGACAAAAAGAACAATAGCCCGTCGCATTGCTGAACATATAAAAGCTATTAAAAACAACGATCCACGTAAATCAGCCATAGCGGAACACTTGTTGGGATCGGGACCCAATCACTGGATTGAACTACACCAACCAAAAGTGTTAACATCAGAACGGCATTATATCCCAAGAATGGTTAGAGAGGCCATTGAAATACAGAAATATAAAAATTTCAATCGAGAAGACGGCTATAGGCTCTCTAATGCCTGGAACCCAGTGATTGGTTTAATTAAACAAAAACAAAATACGCGATCAAAAAGTGTATTAAATGTACGTAAAGATACTGTGAGTACAGTTTGCCGAGATGAATATCGAGCGAGTTCCAGTAGTAGCAACAAACGAAGACGTGTGAAGGTAGACGCATATGTCTGCCCATAAAAAGATTTCATTTTCCATCTACCCGCTGCTCTTCAGTCTACCCGTGATCATGGTGGTTGAAACACTACCGAAATATCGGGAACTCAGTAAATAAATATAAAACGTGGTAAGATCCCGTGATTTTTACTAATTATACGTATAAATAATGACCGCGTCAAGTTTAAAACAGTATATAGTAAAAGAGTTTTTGTCAGCAAAAGTAATAAGGTAATACAAGTAAATAGAACTTCTACTACAGCATTCTAATAAAATAATATCAGATTTAATTTAAAATGAAAACAAATTTAGATAAGCGAACCCGGGATGTAAATACTCTCTCTCTCTCTCTCTCTCTCTCGCCATATTTTCTGTATTATAGTTTTGTAATGTATAAAAAAACAACTTCTTAACTGCGTAAATAAATAAATAAATCAATACTGAAATCGGTATAAAAAACTTTATACTGTTTATATTTGTTATGCTTGTAACCTCGTCGATTAATTTCATGCCTATAGTTTTAACCACAATGTCAAAATATTATTCTATTTTTCACTAGTGGAAATTTTCAAATTTTATTATGCAATATACGAAATATCAATAATACAACACGTATTAATAATAATTGTATTATTAATACGTATTGTATTATTAATATGCGGCGTGACATATTGATGTCACGCCTCAAATTAATATATTTTATATACAAATTACAAAATGTTAAATATAATGCAACAGCAAAACTCTATTCTATCTTGGTTGTATTCTCGGTTAAATTCCATGACAGACGCATTGTGCAACTCCTTTTTATATTATTTGGAGATTATATTCTACCAATATTTGCTGGACTTTTAGTTTAATTCCATCAAAAATAACATTACAACAACACCCCAAATTATATCGTCTGAAAGCGATATTTAATGCACATGAGGAATCATCCCCATGCTCCCCGAGGAATAGAACGCGAGGGGACGAAATCGTCTCATTTGTATAGGGGAAGTTTTCAACACATTTCCTTTTATCCAACTATGGGGTGCACTGTAGTTTCGACAATTCCAACAATTAACTAATAAATTTTATATTACATCCCATATACATTTCTCATTTGCATCTTGTTAGCGTGAATTCTATTTAAATCCTCTTTACTTAAAGAGTTTGTTAAGCTCAAATGTAATTAGAAGTTACCTATATGTTAAAATATTAAAACTCGATATAAATCTATAAAGATATCGGCCAAGAATGTAAAATGATCTTTATGTAATTTATGTAATATTACAAACCCATAAAATTGTTCTACCACTCAGATTATTTCTGGATACGGGTTTATTACCTACATACAGACCTACCAAATATACATGCATACATTCCAAACATTTTTTTTATGTCAAAAGGTAACAAATACTTGCAATGCTTATAAATATATTATTGGGTTAAGATTTGTTAAAATAGTTGTAAAAGTGGAGATAAATAAATAAATTTCACAAAAATTGGACAAGTCATTTCGACGGAGTTCGATAACACTTATTCTGTTATGGAATTTTTATATAAATATTAGATTTTCTAACTCTACCTACATCGCTCAATTTTTTTCTTGACACTAGTCTTTTTAATGGATTAATATAGCAACCCGTGCTAACAATATACGCTATAGAGGTACCAGTGGAGTATGAAAATTAATAGAATGATCATAAAATCAATCAGCTGTACGTATACGGAATATCAACAGGGATCATCACATTGGGTTCCAGGCCAGGGTTACCTATTTTTACTACGGGTCCACTACGAACAATCGATCATTTTCAATTTGAGACTACTAGAACTAAATTACTATTATCAGTGGCACTCAATGAGGAAATAGCCATTATTATTGCTCAAAGTTGCATATAGATGGCGTGATTGGTATCGATGGAATTCTTCATAGTTTTGCAAACGTTTTAAAAAACAAAACTGTGTTTTCAAAATAGTTTAATCCATTTTAAAAAAATATATATACATGTTAAAATGAAATAATGCGTTTAGAAAAGTAATTTTCATATATTTACTCATTTTGTTATTTTCCAGTACTTAATTACACTTTAATCAGTGCTAATACGGGGCTCAATGTTTTCAAAATGCTTTCATAGATGGCATTGTTGTCATTTGTATCGGCCTAATTAAATGTCTTTTTTATATTTTCCAATAATAAGCACTTAATATATTATTATTGTAAATTAAACATATAAAAAAAGTTTAAGTAAATTAAAAATAGCCGAACAAGCAAATAATACTATTTCCAATAATACTTATGTATGAAGTGTTGTCATATTAAAAATAAATACATGTATTATCGATTTTTTTAATAATCGATAACAGGATTTTATTACAGCGCATTATTCGATGATGCTCTAATGAGTCGTTGTGAACAGTAAATTTTCATTATTTTGTATTAAGTATAGCAGTATTCCGTTTCAAAGAACGGAATATAGTAGTACATTATTAGTGTCGTTGGTTATTTACATTTTTACTGAAAAATCGATTACATAATAATTTAAAATATCGAGTACGAATCGTAGCTGTCTTCGAATACTGGCAACTGGTAAGATTAAAATAGTTTTAAAAAAAAGAGAGAAATCGACCCTAACTCGAATACCATAAAGTTTATTTTCCTTTCTCATTAATATCATAGCAGTTTGTTTTTAACTTGCGTATGACTCTGTGGTATGATGTTTAACGTGTATTGTTATTGTACGGTGCATACATTTCAAAAATTATATTTTAATGTAGGTACAAACATTTCTTTCATACATTTCATACATGTCAAAAATTATCTTTTAATGTAGGTACATACATTTCTTTCATACATTTCATACATGTCAAAAATATCTTTTAATGTAGGTACATACATTTATTTCATACATTTCATACATTTCAAAAATGAACTTTTTATGTAGGTACATACATTGTTTTCATACATCTCATACATTTCAAAAATTATATTTTAATGTACATACATTTCATACATTTCAAAAATGAACTTTTTATGTAGGTACATACATTTCTTTCATGCATTACATACATTTCAAAAATTATATTTTAATGTAGGTACATACATTACTTTCATACATTTCAAAAATTATATTTTAATGTAGGTACATACATTTCTTTCATACATTTCATACATGTCAAAAATTATCTTTTAATGTAGGTACATACATTTCTTTCATACATTTCATACATGTCAAAAATTATCTTTTAATGTAGGTACATACATTTCTTTCATACATTTCATACATTTCAAAAATGAACTTTTTATGTAGGTACATACATTGTTTTCATACATCTCATACATTTCAAAAATTATATTTTAATGTAGGTACATACATTTCTTTCATACATCTCATACATTTCAAAAATTATATTTTAATGTAGGTACATACATTTCTTTCATACATTTCATACATGTCAAAAATTATCTTTTAATGTAGGTCCTTACATTTCATACATTTCAAAAATTTCATACAATACAATTCTTTCATACATTTCAAAAATTATCTTTTAATGTAGGTGCATACATTTCACACATTTCAAAAATTTCATCTACGTTTCTTTCATACATTTCAAAAAGTATTTTTTAATGTAGGTACATAACACCCCATGTCAGACCCCTTATATTTGGAAGAAACTTAAAAATAATGCCAAAAATATTAGATGAATATATTTTTAATACGAATATTGTTTTATTTTTGTTCATCAACTTTATCCCTCACTAACAATACTAGTAGTAGTACATAACCTGGTTTATACCGCTAAAGATATTGAAAGATATACGAGTAATTCAGAATGTTATCAAGTTCAAAATAAGCACACATTACTTGCTTAGATAACAGAGTAATATTACTAGTAATAAAAACATTTGTAATACCCATATGTATACTACGTATGTATAGTAAGTACTTACGCTGCGGCGCCGTGAGACTCGTCTAAGTACTTCATCTACTCATCTACGCGCGGTAACCGCGCCGACCGACCAATAGGATAGCGCCTCTCGTGTTTCCAGAAAGTTCGCGACTAACGGACGATATAGTAGTAAGGCAATGAGTGTCCCAGTGATATCATTATAATATTTTCTCGTTAAATTTTATTGTAATATACACAATTTCGCACTAAATAACGTGTTACCCCGTTACACATTTCTAATAATGAAAAACCTAGACCGACCCTGTTCACTTAATCTTACAAGATCTGACTTTAAAAATTACGATATCCTCATATAGCCTTTCATTTCCCCTTTCAATACTTTTTCGCATTAAAAAGTAGCCTTTCTCAGGGTCTACATTATCTGTCTACCAAATTTCAATTAAATCAGTTCAGTAGTTTTGGCGTGAAAGCGAGACAAACAGACAGACTGAGTTACTTTAGCATTTATAATATTTGTAAGAATATCGCTATTAAAAATAGGGGTTGTGAAAGACGGGTGAAAATTTAGGCGTGTATGTATTTTCAATGTAACATTATAAATAAATAAAAAATTGTCCATAATACAAAAAAATATTTTTTCGGGGTAGGCCACCCCTATGACTTAGGGGTATAAAAAATAGATAACAACCCTACCTCAGACCTGGGAAGTATACATATCAAATTTCATCAAAATGTGGGAGAAATATGGCAACTAACACTGTGATACAAAATTTATATATAAGATATAGCGGAATTCTCATTAGGTAAAAGCGGGGTACATCGTAGAATACATGAGGTATATACCAGTAAATTAATTGTAGCTAAAATCAGTCTCATACATATAACGATTGAAATAAAAAATCGTATAGCCCGATTTTGATACGTACGAGTATAAACGTATCAAAATCAGGCTATACGTATAGCGCAGACGCGTTACAACATATCAAAAAAAATAGGCATGGAATGTAAAATAAACCATAACACAATAGATATATACATTGGCACATAAGCCATATCTGCAGAGTGTCGGCTAACGATATTATACCTACACATTTACATTGAATCTTGAATCGTCCCTAATGAGGTACACGATACAGTTACCTACATATCTATTATATACATATCTTTGCAAAACAGATGTCATGTAGACTGAATTCACTGCCATCTATTTTCATGCTTTGTTACTAAGCACCCACTAGTAATCCGAACTGCTTCAGATCTAGCGACATCTAGCGGCTACGGTGGCGAAATAAAATAGCCCGAAGAATAGCCCGAGTTAGGAAGGAACCATTTTCTTGTATGGGATGGGGTATCTGTATGTAATATTATGTTATCTGTGCTATTATCTTCCACATATAATAGTTATTTTATGCAACTAGGTAGGTACTATATTTATAGTTTTCATTATAGTTGTGTCATACATATATCTATAGAATGCATAAACTTATACGTAGTACGGAATACCTAGCATAAAACTCAACGGAAAATTTCCTTTGCTTACCTATTATACCTACATGTCACGAATACGAATATGCCAGGCAAGCTATAATCATTGATTCCTAATAACTAATAAGACAGCAGCTCCATCTCCATAGAAAGCAGTGTGTTTTCTACAGAAACAAAATATATTTAATTAAAAGCGCCATCTACCGGCACAGATAGCAAGTACATGCAACACCATTAGCAACTAAGTCGAGTCAGTTTCTTTTTTATGTTAGGTACATAACAGATGTCACTGCTAACTAGAGTAATAAAGTAAACAAAATTAAAAGGTTAAAAAATAAAGGATGAACAAATTAAACAACGACCATTGTAAAAATTAAATATATATAGTAAACAACAATGATTGTTCACTGTTATTAGCATAATGAAAAGTCTATATAATAGGAATAGAAAATAGGGCAGATAAAATAGTATTGCAATAACATGACAATAGGCTTACTCACTATATCTTAATATAGTATATAGTATATTATAATAAATGAATACTAAGAGGATAGAATACACTAGTGTATATTTAGTTTTATAACAACTTGTATTTATACATTAAATATGATTTTTAATTTGTCGTTGATGAAATGCGGTCATTAAGCGCTGTAAGTATGATTCATGTACTGACGCACAATGAAAATAAAGCAGTAGGTACCTACGTCTTTTATAATCACACTGTACACATGTCATGTATAGTATGAACCAGTAAAGTTTAGTTTAGATTTTTAATTATTTGAAAGTTAAATAGAATTTTAGCCATATATGTATAGCTTATATTGTCATATTTTGTCTAAATTAAAAAAGTACCTAATTAACACATGTGAGCGGATACTGTCTAATTAAAAAAATTAAATTGAAGTATTTATAAATCATATATCTTATTAGATATCGGGTATATTATATATTTATAATATAACATATAAAATAATTTACCATAACAATTAAGTGGCCTCATTTGGGGAGAAGGAATTGTTAATAACGGGGTCTACGCCATGACTAGCAATGTAATATTACAAGCAGTTGGAGGTTTCCAAGCGGAGGTTCTTCCCTAGAAAACGTCGTGGTTAATTCCTGGCATTTCACCACTACACGGTCTGATCAGATCTGACAATGATGCTCCTCTTTAATACAACCCAAGGATGTCCTGCCAGCATACACTATAATAGCAAGCGAGTGTTGCATTTCAGTATTATTAATAAAAAATATATACTCATTGACGTAGATAAAGAGATACATTCCTGGAATGTACTCATACTTCATGAATCAATCATGAATATACCTCACAATACGATCATTCAATATAAATTTTTCAACGAAATCCTAGTGCTTATTCACGCTTCACGCCTAAGTTTAAAATTAAACCTTTTTGGTGACTTTATATGTAAACGGAGTAGGTACCTAAATATATATTTTATATAGTAGATATTCAATTTATAGTCAATATTAATTCCAACTGCATAAAAACATGCATTTTCTTGTGACTCATGTTTTGTTCTGATAAGTAGTATATATTAATTAAGATACTAATTAGATCTTAATTTTGGAATTAAACCAACATACGTTAATTTGAAAATTTTTATTTCGCCTTTAATGTGGTATTTAATATTCGTATACCTACATGATTCCTCTAATCATATTTAGTATTATTTTTTTATTATTAGACGCCTCAACATGTCCATGAATCTTTGAATATACAATTCTTATGGACGTATATCATTCTAATTGATGCCATAAATTTAATACTATGCGTTAATGTTATTCGTGTCTAGCTGTCTCTGAACTTTTAGAAAGAAAAATTGTGATAACAAGTTGCAATTAAATTTTAGAATAAATTATTATTATACATCCTTTTTCTGGTCATTGGGATTTAAAACATTGATTTCATTTTTAGTATCATTAATTTTGTTTACGATGCAAAAAATAAATTCAATGATAGAGATAACAGATTATGTTTTACGTACCAATACTAAAGATATATAAAATTCTATCTGTTCAGCAGTTAATTAGTAAAACTGATATAATTTAAAACAATAAGAAAGAACAAGCTAAAGTTTCAAGTAAATCATCAACAGAAATTACATGTAAACATAAGAAACAAAAACAAGTTCCATATACAATTGTATCAGTTAATTATATTTTATGAGTATGAATTCGCACGTGTTTTCTAAATCTAGATAGTGAGAGTATGTCTGCTTAAATAAAAATGCTCACAATTAATTAAGCATAATTGTTATTGAATTATCATTATAATGTTTATATGAATTATAATAATAAGGTAAGCAAATAAATGTTTTGATAAAATGCGTGGGCGATATGGCGAAAGTTGCATATATTATTATTGGATTATCAATGACCGTACAATACATATTATCGAGACTTAAGTAACACCTACATCAGGTTGTGGTTTATGTCATTACGAACTTTTGCAATAAACTCGCAAACAGTCCTGTTTAGGCACCCACGCACATTGTACCTAGTATTCGAAAGAGTGACAGACATGTGGGAGCTCGGAATGTGGATGTCTGGATGGACTGTAATATTATTAATTGAGATAGTACGAATTTTATTTCTTACTTACAGTTTATTGCTCTACATTAGACTTAATAGTTTATTAATTTGCTGGTTGATAAAATGTATAAGTCAATATATTATATTTATAGATACAAGCCTATTTTTTTAATTATCAATTTACGTTGCGATCGACATGTTGCATAACTTACGTTATAGTACCATATGAAATATATCATTACAGTTACATTTATTGAATAATCGGTTATCTCATAGTGTTCACAGAACTAGAGACGTAGAAACAGTCCGTAATAAGGATAACAACGCGTTACAGAAATAGATTGCATCTCTTGAGGTGAACGATCTCAAGATCACACTTTATTCGCTCATAAAAATTATAACACCAAATACATTTCTGGCACAGATGTAGACGGATGTAAGAAATATTTTAAACACATGGAAGAATAATGCTTTTTCTTTTTCCAATTCTCAGATTGTTACTGAATGAGTTGTTCTTTGTGAATAAACCTAAACATGTATAATTTATGTAGGAAAATAGTACGTTTAATAATTGTTTTATGCAGGGAACTAAATACTGAATTATTATTACGTGATAAAATTTACACCATTGAATTTATTTCGTAATGGAATTATTTCGCCTTCATACAATGTAGATAACTTCAATACCTTCAACTTTATAAAGTTTCTATTGCCTATAACAAAATACTACTTAGAGACTAAAAACGTCGAAATAATCTTGAGTAGAGAATGTTAAGTTTATACTGAAATTTACAAAGTAGGTGTAGTGTTGGCTATTTAACTGCCAAACGGATTGCCTTGTAGAAACCACTGTTGGTTAACACTGACCCTATTTTCTAAATATGGAAAACGCTGTCGAATTTGTAAACCTACAATTTTTTTATGTAAAATATTAAGATCTCAATAAACGAAAAATGTTATACATGTACCTACAGGATACACGCTAAGGAGTTTGATTATTTAGGTAGAAATATATAAAATCTATTTAGATGAATATTCAATGCAAAGTAGAAGATAGAAGGCCTTTGTGAATTAAATATGTAAAAGGAATCTATCCGCAACGATTTCGCCGTTCTGACACATCAAAATTGTGACATTATCCACTCTAATATCAACTATTTTAGTCTTTGCAAACGTTTTTAGGACTTTTTTAAATTTCAATCATTGCCAAAAATATTCAGAATCTGATCTGACGGATGGAACGAATTATTCAGTACAAGGCTCCAATAGTTCATAAAAATTATGCAAAAATCATTTGACTTTCTTAGATACTGGACTAGTTACTATAAACACAGTCTCTTGGCTAGAGAGATTAATGCATCGTGTTGTCGTCCTGACAATTAAATTACTTTACAACTTGCACCATTTGGAACTCGTGGCTGCCCACACGACACGCCAGTCTTGTGATCTTGTCTTTACTTACTCCATAGGCAAGTCTCTGTTTGGTAGGTCGTTTCACTGGAAATAGTTTAAATTTAGAATTTCTGTTCGACCCTACTTGGACAAAATGTATTCAGTGCGTTTTACTCGTGGACTTTGACATGTACTTGTGTCTTTGATTCTCTCGCGGAATTGTGGTTTGTTTGAGTGATTTGTTTTATATGTACTTATTGCCTAAGTTATCCCACAATAGATCAGCGTTAAATGGTGAATATTATCATTTTGTTTATAGTGTTTTATGTAATAGGTATTTTATTCTGGACGATACTGAACAATTATGTCCCAAAATATCTTCGTAATTACTTAGTATTTTAATTTTGCCCAATAAATGGAATTTAGGTATCCAATATAAATTATATGGTTAGTTGAAGAGAACGATTCTTTTGTTTATAAGTAGAAAGTTAGACGTACCTAAAGGGCAGATAGGTATTTGAATCCGAAACCTGTGATATTATTAATGAAATTTAAGAACTTTCTTCATTTTAGTGTAAATCGTAACAAAATTTTGAACCTTTCATTCAAAACATGAATACGTGACCAAATAAGTACAGAAAGTTATTCAGTTTTATAAATATTAATAGCACTACTATTTGATACACATAACTATTACATTTATTACTAATGCTGCATAAATTATTGTTAATATCTAACTTAGTATCTATAAATAATACCTATCGGTATACTATAATAAAGAAAATAAACAGAACCTGCGTAATATAGTTCCTGTTTTTTTCTATGAATTAACATGAAGTAATGTAAATAGAACCAATGTGTAGATAATAAAATAATTGTCACTAAAATTATTGGCTATAATTGATAGCTTATCAAATCTACACGGAACATGCACTAACAAATTCTAACTAAATCTAAACAGGGCTATTAGGTGTGGTATGACGAAATGGGTAACATAACACGATTTATTGAATGTAAACAGTAAGCGTAAACACCAAACGAAATGACTCACGATGACGAACTCCTCATTATCATATCACTGTACCAGGCATACCTTACTGATGTTAGTTACAATCTAACACTGGCTGTTAAATATTGTATACGTTGTTAGTAGATTTCTTTCGTGAACCATATTTTTTTATTATTCTTCTTGGAATTTTCGTGTTTTATAATTCAGAACAAGTGCCCGTAACATACATTAAAACGCCGCACACCTATTAGATACGTTTTCCTCAACAGCAAGAACAAAGAGAATTTATTTGTAAGAACGTTAACACTTTCTGACGCACCAGCCTGTTGATCTAAACACGTGTTATCCAGAACAGTGCATACGTGCAAAGGAGACGATGCGAGCCATATACACGAACGTATAATAAAAATTTAATGCAAAAATGATTAAAAGGAACAGTGATAATGTATTTGCGATCGCGTCGAACAACAATCAGTGTCAAGGCGTACGGAGCGCTGTCTCGCTCTGTCCTAGCAACGGCGCGGCCACGAGGATTCCGCGAGCCACTACCGTCAGGATGACGCCGCCTGACGCGCACCAAAACACCAAAGAAGCGAACATTGCGCTGTCAACTTATGTCGAAAAATGGAAAAATAAATATGAAGAAGCTGAAAGGAAACACAAAACAAATCTTCTCAAGTCAGAAAAAGGTAAGGAATAGGTTTAATATAAGAAAATGTATATTTTTCCACGTATTTATAACTGAAAGTGCGCATGCTCGGACACCTTGAGGTTTTATATGCAAACCAAAACACGAGTGGAAATCCTATTCGCGTATTTGTCGGATTATGACAGATGATAACCTGTTGCATATCCATTAATTCTTAAACTTGTAAATCATATGTTTCGTATGAAATGAGTTTAACCGCTTTAAAGATTTTATTAATGTTAGTTTTTAAGGTAAGTTTGTTATTGATGTCATAACGTAAAACCAGTTATCGAACTGCGCAATGCTTGGTGGTAGAGAAAGGAATATAATGTCAGTTAAATATTATTAATTTCTCCGTGCATTTAGATCTTTATAGTTACTTCTCAACACAATTTTTATTGAAGTATCAAAAATTCTAATTAGAAAAAGACGAATGATATTGATGTGTGATTAAGAATTTGGAAATATATTTTGAATAGGTTACTATTAATTGATTTTTTTTACTTTAGAATGTATATTTTATAGACATCCGATTTTTCGAAATAAGCATTATTTGTTATACCAATCTACTAACTTTTTTTCTAGCAATACTCACGTTTTTTTTTAATAAATATTATAATAAATATTTTTTAATAATACGAAATCGATTAACTAGAAAATTTATTTATTAACTTAATAGAGGTCTTTGTTAATTGAACATCTTAGAATAGACGCCACTCAAAGAAGAATATTATGTGCAGTACAGCGAATCAAAAAATATTATTGATTTATTTCACTGATTTTAATAACTCTGTTTATAGTAGTTTATACCAATGTATATTTTAATAAATATATATAAACAGAGTAAGTAATTATACTTAGCTATAAAAGTGATACATATTATCAAGTCATAGTTAGGTTAACAATTAAAGTTACAGTATTAAATAAAGCTGATTTGGGCTATTTTTATTTATAGTAGGGTCGTTTCGCCTGTTCGCGTCCATTTAGTGCAGTTAACAAGTTTGACGGCGATAAAAGAAATTCTCCAGCACTAATTTCTATGACAAATTTGTGTAATGTATTCATATTATTATATATAGTTTATTTTTAGATTAACTTTCACTTTTACTAGAAAAATCTTGTATTATCATTATAAATAGATAAACTTCAGAATTAGACGTTTTACCCACTTTGCGTCCACAAAATCCAAATTGCGTCCAACCTTGGACCATTTAGCGTCCAGCAGCTTAGAAAAGGAATAGAGGCGTGATATTTTTAAGAATTTGTAAAAAAAGATTGTATTTTAACAATTTCTTTATTTAAGAATATAAATATAAAAAAATCAACATAATAATCATTAAAAAAATCTCTTCAAAAAAATATAAATAATTCTTCTCAACATTGGTAGAACCTAAAATTATTAAGTAGTAGGCGAATAATGATTGCAACTTTAAGAATAAACAGCAATCGTTCTGTTAATTTTACCCTGAAATCTTAAGGCTACAGATCAGCTTTGATTATAACTTTACTCCATTGGGTCTGCGCCCACTGATTTTGTCCAATATTGTTGTCTTGGGAATAGTATATTCTTCACATATTTGTCTTATTCTTCTCTCGAATTTAATTTAACGCTTTTGTGTATGTTCTGTGTGTATATTCTTCTTCTGTGTATGTTCTCTTTTCCTCTTGACTCCGAAGAACTCATCTTAAATGAAAAAAATAAGAGATGTAAAATGAAAGAAATTACTCATTTCAAATAAAAAAAGAAAGAAAATATGTGGTACATAGCAATAATATAAAAAATTATAATTTTATTTAAAAAAATAATTTATAATTATAAACACATAGTCTTAATAAAAAATGTACAATAATAATAAACAATACATTTTTAATTATTTTTACTTGCCTTGCAAGTAAAGTAAAGTATCATTGTACATTTTTTATTAAGACTATGTGTTTATAATTATAATTTTTTTTTAATTATATAAATAATATATAAGAATAATAAATTATTATTAATTTAACGAAAATAGTGGAAGTATTGTAAAATTCGATGTAGTAATTCGCGTCCACCTTAATTTATTTGTAAAATATAAAAAACATGAGCAAATTCATAATTAATATTATTCCTTTTTTCATCATAAAAGTGTGAAACGTAGCTTTGTATCCCAAAATTCACATAAAACAATAAAAAACTTACCATCAAATTTTTATATAAATACAAACGGGTACGGACTTACTTGTTGAACAGTCGAGATTAACTATTTTTTCTAAACGGGATTGGTTTGACGCACAGAACTTTTGTCTATTTGTGCGTGCCTCTTATACATTGAGGTATTAGCGGTAATGACTTTTCGTTCAATTGGTGTGTCAATTGACTTATTTTCGATGATTTTTAACGGGAGATCCACAAAATAGACGCAAATTGGGCGATGGACGCGAACAGGCTAAATGACCCTACAATAATATTTTCTACCCGCCTGGCTTTGCATTAACCTACGTATGTATATTGCTTGTGGGTTTAGATAGATAAAATAATATAATATTAATTTTAATAATGTGTCTATATATCTTTACTTTGAGTCTCTTTATTTATCCATTTCTGACTCATTTGCTACCCCTTACTATACGTAACATATGTAGGTATATTATTAGCACAGATAACATAATATTACATTATTAGCTATACCAATATACCTAGCTAACATTTTTTTCAAATTGGTCAAGTATTATTTATTATAAACATATATACAAAATAAAAAAATTCTTTTTTTTTTAAGTTTAACCTTCGTCATAAAAATTAGGGCTGTTATACGTATCATATATCTAACTTTATCTATGACACCAAAGGTCACAAAGGAATGAACCGATTTTGATGCTTTTTAGTGAAAACTGTTCAGCCCATGAGCAATGTTTGTTACCAACTTGCTGATAAATAGGTGATAAATTTAGTATATTTATGAGGAAAAAAGGTCAAAATTACCTATAGGTACATATACAAATTTGTTATTATGCGTCAACCACATATTTGTATGTAATATATTTAATATTGAAATATTAAATATGCATAAAGTTCCAACAAAAACAAACGGTTTAGACTGCATACTAAATGACTAATTGTCTCGGGTAAGCATATCTCCTCAAGGCCTCATTGACTCAACGGGAAATTTTCATTACAGCACTATAGATTAAAACTAACAGAATTATTTGTCGTGATTATTATTAAAATGTGACTATTAATATTAATATATTCAGAAGATACTTCATGACAGCTTGTTCCGGTGAGACTGTAAAGGCAAGCTGCAGCCAAAAACGTTAGATATAAGTAATATAGGAATAATTATAAATTACAACATACAAAAAACAGAAAATATACCATAAATAATTAACACAACAAAATATTTGATGATGCCAAAAACAAACGGCAAATCATGGACAAAAAAAAATCTAGATCCAAACATAGATTCCATGCCCTTAGGTCTTGTCTTAACAAGACATCGTTAATGTCTTGTTTTAATATTATTCTCTTAATTCAATTTATATTATTTGGTTAATTAATTCAAGAGAATAAGGAAGAATAATACGAAAATTCTGTATTTAAACAGAAAATTATTAATAGATTATAAGACATCGTTAATGTCTTGTTTTAATATTATTCTCTTAATTCAATTTATATTATTTGGTTAATTAATTCAAGAGAATAAGGAAGAATAATACGAAAATTCTGTATTTAAACACAAACATATTAATAGATTATAATAAATATGTATTTCCTAAAACAACCCTATTTATAGGCTTGATACAAAGCTATAATCGTTTTGATCCCAGTTGTATTTATTATGTAATTCATAATAAAACTACACTTCTGAAAATGGTATTTATGTTGTATATTTTCTAATGTTTATTTATTTACTCTACCCACCTGAGATTGTAATCTGTGGTAGGTACCAAATTAATATTAGTCTTACATTTTATCTTTCACTGCAATACTTCGAGAAGTAACGATACCTTTAGATTAATCAACCTAAAGGTATTGCTACATTGCAGGCATTGCTACAATGTAATCACATTGTGGCCCTAACCATCAATAGTGTTGTTACTCCCAGCTGCCGGTATCACATCTAGATTTTTAGATGTAATTAGAATGGCATACAAGCTGACGGCTCACCAAATTGCAAGCAGTAACCGTTGCCTATTAGGGGGGAAGCGTATTATTATTAATGTGAACTCATGGCCCCATTATTAGCAATGTACCATATCAGGTTGACCTCCACGCGGTTCCCCCTGGAAACCAACGTGATATTTTTTTGGTGAATTTGTCACGATGGGCTAACTGACCTGGCCTCATGCTCATCATATCATCCTTCACTGGTGCCCTGACAGCATAAATCGTTAGCGCAGGCGGGTGCACCATTCCATTATCATCCATAAAAAAACCGTTGCCCATATTCATAGACAGCATTACAGACACGGCGTTAAAATGATATAACTCGTGTTGCCATTCCAGAGAACTATGATGCCATGCCTCTTATACTATAATATCATTGGTAACCTAGTCTTAATTTTTCAGCGAAACGTGACCACGATGACTTACAGCGACGGTACAATATCGTCACAGAGGAGAGGAACCACCTGGAGGGGGAGCTTAGGGAGAGAGAGCGGGAGTTGAACAAATTGAAAACACTCTCTGAAAAGGTATATCACGAATATCAACAGTTGAAGAATCAGCTGGAAGTTGAGGCTGATGTTAGGCACAAGTAAGTTGTTATTGCCCATTGTTTCACTGCTACTATTACAAGAAGGGAACTAGAGCACTTCTATAATATTTCTTAATAGATTCTGGGAATATAAACATAAAAAATACACCAACACATTTTGGTGAAATACTTTTTGCGAGAAACACCGACGTAGATATGACTATTTCAGAAGAATAAAGTTAGAAGAAGTAAGACCAAAATATAATTATTTACCGAAATATGTAAACTGTCCACAAAGCCCTGTCCACATTTTAGATATACGCAGAGTATATCTAAAATAAAACAGATCTAACCTACTTTAGCTATTAAGCAGCGTACTTTGTAAGATATGTTTCGTTTCAAGGAGGAGATTAGCTAGTGACATTACAGAGTACAAAGTCATGGCATCGTAGCTAACGTCATTTGATAGCCTGACGTCTATGGTATTGTTTATGTATATAGGTGACGTTTACCACTTACTCGTACCATGACATGGGCTCTTCTTGATGTTATAGGTCTTATGACCTACAACATAATAATATTTATTGATTGAGACAATGTCGTTAATTTATAGGCCGTAACATCTGTTGTAAGGAATCCCTGTGTTACAGATGTTATTTTTAATTGGTACTACAATCACTCAATGTTTACGTCACTTTGTCGTACATTAATTTGAAAAATGTTTATGCTTGTGTGTGTGTATGAATGAAAATAAAGTATTTCATTGAAAAGTTTCCCTAATACGTAAAGATGGCGAATTTATTTCATTATCTGTAAAATATTTCTTATTCTTACGTAAAGATTGCATCTGCTTACATAATCGTTCCACTTTGCTGCTTAACAAACGTAAAACTGCAAATTTTACATGCATGTTGCATTGTGTTGTCACATTGATATGTGATAGCTTACTATGTCAATACTTCGCTGCGAATGCAAACGTATATTCGGTCCGTATAGGTGACACTATAGTCGTAAATAGTACACCAAGCCGAAATCCAATAATAATACTTATTCACGTAAGTGAAGTAATTTTTCCATAACGACAGGTGAAAAATCAAAATAATTTAAAAACTCATACACACTGCTCGGTCAGTGATTCACTTTAATATAAAAAGATGATTTTTTTAAACTAAAATTTCAACATGTAGTCTTCTACATATTTAGACTTCCTAAATGTAGGGTTACGTATTATAAAGGATGTCAAATATTATATATATGTATATGTAGTTGTATTTAAAACCCAATAACTATAATAATTTTAATTAGTGTATTTTATACCTATTATTAGTTGAAGTGTTCCATTACCTAGTAGCTAACGAATACAAAATCGATTAAATAAATGACTTTATCATTTTATTGTAGGTAATATCTTTTATCTTTTCTTTTGATTGATATATTACTAGCGTGGTTTGTTATACGGGTTTAATCATAAAAATTACATAAGTATAAACAAGCAGAAGACAAGAATAGAGTTCATCAAACTACAATATAAAACTTTGCCATAGGAACAAAGTGCAAAATAAAAATATTTTTTTAAAACCCTCAACGACGACTTTGTTTTAGTACAGACCTGCATACAATTTCTTTCCATCGAATACTACATTTAGAATGATAGAATTTAAAAAATCTACATCTAGAATAACTATAATTACTAGCGTGTTCAATCCGCGAAAATACCGCTTTGAATCGGTATTGATTTTGCACGACTACTAGTATTTCCCAGAAATAAACATTTAAAAAACATAACTAGAAAGCTCAAACACAATACCTTCCTATATTATTTCAGAATTTATAGCAATTACTCTGAGAACTTTTTATCAGAATCTGACATGGTGACAGTGGGAGTACCTCGAGAGACTGCCTATACCCTTCAAAATAATAAATAAAATGAAAATCAGTCAGTTAATGACGATAACTATAAACTTCCTCCTTTTAGATAGCTGGTTAACAATATGAGACTATGACGATACATTAATAAAAAATATTCGTCAGTCATTTCAGTTATTGATGCACGATCATTGAGTCTTATGTACTATTCATACGTTGGTATATAACGTACCTAATACCAGAATAAGCTTGTCACGCTTGTTCTTTGTTATGAATGGCATATCGTATGTGGCTGTAATGCGTAGTTATGTATGTACTTATGTTTTATAATATTTTACCGTCACCTTATCACATATAGTAAGTAGCATAAAGACGTACTATGGAAAAATTACGGGAAAGCTGGATTTTTGCATTAACCTTCCTTTTGTGGTTCTAAACAAAATCCCGAAAGTCCTCATTGATCCGTTTGCCGCTAAAAATGTTTTACTCGAGGTAAAAGGTCACAAAAAACAGTTTTTCGCGAATGTCTCGTTAACGGTCACAGTTACTGAAAAATAGTGGTTATCAAATTTGTAGCATGTGAAATTGCCTACAAAACATATTATTTCTTTTTTCCGTAAAACTAATAGTTTTCGAAAAAAATATATTTAAAAAGTTTTAATGTTTCATAAAACGTCCACACCACCTTTGAGTTAGAGTACAAGTTCCGTTTTTTTAAATTGTAAAAAGTAAAATTAAATTAAATTATTTTAAATGGTAGTTGAGCTAACAAAAAAAGTATTATCATATTTATAATATATATCGTTTTTGCTCGTATGAGATTTAGTTTAAGTATAGCCTATGTGGACACCTTTATATCTACTTCAAGTTATACCCACCTAATAGCTATAGCAATTTAGGTGCGAGATAATAAACAAACAACTAAATAAAGAAACAAAATTTTATACTATGACATTAAAAGTAACGCTGAATAAATATATAAATTACAAATTCGATATTTTGAAAAATTGGTACCAGAAGAATATTATTAATTTTAAATTTTTTTAACTTGCTTGCTTGCTTGAATTGCTGTTTAAATATTTAATTTAATGCTTAATTCGTAACTATTGGATTCCTCGCATTATAAAAGAATGAAAGTCAAAGTGATCGGTTAGGTTGTTCAATATGCAAAAATATTGTAATATACTTATAAATTTCACTAATAGATTAGCTAATATTATGTATTCGATTATGATCAGTTTTGAATCATCATCAGTGATAATATGACCTCTATATCGTAAATGAATAGCCAAGTTTAATTTTGTGTGAATAATAACTGCATATTTTGAAAGACTGTTATACATTTTAAATGTGTGCAAAGTCGCAGAAAAAATCTTAATTATTGCGATTATTTTATGAAGTTTTCATTGAAATTGACGTTTTTTGTACCGTTAATACTTAGTGATGTAGGGAAATTAAGTGAAAAAATTATTATAATTGCAGGTTCTTTATCAAAAATCGAACTATTTTTGTATACATTTAAATTTGTTTAACTGTTTATATTTGGAATGGTCGAATATAAAATTTGCTTCAAGATGTAAGTCTTTCCAGTTATTATATTTTATTATTATTTTCTAAATTTATAAAAGTTAATGGAATAAAAATAATCTTTTTATAAAATCACAGGCAATGATTTGTACTGTCTTGTAATACATATTTAATTACACTGATTTTTTATCATTAAAATAAATATATATTTAATTAAAAGCGTTATAAAAAATATTTCATTGCACCCATTTAGTTCGTTCTCATTATTTAGGATATGTTTATATTTATTATTTGGACGATCATTTAAAAATATATATACTTAAGTTTTTGTATGGTAGAGAAGTTTATTCGCGCAATTAATTTTAATAGATATTAACTGATGCAGCTGGTGACAAATGTAACAAAATAAATAACCAATGATTGCGGAGGTCTCGCCCCCATAGTCTGTAACAATTAGGTCATGGGTCATGGTCTGCAATTATTTGGTCGCTACGTACTACCGTTTAGTATGAATAAGTCTAGAACAAATAATAACTAGATTCATTGAACGTCGCTAGCTCTGGTCAGACGAATTTTTCACATCAACTAATGTATGGGTGGTAGGTACTTCATGTGAAAATTTCGCCCGACCACATAATTAGGATGCCGTAAACTTTATTTAACGTAGTAAAATTTTACAAGTTTTATTAAGGGCTACAATTAAAAATTATGTATGCTGTAAATAACAGGATTATTATTAATAATTTGCTAATTAGAAATTTTACTGGCGACATATTTTGTATTTACGTAGTATTTTTATGAACCTCACATTACCTGTTTTTTCTATAAATAGAGGAATATCTAAAATAGTATTGTAAAATTTCCGTCAGCGATTTTTCATAAATCCGTATTACATTATATAACTTCCAATTCCAACAATTTTTTACTTCTATATTTAAAAAAATATTCCACTAACTGCAACTTTTGTGTTATATAATACGTAAAGTTGAAGCAAGAAAATTACTACACTTTTTATTGAATATCAATATAGTTATAACTGAAACACGTTTATATTTATATACAAATTATTAAATTTGTTAGCTTTTGTAATTAATATACATACAAGACGTACATAATATAAAACTAAAAATAGCATTTATATTACAAGGATAATAATATCTACATACAAACATACCGAAAACGTAACTAACATAAATCACCAAAACTAAACTCAAATCAAAAAAAAATATATATATTTTCGTTTCTTTAGGTTTTACCTAAAATTCTGAGTTTATTTTGCACCCTTTTTACCTTTAGTACTTAACAAGTATTGTGGATAAATGGTAGGTAGTCTGAGAAAAAGACTTCTAAAAGTACCTAATACTAAGCTCAACTATACCTTTCTTATATATTTCCTTTCCAAAAGAGTGAATTAAATACTCATTTCAATTTATCCTCATTCTTAATTTACATATATCTTTCCACATTCCTACAGTTAAAAAAATGATAGATTTAAATATACCAAGGGTTAATATGGGTATGTCAAGCGTTTAGTTCACCACGATATCGAACGAATACATCATTTGCTATAAAACGGTGGGATGGTGTATTTTTTATGGATGTTAATAAATTATTGAGATGTTAATATAATTAATAAATAGAGCTACTATTTATTTCCCATCATTAAAAAACCATCCTCCTAGTGACAGTATATTAGTCCTTGACATTGAAATAAAACAGCTGATGTTAGGGCTGTGTTTTTTGTTATTGTATTTTAATATAACTTTGAACTTATTTTTCTTTAAAAAATATATGCTTTCAAAGTTGTAGAACAAAAGTTGTTGTCTGTCCAACTAACCCTCTATATTTTTGTTTTATATAATATAAATGTATAAATTTATGTTATTTCAGGGTTATGCAACAGGCTGGTGAATGGTACAAACAAAATAAACAACTAAAACGGCGAAGTACAGCGATCCTACAAGCATTGCCTGCCAAAGCTATTGAGATAGACTTAACGGACTCTACAGACACAGGTATGGTAACAAGAAATTGTAACAGCTTATTATAAATATTAGGTAACTATATTCATTTTACACAGTGAGAAACTTATTTCATTGTTCAATAAATTGACGACCTCGGTGGTCTAGCGGTCTAGCACATCGCTTTACGTCCGATGGTCGCAGGTTCAATTCCTCGCACGGCACAAACATTTGTATTCATGAGTATAATTGTTTGTATCGGTCTGGATGTTTTCTATGTATAATATGTATGTATTGACGAAAAAAAATATATCTATGTATCTGTATCAGTTATCTAGTACCCATAACACAAGCTTTAGCTAGCTTAACTTGGGACTAGATGGCGCTGTGTGAATTGTCCTGAGATGATTATTATTATTATAATATCTCAAAAATGGCTCCGGAAGAAAATTTGTACTTGTTTAATATTTTTAAATTTATCTATATGTTCTATTTGATAAAGGTAGCGTTTATAATAAGAATATAAATTTAAATATCCAAGGATATTTCCATGCACTCTACGCAATAGAATATGTATCCATATATATGCATATTTCCGTGTAATCTTACGTAAAATCTCAATAGGCAGATTAACACAGAGGTAGCACTTATGTCCTTTCACTTAAATAGTCATTAATCGCTCAGAAATTTTAAACACTTCCGTTTCGACTACATTTATTAAATTTAAGTTGAAATTAATTTAGTTGTGTTAATTTATTTCTATATTACTTAAATACTGATTTAAGAAAAAACAAACAAACGAAACCAATTGATTGGATAATGTCTGCGATCAAGCTATACGTAGTACGATTTAAAGATTTCTTCATTCGATTCTTATATTGATTGATTTAAGTTACAATATAGGTACCTGTATATTGTTTCTCTCTGTAATAATGCAGAACCTATTGGATACCAAAAACCACAGGATGCAAAACTAGACTATTTATTTCGTTCTGTGCTAGAAACATACATGAAATACTAGTTTATTTTATTATACCATATATTTAAAGTTCAACCTTTATGATACCTATATACCGATGATAGTTGTGACTTTCATTAAAATATCATGATTTAAGCACTAAAGAGCAATTAATATTTATATTTAATTATACGTATTCACAGCATCAGATACAAGCAGCAATGAAGAGGTAGAATTTCTAAAGCAAACCGTAACTGAATTGAGTCGTCAGATAGCTGAGCTGCAGACCGAACTCAGCGCTGTCAAGTTACAGGAATTCGAGGCTCAAGAACTGAATGTAACACTGGCACAGGTGATTAAAGACCTCGTAATACTGTAATACTATTAAAATTTATGTTGAACAATTGTCCTATTTTTTGATGGCTTAAGTGCACACTGCCTTACTTCCGATGGTCGCTGGTTCGATCCCTCGGTACAAATATTTGTATTCATTAATCATTTTATTTTATTTTTTGCATCAAATAATAATTTTTATTTTGCAATAATATAATTGTTTGTATCAGTCTGAGTGTTTTCATATACATGAAAACACGTTATGTATGTATGTTATAAAAATCTATATTTGTATTTACATATATTCAGTTGTCTAGTACTCATACTACAAGCTCTAGCTTAGGACCAGGTGGCGCGGTGTGAATTGTCCAGAAATTTAATAAAAATATTTTTAGTCAGGTCAACTTTCATGAGATATCTCATCTATACCGTCATGGTGCATCCTGTTACGTCCTCCAATGATAAAAAAATACTATTATCACTTTACGCTGTCCCAATATTCTACTTAAAACCTAAAAAGGTATAAAAGAATAGTATCTCTTTCATTTCATTTATATAACTTTAATGGACGTAATATAGGTAAAAGTATATATGGCGGACTTGAAACAGTGGCATTTGCCAACATCAACCTTTATAATCTAATCTTTATAATATAATATATATACAAATAGTATTATTTAAGTAATTCACTAAAGAAGTTGGTAGAAGTTTAATCAAACAAATACGATTTTTTAGGAATTAGAGGCAGAGCGAGAGAAATGTGCAACCCAAGAGAAAGAGTTGCAGGACATGCGCAGCCAGCTGGAAAGTCACAACCGGATCTCGAAGCTACTTATGGAAGAGGTCACTGCCCTCAAAGAAAATGCCGACAAGGACAGGGAGATGGCTGAAACGTGAGTGCGAGTGGATCTATGACCCCACATTTTTCGTAATACTTGTATCAATTCTCTTTGTTTTTCTATTTATTGTCGTCCTATTATCTATTGTTTTACGATATTGTATTTCGTTTTGTTTTTCCATTGTATTGTATTACTTTTTGTATTGTTCGATGTATATATTAAGTCTCTTGTTTATGAGTGTGTCACATTTGTGAATGTTACTGAATATTTTTTTATTATAATTTTTTATCAACTAATAACTAAACTAATATTACAGCTACTTTAATCTTAAGTTAATAAATGTGAAATGTCAGACCTAAAACATAGCTTAATATATTAGAAGGTATATATAGGTATAATACTTAATATGACAGGAGACACGCTAATATAATTAGAAGTGGAATTATTGATTAATACACTTCCTACATCCAATATGATATCAGTATCACTATTAGAAACTATAGACTGATAGTCTATATCCATTTTGTTATCGTTAAAATTACGCAATTTTATTACTATCGTCATAGCAGATAATGACATTATTCTCCTATAGGCTATAGGAATAGCCTATGGGTTTCATTGAGGTCGCCAAAATATCTGATATCGAATTTAATATCTAAAAGGGGCGTCTGGACTGAATCTTATAAAGTGAACCCTGATTAAAAGACAGAGAGAACAAACAAAAAGACTAAAACATCTACTTAGCTTTATACTATATAGAGATCATTTGATGGAAAAGCGGTTCTATAACAACTGTTTCAAATATCGTAATCGATTAATAAATTTTGTTTGATTTGATTCAGGTACAAGTCAGAGGCACGGGACGCAAAGAAGCGGGTCCGCGTGTTGACACACCAGAGCGCACTATTAGTGGGCGAGCTCACTTTAGACGAGCGATTCACTTTACTGCTTGGAGAAGTCGACTGTCTCAAGGATGCGCTCGAGAATCAGGCCGCACGTCACCGGGAGCAGCTGGAGGAACTACAGGTAAGAAATTATACGCACTTCCCCTGTTATCAGACAGTTTATTTTTCGTGCGACGTTTACGTGCATTGCAATTCCATGTATTTAGATATCATGCCTATCACCTGCTATGCTATAACATCTTTAAACTGAAACACAGGTTACTAAGGTTACAAGCTGTTTAGTAGCAGAAATATATGAGAATAAGGTTATACGCTAACGACATTGTACAGAGTCTAGTTCAGGCAGTGCTGTGGGATACGACTAGTTGGGCATATTATAATGTTAGGCAGATGTCCCACATTCGCACGGGTATTTTATAAACCGATATACACAACGAATTAGGTACCTAAACCTTCCTCAGATAATATTCTGTTGATACCTGAATACGGCATGAAACTTCAGTTGTCATTGTGATTATCGCGAACACAGATACGCGACGGGAACTTTGTCTTATAATATCTATATAAGATAACTTGTCCATCTCGTCTACGTAATGATTCATTTACATGATATGGAAAATTCCTGTAAGTATTATTATTTAATTATTGTGCGATTTTCCTACAGCTCAAAGTAGCTGAAAAACATGAAGATACTGACATATTATTGTGGGAAGAGAAAATTAGACTGGCAGAAGCGGATGCTCAGAAAGCCATCGAGCGAGCCGAGCGAGCGGAGAAGAAGTTAGCTGAAGTAGAGAAAAGGTTGCCCGACCGTCCAAGGAGGGGGAATCTCATGTCCAGAATTAGTTATTTCGAAAATGGGGCGTCCGAAGCACAGGAGGGCAAAACAAAGGAGGTGATCAAAGAGGAAGTCGAAGAACCTGTAGGTAAGAAATCTGAATTAAAATAAGTTGTACTTTTTTTTAAGTTACGCCTTCTTTTCCTCGCTTTTTTTGGTCTACGAAAATATATATTGTGGCTTTCCGCAGTTTATCAATTAAATAATTAGATCAGTTGCATTCACTTACATATTTATTTATTTATTTATATAATTTCAATACACAAAGTACAAAGGTAAAAGTACATATGGCGGACTTAACGCCTTACGGCATTACATATGTTATAGACATTTCCGACCTCTGCTACGAAAACAGTTTACGTCACGTTATCATGAGACACCCGCAATACCACACATGAGTTGCAATTGTAAATGATTAAGTTATCAATGCATCTTAGAGGCATAAGGCCGTCCGTGTTACCTCTTTTTCTTGCGCACTGATATATTAATAAAAATTTGTTTTTATCTTTTTGTGAATAATAGTATATGTAACTGTATTTTTTTATGAGAGCGAGAATAAATAATTTTCTGTCACTACCTAATCGGAACCCTACAACTGAAACGATTTACAAAGCAAGCTGCTTGGCGGCTGAAATAGATGAGACTGAGATACACACGCAGACATACTATTTCCAGTTTTTTTTTTTAAATAAAATAGTATTTTATAATTTGATATATTCTTTTAAAACAATCGTTTACTTTAATTTCATATACTTTACAGAATAACTAACGAATAGTTTTCATTTTTTAACTTGAACTTGTTCCAGCTCCACCTGTAAGCAAGCCAGAAACCTATTTGTCTCCACCCCGACCACCTTCGCCGCCCCCCCTGCTGTCTCCTGACTCCTCAGAGCAGCCGCCGGCGAGGAGCCCGTCCCCCGCCACAGCGGAGCCCCCCGCGGCCCCGCAGCTCCCTCCCCCTCCGCCCCCGACCCCACCCCCGCCAGCATGTCCACCGCCCCCTCCCCCGCCACCACCACCGCCGCCTCCATCCGTATTCGTGACATCTGGTGTGGAGGACATGGCGAAGTTGCTCGCCGGGAAGCAAGGCACGTTGAAAAAATGCAAACAAAATGGAGGTTAGTGTTTTTCAGTCAAATTATTTCTTCATGTAGGACATTTTAGCCGCTTAGGAACGTCAAGTTTTTTGTGTTAATATTTTTTGCCTACCTAATTAAATTTAATGGGCAATAATGAAATGGTGCACCCGTCTGCGTCAATTGTTTACGCTAGCGGAACGCTAGTGGAGATAAGATGAAAATGGAGTCAGTTCAGTGCCCATCGTGACAAATTCACCAGGAATGTATCATCATGGTTTCCAGGGGAACCGCGTGGAGGTTAACCTGATATAGTACTTTTCTTAGGGACAACAGTCTACATTACTAATAATCCCCTTCTCCTCTAAACTACCTATTTACCTACTTCATTCCCAGGCGGTGCAATTGATGCAATAGTAGACCAAATAAAAGGAGGCAAGTTCCATCTGAAATCTACCGAACAAAACTTCATGGAACGCAAGCCAAGGGAAGACCAGCCTGAAGCAGTGAAGGAGATGCTACAGATCCTCGGCACGTTGCGCAAACGCAGGAGCTTCGTCAGAGAACCAAAGACGTGACCGATGTAAGTTCCGTACTGTCTGAATAACATATGCGGTTCTTTCATTTATATGTATTCTGATACATATAAATGAAAGAACCGCATATGTTATTACATTACAGAGGATACTCGATGTCAGTGGATCTCTACCTAATTATCCGCAAAATGTACTGATAGTGTTATAAATAGAAATATTGAACTTTAATACTTTAATTAAAATTAAAAATATATATATTAGGTAACCTAAAAACCTATAGTATTAAGTAACCTAAAAATATTTTCCGAAAAAATATTTTTAGGTTACTTAATACTATTATATATTTTACTACTATATCTTTTATTTTTAATCTCTCCGTAATGAACCCATATTACATTATGTACTGATTTAAATTAAAATATGAAAACAATTGCAAGTTATCAAAAATCTTTTTATCTCTTACAGATGATTAAATGAACGAAGATGACGAAAGGTAATATGTAAAACCTGGTATTGCTTCA
Source organism: Achroia grisella (assembly GCF_030625045.1). Classification (NCBI taxonomy): domain Eukaryota; kingdom Metazoa; phylum Arthropoda; class Insecta; order Lepidoptera; family Pyralidae; genus Achroia; species Achroia grisella. The sequence continues at coordinate 558,252 of NW_026712658.1, forward strand.
CAAGAATACAGTTAATTAGGTACATTGGCCTGCATTATACTGCGGATTATAGTGCCATAAAGTATGGATATTATCATATCATATCATGAAAATATTGGCAAGTATCGATATTTCATAAAATGAGAGAGAGTAATTACGTCGCAGAAACATATAATTTCATATTTATAATATAACAAATATTGTTATTTACCTACAAATTTCTAAAGAATCGTATTACCTATTAAGTATAAATAGCATTAGACCATGATTTTTGACTAGTATATTTCGTACTGAAGATGTTAATTTTGATATAAAAAATATTATTGATCCCTATATTTTGACTTTAAACCATGAAGCTATTTTGACCGTTCTTGCTTTAAGCAACTATTTACATTAGTGAATATGAAGTCAAACTATAAATATAAACTGGCTATAGTATCACGAGACAACCTAGAGTTTATATTTATATATATTGTTACACATATAATAGTTTTATATCAATTTTCAAATCCGTTAAAAGAATTTTGCGAACTCCGGTTCTTGAGGAAAATTACTCTACTTTGTATGTTATTGTTGTTATACTTAATATAAATCTTAATAGTATATATATGTGTAATTATACCAATACAAGTCTGATATACATACCTACAAGAAATGGTAAGAAAGTAGGTATAGGCCAAATAAAATATATTTATTCGTAGCCCTTAATAAAATGATGAATTTATGACAGCAAGTACCCATATATTCACAAACAAATAATGCTGAATGCACGATATATTTTAAATTACTGTAAAAGTGATAAAGTAATTACTATATAATGTGTTAATTACCTACCTATAGATACTGAATAATTAGTTGAAAATATGAAATAAAATGTTCATATTTAGGTGACATGGTAGAGAGTTCCGTCAATAATTGAAGTTACATACTTTATTCATAATTCTGCTAATATAGATTTATAATGAATAGTTATCGCAAGATATCACACATCATTTTCGTCTCAATGTGTCAAAAACATATCTACTCATTAGTTATTAATATTATTGAAAGTATTAAAATGTGTCAACCATACAAAAGTGATGTAAATTTTAGTACAATGACAACTTTCCTATGTTTATAAGTACCTACTAATGTAATCTTAGAATATTGTTCTGAGCATGGAATTGATACTGCCATAATAAATAATATTAAAATTGCCATTAGATAATTTATTATTCTTATACAATAATTCGAATAATTAGCATTTATATTAATTCAAAATTTATAATTACATATATTTTTTTGTTATATGTACACAGAAGTATCAGGTTATTGTAATAATATCTTTATTACGGAATTTAGATAGTGTTTTGATAAATGGCAACAAAATGAGTTGCTAATAATAAATTATTCATCTTATATACTGTTGTTATCTTTGAAATGAAGCTATCTTTTCATATACATATATAGATTAACAATTAAGTAGTAATTAGTCACAATTTATAGACATTTTATATCATTAGTGACTCACTTAAGTATGATTAAGATATACATCGAATACTCCGTCTTATAAGACTAGTAATAATGCTTGTTGTTATATTTGTATTACAAATAAATTTTACTATTTGTATAAATATTATAAATTTAAATAAAACATATATAAGGCTTCCATGTTACGTGTTGTTAATTAAAGAGTTACCTTTGATGCCATTGACTTGTTGTTGCATCAAAACTCAGCACAAACGTACGAGCATTTTTATAAAGTATTATGTTGGCTAAGTAACATTTATGTTTCCATTATTTTTAATAAATGATTTATATCAGAGTATATTTACTTATTATTTTCCTAAAATATCATCTATATTAATTATTTCTTCCTAACTTTTTTTACTGTTTAACCTATTTAATGTTATTTTTATTTGGAAAATTTAAACACAAAGTTAGCTTTTTATATTATTTCCTATATGTATAATTATTTTAATAGAGAATTGCTCCTAATATAGATAGGTATATGTCATACCTATCATATACCTATCTATATTAGGAAGCAATTCTCAGTTATTCCTCAGGTAGATAATGGACTTCAGGCGCTCCGTAAGTCCTCTTCTATCTATTATAACTAAATTATAATAGATAGAATGGAAACCCATATTAATATTTTGATAGAAAATATTTTTATATTAACAGAAAAAAATAAGAAATAAACTGTTTTGATATTTTATTTTCACAATATTATATCTACTTGATATTTAATTTATTAATTAGGTAGATGTTTGTCGTTATCCTATTACGATTTAGCTTAAATATTAATTTTTGATTATGCACATATCTATATATAGCGATCGCTTCGCTATAGATAAGTCAAGGATATTTGGTTAATAGTTTTTCAATGACTATTTACTACATTATTATGTAGTAAGTAGTCATTGAAAAACTCTTTCTCGTCAGGTCACCTCTTGTAAATTATTCCAAAATTGTCTTTATATGAAAATTTGTTCAAGATCTAGTAAAATATGATTGTAATTAAGGATTTTACTTTTAAAAGCACACAAACGTATAACATGTATAATTTTATATAATAAAAGTATTTTACATAGAACTGTACCACCGTGCAACTTGTGAGCATTACTAATCACTCGCCATATGCTTAAAGCGTCTTCATCTCTGGAAAGAAATTCATTATTATATACTTTAAACTTGCCCTCCATTATTATAGTCGCTGCGTTTTTGTAAAAAAGTATTAGATAATAAAGAAATAAATACAGGGATTTGGAATAAAAAAAAAACAAAAGAAAATTTCAATTTTTTTATTGTCTAGTAACAAGTGACTCATACTCAAATAACATATTTCTAAAACATATATTACATAAAAAGTCTGAAAACATATAAAATCTATGAATTCGGACATTATTTTGATTGCAGAATATTTTTTTTAATAACTAGTTAAAACTAAACAAATTTATAAACCGTTTCTTGAGTGCCAATTATTGGCCAAATTGATTTACAGTACTAATAAATATGTAAGACTTAAAAAAATCAATTCATTATTATTATTAAAATTAAGCCATTTTAAGTATTTCATCATTCAATTTATATATTTATGCCTATATCGTAAATAAAAGTATTAAAGTACCTATTAAGTATTTTATTATTGTGATCATGTCCGTGGAATAAATTATTATAACGAATGATTAATTATTTATAAATCTAGACAATTTAAGTAAGGTAATATAAAATTATTAACTTTAATGTAAGCAATAATGATAATACCCGCATTCATAACATTTAGAAAGTACTATGGGTAGCCCTAACATTGTATTTAGAAAATTCTGTAGGCACGGTAATACTTTCGCATATTACAAAATTGCTATTCACAAGCCTATGTACCTACTATTTTATTTGTATTTTTTACTCACATTAAAACTAACTGATTATGCATGATACTTCGAGCCGGATACCTACATATAAAATCTTCAGTAATAAAATGGTTGTTACCAACAAATATTTCAATAATATTATAACCAATGATAAAATACAATATGTTGGCAAACGAATTTGTCATTATCAATAGGTGTAGCAAAATTAATGTGAAAATCAAACTCATCATAGCTGTTTATTCTACACATACGATTATCGGATGAAATAGAACTAGGGTAACTACCTACCATAAATGGAGCTAATCATACATATATATACATTTTCATACAAATACAAATATTATGAAACGTATATAAACGCAAATACCAATTTTTTTATGACTAAAGTTTAACATGATACTGCTAATTTACTTGTCTTGATGTTACAAACGACATATTGGATTTTGCTATTAATAAGAAACTATGTTTTGTCACAGTACTAAAAAAGCGACAGAAGCTACTCCAATGCAATACTGATAATATAATCTGTAATGATGTTTTCGTAAATTTTCGCAACTTTCTTTAACACTGAAGCAAGACTTAAATAGTATATAAGCTGTAGGAATCAAAAATAGTTGCAAAGTAGATACTTATAGTTATGACAAATTATTATATAAATTCATAACTCTTTTAACTATGTAGTTTGATTTTGCCTAATGTACCTAATCCTACCAATCATAAATTCTCTTCTAATAACAATATTTACTACTTTATGATATGACGTATGTAATTTTTATATACAAATAATTGATTATGTATTACACCCATATTCTATTACTTTTCTGAACTCAGTCAATTTACACAGTTATATTATTTAATTAAAGTACACTAGATATATTATGTATTGCGAATATCGATGATATCAAGGCAGGTCGTCCACGCCACAGCGAAACAGGTGGTTCCACGGAGAAACTATAGTTAAATAAACAAAATTATAGGCCCCTTTATATGACAATATAGCAAAATTAAATTGTGACTTTCGTTTGAATCGTTGTATGATTTCAAGAGACAGGAATTAATAAGTACTAAGTTGATATATTTTAAGTAAATGCATGATGGCATTAATTCCCATCCTCAAAATCATATTTGAGTAGTTATGTTTACATATCTAAACTGTAGTAAGCAGTTAGCGTTAATATTTTATGCTACTAAAACATTCAGATCTGTAATTAAAACACTAACTACATATAGGTATGATTAACTTTATAATACAGTAGGTAAAGTGTAAATATTATAAAGGCGTGATAAAATTTCAAATGCGATTAATAGCGGATCTATTTCTGCATATTATATTTATTAATATACTAATTACTATGGACATTTTCATATCAATATTCAAGGTCATTTATACTAATTGCCATTCCATTCCATCTCCATATCAAAATCAATATTTAGAACAATAATCAATAATATTAGAGACAACACAATTGTAAAATAAAGATAAAAAAATGACTAAATCAATATGTATTTTTTTTTTAATTTTAGATACTTAAACCGTCAGTTACCTACATCTTGAAAAATATTGTCTAAAACATAAGTAATCAAACAAATATTTATTTACATTTATTGACAGAGTTATTGCTTGCCAGAAGCCGTGTATTCAAGTATACTTCCCATTATGATCCAAACTTTATTAAACTACACTACTTGTCTACTTCTACTTGTGAATACTACATGACTAAAAACGTACTTAACATAACTACATACAATTTCGTCAGATATATATAGATACAGATATCAACTTGTGCTCAGCTATCTAGTTTCTGTTTGATATAAATGTAACAAAATTCCAATAATTCAATAAAAAAAATTGCCAGGACATAATTTTGAATTACATTTATTGTTACTTTTCAATAAAAATGTTTCTTTACCTGATATGGTATCATGTAAGGAAAAATATTACTCATAACAAATAAGTTTATTTTTACAGAAACTAGAATTTTAGTAGGTATGAATTTTGCTATTAGCTGTACAACCAAAAGCGAATTACTAAAGGACTAAGATCAAAATGAACTTGGATAAAGGAATTAATTTATTTTGAAGTTGGTATGAGTTTATAGTATACGACGAAAAATTTAATATTGTTTAAATGGAATATTAACTAATTCAGAACAATTTAAGTCAGGGATCGCAACGTATAGACTTACTTAAACTTTGTTCATAAAAACGAGTAATAAACTTATTTCAGCTTAAATTGATTTGAAATAAGTATATTTCAAATCGAACTGCTTAGTCCTTTTCTTCCAAAGAATTTTCTTCGTTCAAAAGAAAGTGATATAATACTCTAATAATTAAAATAAACGTGTGTACCTGTACCGTGATGACTTCTATGAAATGTCGTCTTATGATCAAGTCATTAGTGTATACTTTATAACGAATTGGTTCCTGTCATATCCAGGTTCATTCAGATCCATGTACCTACGTAAAGATAGCACATTATTAATTACTTAGACAATTCCCGCAGTTTCTCGACGACGGAACTTCTATTCTTGGTCAGCCACGCGATATTCACTGTCGCCTTTTCTATCGCTTGATTTACAGACAGTTTGGCTTCCTCTAGGTATTTTCCATTGCTCTCGCGCCATTTTAGGAACTGCAATAAAAGATTAATTAATATTAAAAATAGATAATGTTAAAGACACTACAAGAAATTAAGTATCGAAGGATTGATACCATAATTAGGGAGTGATACTACAGCTACTACTAAATTATAAAGAAATTTTATTTGATATAGGCTAAATGTTACATACAGCTGGGAGTTATTTAGAAAGTAAAAGATGTTGCTGTAAAGGATTGAGTTTAATGTTCAGTTATTATTAATATTTCGGTACCTTGAACGCCTACTACTATTTGCGAAATAAGTTCTCCATTCAATGTTACTTTCGCAACAATAGCTAGTCTTATATTCTTATTCAACATAATATATCTTAGCTTCGCTCGTATAATCTAGAATGTTTGTTTAGTGTAATAAATCGTTGAAAATCTCTTACCTCGTCAAGTTCCCTCTGAGTTGTAAATTGTTCCAACAGAGTCTTGATGATGAAGCCAAGACGTCGTCCTTGACCGCTGAATCTGTTACACCCATACATTATTTATCGTTTACTACTTTTGCATTGCATTATAATATCACAGACAGACGAAATATTTTTTATTCCATAAACTACACGAAAATGATTCCAGTTATTTATTATATATACACATATATGAAACATCCAACTCAATACAAACAATCATACAAATGTTTGTTTCACGCGACGAATTTAACCCGCAATTATTGTAAATAAGACGGCTTGTTATATATCAAGTAATATTAAATATTGCATATCAACTTACGCGTTGAAGATGTCCTCTACGCGGTTGTATATGAAATCTCTGGCGATGTAATAGCCCACAGTAGAGCGCGTCACTGCAGTGATGACTGCTGCTGCATCCTGACGACGTACTTCCGACTCATCTGTTATCGACCACTCTAGATATCTGTTGACAACGATTTAGTCACTATTCATAAGATGAATAAAGTTCAGCATCTATAAATAATACGTTGTTCTATTACTTTAGAAATATGAGAACTGAAAAATTACAAAACAAAATCAAATAAAACTTGACATTGAGAGCAGTTATTATGGAACCTACATAGAACTACGTGTATATCAGATGACATTCAAGATTTCTATTAAGTATCATAGGCTCCAATTCCATCCACGTTATTTTATACGGATCATGATTATTGGCTTTAGATAATTAAGGAACTAAGTATTATTTGTTATTTCATATTCTTTTAAGTTTTATAGGAGCATAAACGAGGTCAGTAGTTAACTCTTAAATAGAAAAATATTTTATCGTACCCCAAAACTCCAAAAGCAGTCTCATTCTTCTACTGACTTCGATTCGGCTTGGATTTCCATGTTTAGAACACAGATATTTTTGTTACACTTACTGTGTAAGGATCCATACTTCGCGCGTGCAGGCGAGCGCATACAGCAGAGCATCGCGTGCGACGGCCACATTGGCGCGCTGCTTGCGGGCGAGCACGAACCGCCACTGCAGCACGCTTCCTCGTGACACAGCCACGCAGTATACAGTACGACGTAGGTCCAACGGGATGCTGCCGATACAATCGACCATTATATATTTTTATTAATCGGAGCCATAATTATCGGCTTATTAACCGGCTTATTAATCGGCCTCGGTGGTGCACTACAAACATTTATATTCCTAAGTGTAATTGTTTGCATCGGTCTAGGTATTTTCTCTATATTTATTATACTTACATAGAAAATACTCCTTATACTACTGTATTTACATGAATGTTTTCTACGTAGGTACCTATAAGTCAGAAGCATTGATAAATTACGTGAGAAGAAATACAAGAAGAGAAGTTATCATGTATCTAAGTAATAAATGTATATCTAATTATCAAATTGCGCCATTCTAAGTCCCAATTAATGCTAAATAAAAACTTTAACTCTTTGTATAATTATTGCAAAGTATGACGTTATACTAGGGAGGAATCTGACAAGCAAGACAACGGACCAAGTGGGAATCGAAAATCACAAAATATGCTCAATACTATTGATTTGCAAACTAATATAACTAAATTATTGTATAAACTCACGGATTGTTCTCATCGGGATTATCAGTCTCCATCCAGGTTTGGAAAAGTTCTATTGCATTTTCCTCGCAACCAGGAACTTTCATGCGACAGGCCCAAGCACTCGTTGTCGTCTGAAATTTTGTAACCATGCATCAATATCAAATAAAACGAAAGACATTTATTCCTATAGAATTGTTCTAGTCTACTAATGTCAAGTTCTTAGCATAGTGTGGTAGATTAAGAGCGTCAAGATAATGACTATGAGGTCAACTTTGTAAAAATTCCTTTTCTAAAATTTAACGTCACGACTGTTATCTCAAGGTTAAGTAGTCAAAGGCATTATCAATAGTGGGGTTCATGGTGAACATAATAGACATGCTTATATTTCACTGGGTATATTTGAACATACCCATATTATCCAACGTGGCAAGGGGCGAGCCTAATACCGTCTTTAAATATCGGATATAAACACCAATAATAACTTAATCCTCAGATAAATAAATAAATATACATATAAAAATACACTTACCTGTAATTTGACACTATTCAAATCATCTCCATTAAGTATCTTCTTAGTGGCTAGTCCGCCGACTTTAAGATAAGTTTCACCGATCAGCCTCCTAACAAATTTCTGGAAGGCACCATAGTCTGGGGATCTTTTTAACACGTTTTCAATCTTACTGAGTGCTCTTAATCCAGTTGAGAGTGGGAGATATTCTGTTTCTTTTCGCAGATAGTTTGATAATCTGAAATGAAACAGCTAAGTTAACAAACTTATAATCAGTAGTGATGTAATGTTAATGTATGTAGTGCGGTTTATGTATATAAGTGACCGTTACCACTTACAATCAGGTAAACTGTCAGGTTATTTGAAAGTATAGTGTATAACGTTTTAGTACAGAAGATATATAAGGCCTATCGGCTATATACATAAATAGTAGTTAATGAATTTTTGCTTAGTTGATGCAATGTTCTAAGCCGAAATACAAATTGAATTCGATAAAAGGTTAATTTATCTTTTAAGTAGGTACAAATTTATGGAATTGATCTTTTATATATTCATTAGTACTGGTTTCTAAATTTATCCTATAATGTTAAACGCAAATGCGTAAAGTAAATACTCCTGCACTTACTGCAGTGCAGTGTGGTAATCCAAGATGTTGGTCCAGGCGAGTGCAAAGGCATCAGATAGTAGTTGTACTCGGCCCAGCACCGGCACTGCGCTGGGGTTGTCATTTAGAGCGGTCACGAGAAGCTGCCAGTTGTTCTTGTCGTAGTTCACTCGGTACGGAGCTATAATAGACAACCTCGTATGTTTTAAATATATCATAAAATAAATATATCGTTCTGATTGTCAATCCAGATAAGGTAATCAGAGATGCTGTCAACTGCCAACGTCATGATGAAGTCAATACTTGTATTCCGTGCTGCTTATATAAATCCAACTTGACAGGGAATTCATCCCCACACGCTGGAACGTACTGTGGTGTGTGTGTGTGGTAAGTGGTCTCGGACTGTGCGGTTTCAGAGGAGCTTCATCCCGCGTACACTTAGATTGTGGAATGAACTACCTGTCGAGGTTTTCTCACGAGACTACAGGGTTCTTCAAGAAGGGTATAAGGGTTCTTAAGGGTTGGCAACGCGCACGTGACACCTCTGGTATGCTTGTTTGCCACCTAAATGGTATAAAAAAAGGTCGTGCCCTACTGCGGTCGCTCCACCTACCTTAATGTAGTCTTTGTACCTGACCATTGTGCGTCAGAAATAGACAAGCATGAGATTATTGGCAATGCAAAAAATCAATTGCTGGATAGCATATTTCATAAATATTTACCAATCATGTCAGCATTGAACAGCACCCACTCATCAGGATCGGCACCGTGCTCAAACTTGTGTTCGGAGGTGATTCCTTCGTTGGCAGCGAGCCACTCAATGGGCTCGTTTGATTCCGGGTCATCACTTGCACACAATACACGAAGAGGCACCCACCATGACGACGGAGATGGAGACCGAGCACTCAGAGCTAGATAACGTTTCTGTAACAAAAAAAATATTAGTCTACAAAGACAAAGAGAACGACAAAGAGAACGAGAAAAGAACTCGCAATTTTCGGACTCCCGTTCGTTAAGCAATTGTCCTTCAGAATTATCACCACACAAGTTTGTCTTATGTTGTGTAACTATATACTTATGTTATAAATATTTTATGCTTTTCTTAGTTTAAGATGCTGTATAAGAGTGACTTTAGATAAATTTTAATTTCTTTATCCGATCAATGATTGGTTTTCAAACTAAACTGAGATCAATTTATTGAGGATCAAATATTATCAATGTTTGCTAAATAAAACTGTTGAAATTTATTAACCTGTGTCACAGTGAGTGAATTACGGCTATAATCCCTGGAGACAGTCAATAGAGGATATCCAGTCTGCGTGGTCCACGTATCCATTACTTCTTTTACCGACACATTGCGGGCTAGTCCACCATGAGCTTGACTCACCGCAGTCAATTCACGCCAAAGGTCATCTTGCTCAGCGTTCTGATACGAATATTTAACTAAATAGCTGAAATAAATTGCGCATATAATTAAAAACTTACATAAGAGATTTGTGGTAGTTAGTAATTAATTTGCTATATATAGGATTTGATATGCTATAGATAGGAGTTATAATATTCGTTATTGTTGAAGTAAACTGAAAGGCCTAAATAATTATTGGAATTTCTAATCTAACTTTTCTGAAATTAACAGTATTCTTCATGTGTATGTGTGCCTCGAAAGTTCACGCTAATATGTTTAAATGAAGTTCCTTAAAAATACTTACTTGTGAAGAGCTTGTTTAAAAATATTTTCGCCTAAGAACATAGTCATCATTCGGATAAGAGTTGAGCCCTTGCGATATGAGATCTCATCGAATACTTCCGATATACGTTTAGGATCGTCAATCGGTACTGAAACCTACAAAAAACAATATACATATAAACATTAGGGTTTTAATGCATTTCATCGGTTGTCTATGCGGTTACGATTGTCTCCGTATTGCTGTAGAAAGTCTCACCCTCCAGGATATAGCGCGGCGAATGTGTTTACGTTCGCCCCACCTACACATATGTTTGTAATGCGTACAATTTGTAACTACAAATGTTTATGTTTTTGTGTATTGGACGAGGATTTAATAATTTTGTTAATTTTCATAAAATATGTAGTATAAAAGTTACATTTTTTTTAACAAAACCTAACTCTAACAACTATCTAATGAAATAGACTGGCGTAGAATAAATAATAAAAACAAATATTTTATTATTATTTAAAAATCAATCGAATTTCTTTTACGTATTTATTATACTGTTTTTTTTTTCGGACAGTAAACAAACTTAAAGTATATTGGCGGTTAAGATATTCATTAATTAAAGAGGACTTCAATACACTATATGCATTTAATACTTACGGGGTGAGATGACTCCAAAGAATCCAAGTTGAGCACAGACAGAATATTATCCACGGCGTAGTTTCTATCAGCTCTCCAGGTCGGTTCCACTTCATCAACACCTTTAGACGCCATAAAAGTTGCAAATCCTTCGTTCAACCATAGGTCAGACCACCACTTCATTGTGACGAGATTTCCAAACCATTGGTGAGCTAATTCGTGGGCGATAACCTGGAATTCAAAAATAAATTAGTCCTTAGAAAAAATTTTGTAACTGTGTTTGGATATAGCATAATATGTTAAATCAGTAGATAGTAGGAGTTATAATTAAGTTGAGTAATTTAGGCAAATCAAATGAATACATAACAAAACATGGCAAAATTTTAACAGAGATATTTTTGTTTCTTTTCTACTTTCTAAATAAATACTTATATTAAATGCCTAAATAACCAGGGTTCTTTATATACAGTGGATTTTTAAATGACTAAGAAAATAAAAACGCATTTCAGGGTATCAAAATTTCCATATTACATCTGATTCCTACCTCCGCAACTCTCTCCTTATTTAAGAACGACGATTCCTGCTTATCATAGAGCAGGGCTGTTTCTCTGTATGTAATGAGACCCCAGTTTTCCATAGCACCAGCAGAAAAATCAGGGATGGCGACCATGTCTTGCTTCGGAAGCGGGAACGACACGTTAAACCAATTCTCGAAGTATGTCAACACCTTAGGACCCACTTCCGCTGCGTATGCTGTCTGTGAAATAATTAGGTATAAATCATACAATTAAATTATCATAGGATACAAAGAAAGTTTACATATGTGTAGTTTAGCTAGTTTTTGCTATAAGAGTTCTCTACTTTATAATTGTACCTACTATTGCATTTTTGGGTATATTGAGTAGTTATTATAGACATAAAGAAATATTATTAATAAAATAGAAACAAAAAAATAAACAAAAAATAGATTTGACATATAAAACACGGAAATGCAATCACTCAGCTTTATGCCATGTTCTATAACATCATGCCGCTGTTTTTCAATGTCACGAGTATGAACAAGAAAGAGAATACCACTTGAAATAATAATAATACTAAAATAAAATTGATAGATAAACTAAAAAACATATAGTACCATTTCATTCATCTATTGATACTTTTTTTAAACTAATCAACAACAAAATCGACAACTTTGTGCGAAGTTATGGTTTCGATTCTTTCAGACGTCAAACGACTTTTCTTTTATACTTCGATGGTGGCAATCAAGTATACGGTCCATCTGATAGTAAATAGTTACCGTAGCCTAAGGACGCCAGAAACTTGCTTCAGAAGCTATATTTCTGTTTTACGGTGACAAAAGGATAAGAGGCACGGTATCTTAGCAACTTATCATGGCAACGAATAAGCAGTGATGGTTGGGCGTCACATGATAACGAGATGTCCGTAGTAGTGTTCATGTATATAGGCGACGCTTATTGTTGATGATGGGCCATCGCCTTGTTTGCCATTTCAGTTACATAAAATAAGAAAGAAACTTACTTGATCTATAGCATCCTTTCTAGCAAAGATCCTAAACTTCGTGGTGGATAGCATCGGAGGACTGTCCACGTAAGAGAACTTGGAGACCACAAACGCCACCAGATATGTAGACATCGGCACCGACTTCTCGAAGGTATCCCATACGAATTGGGACTTCGATTTGCTGAATAAGATTTATTTCAAGTTAGTTTAAAGAATTCCAGTATAAGATTTGAAGGATTTATTAATGCACATAGGAATATTCCCAACCTATTCCATAACCATAACCAAAACCATATTGATATGAAACTTACCCAAATGTCGTGCCAATAGTTTCCCATCTCCAATATGATTCTAGTTCACTAAAAAAAAAATAAACAAACTTGTAAATATCCAGTTATGACAAATAAGCTACAAGTAACCCTTCAAGATTTGTTCAGCTTATCACGGTCATGTGTTTTCAATAGGTATACAAAATAGAATAGTCAGAGTATCATAGATGTCTATGACCACTATTTTCCAAATTGTATACATTCTACAGAGGCTAATAACACTATTGCGTTATCATTAGGGAAACGATAAGCAATACTGGAAGAATAAAAATATATATTATTATATTAGCAATAGATATTACATGCACACATTTTGCTGGATATGTTTGAAACCGTCTATCGGATTAATTTCCTTTGATGTTGGTTTTGTTTCTTTATATATTACATTAAAGAAGAAGTGTACCCACCTGTGTTAATGGTGGCTGGGTATCAGTAGAGGACGTGAATCAAGTCTGGTCAGTTAGCATATCGTTGTAAATTCGCCAAATCAATTAACCACTAGAGATTTTACGTGGACATTTATCCATTACGATACGGTCTTAGTAATAATGAATCCATTTGTTGCTAATAGGACGAATGAGATTGTTAGTAATGGGGATAACTAACAACCCCTATCTAGGGAGGGGGGAAAGGAGATTGATTGTAATGTGAACTGATGATCATATAGCTAGCAATGTACCACTTCAGGTTGACCTCAAATCAATCACGAAACCATCGTGATAACTTCTTGGTGAATTTGTCACGATGGGCTAACTGACCTGACCTCAAGCTCATTTTACCATCCTCCACTGGTGCCCCGCCAGCGAAAACCGTTAGCGCAGCCGGGTGCACCATTCCATTATCATCAATAAAAAAAACCCTATCTACCTATTCCAATAACCGGAAATATGCAGCTGCTATGAGATAAGTACCTATGTAAAAATATATTTATAAATACTAACTTTTCATCACTGCTGGCACGCACGGGCATGTTGGAGACGGCTGTATAATCCCGATGGTGACCGATAGTTATCGTATACGTCGCTTTGTACATCGGCTCATCGAAGCACGGAAAACCTTTCCGAGCATCTATAGCTTCGAACTGAGTTGTGATGAGGTACCTACAAACATTAACTTCATTAACATTTGTTTGTGTTGGTCTGGGTGTTTTCTATGTATATTATGTATGTATTTCAAATATAAAATATTGAATCATTTATGTCAGTTTTTTAATAGACATCTCACAATCTCTACTTAACTTGTTGATAGCGTTGTGTGGATTGTTCCGGGTTATTAAAATATTAACGTCCTATTCATCTCGTATCTTATCCTCATAGTTAACAATAAATAAATTATAAGCTTTTATTTTATAATTTACTAACTAATTACAATTTTAATATTGCATTTTATGTCTTTTTTAATGATTTAAAAAATAAAACATTAAATAAAAACAAATGTAAAATCATACATATCACGAAAGCAATTTTAAGTGTGGAGTACAGTTTTCTTTTATTTATCACATATTAATTATTAGTGAACCCGTAGAGGAAAGGAATCACTGAAATGCCTACAATAGGAGTACACAATCTGACGGATTCACGCGATCGAAACCACAATAAACTACTAGTAAAGTTTAACTAAAGTGATTACCGTTAATTAAAAACCCGGATCCAATCAATTAACGCAAATGCAATCATTTAATTAGACGATGTTGCTATAGTAAGTATGAAACGTCGAATGTTAAAGTACAACAGTTCATAGTATTTCTATATTTATGTTGGAAATATGTATTTTGGATATGTTATATATTATTTTAGATTGTGGAAAGTGCTCCACCGACAAGGCGTCGCTCTTAAATTATTAATGAAAATATTATTTCATGAAAGAATGTCGCTATTTTTTGTATGACAGATATATGTACCTAACAAACAGGCACACGGTCCGCCTGATGATAAGTGCCAACCGTCTATAAACAAACAGCACCAGTCATTACTTGACGCTCGTTGTACCTTTAATATGTAACCATTCTAGAAAGCTAATCTATGTATTACACATCCATACCCTAAAATTTCACACCTTAAATTCCATCGTTTTTCTCTTATTATTTCAAAACCTATTACTTGTGAAGTAAATTAATATGTCTTACATTCTATAGGTAAGTTTAGTACTGGCTCTATCAGATAAAGTTTGTATCCAACTAATTTCGACAAAATCTTTCAGCAGTGTTAGTGTTACTATGTAATATTATGTTATCTGTGGTGTTACCAAAACAATTTTATTTTTTATAATAACACTGATTTCATAAATTGTATTCTCATATATTTTCCATTTATACATTTCTATTCAATTAATACCTATCCGTACTTGTACCTATATATGTATGTATTGTGACAACAGTATTCGATAAACTATTTAGACTATTCGAAGAGATCTTGCGTATAAGTTACCGATTCACAGTTGCTGTTTAAAAGTTAAGAAAATACTTACTCTTTCGTTTTAGTCTTCTTATTAATATATGAACTTATATATACGCCATCCAAACCAGGCTTCAAATTACCACTAAAAGGTATGGTTAATATGTAATTCTCATTCTGCCGTAGTTCTCCATTCAACTCGAGTGAGAGCAAGTTGTATGTGTCATTTAACTTGCTCATCGACACTTGGGGCGAGTCACTTTGACCGCTGATCTTAATGTCATCATTTGCAATGGTGAAGTCTTGTGCGTGGAGAATTATTTTGGATGTAGGCTTGACAGCAGTTATCTGTAACAAGCGAAAGTAACAATAAATATATAAAAACTAACATCACAAATAGTAAAGATATGTTTTTTATGCATAATGGATAAAAGAAAAACTTTTTACCGATATATTTTATTTTTAATGTGCCTCTATAAATTTACATTGCCGAATAAATTACCGCAGATATCGTCGGAAGACACAATATGTTGGCAATACAAACAAAATAAAATATGGCTTTGACTTTTTAATAATTTATAGCCTTAATGTAGCCTGCGTCATTAAAATTATTATAAATATCTTGAAGTTTATAGTCACGTTATGCCTAGAATAGATAAATTGAATTCCCAGATTTTGAACAATATTAGATATATTATTGAAAATTTAGCTGATTACTTAAAAACTTAATAAAACTCGGTCCTGTTCGTTAAATATCCATACCTATATGTATAAGACATGAATATCCCTCTGTTGAACCCTTCTCCTATACCATTAACTCCCGTCTTCTAACAAATTTATTTAATATTTATATTGGTGTTGGCGACGGTTATTTTAAATAATTTGTACTGCCCATATTTTCAACTAGTTGCAAATATATTCATCTCTCGCTGCTAACCTTGAACCATGTTACACCGATTTCACATTACAATGACAAAATAATAATTCCGTTTTAACGTTGATTATGTTTGTTCAACAATAGATGTTTTGTGATATTGTCCAATGTAAAGAAAACTGGGTTACATAAAATGAACAATATTAAAGTTACTTTTTTGTTTGCAATAATTGAAAAAATAGCAATCTTTGACATAGTTTGAAATAGTGCATAGACGCAATGAGCCAATGTAACAAGTGAAACTTGCTTAATGCTATAATATAGATGCAGTAAATTTAAAAACTTAAGATCTTTTAATGTATTTATTTCTAGTCTCATTAGGTACCTCTACAATTTATTACTTATTAGAGTTTTATAAGATAATAAGATCATTATTACTATCAGTGTATGAAACTCCTTTTTGTAAATTAACAAAATTTACAAAAAGGAGGTTTTCAGTTCGATTTTAATATTATAAAAATGTAAAGCGATCTCATCACCGTGAATTGATTATGTCTATGTATTTTTTAATGAATAAATGTAATATTCATTCACTAAGCCAAATCAGTCACGCAAATCATTTTAAACAAACTCACTACTTTCGCATGCGACAATTTTAAAAACATTGAACGCATTTTTGCATAGTTAGTTATTTAAAATTATTATATTCTATTTCTGATACCTATATACAATATTGTATTTGATTTATAACTATTTGATTAGATACCAATTTATTTTAATTAATGAATTATTTTTGTATCCACACAAATGTGAAAATATGTTTTGTCCTTCGAACATCGTATTAAAGCTGAACTTAGTAACACAATAACCAATCATATTTTATTTGGTCAACAGAGTCCTAAAATTTTTTTGATTTTGATTACCGCTATAGGACTAGAACTTCGAACAAATAAAATATCTATATTTTTGTTTGTAGATATGTGATTAATACAAATAAAAAAATAATTTTTATATTATTATCATTCAAGCTCTACCCACAAGAACAAAAGAAAAAATATTTATTTAATATTAATCAACATCGCACAAGTTCCGTTTCATTAGTATTCTGTAACTTCATACAGGGGAGCCGAGGTGAATGGCTAATATCTGCTTACAGTGATTTCCCTTGGTACCTATATTGACAAGGCACCTTCGCACTACTGAAGGTTAACTAAACAAGTTTCGCTTAAAATTGACTGGACTGACTATATGCATGCAGACAGTTATCACTTTCCATTATAATTTCGTCACCTTATTTGCCATTCGGGCTACATACAAAAAATTGCCAACCCAATACATGTTAGAGTAAATAACAATAACAGTGTGACGACTGTCTCCACACTATACTTTACATGCAAACTTGAACTTCACTTAATATTTTATTATAATACATTTATCTAACTTAATCCCCTGAAATGGAATCGCTTGGTACCTGGCCGACATATAACTATATGGCCGGTTGGTCGGTATACAACTCCTATCGTCCAATAGTCTTCCTTCATGAAGGTGGACAGTACGTGGCTTGGGACCCGGGCCACAAACTCCTATTTGGTACCTACGACTGTACATGCGACCATCAGATCGATCAGTAAGCTCAGTTGCTATTCCAGTAACATAAATAAAAATAAAGAAATACTTATTTATATTCATTCTTTCGGCCTCTTATGCTTATCGTAATTTTTTATACTATCTATCGTCCAACAAAAACAAAATAAATGTAATGTAATAAAATAGCGAAGTAAGAAAATGTCACTAGATAATCACGATGTAGAGACAAGAGACCAGTAGATATTATGTTGTGGGTATGCAGATTGTTCTATTGTTCCACTAACGGTATTATTATGGCAAGAAAGTATACCAACGACTGTGATTTAAATGGTAATAACCGTCAAGTATTTGGTACATTACAGGTCAAATAATATACTAATTGTTAGTACATTATTTGTAATTAACATACTCGTACGTGCAGAAAACATAAGCATTTACATAAGTTCTTATGTTATGTTGTCTTACTTTTCAGAAGTTCCACTGAACTTTAGAAAAGTAACACAAATTTACATATATACGACAGTCATATCTAATTCTTATTTCATTTTCATATTTTGTTTCACAAAATTGAAATTATTTAGTCATGATAATATTAGTATGGCACTAGCTGAAGCCGCTGTATATTACATATTACTTACTTTCATTTTTATAAACCGTCTTTGTTTTCAGTAACCAACTAAACTATTGAAAAATGATCATCCAAATCGATTTAGAATTAACAAAAACCACGCGTTACATATAGAAAACCATCATTTAGTTGAAATTACTGTTTTTTTAAGTCAGTTAAAAATATGTATCTCCTTATCCCTGTACATATGCAACTATAATTTTACACGTATTAATGTCAAAGTTAACAAGGACTGACCAAAACATACTGAAAAATGTTGAATAATTTGTTCCACGAAGCGTTTCAAATTCAATATAATGTACCTATGGATTGATTGTTTATATATACATATATAAATAATATTTCATATGCTTATCTTGATTTGTGAAATGCCATTTGCAATATTTTTATTATTTAGTATCATATCAGTAGGTTGACTGACAATTGACTTTAATTATATAGGATTTTCTACGTTAGGGAAAGTATAATCTAATCTCAGATTCAATGCAGTTTTATATTGCTCATAATAAGTAAACATTATCAATGCTAGACCTAAACTAAATCGATGACAATGTTAGTCAGTTTTTTTATTGACCACGAAATATTATATCATTTACTCTTTAATATATATTTGAAGAGAATTAATAATGGAATTCAGAGAATGTCTGTGGACGACGAAGTACCAAGACCAGAGTAGACTGGCTGATTTTAGGAAAGCTATATAATATGAGACTCACCGATATATCAACAAGTCCATAGAAACTGAAGTTGGTCGCAGGATCTATATCGTACACCACTCTGATGTCATAGTGGGTGGGACGAACATCACCAGGGAGCAGGTACTCCTGTCCAGTAGCCACTTGGACGGCATACAGCACAGAAAGAAGTAGACTCCAACCCATCGCTGCTACTGCAAATAAAATATATACAAAAATTAAAATCGGTATATAAATAGACTTGCCTGTGGTAAGAGACCACGCGTTACCCTAAATAGTTAGAGGCATTGTCAACTGTCGATGTCGTGATAAATAATACTTGCCATGCCCTCATTGCGCTGGGTTCATTTTGAATACAACGTGGCAAGAGTCTCGCTGACCACCGTTGTTTATTGGATCATTTTTTGATATTATATCGACGTTTTCTTCGCTAAAAAGTCAGTCGAAAATAAAAATTTTCACACGTATTTTTTTGGTAATAGTCAGATTTGTGAATTCGACCTCTAGGATATAGGGGTATGACAGGCCATGACGGTCAAAAGCTAAAAATAGGTTGTATTAATTAAATTGTTTAGCGTGTTATTTTTAACCAATTTGCTAAAATATAATACTTATAAAAAAATATTGTAGATCATATCTATAATATCCCTTCAACATTGAACATATTTCGATGGTTACTTTTCAATTTATAGAATTTATTCTTGTGCGATGGTGTCCGTTAACTTTCTTTTAAATTAATTATGCGTAAAAAATAACTATAGTAGTTTAGTGATAGATTAATGTCCGTAATAACTTAAATCTAGATTCTAGGTCACATCACATTGTGACGTTTAAAAACCAGATTGGTAATAACTAATGTCGTGTGACTGGTTACCTATACCTACAATTACTGATACGTATCAAAATATTATAAAGTGGAAGGATTGATTTTTATTTCTAACTAGTTGTTACTTAAAATACCGTGTCTTTGTCTACTTTATTTAAAACAGATAAGATTTATAAAATATACGTAAGTTATAAGAAGATTACGAGACGAATGGAAGCTACATTCGTCTTCCTGTTACAATTTATAATCATGTTTAATTTTATTAAGATCTAACTAAGACTAAATAGTCCTTTAGCCATAAAAAATAATAAAAAGACAGACATACTTTCATATATATACGAGTATATTCTTATATACCTGTATATTGTATTGTACTATGTAATATTATTTTTTCTGTGATATTAGTACTGATGAATGTGAAATTATTATAGAAACGTTAGTCAAGTTTTCGGAGTCTGAGTTTCTTTGAAACACAAAAAAATGTAGTTTGGTTTCAAAAATTATTTCACCGACACACATATTTATTTTACTTGATTGACCTATAAAGAATATTACAAAATTATTTTATTTTATTAATAACAATAATTAAGAACAGTTAAAAAAATTAAGAAATTGAATTCGCTAAGATCTATGATATGGCGCCTAAACTCCGCGGTGTTTAAGGAAAATGCGTAACCTCGTCTCAGCCTTAGTCAAGGAAAACGTCACTACCATATGTGGGTGGAGCCGGGCATTAAGTTAATAAAATTTATATTTATACCACGTGCCATTGTTGTGAGCAAAACATAACAAGTACATTTTATTTCAGAAAAATATATACTCGTACTACGCCAGATTATGAGACAAACATTATGTTCTCGTGCCAGTGTATATTTCGAGTCTTTACTCATGTTGAACTGAATGAGATTAATATTTTTAAAATCTACGCCCTTTTATGGCATCTGAATAAATTTTTTGAGAGTTTACAATAAGTGTACAGTTTTTTATGAATAGACTATAATTTTAGAGGTACTACTATTATTCAATACACATTCATTATTTATACAATAAAACTGACGTCGACACTTGCATCTACACTACTAATCAACTAATAAAAAATGTGCTAAATTCGCCAAATACAGGCACCTACTTTTTGTATTTATATATGTCCCCTTTTGTTCTATGCATTAAAGTTAAATAAATGTTTATATTACAATCATTTTAATAATGATTACAACTGTATAATATATTACTACTACTGTAATCGAGGCTGTACCCATCGGTTTAAAATAAATCTTTGTCGTGATTTATAGCATTGTACTGTGTACAGTAAAAATACATGGTATACTTAATTGAATGCAAACACTATATAGCATATTATACTATACAATATATATAGAGTTTTAGAGTCATAGAGGCGCTGTGGTAATTCTAACTTCAGAACAGAATAACATAATAAAACCATGGCACTAAGGTTGTACCACTTGTGACTGTACCATTACAATACAACAATAATAAATTATGTTAAGGATATTCAAAACGCGACTTGATATATAAGTTCTTTTATATTGAGTACTTTCTCTTTATAACTGACACGCTAAGTATAACTTTCGTTTCTCTATATTGTATTAACATCACTCCTTGAGCGGACTTCACATCAAACAAAAAGAAATTATTATATTTCAATAATAGTAACTAATAATCACGAATTAAAGAAATTGGATAGCCATTGACCAGAGAATACAAACAGGAAATGCAATATAAATACAACCTCGCAGAAATCTAACAGTAATCCACACGGAATTTACCTAAAGAAGTATTTTAAAAAAGCCTATATTCTATATATATTTATAATATAAATAGATAATATATAAATACCTTGTAAAAGTTCTTAGCAAATTGATAGAGCATTAAAACGAACAATCATATTATTTTTACGACAAAAAAATTATGGCGTAAAAATCTTCGTTAATCGCGATGGCTAATAAAGTCAATAAAAACTAAGCAGATATTATTTTTTTAGTTACATGTGATTGACATAATGACAAACATTTTTTTAATGTCACATAGCGAAAGAAAACAATATATTCTTCTTAAACCTACCTGTTTAGAGTCTGATAAGTTAATCATCGTATCTAACTTCAGTAGGTACTTCCTTAATTTTTCTTTAATCTTTTAAATCCATTTTATATATTCCTGGGGAAAGTCCTATATTATATAACTTTATAAGTTGAAATTCCACTAATGGAGTTTCACGAATGAGCTGTTCTCTACTACATATGTACTCATTAGTAAGTTACTCATATATTTATTTTCTACCGTTCTGGTTAATATTTAAAAAAAGATTCCTGTCCGAATCATAAACTAAATAATAACTGCATGAAGTCTTAATTAAAAAACTAAGCCAGATAAGCTACTTAATTCTATTAATAAAAATTCGCGCTTTAGCTTATTGACAGTTATGAACTTTTTATGTCTTAACAGTTTACATTAAATTCGACTTTGGCCTCATTTCTGGTAAAGGTTACAGACCAATATTAAGTAATTGAATAATAAGTTTATTTATATAGGATAAGCTATATGATATACATAGTTTGATTATGTTTTAAACAGAATTTAATACTAGAAAATGAATTACGGACATAAAAAGCCTGAAATACTATTCGGATAGCAAACAAGCAATCGATACATCTAATGTAAAGTGGCAACCATCGCCTATAATAAATACAGGAATATCACGTCCCTATTGCATTGTCATTCCTATCATGCCTCAGCACCAATGTAATTTCTTTAGCATACCTTCAATCCAAGCTGTTTGTAAAGCAAGCTGCCTGGTGACAAAAAAAACGGCTTTATGAGGCAGAGTAGTACCTACTCACGCAGATTTCTCACAAAGCCTACCTTGGTAAACCATTTTAAAGTCACCATAAATCGACAAAGCGTTCATTTTTCTAAGTAAAAAATATTTTTTTAACATTCTTCTTAAACATCATATTAGTTTTATACTCGTATCTATGATGCATATAGCACTAAGCGGAGATACTCATAAAATTATGCTTATTGAAATTATGCGTATTAGGAAGGTTATTGAACTTCACGACAAGATTCTAACAAGAAATTCTGGTGGGAGAACAACTTTACATAAATTATTTATCATCATGATTACAATATAGCGGTGTTGCCAGGTTTTATAATGGTATAATATGCATATTTAAGATTCGGTATGTATATTTAAGTATAATTGTATTGAAATCGTTTTTTCAATTGTGTCATTGTTCGAATGATATTTCAAATACCACGCAACAACGCTTCATAATATTTGTACAAGTTAAGTATTACTCGCGACTTTGTCTTTTTTCTTCAGATAAAATAGCCCATGTATTCATGGTACAATCTATGTTGACGTCAAATTAAATTAATATCCGTTTAGTCGTGAAAAGATTTTGAATTTGAATTTGAGTAAGAATAAGCAAGTTGTGTCCAATGTTCCTTATCCTATATACCTAAGTACTCTCGTAAAAATGGAACTAATTATAACAGGTTTAGAATTGCTATAGGTATAGAATAGTTACCAAAAACAGTAATTTATTTTCAAATAAGTACATATGAATTGTAGGCTGTTTCGATAAGATAAATAATATGTAAACTAAATGAGATGCAGGAGTAAATCTTAAAAGATTTAAAACGGTGTATTCCCTAAGTCATTGGCGCATGAAATAACAATGAACCTTGAAATCCGATATTTATGAACGCTTCAATATATTACCTACCATATGCAATAAATTATGCTAAATGAAAATACCATAAAATATACATGTCAGAAACAGTTATTCAAAAGCAAACACAAAGTCAAACTCAAAAGAATTTATTTATGAATGACAAAATGCCATTTATTATACAGCCAACAATATTTTATATTAATTTTTTAACCATGCTGTCCAGTTCAGGTAACACTGCCAGTAAATAAGAATTGGCAAGAAACACATTTATTATTAATTTTGAAGTTAATTAATTTTTTTTTATTGTTAAATGAATACATAGAAAATAATTTCATATAATCATTCCACGGATACCGTCTGTAACCATTAGTTAGTTAACATTTTTTCTACATTCTTCTGAATCTACAGTTAAAATAGCTATTTTATGCAACCAAAGAAATAAATATGTAGTATTTACACTAGTGCATTAATAGTATGCCGTTATACGGAATAAATAATTATAGTATGTAGTCATATAAATATAGTATGTAGTTACGTCAGTATGTAGTCATATAGTAAGTAATATCGGTATCTATCAACATAATTCTGAAATGATCGGGCGTCTTTTAAGATAAAAGCACGTCTTTGACCATTGGCTCTCCGCCCGTAACTGATGTTTTTAATATGTCACCACATCGGTATTAAATAACTGTTCCACTGAGGATTGTGTATTACCATTGTCTAAACTGTTAAACATCTACTAGAACAGGTTGCTTAATTAAATAGTAAGGATTTCAATAGACTGCCGTTCCTTATGATAGTCTTTTGAGAAAGCTCTGGAGCCTTTTTATACACTTGACTCCTACCACCCAATGTAAATCACCAACACTCATTTCTCCTCGTTACCGGTCATAAGATTTAATTCAATATTACCAGTTGCCATTGCAGCTCACAAATCTTTTGAGACACATTCGGATCTCTGAGTTCTTCAGAAGATTACCTCATTTTTTATTATATCATACATGTCTAAAAATAAAGTCATAAACATTTCCATAGATATTCGACAAGAGACCCCTTAAAATAAGTAAAAAAACCGTAACAGCTTCTTGTATTCATATATCTCTCATCGCATTTTACTAGCGGCAAACGCCGAGGCTATGTAAGACTTTAATGTAATTATAAGACATTAATTATTTAAAATTTAATACACCCTATATCACACTCTGATAATGAAGCTTACTATATATAGTAGAAGATTTCTTTGAACACCAAGTATATTTTTCATATTATCAATAGATAATATGAAAAAGGATTTAATTTTTCGTTTCTAATAAGAAACGAAAAATTAAATCCTTTTTTTCAAGTACCTATTATAGTTTCAATTCAAGACACTTAAAATCATCTCCTAACGAAAGCAGCATTAGATTAGTTCACAAAAAAATAATAATTAATCAGTCAGTCTCAATTGATTAGGTACGACGTTCATTAATTAATTAGACGTTACAGGAAAAAGTTTACGGTTCTTTAAAGAACCTAAAAAAATACCTCGGTTTTGATAAAAAAAAATGAGATTATTCGCGTTTACATTACAATGCAATAATGATAGTTAAGTAATTTTCTTCTTATTCAATGAGGCCAAATCTTATGGAGGTGAAATTAATATAAATGTGACAGATATTTTTCCGAGAAATTAACTTTATTAAAACATTTAAAATACTAGATCAGTAATTAAAAAACCTAGGCCAATATTAATAAACACTCTTCTGACGTCACGTTATCATGTGCCGCCCGTGATACCACTCATGCGTTACCATTCCAGAAGACTAAAATGTTATGCCTATATCATATAAATTTTCTCACTGTTAAACAAAAACAAATGAAATGCAACTCTTATTATTAGATGATAAAGTAAGAAGACTAAACAAATTTATAATCGGCAAATATATTTGAGCTGGTTCATTACAACAAAAAAACAAATTTCCTATTCTCTATTTATAATGAATAGTTTAGTTAAAAAACAAGATAGGTATATATATACTAGTACTGACCAAGATGACATAAAGGAAGGCGCTTTGAAGATCGTGATGTAATTACTGAGTCATCAACGTGTTTAATTTAACAACTTTTAAATAACTCTTTTATTTTTTTTTAACGACTGACGTAATAATGACTCGGAGAACAATAACTGAGCGCAACGTTATCCCAGTATATAATATTGGCAAATAAAAGCACCTTGTATCAAACAGCAGGTAGACAGTAAGTCTACGTGTATTTAGTAACAATAATACGTAGTACCTAACGCCAGGATAATTCACACAGCGTCTTTTAGTCTTAAGCTAAGAAGAGCCTGTATTATGGACACTATACAACTTAAATTACCTACTACTACCTAGACTAATACAAACAATCACACTCGAGAATACAGATGTATGTATCTACTGTGCAAGGAATCGAACCTGCGACCATCGGAAGTAAGACGGTGTGCTAAACCAACCACCAAGGCCGTCATATTTTAGGGTTCAATGGCAAGAAGTTAAAAAGAAATTTATTCACAATTATTTTTATTCCCTAGGTATGTATGTAATTGTCTAGTTTATTTATAATTTTAATTAAGTATGAAAATTATAAATAAACTAGATAATTAAAAATAATAAAATAGGTACCTTATAAGGGTGGTGCTTGTTAGGCAAATGATAGGTACGACATTTGAGTGTGTACTGTCTCGTACATTATTATAATCAATGCTACTACGAGTACTTACTTACATTCATCCTTACAACCTATCCCGTAACATTATCAAGTTTTTTTCATTAATTAAGTCGTTATGTCACTACTAGAGTCTAAGGTAACGATAACAATTATGCTTGTCACTTGTAAAGATTAATGATATCCTTCTGAACAAAACGTATAAATATATGCATAGCTATTTTTTTTATCGAGTATATCTGTATGCTCGAGAAAGCGGAGCCAAAGTTGTGTCGGCAATGGGATACAATACATTAAACAGTTAATATATAATAATACATCAGAATAACAGTCTATTCTTATGCAGATCAAACCGCGGGCACACCTAGTCGAAAGACCTATATATTTTTAATAATATATTTTTTGTACATGTAATATTAATTATAAATGAATAGTGTTACTTTAAATTAAAATATTTATATGTGTAATATGTATTTTTGGCATTGTCTTATGCCAATTTGATTTTCCTACTACCGGACTCTAAAGTTGGATTTGATTACTTAACATTATAGAAATATAACGGTCAGCGACCGGACTAGCGTCCTATGCTTTAACTAACTCTATACATGTGTATACACTCTAACAAAAATACAAATTGGCCACATTGCACAGCATTTATAGCAACCAAGTAGGTTTAGTCAAATTAAGTTTTCATTTACGCGATGTTAATTTGTATGATTTGCATTACCTACACTACAATGTATGTAAAATATCCTATGATTTATAAAGAAATTGTGAAATTGAAATTAAATGGAATATTGTTGTTACAGACAATTTAATAATAGCTATTAAATTGAACGCGGAAATATTTTTTAGTAACCAGTAAATTGGGTTGTTTATTATATATCTTAAATTGTATTTAAGACGATCTCCAATTTACATTATTTTTAAAAATATTAATAGTTACATAGTCAGCCAATACTGCAATATACAAAAAATACAATACAATATCAATTACAAATAAAAAATTATCCAAATAGAAGTCCATGGAATTTAAAATTTCATTCATTTAAGTCGAAACACGCATTTAGTGTACAAAAATTTTAATATAGGGTAGATAAAAAAAATAAAATGTAATAAACTTACCCATTATAACAGTAATTTTTTATATTTGACAGTATTTTTGTTTCGATGTTACACTATTTTTAAGTTAATAATTTTAGCTATACGTTCATAAAAACACAACAAACTAAGCCGGCGGTCAAGCGCCGTCTGCCAGTCACTTAGGCAACTTAGTACAGTTTATGTAATGAATTGAAATCGAAGATGCCTCGTTTACACCACACCAGCGACCATACGATTTTTTCTTAGGCTATTGGTAGCAGTCTTTCGATGCAACGTTCGTTTCCCCCGCGGCAACCGTGACGGTAAAGATGTAAGTTTTTTACTTCATGGCTGATTGATTATGACATTCTGAGTATAAAGCTATAAGCTTATGTTTACGATATTCATAAATTCTATAAGTAGAGCTATGACGGTAGGTATACTATTTGATACCGATTACCTACATTATGAAGCATTATTTTTTACATAAAAAACGCCTTGAATAGTCACGAAAGAATTACTACCCAACTATGTATGAAATCTTAATATTTACCGTATAAGGAACGGGTCAGAACACTCGATAACTCAAAAAGAATAATTAAAATGATTACTGAATTAACGAAACTATCGATAAGATATACTATAACTTATTTTTAGAGGTTAATCCAAAAATTTAAACAAAATAAAAAAGTAGGTAAGTAAATAATTCGACTGTATTTTCCGTAGCTACAAGATATAGAAAGGACAAAAAGTAACTAAGAAAAGATTGTAGGTTTGCTTGGCGATACCAAACAAAGAAATACAAACCAATTCGTAACTTCCTACTTTTAATGTCGGTTCAGAGTTCACTCTCAAATACTCCAACATACAGCAAACACTTGCAAAAACTTTCGTAATAAAGAGTATACAATTAGCACAGACGACATAATACATACAATTAGTAAGCAATTTGTCTATCTTCCGTATAAACCAACGATATATCTACTACCACCCACACAACTTATTTTAAATTGATGTTGAAATGGTGCGCGGTGAAACGGTACCAGACAGAGCACCAGGGAAGAGTAATAGGCTGAACATGAAGTCGGGTCAGTTAGCCTCTTGAAGAGAAATCACCAGGAATTAGCGACGATGGTTACTAGAAGCAAACCTGTCCACAGTCAACAGGAGATCGACCTGACTTGTCATATGAAAAGCAATGGGGTATTAATTCCCAGTAATTATGTGATATGTCATCCTTCTATACTTGTGTTAAGTGATAGATGACGCTGTATAACCACGAATGGCCCTGCTCACGGGGGAAGGGGATTGTTTGTAATGGCAATCCAACTCCATGAGACTCCTCTCGCCTGTTTTCTAATGTCTTCCAACCACCTCTTCTAAAAAAAGCCAACAACTCTGGCTGTAATTTCCCTAGCGTTGTAAAAAACACAGTTAAACACCATCACATGTGCTGCAAGTTCTATTGCCTCCAATGCTACAATAAGTGATAATATAATTCTAAAAATATTTTGTAACTAAATGTAGGTGAGACTTAGGATCAGCAGAGGATGTTAAATAACTAGGTTCGGCACAAAATAAATTCGTAAAAGTTCTTAGCTCAAAAGTATAATTTAACTGGTTTAGGACAACATCTAGTTCTATCGAAAAACAAAAACCGCCAGGTTAGGTGCTACGATATATAGGTATAGGAATATGATAAGCAAGTCACTTAACGTTGCTTATTTCTTTAACTCTCCTTTATACATACTGCAGGATTAAGGGTGAACTATGTGCCCACACATCTATTGTTGTTTGAACACTCAACGTTTTGTTTTCTAAAATAAAAATATCAATATTATTTTAGCTTGATTTATTCTAAAAAAAAAACATTATTTGACATGATCCTGATTTCGACAGTTACCACAGCATAGAAAATGTTAATTAAATATAGGATTATTGAAAATTAATTATAATTTATTGATCAATATTTTAAAATACAATATTCTATTAATACATATATTTTTTACTTCATATGTAATGCATAAAACAAAATTACATAATTCAATGCATCAACAAAACAATGATTTTTTATTAATTTAATAAAACATTTATTACCCCATAGTTCCATTAAAAATAACTTAATACTGAATTTAATTTTATTAATTTTTAATAATCCTATAATCGTACATTGAACACAAATACTAGTATATTTGTTTTATATAACCATAATTAATAACTTTATTTATAATAAGCACAGTAGCAACATGAGAGAGCATTTCAAACGGATAAATTAACACTATTGCCTTATAAGCAAGATCCTTCTGTTTTCCTACATCAGTACTGTGGTGCTGAATAATGAACATATATTTAAAGCCTTGTAAGAAGTGGTATAGTGTTAAAAACACGTATAAAACCGCGTTATAAACTTAAAACTAATTACTATGGACATGTTTTATACTATGAAGAATATAAGATATATTAATCTATCTTAGAAGATGTTCATTATAATTCTATAAAATAACACGAACAAAATTGTATAAAATATGTCCAATTTAAAAGTCAGGAGTTAAAATATTAAAACGAAGTGTTGAATATTTAATATAAGGTGTTACCGAATAACGGTAAACCTGTACTAAATTGAACAATACATAATAGTGTCGCACTTGTCTTTGTATTAACTGTTTTTAGAAATCGGCATTATTATAATATTGTTAAATTTAGAACATGCTTTTAAAATAGGTTTAGACTCGCCGAGCAAGATTGTTAAACTGTATCTTCCCCTTTTATTTTATCATATTTAGTTAAGGATAAAGAATGTTCATTTAATAATTATTCATAGGTGCAAAATTTAACAATTAATTCTAATAGTAGGTGCACATATTTATTTTAAAACATTTTAGTCGACTACAAGTGCACTATTTAAATGTTGATTCAGAAACATTGAAAATTATTCCAATTTATAAAATAATAATGATCGCAAAAATTTGGCTAATTAGTTAATATTGTGCTCGACGAACCCAAAGCAATTTTCGAGTACTATTCATACATTATGTACAAACACATGTAAATCCTTAATTATATACGCTTTGATATTTAATAATATATCTATTCATGTAAATTCTACTTGTCTTTCTATTTGACGTTATAATCTATTTGAACTATAATACATCTCATCTGTTTCAATTAATTCCCATGATGTTACCGATTAACTGGACTTTTGTAACCACATATACTTGACATATAAAGTTTATAAAATGCCGCAGCGACACCTATATTTAAGACCTTTGTAACACAAAAATAGAACTTTCATTTAAATCATATATTACAATATTGTTAAAAAATGCATCTTTGAAAATTTCAATAGAACGCATTCATTTTAAATATTGTAATGTTGCGGCATTTTATATAATATTGCAGCATGTCTTATTAATTTCTGCCCAAAATTTCTTCACAATCAGATTTTCATTGAGTCTACCTTCACTCTAAGTCCTTTAGCCAGAGAATATCTTTCTTTTCTACAATACAAAATCTAAATATTTTTTGATGTGTCAGCTACCTACAAATGCGAAACTCCATTCTAATTTACATAACAATACATCTCTTCGAGTCCTTGTCGTGTCCGTTAGTGGTGACGGTGGGGTTATCGAGTGGGGTAGCCACAGGGGTGCTGGCGGACGCCTTCAACGACTCAGGATCGAAAGAATCGCCTGACGATACCGGTGCTGATAGCGGTAGATCTGTATTGATGCCCACGATCTACATAAAAACATGTTAATTTATTTACACTGTAATCTTTCTAATATATTCTTCTCTTATATCTTTCTATTATAAATGCGAAAGTTTGTTAGTATGGGTGAATGATTGTTATTATTTCACGCAAAAACTACAGAATGGATTTTATTGAAACCACAGCAATATAGCTTAAAATAACACATTGGCTAGAAATTTCACGCGGGTGTAACCGGGGACAAGGCTAGTTGCTAAATAATTCGTTAACGTATTGATAAGCACGTATGTAATAATTATATAAGCCATCATATTAGGAAGATGTACAGGAGCATGTGTGGCACGGGTGTGCGTAAACCTACGTATGTGACTATGAACTGCTAGTGTACGTAAAAGGGTGTACAGAAGGAACCAAATAATAATATTGGTTTTGTGCTGACCACAAACACAATATTACTATTTTATATTATTATATGTTAGTACTAAGGTATATATAATATGGAGCAATATTATTATATTAAGTTGCTGTAAAATAAATAAAAAAATACCTCTGCCGCACGGCGTGCGGGTAACGGAGTGCTCGCAAGTGTGCGGCGGAAAGGCTGAGCGAGGCGCTCCAAAAGACGGCGCCGTTTCCCGATCACTGCGCCTTCAACTTCCATGTCCCCAATTGCCTCTTGAGCTTCTTCGCCCAGTTCCACCTCATCATTCTCCTGTTTACGCTTGCGGCCTACCACGGTACCGGTTGGCCTTGACGGTTGTTCCGATGCTAAAAGGAATTTATCACTTATTGTATTTGCAAATTGTGTTCAGGTTTGCGATCAAAGAAGCAAAGATACATCATTTACGGGCATCACACCCATAGGTGGTTAACACTTTCTTGGAATTATAACCTTATTTACCATTCTAGTATAAATCACCGTATTCCATTTAGTTGTGTACAGTAAAATTTTATATCAGATGTCCCATAACAACACTGTAATTCATTACTAGAGTCGAAAGTATAAATATCATCATGATATAAACGATTTTATAAATTTGGATATGTGAAATTATTCTCTCAGTCAAATTCATATAAACAGTGAATTATAAACACAATTATGAAAGTAGATGGTCCCTTCCTTGCAAAAATGTGAAGTATTGAACTAAACTAAGTAAAAGTAAGTATAATAAAATATTATAATATATAATATATAGGCATATTATTAAAGGCAACTCACAGTTGAGGCTAGCGACGGAACGAAGACTTCTGTTGGCGCCGATGTTCCTCAGAGCCATCTCCTTGAGCGGCTTATAGGAGCGCCGTCCTCGGATGGTGCGCAGACCACTCAGGTAAGAATCGTCCAGGGATGGATCCTCCGATACGAACGATGATGTCTCCGTTATATCCATTTCCATCGTTGTATTGTTGCCTGTGAAGTTAAATAATGTAAAATATCAATTT
The DNA here is from genome assembly GCF_030625045.1 of Achroia grisella. Classification (NCBI taxonomy): domain Eukaryota; kingdom Metazoa; phylum Arthropoda; class Insecta; order Lepidoptera; family Pyralidae; genus Achroia; species Achroia grisella. The sequence goes on from NW_026712658.1 coordinate 591,115, forward strand.
ATAATTTTTGAAGGAACATAAATATTATTACAAAATTAATTATAATACAATAGAATCCAAAATTGTAACAGTTCGACAAAAAGATTGCTATTTATTGTTCTGTCATCAAATCTAAATACACAATTGTATTCAGACTGTGAAAATATTAAAATATAAATACATTGCATAATCAATTAGCAGGTCTATAAATCACGCTTATTATATATATATTATATAAAATAAAGTCGCTGTCACTGTCTGTCCGTCCCTATGTATGCTTAAATCTTTAAAACTTCGCAACGAATTTTGTAGCGCTTTTTTTAAATAGATAGTAATTCTAGAGGAAGGTTTAAATGTACATGTACACCCGGATGAAGCCGGGGTGAGTAGCTAGTATTTTATAAATATGGAAACAGGTCGCTCAAATGTCAATTAGGCTGACTGACCTCCTGGTGGCACGAGAGAAGCAACACGGGTATCACAAAATTGTGACCAACGTTTTGTTTGACCAAAGCTATTGTTTTCTCTGTATATATGTGAGCATGATTGTATCAGTCTGGATGTGTTCTACGTATATTATGTATGTATATATACATAGATATTAATTGTCTAGTGCCCTTAACTCAAGTACTGCTTAGCTTGTGATTAGATGGCGTTGTGCGAATTGTCAGTGTGAGATATTATGTATTAATAAAAGATTTTTATATCAACTATACCTGTGTAGTTGGCCATGACAGAGCTGGCGGTATGGTCGGCGAGGCGGCTGGTGCGCCCACTTCGCCGGTATGGAGACACCTTCACGCGAGACTTGGAAAAGTTTGTGTCTGTCTTGCGCGATTCTTCAGCGCCTGCCGCCTCTGCGGACATAACGCATCACACTACACTTATCGTTACCATATTCTATAATGTACAATATGGTAACTATTCAATTGATTTGACTAGCATTTTATAATATTAAGTAACTTCAATTTTCTTGAAATAGATTCTACATGCACAACATTAATAAAAAAACGTGTTATTGTAGCGAACTAAACTTCCTTGAGCATGCAATAAGATTATTTTTAAACCATCACTGACATCAACTATAAACTGAATTTTAATAGTTAATGAAAAATAATTCTATCATTCATTATTTTTAAAAATTTACGTATTACAATTATTGCAAAATAATGTTATTAAAACTATTTCTTATTTGTAGAAATAACAATGTATGCTAATGCTCCAGATCAAATGTATTATACTGAACTACACCTCCAAATCATGTTTACATCTTGATAATAATAAAGATGGAAATAAAAATAGAATATTTTAACACAACTTTCTCCAATAAGACCCATATAGACGAAAATTTCAGTATAGTTTTAAATAACTATGACACGTATACTGCGGTACTAAACCTGTCCTGATACTGATTATCACATCAGCAAACATCGTGCCGAACCTGTAAGGTATATTTCATATATATTTAGGATAACAATATATTACCTATTTGAGAATATATAGTCCAGCGCTCAAATTGATTGTTAAAGGTTTCCTTATCCAATTTTAATTGGAGGACAGGACAGGACAGCTTTGTATTCGGGACTTTGTGACTGTACACAGCTAACATTTTTCTAAAAGAGACAATACAATATTTGATGTAAAGTATATATTGTATTATAGTACTCACCTTCTGAATCTTCAAGATCAATCACAATTTCAACGTCTGTTTTATCGCCACCTTGTTTACTTTCATTGTCCTGTGTCTTTTTAGGATCCTGTTTCTTTGGCGAGTCCTGCGTTTGTTTCGTAGTTTCCTTTTTACCCTCCGGTTTTGGCGAATCAGCTGATCGAAGTTTGCGATCTGTTGTTAACGCGTCGTCTTTCATTTTGAGGACTTTGGAATCCTTTGACTGAAATCGAAGAATCATTACCAAAAAATAGTTAATATACATATATATATTTTTCATATAACGAAAATTTAAAAGTCTATCTCCAAAATTATGCTATTAAAGCATAATTTTGGTGACAGACTTTTAAAATTATCCTTGACAACCAGGTTTTAACTTAGTAACAAAGTTAAGTACTGATAACTCAGATGATTCGACGCATTCATTTGGTGATCAGATTACCCATATTATTCATAGTGTTATTACGAGTAGTACCCGCACCGTTGACCATGCATGAAGATGAATTGAAGCATATGAGGGTTGAGGCCATGAGTACGTAGCCATATTTAAATTGTTTCCAAGGAAAAATGTTGTATATTAATGTTGCATAATATAATTTAAGTATGACCGAGCTTATAGACAAATTAATATTCTAACACGATATTGTACATTGAGAAGCGCAAAATATATAGAACTGGTAACCTGCCCCAGCTTTGCACGGAGGCATTACAATTGAATTTCAAGGCTTTTCCGTACCTTCCTCATAGTCACTCGTAGTTTTCAGCAATAGATAAAGTGCATTAGTGTCACATTATCTATTTCTGGAAACATTAAAACTAGTTGATATTTAGAAGATTTAAGCATACAGACAGCGATGACGATCTTGTTTTATACTATGAGAAGATAAAGATTTAAATTTACAATCATAGGCCGCATGACTTCGTAAGTTTATATGAATCCCATACATTTTTTTATTTCCAATAACAACACAGCTATTAGGATATTACTGTCTAGAAAGCAGACTTCAACGTCATGCAATAACCAAATAATTGAATTTGGGTCAATGCTAACGTATTAAATAAAGACTGCACTTTTGTTAAATTATCATTTAAGTATATTCAGGTGTACAGTGTATAAATGTACGTGCAATATGGCACAAGTTTTATTCATATTGATCAATGTTATATAGTTGATTCGACCTTATATAATTTAAATAATTTCATAGACATTTTATATTTATAATAAATATGTTTGAAGTGTACATTCAAATGTCTATACAAAAGGATTTCTGTATAATGAATATAATAGGATTATAATTATAATGGTACAAAATTCTATATTCGGTGTATTCAAAAGGAATTGCGTTACTTCTGTTACACGTAGATGTCTGTTATGTTCCTTATTAAAACCGTTTGCTAGACAATTGCGCAATGAAGATAGACTTACATCGTCTACTGCAACGTCCGGCTGGCGATCGGAAGACGGCCGCGGAGTCTCCGGAGTGCGAGTCGTTTTTGCCTTCACCAGAAATGTTATATTAGTGGTCGATTACTGTCATCAGTACCAATCTATCAAGTACCCCATCCCTTGCCTCATAGTATAAAGTTAAATACCCTGTTACTTATTTCAGTAAATATATATTCTATGCCCAGAACACTATTTATAATTATATATCTTGTATAAACAAACAATAATAAATTTAGTTTTAAATTGTTGTAATAATAATCAAGAATATTGGAAAATGAGTAATATGATTTCTACCACTATGTATAAATTATGCACATGAATAAATTAATTTTAAAATGACTTTTGCATGCTATCGTGCGAAACCAACACCTCATTAAATAATCTTAAATAACTACTTACTGAAACTTTATTGTCTCTCAAATCGAAATTATTGTAAGACCTTCATTGCGCGAAATATATTTTTGAAGATTATTATTAAATGTTAAAATAGTTGTAACTTAATTTTTTAACAAATTTTATTTCTCTTTAGTTGAATTTTTTTAAATAGCTTATTTCACAGATTAACTTTATCATGTAATGCCACTATTAACAATGCAAATGCAATTTAAAAATCATACAATAATTTCAGTGAAAAACAAATAGTGAGTTCGTATCCTGTAACGTCACCGTGACATCCCACCACACACACATGATCGACGCATGGTGGAATGTGGCCACCACACATTCATCACCGACCCATGGTGGAATGGGGCCAACACACATTCATCACAGACACATGATGGGATGTGGCCACCACACATTCATCACCGACCTGTGGTGGAATGCGGCCAACACACATTCATCACAGACGCATGATGGGATGTGGCCACCACACATTCATCACCGACCTGTGGTGGAATGTGGCCACCATACATTCATCACCGACCTGTGGTGGAATGTGGCCACCACACATTCATCACTGACGCATGGTGGGATGTGGCTACCACACATTCATCACATGCGCGTTCAGAACACTCGCTACACTCGCGATGCCCATGTGCGTCACGAAATGTTCCGACGCGTCCGTCACCACACACGCACCGAACATAACAACGCAGGTACCAAACATGGGTACCTGTGATCTCCTTGTCAGGCTGCGACTTGGCGCGTTCTCCGGAGTCGGCGGTTCGAAACACTCAGCGTCCGACGTGTCATCATACGTCAGTTCTGGGAAGAGTTCGTCTTGGTCGTGATCGTCTATGACCAACATCTCGTCATCATCCGATTCACTCACCGTTCCGTTCAACGCTTCGTCAGTTCCGTTTGTATTCGTGACGTTACTGACGCCGTTGTGTACATCTTTTCCGTTCTGTTTCCTCGTATCTTTTTTCTCATCCTGCTTCTCCTGGAATTATTAGTGGAGTAGCTAACGAAAGTTATGATTAAATTAAAATTAATTGTGATTAAACCGTATCCATTTTCTCTTTTCAGAAAATTAATTAACAATGTGAATTGCCTCTATTGTCAATGTGAGTTTCCCCTATTTTCTCCTAGCGCATTGAATTATTATTGCCTACACTATTAGTATCAAATCAAAAAAGTTAGTTAAATGATTTATGTTCTATTCAAAAATGTATGTATACAAGAATAAAACAACAATATTACATAATGTTAGTACCTTTCCACTCTTCTCTCCTTTACTGCTATCTTCTTTAGTTTTCTCTTGAGCTTCCGACTTCTTTTCAGCATTTTTCTCTGTTGTTTTTTTATCTGCTTTGTCTACATTCTTCTCAGTTTTGTCATTACTTTTCTCAGATTTCTTTTCTGAGGTTTTATCTGTACTCTTTTCTGCAACTTGCTTCTCTTTCTCAGAGTTAGCGACCACTTTTTTCTTAATATCATTTACAGGGCTCTCTGTCTGTCTCTGAAAAAAAATAGAATAATACTTTTTTAGAAACACATAACTGTTAAACTTAGTGTACCGGGGTGCTCATACCTTTGTATACCCTATTGAAACAATATATACATAGGCCGTGTCCCTAAAAAATAATGTACCATTGGAACATAAAGGTTTTTTAAAATTCTGCAATTCAATTCTCTTTATCTATTACAAAAAAAACAAATCTTTTCTCTTTTTAATATTAATATATTATAAAAATCATTTGAAGACAGATAATGTATGGAGCGCACAATATATTCAAATAGTAAATGTCATTTAGTATACAACTAAAATATTTGACCGTAAACATTTACAACTTTATTTTACTTTAATTTACTTGTTAAAACATTGCTCATTTACCCGGAACGCGTTAGTAACATTCTCTGCTTTGTTAAGGACATAGTCTCTAGAAAAAAATCAAGTCATCTTTACGGATGGTTGCTTTTTAATTAAAATAATTTACTTCTGTTTTGATTCTATTACTAATTTAGTAGAAGTTAACTAGTAATATAAGTTTAAGTAATCAACAATTGATGTCACATTTTTCTGGACCCATTGTCATGATTCTTACATGCTGGTAACATTTATGTGATGTTACATATTTTGCAATTATATTTATTATTATTATAATGTTTTCAAGTTTTTCGTTTATTTTTATATATAAGAAATATATAATATAAATTTAAATTATGATACTTATATTATATTTATTTTATTATGCACAAAATGTTGGGATCTCCTCATCCTTAACGTTTAACATAAGGAAGGCCTCATATATATTTATATTTAAATTGCATAGAGAAAACAGTAGGTTATTGGCCCACATAATAACTTGTTGCGCGAGTACAAACACCTGCCATGCCCGTATACATAACTAATAAAAGCCTGCAGAGAAGCCTCACATACCAAGTAGGTAGTAAAATCTATGTTATCGTTTGTAGTTGTTAAGTTCTGACTCCCGATACGAGACATAATTACTACATATAACAAAATCGTAAAATTATAGCGAGGCGAAAACTGATCTGTGCTTTATACTTTCTGTAAAAAGGGCTGGAGAATTAAGGACTAAATTTTTACAGATTAGTTATTAAATATGAGGCAACATATTGGCTAAAGAAAGCCGAAAAAATAAAGGAAGAATTAATTTCACGAATAGTTATAATATAAATACACCACCTACAATCGTATTAATCTATACATATAAATAAAATTGGAATGTCTGTTTGTAATATTGAAATAACTAATAAATAACTAATACTAAATAATATTGAAATAGTTTTTTACTACAAGCATATGAATATAAATACGGCAAATACACCAAAATAACACTTTTTACCATTTTGGTCTGTTTGTTCCGGCTGGACCGATTTTGATGGGGCTTTTTTTGGCAGGTAGCTGATGTAGTAAGGAGTAACTGAGGCACTTTTATTTTAGAAAAATAAAGTTTAATTCACGCGGTCTAAGTCGCGGGCACAGTTAGTTAGTAATAAAAAAATAAATGCTGTCATGCAGCTGTTTTATTTACTGTTGTTTAATTTATCATCAATAGCAGGCGTGTCCTAATGTACACGCGAGGACAATACTAGTTATAGAATAAATAGTATAAGTATATCGATGTAAAATCTAAAAATGTTTTTAGGGATAGATATTACAATAATAAGTTAGCGTGGCTGACCTCGAAACTTACTAAAAGAGCTGGTACGAGGTGGCGTAAAACAAATATTACATGAAGAGACTTTCGCACAATAGTGGGACAATATAGGTTAAGAATAGAATACTGTGTAGTTCTAGTAATTTTCGGTATCACCTATACAATACATTATTATAATTATTAAGGCAACATTTTAATATAGTAAAAAACGATCAGATTACAGATATTATTTTCTTAGTACATTAAATATTACAAGTTTCATGTATTTTAATGAATCAACATGTAATGGTGGGTGCTTGCACAAAATGATTTTTTTGGGGGGCCACGAACGAAGCATGATAGGATATGTGATAGCTAAACCCATCCTAGCATATTCATCAAGAACTAACCACGATAATTTCAAAGGGGAAGTCGAAGGGGGAGTGTGAAGGTCAACCTTTAACATCAACCTCCTCTTCCCCGCACAGAGTTTCAGCTCAGCAATAAACATAAATGTACTTTTTTACACTAAACATACATAACAATAATAACTATTAGATATAATGTAATCTCTGAAATAGATCTTTTCCAGTCAACCCAATATAAACTGGCATAGTAAGTAGTAGGTATTGTGTGTGACGTCCCCGGTTTGGCAGATCTACAGAGGTTAAAGTATGGAACTGATTACCATAAGGCGCGGAACGTTCTAAATTGGCAATTCCTTACCTTTTCTTTCTCCTTATCTTCGTTTACTCCCCCTTTACGGGTCGATGCCTTCTGGCTCATGGTTCACCTGCAAATAACACATATCTTGTAAATGTCCAGCTAACACATATTAATATATATATTCAGTTGTTTATCAGTGATTAGTGCCTGCAGATATATTACGACTTTACGAGACTTTGTCCATATAATAGAAACGAACACAATGTTAGAAATTTTCTGTTGGTCTGTGCGTTAGTCGTCTCTGAGATTAGAACGCAGCTAATCTCAGAAACGACTTAACTGATTTGGGTGCGGTTTGTACTGATATATTTCAGTAACATTCACTTAAATTTTTGTGTTTTCTTAATTTCACTGGGAATACAAACAAATAAATTATCCGAGTACATATTTTCGGGCGTAGTATTATCATTAAATACATGCATTTAAACAACAATGTTAGCTGTAAAACTCCAACAATATGGATAATAAAACTACATATTATTAGATATTTTACAAATGATACAAGGTACTAATATTATATATGTGATTAATCATTATCTGTCTAAATATTAAGACATATATAATATAATATAATATAACAAAAAAAATGTAACATACAAAACAAAATATTTGATGGATATAAAGGTAAGATATATCATAAATGGATGAACAGAAATAACGGTCACCAATTATTGAGAAATCGCGCTTTACCGGTTTTAGATAGTACGGAAATTAGATTATTTGGTATCTTAAAATATAGTTTACATATTCAAGTAGACGTAAACAAAAATAACGAGTTTACCACGTCAAAGAGTTCCATTTCATTTCTAATTTATAATTTGTTTACCACGGAGTTTACGTTTATTTGTGTGTGCTATTGCCTAATGCCTATATGCCAATCTCATAAGAATATTTAAAAATTATCTTACAGTGGATGATGAAGTACGTTATAAAACAGGCATGTATTCCAAATATGAACTCTTGCTAGACTTAATAGTTCTGTAGAGTCTGTCATGACAAACAATTTACGAGTAAATTTTTATTCAGCCGTGTGGCGAACCTAGAAGTCTTATTTGATTAGTATTTATCCGTGTCTAACACACGCAACTACGCGTAGACACGCGGGGTGAACGACCACGCATACACACCATTAGTTGTTAATAACACAGTTTGGTCCAAGATACAGACGGGCTGATAGCAACAGAAAGTACCTATGGGTGCAATTACATTTGCTTGAAAATTATTTAAAATAAATTTTGGGAAAACAAAAAGTTGTACATCTCGTTTATTTTATGTTAGCAGAACCCGGTTTCACCCGCATGAAATTTAGACTATGTGTTATAATGATGTGTAAGTTATATTACTGTAAAAAGTTTTATCAAAATCCGTTCAGTAGTTTTTGCGTGAAAGAGTAACAAACATCCATCCACACTCACAAACTTTCGCATTTATAATATTAAAAAGATTTTATATTTTAACCTAATCCTACAGTTCAGGGTATGCGCTCATATAACACTATCCATAGTGTCCTGTAAATGGCTAAGTGTGTAAGCACGTGTATAAACACATGTCGTCAATGTTATCCAATTTCTCAGAACACATATTTCCATTCTTATATAATGTAATGATTCCGTGGAAAATTTCAAGGGGCATTTATTTCCATTAATCATTATTAGACGTAAACCTCCATATTTTAACATTAAAACACTAGTGTGCCACTATTTTCCTAGTATGTGTAAACACGTATAACGTATATAGGACGAGTACAATAGTAAAAACAAATAGATTAAAGTGCCGTATAGTCGGAAAACAAGGAAGATATGTATACTGTGTATGATCCAAGGTAGTATGACTATAGGTAATATTGAGCCTCATGTATATCTAACCACAAAAACATAATGCCAGCAAATAACCTACATAAAAAACATTATTTATATATCGTTACAGTAAAATTACATATGAAATAGACAGATTTAATGTCCATTTTAAAAATGTAAAAAATATATTAGAACTGCTACTATGATATTTCAAGCGTGATTATTATGAAGTTAGGTAAAATATAATAAATGATATTTCTGATGTTACTAACTAGGTATTAGCATACAATAAAAAATAAATATAAGTTTCCTAAAATATTACTCGCTACATACTATGCATTGCATCGTACTTTGGCATTTACCAAGGGCTCTTTCAGAAATTAGCTACTGACGGCATTTCATTGTTTAAATAAAGAGTTGGGAAGAAAATACAAGCCATTCACAATCGGTAGAATGCGTAGTCTTCTTTTTTCATCTATTATAGTTTCATTCATATTAGTCTTTGAAGTCCTGGTGACATTCAAGTAGTTTATAATTACCGTGAAGTTCTCCTCAATTTATGTTAACATTTTTATAATTATATATGGCCGATAGCTCTTTATCTATATGCCTACAAGCAATGAAACGGCAGATTATATTGGTTCTCATAATCTGCCGTGATAAAATAATTTACACGAGGGCACGTTCGTTGACAACATAGGCACGTAATTATAGAAATACTGAGGACTACAAAACCAAATTAGTCCTATTAAAGTCTAATATTGATCACACCCGACATCTGCTGTCCTTCATCGCCATGACTACTGTGTGTAAGAATGGCACCGATATAAGTAACTACATATTTCCGCATGTTATTATGTTGATATAACTCGGTCGTTCTGAATAACAATACACGTATCAAGCTACAAAAGAAGGTTTTACGAAATAAAACTATACAAGTAGATTGACTAGCGTGGTAATAGTATGTGCGAATCAATTAATATCCTCTTACGGGATTACACCTGTTATGTAGAGAGACTACAAATTGTTTTGGTATCTGTTGTCCTGTTCATATTTATTAATTTCATTCTATGGTTTCTAATTAAAAAAAAGTTGTTTGTACGATATGTAACACAGAAGTACGTTAAGACGTTATTTATGCGTATTAATAAACGATATACACATTTACATATGTATATTGGTATCGACCTGACATAGATCTATAATTATATATTAAATACCAGGCTACAGTACTTAGCTGGGTGATAAGAGAAATAACTCTATATATTTAATTGCAATGGCTTAGATAAATTCCGTAAATGATGTTTATTTCACAATATAAGTACCTTATTATTATGAATAATAATATTATAAAGCGAAAGTTTGTGAGTATGGATGGATGTTTATTACTCTTTCACGCAAAAACTACTGAACGGATTGTGATGAAACTTTACAGTAAAATAGCTTATACATCAGAATAACACATAGGCTATAATTTTAAAAAATGTTATGTAAAATGAGCGTAATATAATGATATATCATGTAAGTGTGATGAAGATGAAGACAAAGTAACAAACATCCACCCCTCCATACTCAAACTTTCGCGTTTCTATAATCTATAATATTTGAAGATAAGACTGTGATTATCAACTGTTACTGGATGTAAAGTTCGCAATTGAAATAAAAATAAAGATGTAATCTGTAGTCTCATTATACTGTGCGGTAAATAGAAACATTATCTCAAATCAATTCACTTTTAAGTTTTCTTCTTCATATGTTTCATTACCTAGCAATATATTTTCAAAATTTTCTATCGATATACTGTTTAACTCACAGATCAAAAATTTCATTTGTTCTGTATTTTAACTTAGTAACATATTTTACACAGAATAACGTCAGACCATGAAACTATAAATATATTCGGTGTTGGTATCATACAAAGTGTTTTAGCCGATCCTTCAGATAGCGCAGTGCGGTTAAGACAATTAAAAAAAAAGACAATTTAAAAGCAAAATCACTGGTGAAGTGTTATAGTTATTAGTTTTAAGGCATAATGGGACTGGCATGTACTTTTAGTTTGCAAAAGTCCGTAAATTTCAAAGAAATAAAAAAATATATGTTAGATAACTATTTATAAAGATAGAGTGCTTTATCACAAGCAAATGCTCTTGAAAAAATAAAATAACATTGAGACGAGGGGAGTTACAATTGGCTATTACTTCGTTACGTGATCGTTTATCTTGGCATACAGAGACGTTAAATTAAGAATGATGTATTTTAAAACTCTCATTTTAAGAAACCTGTGCCCATCAGTGGACCTGTAATGTATTTTTGTAGAGGGATGAATGGTATAACCCAGTGTCTTTTTACCGGTAATTTATTAATATTTATTTATATAACTTTAATGCACACAGTACAAAAGTAACAGTACATTTGGCGGATTTAACACCATGCGGTATTTTCTACCAGTCAACCATAGGCAGTACAGAGAAAAATTGTTGACGGTGCAAAAATCATCATAACAAAAAAAAAATTAAAATTCAAGGCATAAAAAATGATATAATAATATTTATACTATAACATTTCTAATAAATATAAAAATATATAAACAAAGAAGGAATATATAATATGATATACAAATATATACTCATACGCAATACATACACAACTATATGAATATATACCAAACAATCTGACAGTTACACCACAGAGAATAAAAAGAAAAATATAAGGTAAAGAGAAACGAGAGAAAAATAAAATAAATAAAAAAAACAAATTTACGAATTTAGATAGTAGTCCCACAGTTTAAGTTTAAAAATCTACTCGTGGCGGTCTTGATATTAAGGGGTAAGTCATTCCAAAGTTTAATAGCCTGAACGGCGAAGGAATAGTAGACTAAACCAGATAGATGAGCTGGGGGATATGAAGTAAGAATTTTTGAGTTGAGCTAATATTAGTATTGTCCCCATGGAAATGAAATTTACTGTTAATATAATCAGGAGAATTTGGATCGTATAGAACAGAATAGAGAGTACATAACATACGTACATTTCTACGGTAACGGATAGGTAGCCATTTAAGCTGTGAACGAAAAGAAGAAATATGATCAAACTTGCGGAGATTAAAAATGAAGCGGATAGAGTTATTGAGAAGACGATCCAATTTGTTTAAAAGGTAATCCTTCGGTTCCATGCGTTTGTAAACGCAAACCCATACCTTTTTGTAATACAGTCTAAGTAGCACTAAGAAGTAATTAGCTTAGCACTGTGGTGAGTAGTCGTTACTGATTGGGTTTACTCCTATGTTAGTTCCAGAACGAATTTCGTCACGATTAAATTTCATATTTGTGGTACAAGATATTAAATTATCATGTATCTTGAATCTTGATAAGATAATGCCTATGTAGATATATGATTATAGATGAGGCGATTTATACACTTGCGAGGGGGAACGTTGGGAGATAAACGGAGTAAAAAGATGGCACTTAGCAAAAATAATTAGCATGTCAAATGAAGAAGTATAGTACATAACGTGGTCACGTGTTCATACACGTGTCTGTATGTACCTATTATTACGTCAAAATTGAAGGTAACTAAAGTAACTATATACAAGGGGTAAGATAGGACTGTATACGTTTGCGTTACTTGCAATATTGACAGATTATTTCCAACGCGAATTTTATTAAAAATCTCAGTAAAAAATATATTAATCTTGTATTTAAAGTAGGATATAACTATGTAGAAACACTGCGACCAAAAAAAGTTGGTTGACAATAATTGGAAAATCAGGACAGAGGCTGTCAAGAAGCAGAACGTGTCGCCAAATACAGGACATCTGGCAACCCTGGTTACTACCAATTAGAACCTATATCTATAAACCAAATGCATGGGGAGATATATTTAAAAATAAAATAATAAACAACAGTCAAGTTAGTCTTACAATTAACACACTCTGTACACAAATCATTCATTGTAACATTTTGGATCCCTGCCATTGGATCGGTCAATGACCGTAATGACTGCTGTTGTATAGCTGTGGCATGGCTGTTATAGTATGAAATTATTTTGTAGAAATTACAGTTTGCTTATTTTGTCTATGAAAATATAGACTTAACCAGTTGTTAAGTATTCCTAACACTCCAAAAAAAAATATGTCGCTGACTGTAGCTAACGTTACTATAGGACGGTAGAGTATTGTTAGTAATGTGCATCAATGAACCTATTTCTAGCAATGTACCAGTCTGGTCAGGTTAAACAATGATAGGCTAACTGACCTGACCTCATAGTCATTAAGTTATAGGTATATATTCACAAGAACAACCTTTTTCACAATAACTTAAAACCTCAAACATAGCTATTTCAGACACTGTACTGTTTTGTTTTTCTATTTATCAATCATAAAGCGGTAGAATACTATTTTAACCATAAATTAATTAAAAAATACCTCTATGAAGATAAAAAAGCAGACAAAGTTATGATATATAATATTATGGAATTTATATCATAGTACTTAGTTTAAGGCTTCTTATGAGGAGGTTGTGAGTTCATAAGTGCCTACGTGGCCCACATTATAATGAGTTGTATAAAAAATACAACACTGGAGATATTGAAATCGAAAGGATCGATTTATCGATTAGTACGTGTGATATCCGAACCGCATACATGTGTATGTAAGTGTAATGTTAGCGTTCCCATAATTAATATTTCGTCTATTGCAATTTATTACCAATTTTTTTTACTAAATATAATAAAATAATGAATAATCTGTAAAACCCGTTTTAGAAAGTTATTTAATATGTTGAATGTACCTATTTGCAGGTTGCGAAGTAAGATTACTATTGTATGTTAATTTTCTTTTCAGCCTACTTAAAAAGTACGTAAGGACAATTCTAAAATCATGTAGTTGTAAATATATTTCAATGCTTATAGATTTAACAACAGATTAATAATGTCATTAATAGTAACGTTATATTAAGGTTTATCACGGCCATGTATTTGCTGCCAGATGTAAAAATATTTTACTGCAAGAGGTCTAATCTAAGTATATGATAAAATAGTGTCTCAGCTCGCTCTTCCTACCAGGTATCAGTCCTACCGTAATCAGATCATAATAAGTTATACCTATGTTTTATAAGAATTAAATCACGCTATCGAGTTTGTAACAGACCACACCAGACATCTTATGTTACAACAAGCATGGATGAGTGATTTTTATGCATCAGTAATTTTAATGTGAAGGGCCGAATCTACGCCATCGCCAGCGGGCTACAATTATACCTTACTAACATGCTATATTTTTTATATATCAGAAGTGAGGAATTTTAGAGGAGATATGCCTTAAAATAATTCAGAGAAAAAAGGTTGGTTTTCTAGTTTGGATACTTAGCAATTTAACTTTTGATAACATAATTTTCAGGTTTTTAATAATAAGTGGCACATATATTTAAGTTTTAATTATTAGTTCTTCTTTTTAATCAGATCCTTAATATAGCAGGTGTCACAAGGTAACAAGACGTCAGTAGTGCTCTTCATGTAAATATTTACAAAAAGACCACTACTGACGTCAGCTTGTCTACCACTACAATAATATAAAAAAAATATTTTAATTTGAATTCTTTAAAAGAAATTAATCAATTTTTAAGGTAGTTTATTTAATCTTAGATATATATACCATTAATCTTAGTTCAAAAGATATACTGTAAGGTTTTCATGATATTTAAGAAATGTTTAAACCAATATTCATGCTGGTTTTTAAAAGATATTGTAGTTTTACACTACAATATCTTTTAGTATAAGTGAGATATGATGCATAATGCAGTGATTGTATTTTTGTATAAACCTATGTATAGTGTTCCTTTCCTTTGTTCTATTTCAGGAATAGTGATCTTTTATCATATTTATTAACCATATATTTGACAACAGATAACAAATATAATGCAACACTACTCCTTTTGATTCCCATATATATATGTGAGTTGAGTTGGGAGTATAACTACATTTGTAAGCATAGTATATGGTGGTGTCGTACTAGTAGATTAAAGCTTCTACTTTACAGCAGTATATAAGAAACAGTTAAGTAATTCACATAACTAAAATGCAGTTATAATAGTTTGAAAGCTTCATAATATTAGTACTCATAAAAAAATAATACAACAATAACTATCATAAATAATGTGTTAATTATTTCAAAATATTTTTTTACATTGTATGAAAAAATATATCAAAATATAAACTAAGTATAATCATAGAATAAACATTACTTGCTTGAAATATTATTTCTAGAGTACAACTAAGGTATAAATCTAAATCTGTGACACATACTTGCCTTATCAAATAGTAAACAAACTGAAAATTTATATCATTGACATAATATTTGCTTTTACTTATTTTTATTACAGTATTATTAATATGAATGGCATAAAAATCCATGTACTTTTAACCTGCACCTAGTGATTGATTTCAACAACTAAATATATATGTACTTGAATCATCAGATATTCTAAGTAATGTTTATATTACACTTATCAAGTTTGATTAAATCTAAATGATTAAATGCTAGATTTTTCATCAAAAACATAATGCCTTTCACTGTATTATTTGTATAAATAAATAAATCCAATATCTTCACCAAATCTATTACATTCACCATATCTTTGGGCCTAAAAAACCCACCAGGAAATATGTATTAGGCTAGACCCAACTTATGAATTTGTCATGAACATTAAATATTTAAAGCATGTGCCTATTTAGCAATGTAGTAATAGTTATTAGAGTCAGGGGGGGTCAAGTTTGGGTAATAATACTTACATTACATTAGTAGCAATATTAGTAATAATATTGCTACTAATGTACCATATCACATTGACCTCCGCATAGACCATTCTGGAAAGCATCACGATTAAATGTAAATTAGACTCCAATCTCCGCAATTAGCCTCTCATTTGGCCTGTTGTGTGAGTAGAGCCAGACTACTAAAGTAGCCAGCCGAACTCCTCCCAAAAGCGCAGAAGTCTCCTGGTATCTTCACAGGCTTCATGAAGCGACCTCACCGTTCCAAGGATTTGTTTTCGTTGTGTGGCCACTGCTGTGCCCTCCAGGATTACGTGAGCCGCCGTTAAGCATCACGGTTAAAGCATAGGCCAATTTTATACCAACCAATATTTTTAGTGCACATGTACCATTATTATACAATCCTCGGAACGGTGAGGTCACTCCGTGAAGCCTGTTATTCTGATGCATAATTACTCTCATATTACTGTAAAGTTTCATCAAAATCTGTTCAGTGGTTTTTGTGTGAAATTATATTATTAAGATTATTTGCACAGTTTGGCCCACCCAATACTTCATATGCCACTACTGTAAGACACCAAAAGACTTCTGCGCTTTTGGGAGGAGCTTGGCTGGCTATTCTAGTAGTCTCGGCTCTACACACAATGGCCCAGATGTGAGGCTACATACATTTACACAACTTACATTTACATGCGACACTGTATTGGATTGATTTGAAGAGATCTCTTTTAGAGATAATTTTTTCTATATTAACATTATTTCTAATGACATTCTAAAAATAAGTAAGCAGTAAGTGCCAATCCAATTCTTTGGAGTACCCTTTCAATTAATATTATAGCGGTGGTAATCTTAGGATATATAGGTTAATCAGTTTTAAGTATAAAATTATTGTAGAATATGTGAGTTATTCCAAATTCAAAATTTGAACAATAAAGATTAAACTTTAAAAATTCCAATTATAACCACAACGGTTTGGAGAATTTAAGTCCTGTGTACTAATAGAGGTATAAAACTTTCATTAAATTTCATTTAGAATAAGTATATGACAATAACAAGTCGGGTCTATGATCATAAAAACTAAGGTTACCATTGTAATGAATTAGTTTCAATGAATTCTAATGACGAACAAACCGGGCATGCCGATTTTATAACCTACGACGATATTACACCTATTACCAATTAATCGTTTAAATTGAACATACGCAATAGTTTCATGTAGCAGATAATATAATAAAACAACAGGAAAATTTGATATATCTAAACAATCAGTACAAAAAAATAGAGAATGGCGGGGAGCGGTGTAATGGCGCGCGTCTAAGAGATTAATAGAAAAACTAAAAACAAAGCATTTAAACTTGCTATACTCACTTTCAGAATTCAAAAATATTCGCCACAATTAACTAAATAAAACACAGAACTTATTGTAATCGAAATAAGCGAACAACAATCAAAACAAATTCATTAACACACCGCAGAAGCGTCTATATCACTACATTCATGTTTTTAAACCACAAACAAAGTAGACGACAGTTGAGGATATCTTTTAAACTCTTTAGCCCACAACAGTAGGTAGCCAGTTAGCTGTTTACTAGCAGTGTTATTATCATCTTTCTTATTAGGCTAAACTTTATTAAGAAAAAGAGTAATTATATGTACCGTACTTAATAAAATAAAAACCAAATTTATCATGAAATTAAAATAACGTAATTATTTACATTTACAACAAAATTAAATAATTTTAATATTAGCAATATATTACTGCATTATTATTATGTTGATATGTTTTATTAATACATATAGTATGTTTTTATTAATACATTTTGAAATAAGACATCGGTAAATATGTCTATTAAACCAGATTGTCTTTAACTGTTCCACTTAAAACAGTTCTTATATTATAGAGCCCTTAAAAATATTTTCTTTTACACGTCATACCTTAATAGTTCATTCTAATTCTAAACATTAGAGTTTTGTTTTGTTCTCTCATTTATTAACCCGTCACATTACAAAAAACAATACATGTAAAATTCTGCAAGATCTTATTTTTATAACTACTAAAGTTTGATAGATATATAAAATTTTATTATTATTATTATATTATTATTTATTTTCTTTTGTTATAAAGTGATGCCAATTTTTATTAAAAGTATTAATTTCTCTCTGGTAAAATGCAATCAATGTCGTCTTGACGGCCGTCAAAAAAAGAAGTCTGTGGTTGATACCTAGTCTGGTGTGGTCTTTGTGATCTGTGTTTTATTTTCACACGTGTGTCGTGTATTGTATTGAATTTCTTACAATTTTTCATTATTAATACTATATGTATTATTAAAATTAAATGAAAGTATGGATTATGAGGTAGGCAGTATAGCGGCTTTGATTTCAGGCGATGTTACCCCGAATCGCCCTAAAGTAGTGAGGAGAGCTCTAACACCGATAAAACATCAACAGTCTCCTAACGTTACGCCTAAAAGTGAATTTGTAGACGATAGGTCCATATTCCTTTCTCCTAGTCTTCAAAAGAAAAAGGCTATTGTTAAAAAATCGCCTAAAAGAATATTTCAAAATCCTAATTTAGATGTAACCTCTGACAACTCAACAACGAGCCCAAAGGCAGACAAAGTTAAAAAGCATCTGGAGGACGATTTAGACAATGATAATTCGCATTTGGGAAGTCCTAAGTCACCTGGAAGTAAACATAATATGACACCCAATAATAGCATTGAAGATCAAGAAACTGCTAAAGAAGAAAATAAAATTAAAAAGAATAAAAAAATACGCCAATCTTTATCTGACCACGCTATTGGAATTGTAAATGGTGATCAATCGTTAACAGAGATTAAAAATCTAAAACAGAAGGGTAAGTTATCTAAAAACCAGAGTGATGAAACACATATTTCTATGAGTACAGAAAACATGACCCCCAAAAATAAAACCAATAAAAAGAGGAAATCAACTGAACCTATTGGAAAAACTAATGAAGATAAAATAGTTTCTAATAATGAACATCAGCAGTTGAATGAAAATATGGTTGATATAGTAGTAGTACCTCAAAAGAAAAAGAAGACATCAAAGAAATTAAACACCAAAAAAGTTATTGAAGAAACTAATAAAAGTGATCATACTAGCATAAATTCAGAAATGAGTGACAATGTCAAAGGTAAATCTAAAAAAAAGAATAAGACCATTGTTAACCCCAATGCCATAATAGACAAAGATTCAGATTCAGAGCATGAGTCTGATAATGAGATAGAATCAGAAACTGAATATGCCAATAATGAAATACTAGACACTGGCCCTGTTGATGATAGTTCAGACGAAGAAGAAGAACCATCTGGGAAGGCTATATCACCAAAAGTTGAAGTGGAGCCAGTAACCATAGATGAGATAAAAAGAACACTGTTTGTGGGCAATGTGCCCTTTAGTAATAAATGTAAAAAAGAAATTAAAAGCATTTTTAATAAGTATGGAGCCATTGAAACAATTAGGTGAGATATTTCTTTGTTTACTATATGTAACAAACATTCATGTGTTTAATAAACACTTCAATATTAGTAATATGAGACAAGCATATTCTTATTTTATTTCATCTCAATACTGTGTTGTAGAAAACAAGTCAATTTTGAATGGAATAAACATTTTTCATTTTCATTTTTATATACACAAAATATAAAATGATTTATGATTCAAAATAATTTTTATATCTAGCAATAATATGACAATGGTTTGGTTCACCAGATTATGCTAACATTTTATGCTGACAGTAGAAGGAGGTAGGTTGAACTTCTGGTCAGTCAGTTATCCCATTGTGAAAATATTGTGACATCATGAAAATTGGGGCCACCATGTGGAGGTCAACTAGTATATTATAGTATATTTCTAGCAATGGGGTTATTAGTTGACACAATCTCCTATCTCCCAGCTATCATATCTTCAAATTTATGATGGCTTTCTCTAAAAAATATATTAAAATTTGTTTTTTGCAATTATAATTTAAGTTGAACAATTAACCATGTAATTTTCTTTTTATTGATTGAATTTAACATTCTAGGATCCGCACTGTACCTGTAAAAGATGGCAGAGTAACACCAAAACTGGCTGTTATTAAAAATGAATTGCACCCAGATAGATCTACTGTCAATGTTTATGTGAAGTTTAAGGAGTCATCATCTGTTGATGAGGTATTTTACATACATCATTATATTATATATAGTATATAGTAGTATGTATATATATATACTTTATAGGCTGCTATATATACTAACTTGAATTTATAAACTTAATCTAATTTCAGTAATCAATTATATATACTATAATAGGAGTTGTCACACATTTGCAGTAATCCGGCATTTCCTTAGCACCATATAAGATACATGAAATAGTAACATGTGTGTCAATTTGAAGTGTGAGCTGAGGTAGTGAAATTACAATACTTGTAATATTTATAGCCAGATAGCCATGACAACTTTATACAGTACAATGGCAATGTATGAGGTATACCATGATAGATGACTTTCATATACATATCTTATTATTAATATTATAAACATGAGTATGGATGGATGTTTGTTACTTTTTCACGCAAAACTACTGAACGGATTTTGATGAAACTTTACCATATTGTAGTTTATACATGAGAATAATATATAGACTATAAATTTTAAGCAGGTAAGATTGCTGACACAGCTAGTAAATGGAAAATATTCTAATTTTCCATGATGTGCACTATCTGCTTGTTTACCATTCCAGTTACATAAAGATATAGAAGTACAAAAATATTTCCTTTCCTTCCATAGGCATTAATTGAGAACAATACAGTGTTGAATAATAATCATCTCCGAGTTTCGAGGAGCGACTCAACTGGCGCAGAACACGACCCACGTCTCTCTGTGTTTGTTGGGAACTTGCCATTTGCTCTGGAAGATGAGGGCTTGAGGGAGAAGTTTGAGAAATGTGGCAACATTGTCTCTGTTAGGATTATAAGGGACAAAAAGACCAATGCTGGAAAAGGTATGTTTATACCTAATACATTTTTATAGTGACATATTTTCTAAATAATTCAGCATATAATTAATACTTAAAAAAATAAGGAAGTCCATATCTACTAATATATATATATAGAGACAATAAATATAGTTGACTCAAGACTATTCCTATGAAGTATGCCTCAGTAGATTTTGAAAGTCTGAAATAATGATGACAAAAATTATACATTACTTGAGTAAGATAGAATTACTTCAAGTTTTGAATATTTGGTTATACATTTCCTTATTAATTAGACATATATTTTAACAATAATTATGAATAGTTAAGATAACCAACTAATACAATTTAAATAAAGTCATTAATGTAAATAAATATTTTTTTTAGGATTTGGTTATGTAAATTTTGAATCAAAGGATGGAGTAGAATTAGCTCTAGCTTTAACAGATGAGGATTTGACCATAAAAAATAGAATATTACGCGTCAAACGATGCACTCAAGTGAGTAATAAAAGTAACAATCGAGGGAATAATTTTAAAGGCAAACAGTTTAATCAGAATGGCAGGTATAATCAAAATAAACAAGGGAAAAACTTTTCAAGAAATTATGATGGAAAGAATATTGCAGAGAATCAAGGCAGAAAATTCCCAGGACAATATCAGGGCAGGAATTTTTCAGGACAAACTCAAGGAAGGAATTTCACAGGGCAAAATCAGGGAAGGAATTTCTCAGGTCAAAATCAGGGAAGGAATTTCTCAGATCAAAATCATGGCAGGAATTTCTCTGGGCAAAACCAGAGAAGGAATTTCTCTGGGCAAAACCAGGGAAGAAATTTCTCTGGGCAAAATCAGGGAAGAAATTTCTCAGGGCATAATCAAGGAAGGAATATCTCAAGTAATAATGACGGAAACAATCAGTTCAAGGGCAAACAAAACTTTGGACAAAACCAGCGTAATAATGATATGGTTGAGGGTGCAGAACGAAGGATTATGAATAAAAGAAAAAATCAGGTTTGTTAATATTATACACTACTATAAAACAGGAAGCCGTAGTGTAGATAGAGTATATGGAGTTAGTTGCTATGAATTAGGTAACTGTTACGCAATCATTTGCCTTGTATGTAAGATAAAAATCATGTTACAATTCGAAAATTATAAAATATTTATAAACTTTCAAATTAGAAAAAAATATGTTTTATTGGGATCTCAGTGTTTAAAAATGACAATTTGCTGAATTAATGAAACAAACATTTAAATTAATTCTTAAGGACAATTTATTCATTACAGGAGAGTGGTGAAGTACCTACCAATGAGAGACCAAACTTTAAAGAACAACCCAGAGAAAAGAAAGTGAGAAAGGAATTTGTTGGCATGACATCTGAAAAGAAAAAGGTGACATATAATTGCTTTTAACCAGTAATTACTAATTCTAATAAGAATTGATTATATTCCACAAAAGTGGCCTTCAATATTAACAACGTAAACCCATTCGATTTGATTATATATTTTACAAGGCCTATAATTTATGAGTTTGTTGAGTTATGAGTTGAGTTTGTTGTATGTTTACGTCCACTATTTTCTGTCATACATGTCACCTTTTTAACTTTTATGTATTATGATACAATTTAGGCCTATACTATCTTTATGTAGTATGCAACAAAGTCACCGCCGCTGTCTGTTAGCTTATACTAAGGAGCTTTAAATTAGGCAACGGATTTTAAACCAGTTTTCAGAAGTAGAGTGATTCAAGAAGAAGCTTTATATGTATAATACATGCGTGTTGTAATATAGCATAAGCAGAGAAATCCAAATATTTGTAATGCATTCATGCAAAGCCGGCATGGATCGGTAGAAGTTTATAAGCACTAATGGTGGCCTAATTATCTACTAACGGTTTCTAACAATTTCGTCTTTATAAAATTTCGTACCCTATTTTACCACCTCCCCGATATTTTTTTTTAAATAGCCTTCTTAACACAATATATGTTATTTTTTAAGTTAATCATGTGCCTCGGTGGTCTCGAGTTTTAACACACCGTTATTAATTAATTTGATTGTTTGCATTGGTGTAGGTGATTTTTATGTATATTATATATGTATGTATTTACAAAAAATGAATTTAAGGATTTCTATTATTTAGTATAATTAATTGTTTAGTACGCATAATACAAGCTCAGCTCAGCTCGAGATTAGATGGCGCTGTAGAGATTGTTCAGGATTATTATTAATATATCTTCATGGTATATTTTATTAGGATCCGTTCTGCCTTTAGTCGTGAAATGGTAACAGATAGATGGACCTGTTCATATTTATAATATTACTATTCATTAACCAATACACAGGTCATAAGAAATTAATCATCTTGTGTTATTCACACAAAGTAATTCATTTAATATCTATGTATTAACTTTTCTGAAATGTATAAATATCTGAAGTGGTATTTATATGAACAACAAATAACATAATGTATTTCATTTCAGAAACACACGTTCAATAAAGGTGATAAGAAGAAGAAAATTTTAAGTGAGATTTTAGCCAATAAATAATGTGCTTTACGTGCGAGTTGTTATTTTTATTTATTAAATAAATACACTGAATACAAACTACTTTCTTTATATGAACGTGATTTATCGTACCAAAATGTAATTTTAATTAATAATATAATAATAGCATAATTTAATATAATTATGCTTTAATTATTTAACTACGTGCCTACATAAACAGAAATGAAATATAAGTAAATATTTGCCGGACTACTATACCATGGGCGTCACGTGACAGTGGTGATGTTCGCGGTAGGTACTATTAGCGACGACTGCCTTTTTCCCTTAGATTGCTTTGAGTTTACATACATCCAGTGATGTGGTCTTCCTTATATATATATTAGTTGTTAGATTGAAGCATTATGCATGGACTACAGGACAGTTGTTGTTAAAGCTAAATCAAATCGGATAAAAGCTAATTGGCTTATCGCAGATAGACAAGACAGAGAAAAAAAGTTCCTTAGGTGTGCCATCAGCTTGTTTGCTATTTCAATTACTTAAATATAAAATATACATATACAGGATATATTATCGGGAAGATAGTATAAGAGTCATAAAGGAAAAATAAAAGAAAACTGCATTTTATTTGGTACAGTATTTTATAATAATTGTCATTACAAAAATGTCAATGTTAGCAAAAATAATCACAGTCAGACACTTGTAAAACTAACACTAGTAGACGCAGCCGGCGTCCCTCACACGCGTACCTATATGTCGCGATGTGAACTAAGCCTAAGAACCTCATAGCAATCCGGTGTATAAATGACCTAACTTACTGTACAACATTAACACTAAGTACAAATCTGACGGGATTATACAAAAAGAAACAAAATTAATTAAGTTTTGGACCTGACCTTTTTTATAAAGCAGATATTTTGAAGAATATTACGAATATATTCTTAATTTCACTACTTTAGTTCGTTACTTATTAATTATACACAATTTTTATTATTTTAAATAGTAAAAAATTCTTCATAAAGAATGTAGCAGGAAGATAAAGAAAAATAAATAGATTTATAAAATAGCCTTTTCTATATTCCCGTTGAAGATTTGCAAAGAAATAATAATAAGAAACTAACTCGAATGACCAACAGTATAAAACTAATTGTTCACACACATACACCAACTTAACAGTAATCGTCTTCATAATTATACATTTTGAATAGATGGCGCTGATGTTTCCAATTATAATATTTACATTGCGATTAAAAAAAAAACTATTTTATAAATAAAAATATGTTTTGTAAAATTACCAAACATTATAATTAGGCATGTAATATAACTGTAATTTTATATAAAAACATAGCCAGTTGTAATCTGAACCAAACAACATGCAATATTTTTACAATAATGTCTCTTGATAACTTATTACATATTTCTTGATACCGATGCATAGCCTCTAGAAAATATCGAGGGTTTGAATGCCAAATAACGAAGTGCTTGAAAATGTAAAGATTTAAAGCTTAGAATAATATCAAGTACACTTCAATCTGTTGCTTTTGTGGAGGCGATGGACAAAAACACCACATTTTGGTATGGCACCATTCTATTCTATGGTAACTCAGTTATTCAGGTATCCGATATGCCATTATGAATTACTCCCCTCCCTTACAGTAGTTTATATGAACCCATAAAGCGCACGACCTATCATTATTGCTAACATTCCCGTTCTCCATCTATTAAGTACATGTGTACTCGATATACTTAGCATAAATACAAGGCTACTATTTACATTGACTAACAGTCATTTAGCTAAAAAAATAATTATACTATTTGTTTTTATGGTTTGAGCAACGATATACGTGATATGCGTTAATATTAACAGACTTATTTTGAAAAGAATTATCGAGACGAGAGCGCTGTGTACAGTTATTGACGCTGATCAGAATTGTAATTTATGTCTTGTGTGCTTTAGTAGAAATTAATTAGCGGTTCGATTTTTATATTTGCACTAAAATAAGTATTTTGAATTATTTGTGCAAAATTAAATATTATAAATCAATATTTGAAGGAAAACAGCGTTTCTTTAATTTTATTTTTATTGAATATTCCAATTTTCCACGTTACAGAACAGAAAATTATTAATAATAATTACACGCATTAATAATAATTAAAATAGAGTAAAATTACACACTGTAGGTATAGTAGATTCAATAATTTGATACAAAAAAGTAAGTACACAGCGCCCCTCTCTAGCCCGCTCCCCTTCACCTATGAAAAATGGCATTCAATTCCTCTTAAACTTCAGAATGGTCAAAGTTACAACTAAAAATAGAGCTATCCATATTAACGTTGATACGAAACCCATATACACATCTGGATCTGTGAGGGGCCAGCCTCTTGTTAGGATGGATCTTAACGAGGTTGTTGCTAACGTGAGGGGGAGACAAAGCGATACATATCGTAAGATCCAGGGCATGCCTTCGATGGGCCAGATGACTCCGCTGAGCAGCAGGGTGGGGTAGAAAGACCCAAGAGCCAACTGGATGGCATTCCTTTCCAACTCACAAGCAGCTGAGATGACGAAACCGAAGCACATACCGCAAAGACCTGTGGATGAATTAATGGGGTAGGTACAGTCTAGGTATACACATCTTTTCGTAATAATAATCTCTAAATTTAGGAGTAAGATACATTATTTAATTTTTTCATATCTATCAATGAGAAGAACCATTCCATTATCATAAACTAAAACAAATATGAAAGCAATACCAACCTTGTAACAATGTCAGCATGATAACAAACGCAATGTTTCCGTTGTTCTTGACACCGAAGACGGAAATCATGAAGATGAGTACCAAGGCTGTCTGACCGCACATCACAACGAACTGTGTGACCACATGTGAGAAAAGAATCTCCCCGGGAGACACGCCAGCTACCCAGGACCGGTCCAGCAGACCCTCCATGCGTTCAACAATCAGCGCTGATGAGGTAAGGGCGACGGCGAGGAAGAAAACGATACTGTTGATATAAAAGTCAAAATTAGTACTTCCATAGTAAAGCTACGAAGGAACTTAAATACATAAGTTTTTTTATACTACGATGGTGACAAGTATACGGCCCATCTGATGGTAAATGGTACCCGTAGCCTATGAACAAGTGACACTTAAATCATTTTATTATTGTAAATACATACAAATTATACGTAGAAAATACCGAGACCAATACAAACAAGCATAGTCTTAATACAAATGTATGTAATCGAACCAGCGACCACCGGAAGTAAAGTGCTAAACCACCGAGGTAGGCATTTATAGTAACCCAAAAAAAGGAAAAACTTACGTAAGAATAACACCGGGAGCGACGAAATCAGTAAAGGAGGGGTTCTTGTTGCCGTATATAGGATCCATGAAGTCTATGGGGATATCGCCGAGCTTCGGGTTGTAATCACATGTTTCGAGTAAGTCCTGCAATTATTTTTAATTAGTACAGAAATAGTCATACTTATAATACATTATAGTGCATACTTACACACACAAATAAACTCTCTAATGTATACATATCTCTTTTATTATTACATAAACATTATTATTATTTTTATCTTTGATCGTCATACCACCTTCTTTAGTTTCTTTCGCATTGATTTGCACAATACAGGCATTGTCTAAGTCATACACTGGTACACTGGTGTGGGTACACTGTATCTTAATTTAAGTTTTACGTTATATATATACGAGTATATTCTTATATTGAAGATATTCACAGCAAGCTTATCATTTTTTACTTTCATGTACTATCCAATTTTTTTCTTTCCATTGTCTTACATGTTCCTATAATCATGTACTCCATTATTCCTCATAGTCTTCCTCTTTCTTTATTAATAACATAAAATGAAACCTTACCTTAGCAAAGTCCCTGTAGGAGAATTGAATATCCCTATTAAGCATGAGGCCTATCTGCTGATTGGACATGTCCAACCAAACCTGTACTTCAGAGGTTTGTATGGTCTCGTTATCAGCAGTGTCCGCTACAATAAAAGAGAGATTATATTATTAATATGTTATAGAAGACTATTTAACATGGAGTAGGTAGAAACTAATAGATTTTGTAAAATTTTACTTTCCTTACATTCAATGGTTCCAATAAGTTTAAAATCTTTAAAAATGGGTCATGAGTTTCTATGTACGAACCTATGTACGAACTACGTACATGAATTATGGTAGTGCGATCTAAGAGACTGTTGAACATGTTTTCTCAGATATTAAGTATACCTACGTACGTGAATTAGTCGAATACTAAGTAAAACGTATCTACAAATTTCGTGTCTGCGATGGTTTCTTAAGTTATTGAACCACTTTTCATGATATTTTATCGTATATTCAGTGGGTCTGAAAAATGATTATCTATTTTTTATATCTCTAAGTGACAAGTTTGTTTTTATATATTTTTTTATGATATGGCATAAAAAATACATCCAAATCTACATTTTCTTCCTTCTACTATCAACCCCTATTTTATATAGCAAGGCAACGTTTGCCGAAATAGCTAGTACCTATATATATGTATATGTATATAACATAAATTCCACTTACCTAAAGCCAATCTCGCTACTAGTGAGTCCGTATAGTTTTCGTTGAAGTAAAGCGCTCCCCATGCTTCGCCTTCTTTCACAGCATTCAATGCGGATGTTAAGTCCGCGTAATATTCTTTTATAGTGTGCTCTTCGAGCTGATGTAGGTACCGACATGAGAGATTCTTCATTGAGCAGGACGAATTGAATGGACAGTCGCCGTTGATAACGTTCACATCATCGTTCACTATAGCCTGTTCAAAAGATTGAAAATCTTTAACAGTACCTAATTAAAATAAAAAAAAATATCTTCCAGAAACTGCTTCATTTGACGGCATTAACATGGTACTTGAACATACAAAGCATTAATAGGTGTTTAATTTAAAAAAAAAATTAAAGTTTAAATCTTATAAACTGATCGGAAATGACGACTAGGTATATTAAACATACATTACACAGTCGATATGAGAAGCTCTCCCTTTTCGGTTGAAAAAATACCTAGTATGGTATGTGTCGGCCACATATACATATGTATAAATATAACTTACTGTTATATAAAAAATTTAGGAGTGATAAATTTCTGAACATATTTAAGATAAATTATATTATAAAAAATAGAAAGCATATGCACAGAGTGTTGATTCAAATATGCTTTCTATTTTCTGTAATATATAATAGAATAGAATAGAAAATCATTTATTCAAATATGAAATTTAAGTATTTTTGACTAGTCATAGTTTTTTTTATCTACCGCTTATTCGGAAGGCTGTCTCATTAGAAGAGAACTAGCAAGAAACTTGCATGATTCTGTTTTACATAATTTCTGTAACTTTACATTTTTAAGTTTAAATTTGTGTATACAAACTACAAATTAGCACTTATATTTTATTTTAGATATCTAAAGTGTTGTTACATCGAACGTGACCTTTCAAAATTAAATTGGAAAGTGTTCGAAGAGATCGTCAACATAATCATCACATAATCGGGAGATTAGAAACCCTATTTGAAAAATACATCTAAAACTTACCAGTTTAAGACCGCTGGGATCACGTCCAATAGCCAAACAGAAAAGTATCACTTGCATCACAGGCAGCACGAAGATGAACAGCATCACGCCAATATTTCTCCACATTCGTAGAAAGTTCTTTTGGATTAAGGCTTTTATTTTACCACGTGATGTTATCTGTAAAGAGAACACATTCATGAGCATCTGAACACATTAAATAGTCAGTTTCTTATGTATTTTTAGAAAAGACAATATTTTCTAAATGTATTAAGTTTCCTATTTTCTGTACATGTATAACAAATAATGCTTAATTTATTGACGATCTGTTTTTTCTTGTAATATTTTTCGTTCCAAAAACTTATTAATTTATTTCGTTCATTTTTTCAATGTTTTAACATGGTTGTATTGTTTTATTAATGGTACCTGGATATTCTCAACTGTACAAGCTGGATATTTGTCTTAAAAACTTGCTGCCCTCGATCTTAAAGCTTAATGAAATGCATTAAAAAAATAATTTTATTAAAAGGTGAAAATGAATAGTGCCTATAATAATACTGACATCAATAAAACTACATCTTTTCCTAATCAATATTGTATGTAAATATAAATTAAGAGAATTTATATTTTGACCTATGTTTTTATGGAACATATGAGTACCAAAGCCGAAACACAAAATAAAAAATAATCTGTATGCAAATGAAATCTATTATTCTGATATTTTATATGTGTTAAATGAAAGAAAAATAAAATGTGCCTCATTTTACACATTTAACGTTTAGAAATAGAAATAATCTTTATTCAAATAACAATAGTTTCGGTTATCATAGGACTGTTTTTTCTACAATCTTGTATATATGTAACCAACATGACAACGGATATGACTTAGCAAGACATAGTACCTAATAATTACTTACATTACTCAAATTGAAGCAGTCGGTACATTCTTCGCACTCGGTCGCCATGACTTCGGTCATCTTTCCTGGAAGCTACAACAAATTCAATATTTACTGTACATGTTAATGACCGAACGCGAATTACAAATAAAGATCTATAGGTAAGATAAATCGTGTATCATATATTTGTTTAAATCTTTGTATGGCCATAAATATTGTAGGTAATAATTTTGTACAAATATTGTATTAGGTATTCACTAGATTTCTTGAATATAATGTATCTATTTGGATTTGGATGAAGGAATTTCAAATCAAGCAAATATTTGAAAAGCTAGTGTTAAATCCTTAAGTACTAAATATTTTCAGGTGTACAGAAGATATTGCAATATATGTAGACATATTCATACCATTGTCTTCAGAATATAATTATATTCGGAGGTTGTCTAGTAAACGGAAAAAATACATTGTACAAACTATGTTTAGTTTAGGACCGGATGACGCTATGTAATTAATGTGTATCTCTATTTAATAAAATTAACATAATAATACTTTTTTCCTTTTTTTATAAATTATATAATATACTCACATCTCCATTAGAGCTAGCGCCGTTTTCAACAATCAGCACTTCTTTGCTCTGGTGGAAGTTGAGACCCTTGACTTGTGCGTCCTCCGCCGCATAAGGTGCCTCTTCCCTCTTGGACAGCTTGTTCAGACCTAATGCTCCACCAGATACGTTCAGTTCCACCACTTGATTTGACTGACCTGTTACAAGAAAGTACAATATAACTATATTTATATTTTATTATGGTATGCAATCATAATTTAATTTAACTATATATTAGCAACTGATCAGAATAGTGTCGGTGCTTTGTAACTATGCAAGAGTGGCAAGTTATAATACAGTTAAATGTCTACAGTTAATTTCAAATATTACTCTTTATGAGATATTAAACAATTAATCATAATTCTACAGGGCTTCCCAGTGAATGGAAATGTTGTTATTAACTCAACTAAATGTACACATATTAATTATTATTTAATATATATATATATAAATATATATATTAAAATTTACAACTGTTTAGTTAGAAATAAAAAAAAGTAAGTAGTAATCAAATCGAAAAATGTGTGGGTTCTGATGCTTTATCTAGTTGGCCACTTGTTAATTTATGTGAAATTATTCCTTACTATTATACTACTACGCACCTACATGTATAAATAACAACTAAAATATTTTGCATAATCTTAGTTTTTCTAAATATAGATACGTTTGAACAGCGTTGAAATATATAAAAAAATATGTTGTTGTATATCTAATAATTACGTACACCTAAATATATGCGAATTGCGTACGTAAAACACAAAACCCTAGAAACCTGATATTTTCCTAAAAGTATCCAGGTTCCTTATACAATTTAAGTAACACAATGGTACATTTTTTTAGGATAGATTTTCGTAAATTCCTGTGTGATTGGTACAATTCGCACAAAAAAACTCGAAATTATAGTAGATACTTACATTAGAGTTCCGTCTGTGATTTAAAATGGGTTCAGAATAAAACGTAATGAAGATATGAATTAAACCAAAATTATATCTTTGCTTTATTTTATTTACCTTAACGGTTAATTGTATATATAATATTATAATCTGCATATCTGGGGTATACATAATCCACACATAAAAATAATATCCTATATTCTATAATAATATGTAAGTGTAGGCATAGTTTCTGTACAGATTCTAAAAAAGGCCAAGGTCGGTCAAAAGTTTTTGAACGCATATTAATTAAGAAAAATATTCTTAACGACACTGTATTTAAAGACACCTGACAAAAAAACGGTCATTCATACATTTGATGTATAAATTATTAGCGGTTCACCACGGCATGACGCTTCGAGGCTAATTTGATTTTTTTTCAAAACCTTTTGCGAATGCTCACTATATAAAATAAACGTACTCCTCGTATGTTCTAAATTTTAGCTTCTTTGGCTTAGTAGTTTTGGCTGTATGTTTATCGTAAGTAGTAATGATCCCTAAAACATCAACTATTTCTTTTACATATACCTACCAATCTTATTGTTACATAGATATAAGATCATAACGTATCTTATATGTATGACGCAGACATTATATCATATATTATTATCTGTAAAGTTTCACCATCGCACTTTAAACCGGAACTGCAGATGACTAATTCTTGATCTCCACGTCTGACTTCTGAACAACACACAGACAAGTAGTTGACGAACTTAGTGATTTGGCGGTTTAAAATACTACGATTATCGCGAGTTTAATTCCCGTAAATTTGTGTATACATATATTATTATATTTTTATTACTTAAGTCGTGTTTACTTATAAAACAAACAAGCTGTGCCCTTGTTTTCACCTGTGTGAAATTTATAGTCTATGTATTATTCTGATGTATAAGCTATATTAGGTACTGTAATGTTTCATCAAAAAACAATCAGTAGATTTTGCGAGATATTTCTCGAAACACACATCCGTCCATACTCACAAAGTTTTGCGTTTATAATATAAGTAAGATAAAAGCAAACTGTTTTTGTCTGTTTCTTTCTCCGCCTAAGTCCGCTAGCTTATTTTAAACCAAACGAAGATTGATTTTTAGAGTAATATATCCATCACATACCTACATTGTATAAGTAGGTACTAGACCGATGCAAGGAGGCAGAGGAGGAGGAGGAGGAATATAGTATAAGCTCTCTTTTTAGTTTTGGGTCTACATGAAACTATATATATATAATCTAAATTGTATAAAAGTCACTTTGAATAATTGTCAAGGTTTCCGTACCTAAATATAATACATATATTATAGATTAATATATACATAGCCAAGTTAATTATGTGATTGCAAATTAAATATTATTCTCTGACTTGGAGATTGATTTGATTTTAATAGAACAACTTAAATTAATATTTATTGACTGTCACGAATTCCAAACAAACGATAATATCTTGTAATTAATAGAATAGAATAGAATTATTTGCTGTAGCTAGGTAATAACAAGTCTTATTGTCTTGAAACTGAATAATAATGCCGTATTTTAAATAAGATATATTAGTTTGAACACGCGACGATGCCCGCAATTGTGTTCAACTACATAAGTGTATGGACATTTATGACGCCTAGCCATGCAATAAAAATACTTCTTCATTGGGTACCTACCTAACTATATATAAAAACACATAGTGCTGAGTACAAAGTCATTGTAATACATAAATACAGCTATATAGTACGCGTAATATGCATTATTGTGTACTATGTCATATAAAATATATATAAATACACATAAAAAAATGTCTTTCGTTCTTTTCGTCTTTCTAGTGTATATGTACTGTTTCTGCGGTTACTTCTAAACCACGCAACGGATAATTTTCATTATAATTTTGGGAACTAATGTACATCACACTTATACTATAAAAGTAAGTAAAAAAGCCGGCGATACTATTTATGAAGTTCTCCATGGTATTTCCATTTAAGGGTGCATGTCCCCATATGAAAATTTTCCACAATAACTAACTAAACTTGATGTTTTTTTCCGTAGTATAAAGCAATGAATATCAAAGTTTCTCACTAGTTAAATTATCTTTACACAAGTCTGTTTTAGATATATACGCAACTGCAAAATTATTTTTTCGCAAATCAGCTTTAACTCGTTGTATGAACAATCCAAAACAATAATAAAATATTAAAAAATGCGCAAGACATTGGAATTATAATGATTTTTTTAAATAACGAAATAAATACTCACTGTAATAATAGAGTAAGCAGAGTAGAGCGGAAAATAAATAAATGCAGATAAATTTCGATTGAAAGTATTGCTATAGTGCTTGTGTTAGGGGAGACGTAAGGTCTCTAGAGATAGAACTGTACTGAAGAATATCTAAATCCTAATTTTATTGCATCGATATACTCCTGTGTAGCTATTATGTAGCCAGAAATAATTTGAAAAACAGGTATAGACGCACCTAGTCGTAAGTTCCATAGCAATAAAAGGTTCTGTACTGTCTCGCTCTGATTAGGCGCAAGTTTGCATTTAGCATTATCTCCAGAACATTAGTATATAATACCTTAATGGCGATTAAACATTGAATGGTTCGTATCCTGTACATGTCGTAAAGTAGGCGACTGCAGCCGCTGGCCGCGAGTCGCGTGCTGCTATT
This sequence comes from Achroia grisella, assembly GCF_030625045.1. Lineage (NCBI taxonomy): Eukaryota > Metazoa > Arthropoda > Insecta > Lepidoptera > Pyralidae > Achroia > Achroia grisella. The sequence continues at coordinate 625,161 of NW_026712658.1, forward strand.
ATGAAATGTCTCTGAAAGCAAGGTCGCAGTGCATCGCAATTGTGTTTATTTTGTAATAAAGACGCATTTAATGGGAAAATGTAAATTCTGTTGGCAGCACAACGCCGCTGTGTATCAATCCATTAATGGTAAACATGTATCGTCATTTGTAGGAGGCTCTTTTACAAATAAATAAATCATTATTTATTTAAGAACATGAGCAGTGTTAGCAGATAAGGAACGGGGATGTGTCATTTTTAAATAATAATACTTGATTGCAAAATAGTAAGAAAATAAAATATACCTCTTTAGGCAATGTTCTTCAATTCTATACTTATTGTTTACTGATTGCCTTTATTTAATAATTGTCGCAAATGCCAAAACCTATTTCGTTTGTTCTATTAAAAAAAATCTTTTGTGGTTTCTATAATCACCAATCTGTCAAATTATGATTTGTTTTAATAAAAAAACAAAGGAAGATAAGATAAAAGAAGTGAAGAATAAAAACATTTCAATAAAATAAACAAAATAAAAAAAACAATAAAAGAAAATATTTATTTTGAATTTAGTATTTTAAACCCAAAAGGAAAAACCATTTTGTATTTTATGTTTGAAATATAAAATCTATTTGCATTTGCTATTTGAATACATTTTGTAAACTCACAGCACATACCTACATTACATGTCTGATAAGAAAATATAAGATAGATACTATTCCCAGAGCTTCGTCCTATGCCGTGCAGGCTTAATTTTGGATACCTTTATATTTATTCGATAGATTGTCTTCTGAAATACGGTCGATATATCTAATATTACAATACAAATAAAATACGATACGACTCTCCAACGCAGTCGGTTGCAAATATATATATATTGTTTTGTTTTTTTAATTTAAACTCCTTGCATAAATAGATGAATTTATTATCTATGTATTGGCTTTATATCTACACAAAGAGGTAACAATTAATATAAAGCCTTCTAGATAGAAACGAATTTAATGAATCCGGTTACGAAACGCTAGATCACATAATAGCGTTGGTATTATTGAGGTTACCAGCTGATTATGTAAATAGAACCGAAAACAATTTAGTTGTAAGTGGAGTTGCAATCCAGGTAAATGTTGTTTGATTCTAGGGTGAAATGAAAACTAAAATTTATAATACAACAATTTATATTATTAGTCCACCATTTCCAGAAAAGGATTGGTAAGTATAGCACAGATAAGATCGTATATGGTATAGGTAAAACTTTGAAGCAAAAAGCACATCGTTTTTTCATTACATTTTTGTTTTTTAATATTATTATGAAATTTCTTCAGGTAGATCGTTATGTGGTATATTGTACCCAGAATAGCGTAGTGATTGATTGTGATAGCTTTGTTTCGAATAAACTAGTTCAGTGATCTAAAAACCTTTCTCAATTCATTATGTTCGTGAAAAAGCAGCATTATTACCCTCAGTTTCTTTAGTTACGCAAAACTTTTAACTATTCCTGTATAACTTTGTAAGCTATATCTATCAACTTAGTATGTAGTTAATGTATAAATATATTGTTGTATAAATATAATATTTTGGGAAAAAACTAATCAATAGATCGATACGATCGTGACAATGTAACTCTAAAGGTAATGCTGTCAAATGCCATTAAATTAGAACTGACCTTGTTTCCTGGAGAGCTTTAGGAACACGTCTTCTAATGAGATGCAGTTGTACATGGTGAGGAGAGCTTGTGGGGACTCCTCGGCTAGTAGCCGCCCGCTTCTCATCAGCCCGATCTAAAGACAAAACATAATTAATAAACACAAACTAAGAACTCAGTGGTATAGATCAATTTAGCATATCGTATTAATTTCGATGGTCACGGGTTCAATTCTTCATATTATCCAAACATTTGTATTTATGAGTATGATTATTTGTTTCGGTCTCGGTGTTTTCTTTATATATTACTAGCTACCGGCCCCGGCTTTGCACATGTATTTACATATAAACTATATCTATTACTAAAAACGATAAAAATTTAAGCAAACAGAGACCTTAAGCTACCTGATTTTTATTATGTAAAGATATCTATTTATATAAAAAGAAGTATTTATGTATTTTTATCAGCTGTCTAGTACCCATAACAATATAATCTCACCTTAGCTTGGATCTACATGGCGATGGGTGAATTGTAACTGAACTTTAATATAAGCTACATATTTGTTTTGTGATAGGATTGTATTGTGATAGGACTCATTCTATCCTATATATACTACATAAGTGAATTATTGGTTTTTATCATCTCGTAGATGGCGATTTTTACTTTACATCAAGTGATTATTCAGTAAAATCAGCAGAGAGCCTAACATATAATAAGCATTTAGCAAAAATGGTGGATAAAACAGATTTAATTATTAGATACAGAAATATATTAGTAAAAATAATCATAAAATATTCATTGTAATAATTAAATTATTATTTTAAATAATATTTAACAATAATGACTTGCAAATATATCATAACAACATTTGCTAATAACAATATCGTAAAAACTAAACCGGTCAAATAATATTTTATGTCATAATATACAGATAAACAAGTAGACTACAAAGTCGACAAGGGACCGCCCAAACCTCAAACAGCCAGTGAACCTCAAGGTCTAATGTATATTGATATGCTATTCTATAATAATTATAATATTGGAATATCTTTAACCGACTGCCAAAAGGAGAATGTTCTTAATTATACGATGATTTATTGTATTAATTCTTTTCGACTAAAATACATATTTAATCATAGGTAGCCTTTGTACGAAGTAGTTTGCATGGGTATATTGTGATGAAAGTAGTCAACTACATAACTAAGACAACTGATAGTCAGATACATTTTGTTTCGTAAATATATACATAAATAATATACATAGAAAACACCCAGATTGTTACAAATAATCATACCATAGTTAGATGGTGAAATATGTCACTAATGATAAAATAATGATGAGTAACGATGAAATATGTTGGTGGTATAATATCTCGATCTAGAATGCCAACGACTAAGGAGTAGCGGCGTTACACATTATGGTACTGTTCATGTGTATAGGCGACGGCTGCCACTTACCATCAGGCGGGCCGTTAGCTAGTCTGGCATTACAGTTATATACAAAAACTTTGTAACTACTAATTGATTATTATAATATGATGGTGCCATTGGCTGGCAATACTACTAACTGCTTTACTAACTGCTAGGAGGAAAAGGTATTTATGCAACTTTATACAAGGTTGAGTTTCCTATTTAATAAACCGTCTAGTACTCATGGGTAATCAGAAAGTAATCACAATATGGTGCATGTACTGACTTCAAGGAGTACGAAATGAGCTTCTTTTCCATATGAATTTCATTATGATACAGCTCTAGCCCACAGCCAAGGTTTCGACCTTATGGTTATATAAGGAGGTACATATCAACAAGTTATTTTGCAAGGTTCCAAAAATACAAGGGTCAAGATATATTGACCGGCGGCCTTTTAATTTGCTCAATTTTAAGTGAAGGTCATTATTAACGTATTCAATCGGAGTACTGAATTAATATTAAATTAAAACTATTGTATCTCTAATGTAGTCTAATTAATATTAACAAACATAAATACGACCGTAAAAATTATTAGATGTCCATTAGATGTATTTATTTCCTTTATTTTATTTATAGTAACAAGTAAACGTTATAGAATTGATTAGAAATAATTATTATTGATAAGTTGCTAAATTGATCAATTAATGTGGCTGTTATTCCATAAATGTGACGATGTAATAATCCCCAGTACCATGTGACTTACATATTATAGGTACAAATGCGCCCACAGCACAAGTTTTATTGGCTATGGTTTTGATTAATCTATTTGGGGCGAATTCAATTTTCTACCTATCTTTTAGAAGAATAGAAATATGTTGTCAAATTAGAAATGTCTTCATCTACCACATATCCGTTCTCAAACTGTGGCCTTCGAGTCACGTTGTATAATACCCACGTGCGCTCAACTTAATACTGGTATTCAAGATTTCCGCGGATATTAAACACCTGACATACGCGTTAACGTTAAAGTATGCGATTTTGAATTTAAACGACTAACTATTATGTTAAAACATAGATATAACACACGTGTAATTTGGCCCTCAAACACGGAGACGGACGTACGCATAGGTACATGCTTTTATACTTAAGTCGGTACATCCGTTTTTTAGATTCCAATGTTCACTTTCAATATTTTCTATGAAATAAAAATCTTCATAATGAAATAAAAATATAAATCCGTTTATGTCGCAAATAAGCAATGAATGTATGTTGTTTTTCATGTCTGGAGTACTCTGGAGAGATGGAATCTTGTATACGGACTTAATATTATATCTGAATATATTTTTTTTTATATATACACCTTGTATGAAGTCCTCTATTTCAGCAGCCAAGTATTTTGGTTTTTAAGATGTGTTTCAGTGGAAGGGTGAGATAAGGCAGTAAAATTACAAAGTATCTTAGTCTTCCGCATTACTGGTGTGTGGACGTCACATGATTATGTGAAGTCCGTGCTAAATTCCATAGTCTGATAGAATGTTTCCCTCTCTCACTGTGGAGGACGACTGATACAAAGTCGTGGTGTGATATCAGTATCTTTTCGCTAGCCAAGTGTCTTGTACTATATGCATTTTAATTGAATAAAAATCGTAAAAACTATATTAACGATGTTCTTATGTGTCTTGTAATAACTTGAACGTGAAAAATGCCTAGGTATTGTATAAAATGTGATGCGGGACGAAATAAATGTTTTAATAACAATATAATAATAATAACTGTTTTAAAATAGTGCCTGATGTAATGTGAAAAAACTTCATCTTCTATATTTTACTATTATATACAATTTTTATTTAATTATCAGACTAGAACTGCCATTAACATAAAATGCCTTACGTGGCATTTGTAGTACAGCGCGTGACCCTCTCCAAAATCAAAGAGATATTTTGCGCGAATTTATGCGCAATGATTGTTTGCGTCATTTAACGTTGACGTATAAAGACAGGAATAGTTATTGTTTAAGATCTTGTTGACATAGCGTCATATGTAGTTTTTTCACAGGTCAGTAATGTCAAATCTACATAAAATCTTATGTATGTGGTGTTGCTACCTAAAATATGAAAATCATTGTGGAATATCATATTAATTCAAACTACAAAGCGTATAATTATGTACAAAACTTGTAATGGCCCATTCACGAGTATGTGTTACACAAAAAATAAACTACTACCTAAAGTAACAAAGCGGATAAAATCAAAATTAATTTAACGCAGCAATAAACTCTACGTATTAAAAAAAACATAAAAGTCCCTTCAGTTTTGGCGAACACAAATAAATATGTGACATATAGAAATAAGAACAATTCTATGTTCCGTTCATTTCGTAAGCTTGTAACCAGACAACACATTGTAATTTTTTTATTTATTTACTTAGAACTACTTACACAATGCGCCTGTCTCGCCTCTTCGATGTAATGTGTTGTGATGATAACAGTCTTGTCTCCTGAGCTCGTGATGCGGACGAGGTGGGTCCAGATGGATTGCCGAAGTAGTGGATCCACGCCCACTGTGGGTTCATCCAGGATGAGGAGTTCCGGGTCGTGCATCAGAGCCACAGCAAATGACACCCGTCGTTGTTGTCCACCGCTGGGAAAACCAATAAAATATCTCACACTTGTATAAAGTATAGCCTATCTGAGTGTTGGGGTTATGAAAATGAAAATATGTTAAATAAACTAGGCGCATAGTGCAAAAGTAATAAAAATTTCGTGAACGCATAACTTTTATACTAGTGTAGTTTAAGACTGGTGTTAAAAAAAACATCAACTTCGTATGATAAAATAGAAGGTAAAAGACTCCAAAAAGAACGTTCAAAATACTTCAAATAAAATTGTCATATAAAATGCAAACACACACAGTAATGATTGTTTGTTAACCACCTACTAATATTGTAACTATAGTATGTAAGGAATACAAGCAGGTCAATAGTTAAATAGGCGTAGTACCTAATTGGTCTGAAAAAAACATTACTGTACTGTGGTCACACACAAAGGAACGTGTCACTAAATTGGGCGTCTAACTGTATAATACATATGAAAGGATTTTACGTATTTAACCTAGTTATGTCTAATTATTATGGCACAAAACAAAACATTCATTTATTTGTTTTCGTTATTGTAAGCAGTTTTATAAATGTGGACTTTATAATTAATTCAAATTCCATTACGGCAAAATTTGATCTAGGCATATAACGAAACTAAAGTTTTCCTATTCGAACAGAATCCTTAAAATCGATTCATAAATTAACAATAAACAAAGATACGCATAATATTATTAACTTCACCAGAATATTTTGTACCAACACGTTTGTCTTAAAACTGTAACGAAAATAGCATGGGGCCAATAGATAAAGTCTATTAAAGTCTTTATAAACATCACAACGATTAATTTAAATTACCAAAAACGTAGATACAAAGTATACACAAAAAAATTAAGAGCAATTACAAACCTAATATTCTAAATATATTTTATATATATATTACTAATTTGTTTTGTTTTTTCTATTTGATTAGTGTTAAAGTAAGGATTTCGAAACCACAAAACACATGGAGAAAGTATCAAATAATTACAATTGAATTTAAAAACATGAATTGAAACCTTGACGTGACCTCACTCGAAAGTAAATATAAGAGCTATCAATCTTCTATTTATCAATAATAAATAACATAATACTACTACAACTTTGAAGTACGATGTCACTTTCTCTGCTGTTAAAAAAACTAACAATTGTTATGTGTTAGACTAAACATATAAGTCGTATGGCATGGCGAGACATGTTAAATTAATACGCTTTGTGATTTGATACCTTACCCCTTCATTTTATATTATGTCGTAATGATAAAACTACAGTATGTATGAAAAATCATATGAAGCTAATAGAATTTTCCTACTAATAAATGTATTTTAATATATATTAATAGATATTTTATTACTTAACGTTCTTTAAAATGATTATTTCCCGTCTTATGCCAATACCGTCATATTATAGTCACTCAGTCTATAAAGTGATGGTAATGCCGTACCTACAAAGAATCTTAATTTTAAAAAATTATAACCACATTTTTATGTAATTTATTTTGGAATATGTATCGTCACTCTAGGTAATATCAAAATGGACCATTCAGAGATATTGTCAAATAACAATGTTATGGTAATACTTGACTTGGTCACATTTAGCAAAACTTTGAGCAATTTGAATCCAAATTTAAAAAATAATATAATAAACTACTTGATCATTTTTTGATACAGCCTGTATAATATACACCAGTATATTTACTTACTAGCATATATAGCGTAATTGTAAAACTCACGCCAAGAAAATAACAGTAATAAACATAGATACTTCACAAACAATCACATCATTAGCAGACAATAGCTGTGTCAAATAGAATTTTCCGCCATTTTACTCATTTGTTGTAACGGAACTAACGACTGATAATTCGATTCGTCATGATCATTAAGTAATGTAGTATTTGACCCTTTCCGGAATAAGTTCACATTTACCTTTAGTAACAAATTAATATGAATAAACATTAATGGTCATTAATTTTAGAATTAAATTAAAGAATTTATGAAAACGATGTAAGATTTAAGTAGATCCCAAGTAGAGTCTGGTAATCAATGTAATTTTCAGATTGCATTAGACCAGAACAGCATAAAACATAAAGACTGAAAACTGAAAAATTATCAAATGTTTTAGTTTAAAAAATTTATATATAATAATATAAATTTACCATTCAGTTTTAGTAACAAATTACTACTGTATTAAAATCAATTAAAATTTGTTCTCAAACATTGACATATAAACTGACACAAGGCTAAAATTCCGGAAGTTTCAAATAGTACCTACAATTATTAATATTTTCAAGATTTTTCTAGATAGATCTGATTATACTGCGAATTTGCTTACAGTATACATAGTTATATGTATAAATTATATGTTAATGAAATAAAAAAACCAGCGTGACTGTATAATAAGTAGCCTTGATGTATTGATGATTGTGATGCGTTGGAAAACGTAAAGGAAAATTTACCTAAGATGATTTCATAATTTTCTTTGTAAGCTGCATGTATATTTAAAGTTGCGGTTATAAGTTATTTTTATATCAGGAAGTCGACTGAGTTATACTGGTAAACACAATAAATGCTAATTAAAATGATATCAACTTTGTTTTATTAATTTAAACAAATTACAATGATATCCACTAACTTTGATAATTATACTTTTTTTAAATGTATAACGTATACCTATTTAAGTAGCAAACAGGCAACCTTTTATTATTTATCGTAATGGGATGTAATCTTCGTTTATTATCAAAAGTTTCTTTAGATATAGAAGTTTAAAGGTTTTTATCTTTATATGAAAAATATGGAAACAAAGCACAATGAAAATTCCTAAGCATGTATACTACTTTGGTCAGACTTGAGAAAGATAGAGCTTCGTATACTTTATATACATAGATATGTATAAATTATATATAATTTTTAGAAAATTGATATCGTTTATTTTTAGCAACACAAAGTTTTCTCTAACTTTACGTATATTAAAAAGATTTAACATCTTTAGGAAAAATAACAGTTACAGACAAAATATAACATATCACGCTTGTGGACATTCGTGTACTCATGTTAATAGATACTGCAAATATTATGCTGACAGATTCATTCCATAAACTTAGTTACAAAAATGCAGTCTACATTCCTACAAAGTCTTTGTTGTTTGATAAGATTACAGTTTTAAGTAAATTAAAGAAATTTGAATATTATTATTATATTTGAATATTGATTAACAAGATTCCTGTCTCGAATCATAGAGTAGCTTATCATAAAGGTCATGTTTAATTATTAATTATCTTTTTATTAAACAACCCTTGTTACACAAAAAATATTTGAATTACTAACAGTTGTATTTCTTTACTAAATTCAAAATGTACCTAGACTTTAAATTTTACTTAATATTTATTATAATAATAATACAACACAAGTGGCATGAAAGATGATTGAGTTGAAATACGCATCTCTTGTTTTAGAAAACTGTGGTATCTAAAGAATAAACAGACAACTATGCAATGCACTATTATAATTTTAACTGACTGATTATAAATGAGAGAAGAGTAGTTTTGCTGTTTCAACTTTACGGTACTGAAATACTTATCGTTTGATTATATATATTGCCACATAAACTCACCTGAGGTTTTTTACCATCCGATTCTCGCTAGGCAAATCTAAGAAGTCTAACAAAAAACGGAGCCTTTCTGCGATTTCCCGTGTCTCCATGCCGAAGATCCAACCGAAATACATCATGGTTTCTTTGATTGTGAATTCTCCATATAATGCAATCTCTTGAGGCATGTATCCAACTCGTTTGCCGGGTACCCCCGAGCCTACAAAATAAATATAATTATAAATCAATGTTCTGCCTATAAAATAAATTACAGATAATTTTAAATTACTATTTCTTATAGTACGAAATTGTTGCCAGCAAATACAGAAATAATAGAATCAGTAAGTCTATAACAATAATAAATTCCAAACATATTTTCTAACCTCATAAGAACTAAGAATGTTACACTTCGTTCATATGAGATTGTTTGGTTTTATTGAATACTCTTGTGTAGGTCTCTATATCTGATTTTATGAACTAAATCACATAATATTGCTACTTCAAAGAGAAAATAGTATTAAAAACTCTTACACTTTTGCTAAATTGGTCCACCTTATATATATATATGTAATACTACAATGTTTTTCTTCAACCGAATAGAATCATAAAAAATAAAAAATCATTTATTCAAATAAACTTAATTTAAGCACTTTTGAATAGTCAACATTTTTTTTTTAATCTACCGCTTATTCGGAAAGCTGTGTCATCAGAAGAGGAATAAGCAAGAAATTTGTGTGTTGCTCTTTTAAACAATCCTTGTAAGTTCATATTTTACAAGTCGAAACGCGTGAATACAAACTACCAACCAGCACTAATTTATTTAGGCTCAAATATAAAAACACAATAAGATTAAATCAGTCTAGTGATAAGAGCAGACCAGTCCCTACAAACAGCACTCGTTCACGAGTATGACGGATGAGCCAGCCATCACTGCGCTCGACCATATTTTAGGGAGCCCAATGACCCGGCCCACCACGCCGCCACATGTCTTGATATTTTAGTGAGCATGACTACTCATTCCACCCGACCACGTCTCAGCTACAAAAATTAATATATGGTAGTTACAGTATTCGCTCTTTACATGAGGATGCATGCGGCAATCAATACAAAAGCCGCTACGCTACCATATATCAAGAAAGCAGTATGAAAAATAAATAGAATAGAATAGAAAATCATTTATTCAAATAAACTTAATTTAAGCACTTTTGAATAGTCATAACAATTTGTTTTTTATCTACCACTCGTTCGGAAAGCTGTCTCATCACAAGAAGAACGAGCAAGAAACTTGTGTGTTGCTCTTTTAAATAATCCTTGTAAGTTTACATTCACAAGTCGAATCGTGTAAATACAAACTACCAACAAGCACTAATTTTTTGGGTCAAATATAATCATGCAATAAGATTAAATCAGGCTTGTAATTCGTAGTGATAAGAGCAGACTAGTCCCTACAAGCAGCACTCGTTCAAGAGTATGACGGATGAGCCAGCCATCACTGCGCTCGACCATATTTTAGGGAGCCCATTGACCCGGCCCACCACGCCGCCACATGTCTGGACATTTTAGTGAGCATGACTACTCATTCCACACGACCATGTCACAGCTACAAAAAAAAAATTATAACATTGTCCGCAAATAAATTATAATTGCTATATATTGCTATCATCTATAAATTCATCTATCCTAATAGGTTTTTTACATAACATTTGTTTAATATAAAATTTGAATTGCCTCTCTGTCAGATTTAGCGTAGATTCTGACAGTTTATTATAGAATATTACGCAATTACCATAAAATGAATTACTAACTTTGTGTAGACGGCATTTAGGTAATAAATCGTATAGACTATCCTATTTCAGTCTATATATGGTCAAATTACTGTGCATATTCTAACAGTTGTTAACTTTACGACTGTGAGAGAAAGACAAGTGAATGAAAAACTGCACTCCTTTATAATAAGTAAATAGAATCAATTTATTGTTTACCTTTAGTACCAGGTTTACCCCCCAGAACCCATATTTCTCCACTATTGAGTTTCCGCCGGCCCACGATACAGGATAGTAGAGTTGTTTTGCCGCATCCTGATGCTCCCAGAAGTCCGTATCTGTTGAACAATAAGTTAACATGAATATTATCTTTATATATACGGCAACAGTGGAAAATACGTGTCCGTTCCATCTCGACATCTAAATAACGTGTGCTATTAAATATACGGATATTCATAAAACAAGATCTATCACGTGTGAGTTGTAGTACTCAAATATAATATTTCAGTGAAGTTTTTATATTGTTCTGAAATCTTACTACTTACTTATATACTATATTTAATACTAATTATTTCAAAGATTGAATATATAATGCCTAAATAAATGCTGTGGACAAAGTTTTACAAATAGCTTAACGCAAAAACGGAGCAGATAAAAAAAAATTGTCTATAGGTAAATTTAAAAAGAACACACACAACACACCATCAGAAATCTGTTTAACTAAAAAAAGAGGTACGTAGATACAAAGAAGAAGATAGAGGTAAAATGTGTATATATGTGAAAGTAGAGTATTTTGAAACACAGTTCAACTAGACCGTATGTGATCCAGAATCGAGATAGAAAGAATAATGTAGGATCCATAATAGCCTCGTTTACTTTAAAGAAGCACGCGTCGCTTCGCTTCGGCAGACACTTGCGCCAGCGCAGCGAGGACGAACTAATTTCACAACATTATTTACATTCTAAACCACATCAATTTTATACTTACTGTTAAAAATAGTAGTATACTTCATTTACACAAATAATTATTAAAATTAGAGAGCTGCCAGTTTTAAATTGGGCTTACATTATAACTTATATAACTAACAATAGGTGCAAAAACATTTTGATATGTTGTATCTAATTATAATTATTACTGTATTGAAGAATATTAGCATTACCTCAATAAAATAATATTTTAATATTAAAATCTGCATGCAGTGTAGATAGGAGAAACATTAGAAAAAAGACCATTAACTCAGGAGACAAAGCTTTGTTTCAGTGCTGTCTGGTTAACTGATATACTTATTCACTTGGCTGTAATTATTATATTTGACTACTTAACCCAGAATTACATCGAATAGTAAACCAAACAAAAGCAGCCAATTGATTTCATTTACTGAAGTTTCTATCACACCTTCAATATTAAAGTGATACATATTCTTTCTGACTCTATAAAATTTAAGACTTTGTACCGTGATATGTTTCGCTAATAGGTACGTACGTTGTATACGTGAAAAACATATTCTCCGACAGTCAGGTAAATATGGGTAAGTAAATAGGTGTCATCAAGGTCGAAACGGTGATTTTATTGTATAAAAAAATATAAGTGCTGCAGTTTTGCTGATGATTATGAAATTTTAAAATATAGTATTTCTCAGTTCAGTGTCGTAGTTCCGGAGTTTACTCTTATAACAAAATCCTCTCTTTTTTTCTTTAAACTCGTATAATAAATGATAAAAAGATTCAGAGAAGAATTTATATTTATTTTGAAATATTTGTTCGAAATATTATCTTCAAGTCTGGGATTTGTTTGTTCTTATTAAGCTTGTATTCACAAATCACACATATGTACTAGTAGAGGTGAGCTAGAGTTTTAAATGTGTCATAAACGAGCTATACATAAGTATTTAGGTTTATAAAATACTTTTGAATCAGGTAAGCTATTTATTTATTTATTAGCACACAAAACAGATTACAATCAAAGCAATAAGATAATTAGGAGCGTGTCGTTCGGTACAAAACTGGATTGTAATCTATGTATGCCTAAAAGCTAAATTATATGCTATGTTATGCTCTTAGTTAGTAACATTCTGTAACGGAAGTCTAAAAAATTCTAATCATTTCCAATCATTTACGTCACAATAACGGCCTATAAGGGAACCAGCTAAATCAACCTGCATATTAACTATTAACTTTATGGCATCATACAATTAGGTTCAAATTAAGGGAGCAAAAGTTGCAACTGTAATTGTCAACTTTATATTCAATAGCTTAAGGTTCATAAAGTGGTACATTGTTATACAAAGGATTAATTAAAATTGTCTGAGGTTAACAATCTTTTGTTATTTGTTTGCCATAACTGGCATTCTTCCAAGTTCTTCCCTTATTGTATTACCCTTTGATATATAATGTGCATTATACTACAATTCAATTCAATTCTTCGCTAACAAATGGAAACGACATAATTTTGCTTATTTGGAGCTCTTTTTCTAGCATATCTGCTATTAAAAACTTTGTCTAAAACTGTTTCATAAATCTCTGTGTAAAATTTCCTAGAAATTTGGAATGTACCTAGTAATAAAAACAGAGAGATCCTTCAAAAATTGGAAAATCAGTTCTGATTTTACTACACTAAAGGTGATCAATCTAAAAATGAAAACAGTCCATAATACTTCTCACCACCGGGCAGGAATTTAGGACCACGTGTAAGCCGTTATAATAATTATACTGCATCACCTACTCACATCAGTTACTAAGGGTTCAAACCTTGTATACTCTGTATATATTATTAAATATGCATTTATAACAACAAATTTGATGGTCTATGTCTGCGTATTACGTAACTTTATTTAGTTTAAGGTTCAGATGCGATGTATCTTATTATTTATATATACATATGAAAATTATACTTACATAGTGCCTTTAGCGACTGTCATATTTAGGTTGCTGAGTACATGGTTGGGCCTCTTGTTAGATCCGTAGTGTTTGAACGCGTGTCGGACACACACCGCCTGCTGACGTTTTTGCCACATCTAAAACAGAATTTACATCGATTAGTCAAGAGAGACATGTTTACACATGATCTGTATAATAACGAAATCATAAAAGTCGAAGAATTATTTGAAGTTCACATTTTTTATATAATTGGATTGACAAATAGGCTAATGGCCCACCTAGTATATGCACAAAAAAAGCTACGAACATCACATCGTATCATGTGACAGCCATGGTGCACTCCCGTTGTAATTCTAATGAACATAAAATAATTTGTCTCACTTTATCAGATGCCATTGCAGTTATTCTACTTCGTACAATATTATTCCATAATTTCTTACTGAATACACATTTTAAACTATAACTTTTTAACTTATAAATACATAGCAGTTGTTTGGTTAAGAAAACTGAAATATAATCGGGTAGCGTAGATATCGTCACACAAACAAATCACAATAAAATTCCTCAAGTTCAATTAGTGTTCTTATAGGAAATATTTCCGTTTATTTGCGAGAAATTTAAAGAAAATTTAATATATACAATATATACTACGCTTAAGAATAATGTAAAGGTGGTTGGTTGGTTGACGAATCGTCACGAAAAAGTCAAGATAAATTGAGGATCTCAAATAATGAACTGACCATCATAGCCATTACCTTTATAAACTATTATGGTATACTCACAGGATGTCTATCTAAATATATATAACTCAAAGGTGACTGACATAGTGATCTATCGACGCATAGCCGAAACCACTGGACGTATCGGCCTGAAATTTGGCATGCAGGTAGATGTTATGACATAGGCATCCGCTAAGAAAGAATTTTGATTAATTCTACCCCCAAGGGGATGAAAGTTTGTATGAAATTTCGTCAATTTTAAACCGATCGGGCTGAGACTTTTCTTGCATAAAGCTACTATGACGTAGGCTAAGATTGGATTTTGATAAATTCCACCCCTAAAGGAATAAATTAACGTGAGCGAGACTGCGAGCAAAAGCTAGTTTATCATATAAAATAAATCTTTGAGTCAGTCTGTGGAAGACATGGACCTGTTTATCTTAATAAAAATATCAAGTAATAGACAGAGGATGTTTACGTACATAAAGTTCTTAGTAGAACCAGTTTAGGTAATATAACACTTATTTAATTTTAACGAAAATGGTAACAATTTTGAAAATTTTTTACTTCTATTACTCACTATCTTTTCGTATTTATTTCATACACCATTTAAAATAAACCTGCGATGACAATTTGAAATTTTGACTTTGAAAGTATACAATATTCTGATTAGCAAACTACGAGTACATTCAGTACTCGTAGTTTGCTGTATCACTGGAAATTTGAAATAGACTTTTATTTTCCGTAAATATGAAAGGTATTATTGATATTATCATAATATGTTTAATATAGACATGTAAACACGGTATCTTGTTTTTTACTTCCTGGTCTTGACTAGATATTCTAAAAATATACAAAATGAATTCTTGTTTTAATATCATGTGATATTGGAAAATATAAATAGATAAAATTATAAGTATCGTCATCGTCACCACAATAATGCATTAATTATTAACATTCCCTCAATAGGGTACAACATCTACCACAACAGCCGGAAGGCTTATATATACCATTTTATTTTTAATTTTCTTTCTATTACATTCCTGTGACGTGTTTTATGTTTTTACCGTTTTTTACAATACCTTGGAGTTTAAGTTGATGACACATATATTTCTACTTATAAAGACAACTATAGATGATTAATATTCAGTTACTATGCATAGTAATTATAAGTTGTTCTCAAACCACAATTAGTCATTACACTTCCCATCAAATTTATTGTATTTAAATGTAGTTAAGATATTGTTAAGGGCGAATGACTCGATGGGTATTCTGCAAGCATGAAGATAAATATTTATAAATATAATAACAATTGTCATTATTTTATGTTGTTGTTTTGCTAAACATCTTTAAATATTATCACAATTAAAGGAGGCATCACTTTTTCAGCATTTTACTATTAAAATTTTTAGATTTTCCGAAATACATAACATAATATTATAATATAGGGAAGAAGGAAAGTTACAATTAATTGCAGAATCTTTTATGAAAACAATAATGCGGTAATTAAGCTATCGTGTAGCATCATTTTTCAAGCAAATACATATTATTGTTCGTGCAAAACAAAGCATTTAATAACAGAAATACTTATTTTGAAAGGACGAGGTTCTATAATTGTTAAGTGTGTTCATCTATGGGTATCTTCGTAAATTGTGGAGCAATTTTTAAACTGCTTTTTTTATACTTCCGTAGTGGTCCCATTATTATCAAGTAAAGATCTGATCATATCATCCTAGGATAATTGAGGTAAATCCTCAAATATTCTACACAAATATTTTGTGATTGAGCTTTCTAGGTAAATTATTCAAGTACTTATCGATAACAACTGCCACTCACCTCATCAAAGAGGTCAGGGATAGGGCATGTGTTTGGGAATTGTTTAAGGTCGGTATATATATATCAAAAACCAATTAAATCGGTTATTTCATGGCGTATAATTATTTTGGCTCATAAATGAAAAAGTTCACAGCAGGATAGATCTGATCATATCATCCTAGGATAATTGAGGTAAATCCTCAAATATTCTACACAAATATTTTGTGATTGAGCTTTCTAGGTAAATTATTCAAGTACTTATCGATAACAACTGATCACCTCATCAATATTGTTTAAGGTCGGTATATATATATCGAAAACCAATTAAATCGGTTATTTCATGGCGTATAATTATTTTGGCTCATAAATGAAAAAGTTCACAGCAGGTCATTCGACTCTACTGTTTTCCTGATCATATCAATATAGCTCCATCATTACATGTACTTTTGTTACGTCCAAGAATTCAATAACAATCCTTAATAAAGTGCCATATTATTTCATTCTTATGAACTATGCATTTTATGGCTGTCTCATAAGGCTTAACAACTTATTGTATTTGTCAAGCTTGTTTATACACGGTTGGACAACGACATTCGTTGGAATCTGGTTTCTTAATTTGAGTATGAACATTACAGAAAATCATAAAAATGCCTAGGGTTTTTACAATGTTATTATCAAAAAAGATTTTATATTAAATAGCTTATGTTTTTCTTTAATAATATAAAATCACTTAAGTACCTATTTATGTAAATATGTAGTTTTCAATTTATTTTTAACGAATTCTTGTATCATTTGAGGAACTTCTATGCAATTTCGAAATATACAAGACAGCAGATATATAAGCTTATAAAAGTTTATACACGCTTCTATAAACGACGTTCGACTTTTGATAATTTAACAGTTACTATAATGTTTACCAAACTATACGCGCATTATTAAGCCTATTTTACTAAAGAAGGCTCAAAAAAGAATTTTAACATTTTCAGAAATCTAATTTTCAGCTACTGCTTAATATTAGATTTCTGAAAATGTTAAAAAATCGGCAGCCTCTTTGCTTGTTTGCTCATTTGAACAATAATGCGTGCTATACATGTATATTTTAATGTTTTCTAACATATAAAATATTTAAAAATCAACATGGATGTTTGCTTTACCCGTCGCGACGATCGATAAGGCTTCAAGTGTTGCTGACATATGAAGTGTTAATAAATATCCTCTTTATTTTATACCTTTGCAAATATTGAGCTATACTAAATACATGATACATATGATAATATTTTATGGATGTTCCTGTAAATTTATATAGAGGGCTCTGTATAGTAAATATTTATAAATGATTACACTTCGTAAGTATGGGTCGGTTAACTCGTGAAACGGTATTGATTTTCGTAATGGATTTGCTTTACTAAACATTGTATTTGCACATTATTGTCCCTCGGTTACCATGTCCATTTTAATAGGTATTTAGATATTTCCAAAGGTCAATGATTTTGAAGATGTAGATAATTTTGAAATCTAATAGTGAACAGTTAAAACAGTTTTTAGTTTATGTTACCAAGGCCCGCACAGACGTATAAATTCTATCCGCGTTTTCCTGCAAAGGAGGTTTTCCTCTACTTTAATCGCATACTTGCAGGATCACATTGGTGTTCAGTGTTGGGCCGAGACTACATGCAATCTACTGAAGTATCATAAACTTAGTAAAAAGCATCATCAATATAAAAACATCACATGATGTATTTACATAAATTGCCAAGAATTCTCTCCAGTCAACACAGGCATACGTGTATTTAACATACAATAAAATAAAATTAAAAATGTAGTTTATATGTATGTATGATATATACTATGTCGAACCGAAACCACACATACAATAGTACTCATTAAACAGTACATTAATAATTAAAATAAATTCTTAATATTAATTCATTACGTTTGTGTTTAAACTCACCGTGGAATCTTGTTTTTCGAACGGCACAGAGAACTGTATTTGGCTCATTTTGGACTCCTTCTCGTCGCCGATGGGCGACGGAGGCGAGGTCTCTCTGTGGACAAGAAACAAAGTCTGTTAACAGTTTATTCGAAAAAAAGAATGTAGCCTAAAGAATAATTAACATAATTAAATTAAATCAACGCAAACGAAGTAGACAGTATATACCTAATAGGTTCCATCCAAGTACATGATTAAGAAGACTAATAGATTTATACATTTAAATTTTAAATTATATTACTTTAAAGGACGCAGGTGTTCTTTAGAGTTCAACATTTGAACCCGCAATATTCAAGGAAATCTTCTTAGCACCATAGAAGGGCAAAGACCTTGTCATCTCAGTAGGTACATTATAGAAAAATGGATGCTTATACGCTAGCTCGTACCAAACGACGACCATAAATACATACCCTTTGTCTATTCAAACTCATTTTTAATTCAAGAAGCAAAGGCATCATCATTCAGACAGCGTGCGACATCGTCGTTTTGACATGTCGTCCACGGTCACTATGGCGAAATTATTACGATAAATTACGCGACGGAACAATTAAAACTACGTCCATCTCGTTCTACAGCGTGCTGACCTTGGTAAGTGGAATAGCACCGACTGACGTCCGTTACGTCCTACGTCTATAATTGTTTCGTCAGAGACGTCAATTTGATTAGTAATCGATTTGACGTAGCGATTGAAACAATTAAGACCTAGATTAAGATTAAGGAGCAACTGGTGTTGTCATTAAAATTAGAAATACAAAACTTCAACTTTCTTCACAAAGAAAAGAGAAAAAAGGGAGAATAAGAGATTTTAGAGAGGGGGTGAATTGAAATGAGACTTAGGTATCTTGATTTAATCGATCGCGATTTTAGCGATACTATCATTGCTACTATTACAATCGAGAAAGTAAGTATCAATTAAGATTTGTCATGTCTATTAACTTAATGATTTTTTATAAATTTTAGAAATCTATTCGTGATGAGTTTGTTTATCTATCTTTACTTATTTACTTATATATATATATATATATATATATATATATATATATATAGAGATTTTAACTAATATCATTTCGTAGATATCCAAACAAATACATTCACAATTAGTAACTATTAGCTAATCTAATGTATATGTAGAAATAAGTGAAACTGGTTACCTACCTATACCTACTAAAATTGTACATACCAACATGCATTTTACATGACTATCCGGAAAAAACTAAGTCCATAAAACTTGGACAACTTAATGAATGAATTAAATAAATATTAATCACGCGCGCTAATTTAACTTAAATATAAATAAATAATTTAATTTAATTCTGTTTGCTAATTAAAAATGGACACATATTTTACTTTGTCATAAAGGGACGGTAGACAATTCTGATCGATTTGCAATAGTTAATTTTAAACTTTCGTGTTTAATATACATTATTTAAATTATTAACCGGGTCTTAACAAATCAGAGTAACAAAAGCTAAAAAACCGGAATGAACAGACAAGCGTACATGACTTACTTAAGAGGAATAACGGACAAAATTGGAACAGTTTTATAAATTTGTTAACGAACAACATAAAGGTCTACAAAATTGACTGTAGTTGTGGTAGCTCTTATATTGGCCAAACAAAACGATCAATCGAGAGAGTCAAAGAGCACATCGATGTTAAAAATCGACAACCACACAAATCAGCGATTGCCGATCATCTACTGAACGCAGGAACAAATCACTGGATTGAACTAGTAAGGTCCTCTCTTCGCCACTATTACCCACGAATGGTCCGGGAGACGATATTAAAAAACATCCCAATTTCTTAAAATTATCATCTGCGTGGAATCCAGTCATAAATAAATCCAGGCATCAATACAATAAGTGTACAGATAAGTGCTGTGTGTCGCGAACTTTCGTTAAACAATCTAGTGACGGCTCTATTATCTAGACAATGTAGCACATCATGTAGACCTTCAGAGGGTATCCCCTAGAAACCATCACCTGCTGAATTTGTTACGATGACCAAATTTTATGCTCATCCTATCATCCTCTACTGGTACTCCACACAGCGAATATCGTTTGTTGAATGATATTGTAGCCAAAAGCTACTAGTACTATTAAATATAATATATATTATTAAAATCAAGTAGACGATATACTACGAGGAAGACGTGAAATCTACGGAAACTGCCCGCAGCCTTCAAATGAAAATGAAAGTGTATGAAGTAAGAGGCAATGTGGATATAAATTTAGACCTATGGACATAGACTTTAAACTTTGTTTCTTATATTTGTAATTGAGATTTGCGGTGTAGATTCCATTAAGAATAGGTTAATTGATATGATATATTTCTATCCTTGGATAAGTGATAAACATTTGATAGATTATGGAGAAGACTTTTATATCATATATATTTAAATACAAAATATTTAATTGCTTCAAATTTTACAATATTTGATAACTTTTCATCAAGTTTATAAGATGATAAAGTTAAGATACTATACCGGGAACATAAATGTTATTTTTTAATCAGATCAAATGCTGATAATCTATAAAAACATGGAATGCTTCGTATTTATTTTGCGAATAAACTACTAGATTCTAATAACGAATACACGTAATATTTGTGGTGTGTATTCCACGCGGTAGGTATGTGATATAAAATTATTATAAAATATTGGTATAAAATGATTCAGTAATTTAGAGGGGGAAACCCGTGTGGTCCGATTGATAATCAAAAGACTTAACAACAACCGGGTGGTAAGCATATTTATTATGGAGAAATAAGTGGACAATCCGGTTGTCATAAGGTGCGATTATATCGTCACATAAAATTGTTTTCAGTTAGCATTTTTTATAAATAACAAGTCACTTAGGCTAGGTTTATTTTTTACACATGAATAACAAACTGACGACTCATCTCATGGAAAGTGGCAATCGTAACTAATAGACATGATCATGTTTTCATGCCACATGTACAGTAATTTACATATGCATTGCCATTCCAATGAGATGTAAAGCGTTAAGTCTCTATCCCTATAATTCCAGCGTAATATGGTCCAAGTTCAAACCAGAACATATCTTACAAAGCAAATTACTTACTGGCAGAAATAGGCAGAGGTTGTCTACCTAGATATTTTTGTACAAAAACTTTCCTTAAAAAAGAATAAGAATTAAATAAAATATTATTATACAAAATTAATAATGATTACGTGTAGGTACTAATAGGTATAATAAGTGCATCGATATTGCAGCTGACTTAGCAGACGTGATCAGACGCTCGACTCATGACCATTGTATGCAGAAATGCATACTGGACACTTTATCATGTCTGTAATATCACGTAGATATGTACTAATAGAATTGCCTCAATATATATCTTAAATAAATATAACTCCATAGTCATCCTAGTATGTAGAAAAGATAGATTATTAAAAAAACCCACGTCAATCTATTAATAGACCAAGTAAGAGGGAATTTTCAAAAGTGTCATATTTAAAATAATTTGTTATGGATAGAGTCCTATATAGAACGGCACTTTATTGTCGGTAAAATAGTAGTCAAATTGAATGTTAAAAACAGAAACTGGATAAACATATATAGCAATCCTCAAGACACAGACACAAATTAATGATAAACCATAACTTACATACATACATAGATAACATTTAAAATAAATTTCATAAAAATGGCCGACTTATATCATAACCAAATTATAGCCCGTATGAGAACATAAAATTCCTAAGAAAAACATTCAATAAGTTATGAATTATGATATGATTTAATATACAGAAATAATAAAGTCAAATTGGAAACTTTTTTTCCTGGTCGGTACCCATAAAGTTAAGATAATCACAGGATCTTATTGAGTACCCCATATTTAAGCAGTGTTTTAATCGCCATAATCACGGTTGAGCTAAAGAGAAGCAGTCGGATGCTAAATTATTAAGAAATAGATTAAAGATATATTATTTTACATTTATACATTTAGTTTGTTGCTCCAACCAGAATTTATCGGGAACTCAATAATAACTAATAATAAAAGATGGTGAGATCACGCGATTTTCTTAATTTGTTCTTTTTGTAATTCATTGATGTATAATTATGTAAATATTAAGTATACGCTTTATGACAAAATTATGCAGAAATTTAACTTGTTTAAGTTTTTTTTCCATATCATGTTTAAGATTGATCATAAACAAAATGTAGACATATATATGGTAATATTTAAGTATAATTGAAATTATTTTCATGAAATGTGATATATAAAATATAAACATCCCTTAATAACAGCAGTTCATGTTGATGAATTCAACAAACCTTCAATTGTTTACAGAGCTGTGGCGATTAACCTAAGGTCATTGCTATAAAAACATGTTTATTCAATACCAATCATCTTACCGCATGGGAATCATAAACACATGAATCGCCATACAATACGTGTGAACGTAGGTTTTGTGTCCATTTCTTAGTAATTAATGCATAATTACGTATTTTGCTGAGAAAACACGTAGACTGTCAAGGGCTCTATGTTATTACCAATATGAACCAGTCCAAAATAATAAAAAAGAAACAAATCCACAACTAATACAGATAACAGTTATGAGTAAATAATATTAATAAAATTGATCATATGTTAAATTATAATAAATATAAAATCGTTAAAAGTAATATTCAGGTAACCATTTTTAACGAATTGGAAATCGCAAACAATCATAATACATCTTGTCGAAAGTGGTAATAATCGGTTATAGACTTGAACGGTAACATAATCATTATAATGGTATTTTTAACCATTTTTGAGGACTAAGATTCACAATACTGTATCTAGTAATTTCATTTATTCATTTAAATTCACTACATATAGCTAACGCTAAAATACGAGAAATAGTAACAGAAATTGTTTATTCAGAACAATGAATTTTTCTATAGTTATATTAAGATATCGACTATAAGATATATATTAACGGTATTACCTAGTAGTTACTAGTGGTAATAGTTACTGACGGATGGACGGACAAGGTAACGCCAATTTAGCAGAACAACACTATGCCCTTTCTCTCAACACTCTCACAACACGAGATTGCAACAGATACAAACAGCCGTGAACTGTGCCGTGCGAATAGATGAACCAGGAATATGTATTGTGCTGTAACACAGAATATTAACTATATGTACAATGACTTTACTAGCAATTGTTCACATCTCCAATATCATGTCATCGCAGCTCTGTTCGTTTTGAAACCTTAAACATATTTATGCCTAAAAACCTTATTGCTTAAAAAATATTACGTAATATGGCTAAAAATTTCATATTACACGTAGCTCAGATATGTACATATATATAATCAGGAATTATAAGTTTGTACGCGGTCAACATTGCGTTTGCACCTAAATTCAATTTCTTTAGTAATTATTTATCGTCATCTGTTTCTTTTACTGGCTATCGAGTTATCACAATGCATTTACGGAAATTAATATTATGGTAGTCATTAGTTAGTGGTATTTCATAAATGCAGGTTAATTGAGACGAGATAATTGCGTTCCGGGTGATATAATTAATTGAATACGCACTACATGGTAACCAATACACAAAAATAAGGAAAAATTATAATATTACATTCGATTAAAAATATTTTTTTCAATAAATATATTGATATAACGAACCTTGAATTTTATATAATCTGGCATTGAATCGACATCTCCATTTCTTAACCTTCGTTTCTTCTACTTTATGAATAAAAATAAATTGAGCTAAGCTTTTTAGTGAAGTAACTCTAGACATCTATCGTAACTATCAACACTTGCAATACAACAAATATGTATCACTATAACTTGCAGACCTCAGAGTCTATATTTCTAAGTAATAGTAGAAGTAATAAATATTATATATAATAGTATCCGCCTAACAAGAAGGTGTGGGGGGAAACGGGTAATGTGAACTGATTATCAGATTGCTAGCAATGTAAAATGTCAGGTTGACCTCCACGCGGTTCCCCCTGGAAACCATTGTGATAAATTCTTGGTGAATTCGTCACGATGGGCTAAATGACCTGACTTTATGTTCATCTTATCATCCTCCATTGATGTCCAGCCAACGTAAACCGTTAGCGTAGGCGAGTGCACCATTCCATTATGATCCATAAAAAAATTTAAAAAAATCAAGAAAATGTGTAATTCTAAGCAGTGGAGACTATATAATTAATGTTGATGGTATTAAAGATGAATGAATACATGAATCATTTCATCCATTTCCATTCTCCTAAGTACATAAAAATATGTCTTTTGATACTTTACGAATTCATTAAACAAGTGTGACTATACCAGATACTATACTTTAAAATTAGCATAATTCATAATGATAGAACTTCAAAATTCAATATCCATTGAGTTGGAAATCAAATATGAGTTATCTGTCGTCACAATATTATTTATATTATGTTAGGTCAGGATATATATAATATTAGACTTTCTATTACTTTTAGTTACTTGTATAATATAATCTTAATGTATTCACTAACAATAATACTTATTACATTCCTTACAGATAACTACTAAGCAGAATGAACAATTTTGTTTGTTTCATTCATTCCAAAGTAAATCAATTATATTGTAATTCGCACAATCAACAGGAAAAATGTAAAGTAGGTTACTATAACTAGACCAAATTTCACATACCTACGCACAAAATTATTAGGCTGTAACACAACAGGGTGTAGTAAAGTGGTCGTGCTCACTTAAGGCGAGTTTCTATTTTGAATGTGAGACCAACTTGGGTCAAACTAGCGTTAATGGTCATTATGAGTCAGCATTCCAGTTGGCAATTACTCTAGGTATGCAAATAATGTCGTAATATTGCGTAATAACCGGACAAACACGTCAATATTCTAATTCTCGAATGATGCCTTTTACTATGAAAATTTGATATGTCTTTCTAAAAATTGCATTTTGTCTGGATCATATTGTGAACCTATATTCCAGAATAATCTACGCAAAGTGCAATGTGTATTACTGTTACAGTTACTATTTTATATGTAAACTGAAAGGTCTACATCTAGTGATATGTAAATCTTATAATGCCGGAAATTAATACCTTCCTTTCTATACAACTGCCCAAAAAGGAGTATGTGACGAGGAGATCATACTGTATAAGTTCTACTGCGTCTTGACTTTTTTCTAATTGTCTATATACATAGTATGTTACTATACATCATGTTTTATAGTACTGAGGGCAATATAAACATAACAGTTTCTATAAAAAAAATTATGACGTAATTAATAAATTTATTTAACTTAAGTAATTTACTTTGGAAAAAAACTTTAGGTATATTACGATATATAAAAATGGATACAATGTTACTTTGTATTAAATCTGTCTTTTTGAATGAATAAAACAAATTAAAATAAAATAAACATTCCACCTAACCACTGTGCGGTCCAGTCGAGCATTGAACTCTATAAAACGTCTACAGCATACTTTTTTTGTAGTCATACAAGCTTTTTACCTCGCCCAAAACGGAAAGACCGATCATGACCCACATAACGCAATGTCGTCAAAAATATCCGTCAATATGACATAATAATGAGGCAACAGTTGCGTAACACCGACCAACAAGTTATCTAGGGACCCGAGAAGGTAAACCCTAGTGATGCCCGTCCACTCGACTTTCACTCGAGTTGATTGCTCACAATACTAATTTATATATTTGAGATGAATAAAGCGACGCTATTGTAAGTGTCTTATTCTAGAGATGGTCACTTTTAATCTTATATGAATGGGCATCGTACTTTTATATCAAATATAATAGGAATTTTGATAAGGCACACGTGCCACTCCTGAGATACCAATGACTCATATGTCAAAGATTAAAGAATTTGCACGTTTTGTAGTTCATTAATATTTAGTGGAATTAGAAGTTAATTTGCGGAAATTTGCCTATAATTTAATTTTAATGCAGTTAGACTAGTGACATTTCATTTCAATAAATAAATATAATAAATTTGACTTTTGATGGTCCTGAATCGTATTACGATAGTTAAATCTGAATATTTTTTTGATCAATTTAATTATAATGAAACAAATATATTTATAATAATATTACTTCTACAGTAACTATTTTATTTAAAAGATATCATATGATAGTAACTTTTCAATTATATTTCAAGATCCAACTAGAGATAGAAACACATAAGTTATTCACTATAAAATATCTTTTACATAATTAATTAAAATAAGTATGGTACCCAGGTGGCACTTGACCAAAACGAATACAGAAAACTACCATAAAAGCGGTCGACGTCTCACTCGTAAACCGGGTAAGTATGTCAGTAGCCACATCCGAAATTACTTATATAACGCGACCTTTTGCTATTTTGATCAAACATTGGTTGGCATACTTTGGACTAAATATTGGTGCTTATCAACAAGTATTTGCTTAGTAACTTTAGAGCAAATGACATCAAAACGCCATATTGATCTTGGGCTAACTACATCCGGTCTAAATACTAGACCATATAATCTTTGAATTTATAATAAGACATATGTAGTAAGCGATCTAGTAAACTAACTTGTACTAAATGATATAATGCTTAGTTTGATTACTGAAATTTAAATCTTATTACTAGCAGATTTATGATGTGATTTTGCAGTAAACGCTATTTTCTTAGGCAATAATTAATACCAATCATCCAAATTCACTTTAAAAATAATTTCATCAAATTTCTAAATATGAATTCAATTAAGTTCTACTTATCATTTTATTTTTTTTATATGTTGAAAATTGAACCATACACCTATAGTGTGTTTTTGACTTATTTTATGACTGCGACTCATCAGGAAATCTAAAAAATGCAATACACATGTCACGTATTAATATCGATCAAGTAGATAAGATTTATTTGCATGTATGATATGCGTCACCAAACTATCCTATTTGTATACTAATAGTCTACAAATATTGTCATCTGTAATTCTGTAAATTTCCCTAATATTAATATGTAAATAAAAAATATACGTTTTTAGCTTATTACCACGGCTTTACCTAGCATTTACCCCTTCTTAGTGCCTGCTTAACTAACAAGAACAATTTATCAAAATTTTACGAAGCATTCAACAGTCGTTTAATGTTACTCGTTATTTTCACCTGCAGTAATATGCCAAAGTAATTTATATTTTAACTCTGGTATTGGTTCAATGCTGTTTCCGGTCGCCAGTTTTATTTTACAACAAAGTTTATAATATAATATATATAGTATTATATAATTATATATAGTATATAATAATACTATATTATAATATAATACTGTGACTGAACCGAGATTAATATACTATTATTTAAGATAACCAAGAAATATTTATAAGTATGCATAAATCTCAAAATATTATATGACATAAAAAAATATTATTTTATGGGCACTTATAAAAAGAATGATGTGCATGCCGGCAGCGACAATTATTGTTACACACCTGCCTTTATTTGTACAGTCGAATATATTAAGCATCCTTAGCTTTTTTTTTAGATAAAAAGAGTTATGTGATTATTCCTGATACTATCTATCATCACAACAGATTTCATTATTAAATCATATCCGTTCACCCGTTTTATTGTGAAAAGGATACAAACAGACGAAACATATATTCACATTTATAATATTTATATGGATCGATAGTCACCTTCCCTAGTTCGTTTCCACAGCTTCAAACAAGAATAACATGCTATTTACGCAACTAGCATCCTCATCCATATACCTACGAGTACATGAAAGGTCACCTATGCTATCATATTCTCTACCCTTGAACCAAGTCCGCTTTTGTATGCGTCGAAATGTTTTCACTGAAGTTAAGTTGCTTCACCCCATTTGCTTACCAATACTTATTAATAATAGCCTCTTACGAAAAATTTATATTTTATTTTTAGATTTACTAGGTGTTAGTGCGAATTACGATAGTTAACAACAGGCATAAAGGAATCAGATGATTTTCAACTTTAATTTAATTTATTAATAAAATACTACATATTAAGTTACTAACCTTAACAAATAAAGGGTGACACCGTTCGATGCTAGAACAAATGTACCTTAGAAGTTGTAACACAAACCACAGTTGCCACATACATACATACAGAGAACATAGTCAGCGTTTTACAGATTTATTATGAAATTAATAATATTTCAATTAAAACTGTTCAATTACTATATTGAAATGGTGACATTGCGGCCTAGTTCATTTCGGCGCGTGTACGTTTTGCTCTTCAGCACTTTTGGATGAAGAGCATAACAAACTACATACATTTACAATTTTCGTATATATTTTGTACACAAGTATTTTTTTACGACGGTAATTCTTAAATTATATCAGTAAGGAACAAACTCTACAGTTTTCAATAAATTTCATTCTACCATGACTCTATTTAATAAATAAATAACAGGGTTCTATAGAATTACTAGAATCATGCTCTAGACATCTTACGCAACTTTAAGATACCCTTAAATTTACTCAGAATTTAGATATAGAACTAGAAAATCCTTTTTTCAAATAGACTTAAATCAACAGTTTTGTAGTAATACTAGTATAACCTACACTGTACTCGTATGTATGTATATTGTGCGTAGTGTGCGTGTACTACCAGTTTTGCCTTAGCACATATATATTTAAGTAGATGTCGCAATGGAATTCCTACACTACACGCAAGTCAATTTCTAGCTTTAAATTAAGTCCAATAAAGTGAAAATGACTCAATTTAAAATTTTGAAACTAGGGGACCTCAATTTAAATGGTTTCATTGTTTGTTAAAATATTACATATTATAATAATAGAAGTTTCTCTGTGATACTTTTTCTTGTGAACGTCTGATGTCCCTTATTATAAACATTTTAATATCAAATTTGTGGGATGAATATAGTTCTTTGATACTATATCATTGTTTAGATTAGCTACGACTAATCGTTGATATTGCTTAGTTTCTACTTCATGAAATCATAAAATATCTGTATTTTTTACTATTCTTCATACATAAAACATACAAATAAATACATACATACTATATAAATCTTAATCTGGTTTTGAGATGCATGAGCATTCAATAGTAGCAATCCTAATAATATTAGTAATTAGGTAGATATTATATAAGCAACAGTAGACTGCCTCTAAAACAGATTTCTATGAACAAATTCTAAATAAGTCACTGATCCAATGAACAATTCATTCGCTTTAAAAAATATTTAAAAAAATTGGACATACTATTCTTGTAACCTATTATTATTTCATAAATAGATATATAATTAGGATTTAGGATGACGAACTTGTTATTTGTAGATGTGATTCTAAATATAAAATTACGTAGTATCTTGAATAACATCTTCCACATAAAAATTTATTACGATAAAGCTATAATTATCATGCTTAGTTAATAAAATCATATACATTTCTTGAATAATAAACAATTTCTTTTATTCGTCAAATTTTGACACCGCTAAAAATTATATTTATAGATGTAAGTACATATTTATGAATTTCAATGATTATTTATGTCTAGGTATGTTGTTATGGCATTGTGACAGCAAAGGCGACAACAGTAAATGTAACAGTAAGGTGATAGTTAAAATTACGATACGTTTCCTTCGCCTAAGATAACATGCAGTTATTATGGACATTTTACATTCATTGTTAATATTTTGTCAAAAAATGTAATATTAATAAACTTCTAATAACCAATAAATACAAAATCTTGTTAAAACTTATCAAATTGCCCTTATCGCCCTATTGATTTTGAGTTGACGTATTACATTATTCGCCCTATACTCGACTTTTTATGACCGACCTGACGTAAAGGCCCTTTAAGATAGAACGTGCCCTATCTCATTCGGTAAAATTTTTAAATGTAGACATAAAAATATAATGCAACCTTGTACATATTCTTTTAATTCAAAATAAAGGCAGTGGTAACTAATACTGTATTAACCTTCATTTATTCGCAAACAATTCAAGAAAACTAAGTATATAAATCTGAAAGTTTGTGACAATTATGGAATATTTGTGTATATAGAAAAATTGTTAACAAATTAAATATTTTATACAACATGTGTATAAATAGAGTCACGGGGTACAGCTAGTAATAATAATAAAGACATTTATACAATAATGATTTGCGTTATAGACCAGACTTTAGTTTCAAAGCTACAACAACATGCATATACTCTGTCCATATTTTTTAACAATAAGACAAACGATACCTAAATTTACTTTATATAGATTATATTGGTTATTTTTAGACTGACTCATTTGTAAGACTGCAATATTTATGTTAATTAAGTATCGGATAAAAATATCTCGACCTGACTAATTCTGATTTCTATAAATAGAATTGGGTATTTTCCGAAGGCCAACATTATTAATTAAAAGTTACTTGTTAACTAGTTACTTTTAATATATAGAGTAGGTACACATTACACAATATGTGGCTGAAATATCTGAGGTCAAGAAATGCAACAAATTATGCCATCGTTTTTTACGCTGGTTTTCTCCGCTAGTTTACGCTATATCGACAGCGGCTTTATGTACATTTTAACTAAGTAAAAAGTAAAGTAACATTAATTCAATTTATTATAATAGTAAAGCAGATATTTTATAAAGGTGTAATGTAATGTAATAATATCATATATCATATGTAGAGAGATAAAAACGTATTTTTTTATCTCTCTACATATGATATTAATAGATATTGTTGTTATTATAGAGTAACATAATATATACGGAAAAATGAAGGCTAAGAACCTTGAATGGGCTCATAATAAATACATTAAACATACAGTGCATTTATTTAGTAAATACCATAATATTAGTAAACAATTTAAATGTAGATTCTTGTGAACTGTTGGCATACAACTTCATAGACGTTTAAGGTCAAACGTTTAATTTTATGGGATTTTGTACCAATAAACTTTGTACATTGTTCGTCATTTTAATGCTTGGATTAACTTTTACATATTATTAAAAAACATGACTGAGCAAAATTAAATGTTATTCTTTGAGATTTTCCAAAATTCAATTTAAATATTATTTCGCTTATAATAATTCTATACTCCTTAAATACGATGAATATTAAAGATATGTATGTTTCCATCTCAGTCGGTTCCTCGATCTATATGGCAGACCTATTAGTATTTAAACCTCCTAAACCTGTGGACTAAATCCATTAATTTGGTTCTTCAGCCTTCATTACTGCCCACTGAGCAACTTGGAGGACATCAGGTTGTAACAAACTAACTTGTAAGTAAACACAATGGAAAAAATTAAGAGAATGAATTATGAAATGTAGTAGGCATACATAAATTGTAAGACAATAAAATTATATATTAAGCAATACTATAACCTTAACTATAATGCTACACAAAAATAACTCTACAGCTACAAACATTAAAATTTCAATTAGATAATGCATTGTATATAATTCTACCGTGACTTTTAGAGGAACTTGAAAATTTATTGTTTAGTTTTTTTATTATATTGCAAGGAAGTGCGGTTGGTGTTTTGTCTTAAGTGTATTAATAATTATGCGACGTATCTCATATACGACAGAGTTGCATCAAATATCATTTCCATGCCCGGTGATTGTCAATTGTTTCGGTTATGCACGTGATTTTTGTATGACCTTATTTAAAGACAAATGAGACGTTATTTGTTTACTTCTTATATGTAGATTACACACACTGTTAAAACCCAATTAAAATCTTGAGATATTAGCAACCGTCTATAAATTTACAAATTTTATTTATATTATGGTAATTAAGTTAGTAAGCTATTAAATATATTTTTTTAATACTTTTACATTATATTTTATTTCTTGATTCTTGATCCTACATGCACTACAAATTTTCATCAAGTGAATTGTTGTGCTCGTAACTCTTTCCACCTATTGTATACATTTATATAATATTATAGTAATAAACGTAATTATATTTGCGCGATTCTAATTCACTGTGGGGTTATACCAAAAAATATCGTAACAAATAACATAAAGAAAATGGGATATTAGCTAATTATCTTCACCAATCCCGAAAAGGAAAGCGTGGGATTGTAAACGTGTGATGCGTACTCGATGCCGGTCACAATCGATGGTTGCGTGTGAACAGCCTTGACCCAGAGTCAAAGCAAGTATATGGTATACCACTGCGCAGTATAGTCAAATAGTAATCCCGACTGATTCTTCTTTAACCACTAAAATATAGGCACGATATGATGAAGATATTACATAACGATTTTATTAGGAAATACTACAGGCACATACTAAATAAAATAATAAAACTATTTATTAAGTCCTAATTACCATAATATATATCCTTTTAGTGACCACCTCACATTCCCCTCTTCTATCCCTGAGGATTCACCTCTGAAGATAAAATTCATTTAGCAAATAAATTATATATATATATCAGTAAAAAATAGCTTCCTAATAATTATTATAATAATAATAATAATTTATTTGTTAAATACAAGTAATAAAAGGTGTCAATAGTGTGTTGTTGAGAGGTTTGTAAAAATTCAATTGATAAGTTAATACAATTTCAGTTCAATGAAAAAGATTACTGTATTACGTCATTATACATACAGTTATTAAATCAATTATATTGATGTATCAGTTAGAAAACGATGAAAACACACAACCGTATAGTATGTTTTTTTACTAATATATTACTGAGAGCTGATTTCAATTGGACTTTTATTACTCGTAGATTTTAATTTCTTAGCAAGTTTATTATAAACATATATATTAGGTGCAATTACCAAAATACTATGAGCTGATAAAGCAATTACGTAAACCTTTTTAAAAACTAATTTCAAATATAACATTTTGTTAGTTGACTGAAAAACAATAGTTTTCATGCGTCTATAGTCGTGAACGCGTTGATGTCTTTTGTATGACGGTTATGGTTTCAATTGGCCATTTTAATTTTCTATCGTTTTGTAATAGAAATGTTGAAACGACAAGTAACAATATTTTGAGAAATATATAATAGGAGAAATATAATATAAATTCACCATATATATTAACGTATTTATATCTGTAATTTAACAGATTCCATTAATTAATTATGTACACCTTTAAAAGAAACAATCTCACATTTAATTTTACCTAACAAAAAATAGTATTATAATTTAATACAGTAACTAAACAACAATATATAGTTGCCAATTATTTATGCTTTTGGAATATAAAGCATAAATATATATATATATCTATTTAAATGGAATGAAATATAAATTTTACACTCATTGTATATTCTAAAATATTTTAGTGATTTTTTGTTTAAAATTCTACATTTTTGAAATTGTCGAATCACATTAAAAATCATTTTCGTACAAAACTAACCTCATCGGAAGGTCGAAGGCGCGGATTCAAATACACGACAGCGCGACGTTATACAATGGTGTCAAGGTTCAAATCCGCCGCGTTAAAGTGGTAGTCGCGCGTCGCAAAATGAGGTAGTGTTATTTCCTAGTTACGTAAATCTCGTCAGTGATTTTGTAAAAATAAAAATTTAAAATTATGTTTGATGCTGTTTCGATTTTATATTATCTAATCTAGAACATGGAGGATAACGTCAAAGTTTTGTACATTATCACAATAATAATGTACCTACTAGTTAACGTAATTTGTTAAACGTAACCCTTCTTACCGAATTCAATCAATTAAAGTCTTATGATTGTACAAAGACTATATTTTGGCCGTTTCATTTGGTTAGAAGGGTTATGTTGCTCTTATAATATGTGATAGCTAGTTTATATTGATGATAGCTAATGTATATAAAGTCAAAATCTTAGTTTTGATGTCAATAAATTAATAAATAAAAAAAATATCTCTTTCTATAATTTTAACAAGCGTATATCTATGAGAAACATATAAGTGGTACCACAAATATTACATGTTAACGTAATAACCATTTCCATTAATTAAGAGTCAAATTTTTTAGTATTCCAATCAAAATATGATATTTTGTTTATTACGATACATATATAAATTCAATCAGGATTAGGAAATATATATTATTCTGTTTTACACTGCATACTATACGAGTATAATAAATGATTAGATTTACGTTTATGTCATTTTCAGATATTTACTCGTAAATGAACTTTTGAAGAGCAAGTTCGCCCTTCGATAGTTATGCTTAATGCCAAGGCTTGCATTGATTCGTGGCAATAGCCTAAATAATACAATACACAGACTTCCGAAATTAAAATACATAGCATAACCTTGCCCTTATACCATTATTTGTGGCTACAAGCATTCTCCTTTTTACCTTCATCTGTCTTTACATCAAGTTGCATATGACCAATTTAATGAAATTGATAAAAAAGGCAATATTATAATATATGCCTAGTAAGTATCTTACGATTTAATGCCTAAGACTGGAAGACTATTTAATTAAATTATTTTCAATTATCTCTAAAATAAATGAGTTTGATTTGTTTTTGAACGTAATTAGAATAGCAAACAAGGTGTCGGTAATGCGGTAACCGAAGCCTATATACTATACATAAGAAGCAATACAGATTTCACGTTATCATGTCGCAATCATTATACCACTCATAAGTTGTCATTCCAGAGGACTAAGATGTGAGCTGCTTATCCTATAATTTTGCTACCTAATATCATCCTACCACCGAAACAGCATACAAAGCAAGCTAGTGAAATATATGAGATTGAGGTACCCACATGACTTTTTACAAAGACCACCTCAGTGACGTAGGTGAAGTAGACGCGTATTTCAGGATAAGACAATTTTGATTCGGCCGACCAATTATCTGAACTCGTATAAAATCTTCCATTCACCCATCGCAACTATAAACAAGGTTCACAAAAAACGTATAGTCCAGTTTTAGAAGCAAAAAACCTTTATCGAAAATTATAAATAACTCGCTTTGTTTGTATCAAGTTCGCTGGATATAAACTATGCCGGTCAATGATTTATAAATTAGGTAGGAGGAAATATAAATAGAATACAACAACAACAGTACTTACGTAAACGCATCCAAGATTTCAAGGCTAAATGAACCTTTTAAATTAAATTTGCAATTTAATACTTATCTAAGTATGTCTGATTGATACGTGAAGAAGAAACTTTGTACCCCTTTTTACGAAAATTGGGATGGGTATGCAATTTCGAACATTTATAGTTTATATAGGAAAGAAATGCTTAAGCTTACTCTTTTATTAGTTGTTAGTCTGTGAAGAAATTGAGAATAGATTAATATTAATTGTCAATAGTCAGTCTTACGCAATATTAAATTAATTATGGTCGAATTTCGTAATATTATAGTAACTAGTAATATTGTTTTAATATTAGAGACTAATAAAAAAAGCTAAGTTAAGTCATTATTATGTTATCACGTGTGCATGGGGTCATTTACATATATGAATATATGTAATATGTACCTTACTAGATTAAATATTTAGAACAGAATATTTAGGTATAAAAATTTGCAATAAATTGATGAAGATATAAACAAAAGTTATCTATATAAATTGATGAAGATGTAAACAAAATAAATGCCATTTTATGTCAAAGAACAGTATAAGGAGATAATGATTTGTATTTATATTGTCAATAAGGTAATAAGTACAAGCAATTACAAAATTAAACGGCCTTTAATAATTATTA
The DNA here is from genome assembly GCF_030625045.1 of Achroia grisella. Taxonomy (NCBI): domain Eukaryota; kingdom Metazoa; phylum Arthropoda; class Insecta; order Lepidoptera; family Pyralidae; genus Achroia; species Achroia grisella. Next base: position 661,209 of record NW_026712658.1, read on the forward strand.
TTGTAGGTATAAACAACTAGTATTTATTATCTCAACTCAAAATACATAGGAAATAATAGTATAATAACATTTTATAGTGCTGCAATGCTAATAATACACACAGAGCTAATCTTGTATAATACATAAAATACATACAACTGAATTGACAGTAATGATAACAATAATTTCTAGCAAATATTCAAGAAACTACCATAATAGATATTTTGATAATTATAATTAAATTTATTCAATGTTTAAAATACAATGGTTAGATACATTTTGCAAAGTTACAAGTTTAAAGAAGTAACACTATAGGTCAGACCTCTTTTAAGTTTCTACAGTGTTGAATTAAGCAATTGACAAGTTATGACGTCACTAACACTTGTATGTTATACATACTAGCAAAAATTTACAACTAAGTACAATTACAAAAATGCCATACAGCTGGAAAAAACTTATGATATTTTTAATACATTACATATTTTATTCTTAACTACGACTACGACTCGTTACAACTTTGTTCGACTGGACCTATAAATAGGTATAAGATTTTTTATTATAGCTAAAACTATACAGAAAAAATTATCTCCTTACGAGTATGTGGAGAGAAAGCGGAACGTCACTCATTTCGTCTATTTGTCAGCCCCATGTTTTTTGGTCTAGATATCTGTATCTAGTGTTCTCGTAACACATGCCATAATATTCGCATTCATAATGTATAACCATTACTTCGTCTTCACTCATCCATCATCAGTGTCCGTGATCTTTGTCACAGTGCATAATCATATAAGTACCTACTTTGAACAGGAACAAGCAAACTTGTTTGTTAATCTACATTGTTTCCTAACGTCTTTTTAGGGTACGTCCGTATGAAATGAAATTTCTTTATACATTTTTAAGAAGAAGTCTTTTTACAGTCTTAACTTTTCTATCCATTTGTAACAAAGCCATATATTTCAGCTATTGCAAATATATTATTATTTAAATTAATGAATAGTTTTAGCCATAAATTATCTAGACCTATCACTAATATAAACATTTGTATTAGGTAGTTTAGTTTATCAAAAATTCTTCATATATAAACAATTTTACTTTACTATTCTCCTCAATACTTTATCATGTACAGAAAACAAAAAAATATATAGTATTTATCTGTACGGAACTATTGATGTACATGCCAAACTCATACTTGATCAATTTTATAGCAAATTCATTAACATATGCAGTTCTTTAAATTAGCTTTAAACTAAAATCACGCACAAAGGCGCAAAAGCATAGGTAGATCGTTTAAGTATGCGCCTAAACAAAAAGACAACAATTGCTATAATTTACAACACATTGTTCTCAATTTTCTTTATTTTATGAGACATTGACTTTAGTAGAGAAAAGTTTTATGTAGTTTTGAATATTTCAGAAATGTTATTATAGCAATATTTCTATATATAAGGATCTCAAAATGTATTTTCTGAAATAATTTAATGAGAAGTGTCTCAGTATGCAGTAATCTAAAGGATCAGCAGAAATTGCATTTAAATCATACTGCTTATTATTTTGTCAGGGGTTTAAAGACCTCTATTGTTATCTATTATTATTAAAATTTATTGAATAATTTTACAACTTTAAAGATGAAATATTAATCACATTATAAAAGGGCAGAAGTTACAAATTATAATGAAAATTACTTGAAACACCTCATTGTGTCTTCAAATAATTAATCTCATCTTTGCAGGGTTTTCAGCTCATAGGGCTTAAGAGTATATACAAGGATAATGCAGTAAAGTGATGTTAGACAATTTATATTGCTCGTCAGTGTACGATGCACGCAAGGCCGTTCCGAGGTTTATACATCATTTTGAAATGATTGTGCAATTTTAGACGTTACGGCAATTAGCTTAAGGAGCACATTACAATTCTAATAAGGAGGAGCACGTTGTGATTTTTAACTTTATACAAATAATTTAAATGTGTCACTTATGATGTAATTTGTTAATAAATTATAATTAAACAATATATAATTTCTGCATGACAAACATATTACGGTTCGGTATAGTTTTTCTGACTTTAAAACTTACTAATTTTTAACTATATTTTGGTGTACATACCAACATACATACATACGCGATTTGTTCACGTATATTGATATATAATAATTTCAATTAGATAATATTTTTGCAGTCGATTGACATCCTTATCTCGAGTCTCATTCTAATTGTCTCAACTCTATCCTGTATCTTAAATTATTGTCAAAAATTACTCAAGACTAAAAAGCGTTTATTAAAATATCATACTCCAGACTTCGACTAAGAGTGCTATGTTACACAGTATTCTATGTTTCCGCGTTGTTATTCATGATAACACCGCAGAAGGAATAGGAAGTCGTTACCATTTTACATCAAATTAGAGATGTTTACATCTCCTAGTAGAAATATAAATCATTTTCAAGGTTGTCATCTAATAGCAATTGTTAAGTTTTCTGCCGGGAGTACAACATAGTTGCCACAATTAACTCCACGACACCTTTACCTAGACATTACTTTGTATGTAACTTTTTATAAATTAACGCAATAATAATATGATATAATTATTTCATTTGAATAAAACTTACAATATCATGTAATCTTAACTACTAAATAAATTCTACATATCTGTCAAACAGGAATCATTGCCCTCCCTAATATTCCATTGTACATATGTTATACAAAATAAAATATTATTTAAATTGAACAAATACAATAGACTGTTTACAACTTTGTTTCTCAATAATAACCATATTGAAACAAAAACTGACACACTAGTGCTTAGACCAAAACCTACTAATTCGAAAACAAAAGTATTGGAAAAAAAATTACCAAATTTTGCACATGAAATACTTTTTTTGAGACGGCAATTCAATAGCAGTATTAACTACTTCCGACAGTATAGAGTCTGTCTTAGTTTATTATTTTTTTAATAATCTAAATATGTTACTGCTAAAACAATTTGATATTACAGAAATAGGAATTTGTAAAATAACTAATAACTGTATCGTCATTTTTTATTATCTTAAAAAGTCTCTACTGATTATGTCGAAAACCTGTAAATTGTGTGCAATATACTCTACATTCCGCATTCCTATATCGTTAGTACATACCAATTAACTGCAAATATTTTCATATTTCTAATAATTATATTAGAAATACAAAAATAATCTCTCCTATATCTTCATACTCATAACTGGCAAAAGGGATAGCTAGAGACAACCTAGTGTCAATAAGCGCGTAAAGAGATACTAGAATAAATATATCTCTTAGTTTGTTTACCCATTCTAACTGTTCGTCGTATTTAAGACTAGCACTAAAAGCTCTTAACTCTAACTGTAGTATACATACACAGTCCCAACAGAAACCTGGTTTCATAACCTATAGATGGCGAATTATATGCCAATTACAATTTTATTTATAGTAACCCATATTATTAAAAATATTATATAAACAGTATTGTTTATATAATATTTTTAATAATATGGGTTTTGTGATTTTCAAACTGATAGATGAGATAGAGCCTCTCCTCAGATGAGTAATAATTTATAACTTATGATAAATTTATGCACGTTACATATTTAAATTTATGAATTATATTCTAGCAATATGATTTCTTGTTAATAAAAAGGAAATCATGTTAATAAACGGCTGAGTCATTTATGTGAATAACGTAAATTGTCGTGTATTTTTAAGAAGAATAGAACAACACAAAATTGTTATTCAAATAATGGCACACACTATAGTTTCGAGTTTTTACCAAATGCCGAAATAATTATTTACCTTAACTAATTAATTTTAGGAATTAAATACCAAGTCTAATGATCAGAAAAGCATTTTTTTTATTAATATTTATATTAATTAGTAACCTTTGAGCGCACAGGAGCATCCTGCCGCCATAAATGAACTGGTTATTTTTGCTTCCTTTATATAAGTACCCTTTGAATGTAATTTCATTGGCAGAAATAAAATATTCTTAAAATTCATATGTTTCTCGTAATATAATTGGAGAAAAAAATTTAATTATGAAATAAATGCATACTAAACTTCAGAGCGACTTCTCAAAAAGCTAACTATAATTTCATGAGCACGAAACCAAGCATTGTATGCGCTCGTAATTTGTAACAATATCCATTAAAAAGGTTTATATAGAGAAAGTTGATATTTTGTTAGTTACATAAAATCTTGTACATAATATGTCAGATTAAAAAATTAAGACATCGTAATAAAATTGTCACACTTCGTAATCACAGTAGGTATCTGTGCTAATCGAGTCGCGGAATTTATTACATAGTCTCTTGCTTGGCCATTTCCGTTCTTAATACTACAGTGAGAAGTTCATCTTGTATTTAAACAATCACATATGTCCTATACAATTAAATGATTACAATTCTAATCACGGGGGCAATTAAAACTCACGTTATAAGCATCTCGTTGGCCTTTGGTCAGCTTCCTTGTATCATGTACTCACTTCAATGGCACAAAACACAGAAACACCACCAAATTTCGATACGAATATAAATAAAACACACGCGTGTCAGAATATTGTTGAAGACGTTATTTTTAAACTTTCTAATTCGTGGCGCGTAATTTTGACAGCGGGCGGCCACTAGTTCGCACGTTCGATTGGCCGCGCGGTTGGGTGCTGACTAAATGGTTGCGTTCCGATTTACGTTCGCGTTTGCGTGTTAATTTTTTTTTATTATTAAAACAACCAGTCAGTGTCGCGTACAGCCAGTCAGCCGACTCTGGCCAGTCCGATGTGTTAAGAAACTATGACGCAAGTCGTTTCGGCAACTCTAGCTGGCACACTGGGGTTTTTTATATTGCCTCAACAGCTACACATATGCGACACGATTTAATGACCATTGTCTTTCTGACATTTGCTGAAGATGTGATTAATAGAGTATCAGAGAGTTGCACTGTCCTATAAATTTAGTAGGGAAGGGTACTGTTAATATTAGAGCTAAACAACGCCATTAGCAACAACATACGTCGTAGACAAGCTCTGCAGGATTGATCTGAAACGTTCATCTCTCATCAAAACTCATATATAACGCTTATTGTGTAAGCCAAGAGTATATATATATATTTCCCATTTTCATTTTAAATTAAATAAAAATACAGGTACAAAAAATGAGGAATTGGCTGTGTTAAATTTGAATCGTGACGACTTTAAGGCATTAAGCATTGTATATTAGTCATTCTATTACATGGTTTACAAGACTACTGAACTTAAAAATACACAGCCAGTTACTTTACACACAAAACTTAACAAGAGAGACATAAATGTATATACCACATCCGATGACTCGTAACAATCCCAAGACACTGCTGAAAACGATCTACGCAAAATATAAATATGTATATAAGAAACAGTTCTAACTTATAAGGATAGAATATTGAGAGACTGTAAAAACCTATTTTACGTAACAACGTATCATACTTTTCTGTTTATAACTTGGTTGAATATTTACGCAGGCCTTCCATTCACTACAATCTTACATCAACTTTAGTGCAGTCTCTTTCGGTCAGTGCCTCTTTCTTGCTTGTTCTAATTGACTATTAGGTAACATATAAAATATTCAATACAGATTTTTTTTATTCTATGGCTTTAATTCAGATGTATCATAAAAATAGATCTGTATGTATCATAAAGCGCTAATTAGTCAATGTCAACATAACACAAATTAATCTACTATACTTTTGTTATTTATTATGTGATTTCATATGCTATTATATGAAATCACATAATAAATAACAAATGAAAGACTAATATGAAAAGACTAATAGAAATGGCTTACGAATGTAAGCCATTTTTATTAGTCTTTTCATGTAATGACTAATAAAAATGGCTTAATGTGATATTCTGTATCGGTGGTTTCCTTATCGATCCTGTACTAATATTGTCGCATTAAAAAAAGTTCTTTTGAAAGAAAATCTTAAATTATATTATTAATTTTAAGGTTATACTATAGTTCATGATTGAATTAAACGGCAATCTACATGATCGTGTCCTGTAATCTTTTGGATGCAAGGTAAACTCTTCTGAGCACCGACACCAGTTCACCAAAGTAGAAAAGATATATACGAACTCTACCATAACAGAATAAAGTTCAAAATATACTAAACAAAATAATCGCACATTTCGGGCAAGCCCAATGAAACTGGTTCTGGCATTCACGACAAGGACGAGCTCTCATATATTAAATTCAATACATTTATAAACTTAATAAATTACATAATGAAGTACCGTTATCTTCAATGATTAATTCATCCATTTTATGTTATGTATAAATACTGTAAAACCTTCATATATTTACTAAGATAATTATTACAATATAATAAGGTAAAACCTTCAAATGCTTAATAAAAAACTATATTTATTATCTAACAAAGATATTAGAAAAACGACTTTAAAGTCTGTAACATTAAAATCACTAATAAACTGTATTTTTTTTAAATAATAATGGAAAACATGCTTAATATAACTATGTATATTCACTTCAGTTGCAATAACTGAAGTAGCTTTATTACACAGAGGTAGGTTGTAGATGCGTTATTAATAGGAATATATACATACGTACTCGTAAATATCTTTGATGTTGTATTCAAACTAAATGAATATAATAGTAGGTATTCTGAAACACGTGTTTATAATCAAAATTAATACACAACGAATAACGTAACATTTTAAATTCAGAGATAGATACGGAAAAGCAACAAGAATTATTTAACTGACATGATTTTGCATAATAAGTAATTATATATTCCTCGTACCAGATCTAAGTCAATTATACTAATTACTGAGATGACTTTATCGTCTAACTCTGCCACTAAGCAGGTCGCTTGTAAAATATGTTTGAGTCAAATTACTCATTATAAAAGAATAGCAACGAAAGAAACTGATAACCTGATGCTGCAATGTTGTTTATCTATATACGTACAGGAAACGGTTGCCAATTATATCCTTTGGCCCGTCAGCTTTCTACTTGCACTCTGCTCCTCTGAGATTTTTATAAAAATCTCAACAGGAAGCTAAAAGTCAACCTAAATATTCAGAGAAAAGCTTAAGTAATTTTTAATTTCTAAGAAATAGTATATTATTATTCTAAGTAATACTATGTAAGTATCTATAAATGAGAGTAGTAGAAAATATATGTGTATAGATTCAAGATTTTTTTATGTTATTTAAATAACTTTTGATTGTTAGATAACAATCAAAAGTTATTACCCCACCCAAAGTTATTAACCCACGAAACTAGATGACTAAAATAAACTATTTTAGTCATCTAGTTTCGTGGGTTCTAAAAGATACACAGTTATATTGATGCAAACCTTGCATATAATTAATGTGAGCAATGATTAATCGCTCGTTTACCTTACCCCAAATTCATCTCATTATGTGACTCAGTGACTTACCCGTAAATAATAAATAAAAATAGATTGTCGATAAAACTGCAGTCATAACAATGACTCGGAGAGTCGGAATGAGATTAAGGCCTGTGATCATCATCTTACAGAAATCACACGCAAGAAAATATCACGCGACGTGACACCATTGTATGTATTGACATATTTTGTATTTTGGAGGGAACGGCAGCATCCATACAAAATCAAAATTTACAGTTGAAATATGCAATCATCTCATTATGATAGTTACAGTCCAAAAAGATGGGACATTGGGACACACTGTTTATAGAAAACCAACTCATACGGACCGATACCTGCATGCTACATCACATCATCATCCCAGGCACTTTGACTCCGTAGTATCATCACTGGTTAATCGGGCTTAACCTGTGTGACAAGAACTATATATTATAATACTTAGCCTCGAGCTGGTAGGTAAGTAATTCATGAAGTAGCTATATCTAAGGCGCCTAGTATAAGTATCATATTCCGTTATTTCCACCAGCCATTAATTAAAAATGAGTAATGCGTTGACAGAGTACAGACGTTCACTTGACAAAATGTACATGTTGAATTATATATAATTACTAGCTGTGCCCATGGTTTCACCCGCGTGAAATTTAAAGCCTATTATATTATTCTGATGTATAAACTATATTACTGTAAAGTTTCATCACAATCCGTTATAATATATTAAAATAAAAGAATAAGATTACACAGTAAAGAACATGGAAAAAAACATCCCTTAAATTTAAAGTACTACATAAAGCAACTGCTTATAATCTCACGAAAACTATGTATCTTCCTGGACATATGAATATTTTATTTATTAATTAAATTATTAGCTATTAATTCATACATTAGTAATATATAAATATATACACAAACACTAACATAATCTCACAATTCATGAAAATGTTTCATAATCTTGTATTATTTTCTCAACATTAATAATATAAATAAATTCTAAGATGTTTTTGTTACATTGTCTTCAGTTATTTATTACCTACTAAGTTTATTCTAAGCAATATACTATACACGGAAAACATATTATGTAGGTAAGTTTAATTGTCATTCTTCTAATTAAGTCTTATTTTCCACCTGATACAATGTAAACTTAACCAACGTGTGTGATGTGGCTGCACTTGCATTTAAATACATATATTCTACTTTATATTTTACTCTTGAATAACTCTATCTATTAAAAAACAGCATCAAAATCCGTTGTGTAGTTTTAAAATTTTAAGCATACATAGGGACGGACAGACAGCGAGAGCGACTTTGTGTTATACTATGCAATGATTTTAATAACTTAATAAGATTCTCCTGTAAAATATAGTTAATTTCTTTAGCATTACAGCTGAAGTTATAGATATCTTCGTAAATTTCGAAGAGATTTTGATAATTTTAATAGATTGAGCCTCTCTCTTATACATATTTATCGCAGAAGAAAAATTCATTAATTTAATAATTTTAAGTAATATACAAATAAAAAAGTCTAATAAATTGTAGCTTAAAGTCATTCGATAACGTCTACTTGCAAAAAACCGCATCATAATTATCGTTAATAATCTACAATGTCACAGGCACAAATATGTATATACCCCTTTTTACATCATCTTTTTTAACATATTTTTACCTCATTATTTTTATTTATTAAAACTTTAATGCACAGATACACAAATAAAGGTGCACATGGTGGACTTAACACCTAGAGGCCTTTTCTCCCAGTCAACCATAGGGCAAACAGAGATTCATGTGGGCAGTGCATTATGATTAACATGTAATACATATTATGTACATACTCATTTTCTTGAAGTATAAACCTTACTTACTTATACCGAACTTTTTTATAATCAAAACCTGTAATAACCAATAAGTACACATTTTGTGCAGCTGATTGCAGTATATCATTAATATCTAAGGTTCAATAAAGGGCTAGACATAACTAGAGGGCAAATAGGTTGATTAATATAAAGTTTTCCATGATTGGAAGTTGTTATTTATATTTAGTTATAATCTTCCAACGTCAGGCGTCCAAGATGATAATTTTTAAAATACCCATTTTAAAATTAATAATAAAATTTGTTCCCGAAGAACTCGGCATTACATAGCATCTATTACCAATGACACAATCGCACATTCTTACCTTCTTCGGTCACGTCTCAGGAAGAAACGACGCATCCAAAGTGCGGCTTGTCATATAGGTAGGGTTAATATGGGTACTAAATCCCATGGATGACCCATCCGATGTACCGACCAAGTCAAAGCAGCGGTAGGGGGTCCACTCCATGCTCATGGTCCTCCATGGTAAGCTGCGTCAACCTCTTAACATACCACATTATGACCACGACCATCTTCATATTCAATACGTTCTGTTAAGAACGTATTAATTAAGTAAAAGAAAGTTCAATTTGAGTGTTACAATGTGGGACCTAAAATATTATAGAGCATGGAAATAACTAATATATTAGTCTTATATTTAGTTTTATATAAACACCAAAGGAGACAATGAGACAGACAAAGCGGGACGGATACTTACATTATACGTATGTATATGTATGTTCATAAAAACAAGAGAATTATTACATGCTAAGTATAAGTTCAAACATTACCAAGCGAATATTATTGTTTGCTTAGTAATCTTTGAGCTACGAATGTATGAAGTTTTTCATTACAGACAGTACACTAAAAACTGTTTCTAATAAAAACTAAATAATTTTACGAATCTTGCTAAATGAATAAATAATACAAGGGCATATAAAATGCATTAAAGAAATCATCGCTTTCAATTTACTTCAATTAGAATTAGGAACCTCTCAATTAGACTTTGTTTCTTTGTTACACACAAACGTCTGTTACGCGATATTTTCGCCAAGTTTGAACGGATTTTAATAATTTTGTAATCGTTGCCGGTACGTCGATCCCATATCAATTTCGTCAGTATTAAACACTAAATGTTTTCTAATAAATACTTATTTACACAATCAATATTCATACCTAATATTATTATCTAATGCGGAAGTGTTTCTGTCTGTTTCAATCAAGACTAAACGACTGAATGGATTTTAAAGAAAAATGACGTGACATTGTTTCAATGTTTCATTGATATAAGCTAACTTTTATAGTAAAAATTGATGTTGAAGAAGGGGATGAATGTTGGTGGAAACGAAGTTGTGAGCGAACAGTTAGATTTTTATAGATAAACGCTTATTAAAAATAAAGATACATATAATATAATACTAATATTATATTAGTAGTAATATAATATTTTTATATTATCAAAGTTCTAAATTGCTACGTGCTATGACTATTGTATGTAGCAATTTGGACTTCGTTCGATTGTTACGTAACAGAAGGCGATCGCTACCGCCGTTTCCATTCAATCTTAAATTTGAGAAGCGCAAGAATAGTTCCGGAGGAAAATAAAATGCTACTGCAATCAAAATTGTACTCTATACGTCTTTTCTTGTAATAGTATTTATTTGATTAGTTATGCTTAAGCGACAGCACTTTTATGTCACAAACTCTACTGGTCTCGTACTTATTTACTGAGTCCACATTTATTTTTTGACATTGGGACGATTTATGTGCATTATTCAATTCAGTAACTGTACTTTAATATTTACCAAGTCAATTTGTTGAAGTGATAAAGACGAGTAATCTAACTACGCATGTTAGGTCTCTCTGTAAATGGCTATGCTGCAAATGGATTCTATTAATATATTATAGAGATACATCCACAGCCTATTATATAATTACTTATATGATGTTGTGTATGTCAACAATACTACGCTGAACGTGCATAGCACTATTTATCGACACATTGTACATACCTTATACGCGTTGATTCCTGCGGACTAAAATATTTAGCGAATATGTTATAGTAAAAAATACCACAGGTAGACTGTAGAAATTTACCTAATTATCAAAATTAATGAAAATGCCGATGCACCTGACAGTTTAATACAAACTCAATAGATCCAAAACGAAAAAAAAAATAACAAGACCATCGCGATCATAACAGAAAGAGACAACACGGTAGTAAGTAATTACGCCGGTGAGTATTACGAACATTAATTTCTTGCAATGTCTTTCACAAACCACAACTATCATAGGATCGTAACAATAACCCGGCGGATAATTATAATTGTCATTATGTATAGATTTCTCTAAAAATCTCAAAACGATGGTAAAGTGCGAGCACGTTTTCCGCTTTCTACCCCGTGTGTTCAGTGGTTAACTCTCACTTTATTATAATGAGTTCGTGAGACAAGCGCTTCGGTTTTACGCGTAGGGATTTTTTGTAGCAATAACATTGTCTTCTTTACACATTGATATACCTAATAATATAATCATAATATATAATAATAAAAATATAAATTATAAAATTAAATTGAATAAAAATTGTATCTTGTTTTTAATTGTATTGTAGCAACACAATTTAACTTAATCTTCATAGTTAATGGTTAAAATAATGCTGCACAGTCTTGCTTAAAGTTGTGTAACCTAATTTATCGATAATTTGACTTTTTGATTTTCAATTATATTTTTCCGATGAATCAGTCACATCATGGTTGAAAATATCACAAATAATTATATATGGCTGCGATTCCATTTTTTGTCCTCTACGTTGCCAAAAGAAGGAAAATAATACTTAACGAAGGGGAAATAAATGCTGTACCAAACCAAGATCATCAAGATAATTTACATGGTCGTACAAAGTTATTTTACGATTGGAAAGTATAAGGAAAATCCACTCACGTCACATACTTCACAAGACACTTCAAAATGACTGATTACATAATTAGTGCAAGTAAAATTCATATTAACAAATGACAAACAATCAATAATTTTCCTATATTAATGAAACTATACCTACTTGCGACATTATATAGATTATTATACCGAAATACGACTGATTACAGGACACAAGCATAAAAAGTTAGTCTTCCGGAATTCGTAATTTCATATAGGTATATTGGCGAGGATACTACCTACTATCAAGTGTTCCATCAGCTAGATTATCATTCCAATAACATATAAAAAAATATCGAAGCTCATAGTGTATTTAAATACGCCCATGGAGCTTTTTATATATTTTTCTACAACCGGAATTGCAAACAACCTGTTAGCCCACCTGATACAGCTACCGTACCGACCATATGAAAGATATTGACTCGACTTTGTTATATTACATCCGTGGTGCACGTGGGTATCCTCTGTATTGACATTTCTTAGAACTGATGTATCATGTCTTGAGACCCTGTACATCCATAACTAACTCTTCAACTCGTAAACACAGCTTATAAAGCAAGGTGCTCGACAAAAAAAATGGATACCCACCACAATGTATATATAACATCTGACATAGTAATAACTTTCTTTCAGTTGGACGTTCAGCATTGATAAGCAATATAAGTCTAAATAAATTTAAAGGCTTAACAGCACCATAAATAATATTTTAGTAGCAACTGGAAGGAGTTTGAAATAAACTATTTTAACTTCTGGACAAGTCATTCAGTAGGAATATATTGCATACATATACTCTCATGCCTGTAGACAACCAGTGCTATCGATATTACTATGTAATATTATATTATCTGTGATATTACGAAATACACTGTGACGCGCGTTTTACCCCACATGATTGCCATTTCTGAGGACTGCGGTATTATGCGTCTACATCCGGCAACACTCATAAATCTGCATCGTCAAATCGCCGCCGCGCCGGAACACATCTTACAAATGACAAAGTAAACTGTTTAGCGAAAAATTCCTGGTAGGACAGAGATTATACGAAGTGTTATGAAACATAATACCGGTACATCATCCTGTATTTTACCTACGAGTCATTGGCATATTAATACTATGCAATTTTATAGACAGTAATAAGCAGACTAATAAATTTTATAACTAACCTAGTGAATGACCAATACTGAATCACAGTAATATGATTTCAAGTTTTCTCGCACTTTTAATATGTGTAAACAAAGTAGGTGGGTACAGCCAATAAAGATGTTAATACAGTACCGTCATTTGCTAAGTATTGCGTGCCATGTATTAATTATAATTTGTTAAGAAACGATCTAATCGCGTCGGTAAGCATAATCACCTTGACATGACTACGATTTCTTGGGCACCGACAACTTTCATTCGACTGTTTTATCTGGTCTAACTAAAATACTGTCCAAAATACAAAGAAAAAGTTACTAGACATTTATGGATACATATATATGAGGGCAAATCATATAATCTACATCAGTTATTTTGGTTTCATGTCTTTTATTACCATATTTTCATTCATAGAAACTGAAATTAGTGTTGTAACAGTTTTGACATATTACCACAATTTTAGATAATGAAAAGAAAGAAAGATAAGGAGAACTCAGTTTAATAGTTACATAGATAATATATATGTTATAACCTTTAGAAATAAAGGAATTAATATATTTAAGATAATGTTTGAAAATCACATATTTATAATATTACTACTCATAGAACTTCTATTATGTCTGCTTGGCGTCTTTTCTGTATTCAGTGTCAGAAATAATAATATATACATTATTCGTTTACCTTAAAAGAGATAAAACTGAAGTATTTCCCTAGTGAGTCACAAGAATTATACATCTTAACTATTTTTCTCGTGTTTCTATGTTATATATAAATATTTAAATTATTACATAAATATGTATCTTTTAAGCTTACGTCATACGCTTATGCAGACGAAGCAGAGGTAAGTAAGTACTTATTATTTAGGGACTGTAAGTTTTTTTAATTGGCTGACTTTACATCGATATAAAACCAAATCTATGTCTAACATTTTTATATCATTTGACAGTTTATCATTTTTCACCAAAAAATATGAATATTAAAAAGTGTTATATTAAGTTTATTTGAATAAAGATTATTTCTATATCTATTAACTATATCAAAAATAGGATATTACGCCACAATTTGGATATAAAAGGGAAATTGCGTAAAGTTACTCTTATTAATTCTGTCGTCTAGGACTAACATGACACAATGACATGCTGCATGCGTACTCATGCTGTATAACAATATAACTGTTTACTTCCATGATGTGCCATGGAAGTAATCTGTTTATATTGGCGTCAATCGAATTCAAGTTTGAAGGTCCACTTAATATAATGCAGTGTACAATAAAGTTGATGAGCTTGTTTGTTGCAATGGAACACACTAATCTCTCTAACCATAAGTCAAATAGAAAAAAACATACCTACTGCATTTGATAGTCCAAGTTCTAGAAAATGTTTATAAACGGTCATATCCAGCTATGACCCATTGTAACCAAGTAAAGAGAAAAAAATCAGAACCAACGCTAAATAGAAGAACAAGAGAGGCTATAATTTTTTTTTAATTTATTTCTTCTAAATTTAAACGGTGCATGAATCCTCGTGGTTATGTCACAACTCTAATGTTACAAGTATTTATGGAATAGGGTGGACATTGGCTATCAGGTGAGGCGTATGTTACACACTTTGTATTACAAAGCACGTGAAACTTCTAACTTTAATAAATAATATTAAAACAAACGTAATATATATGATAATGTATTTCTTATTTCCGCCCTGTATAAATCCAGTTCCACTAAGGTCATTGGTGTTGTGACAGACAATTACAGCAGGTAATTACAATAAATAGTTATCATAAAACTATTACAATATAATTTAATGGCGTACTTTGATCGATAACTCATCATAAAAGATGATTAAAAGACATAATAATTTATCTATTGAAAGGATTTCTAGAAGAACAAAGATAGAACTCGAGCAAATATATCTTGTAATACTAATATAGCTGTTGATGGTGTACTTAACAGAAAGCAGAGACAGTCGTGATACCAATACCAACATCATCATATACACTGCTTTGGTAGTACGCTATTTCAAAGCACAAGATACTAAGTGGTCCATCATTTCTCACCTGATTGAGTTAACGAATAAAACTATACTTACTTGCATTACAAGTAAGCTGATAGTGTCTTACGGGAAGAATCGTTAAAAGATTTGGGCAAACGGATTTCCTTTAAGGAACTACTTTTAATGTAAATGATACTTTAATCACTCTTAGTTCACAAATGTAACTATTCTGCTCTAGTTTATGGAATTGTCACAAACATTTCGACAGCACAGATCAACCGGAGAAAGCACTTTGTATATTTGTTTAATGTCAACTACGGTCACCTAGTGGCGATGTTGAACAACGTAGGCTAGCGTCAGTAGGTTTATAGTTCAATACATGTTCAAAAGATGGCGTTAAAAGTAAGGTAATAAAAATATAGATGGCGTTACCTGTATTTAACTATATACTAAAAGGAATAAGTGCATGTATTTGCTTAAAAATGAATAAGTTTTATTAAGTTTAGTTATGAACGTAAAGTTTACATTTGCGTATAAATTATTTAACATTCAGGTTACTGGGCCTGCTCATCGACCTCTTGTCTACACGCGAAAGTAGCTCTTGCATCATTGGATAGATCGGCATCTCATAACACTTGCATCATTCGAAGGAAGTTATGTGAGGCTGTAACTTGTCTTCGTTTATTTATCTCGTCATAATATAAGTAGGTAGACATATCTGGCTCTGAATGTGGTAAATACTACTTATGGTAATTGATATTTATTTAATAACATACAACAATATAAGTACATATAATTTGTATAAATAATTGAAACTTGATAGTATCTGAGATGTTGATTTTCTAAACATAAATTACACAAAATAATTTATTATTTAATGGGAATAGAAATATATACGTAGATACAACAAATTCTATTTAATTAAATTAATACTAAAATCACTGACTGTATCTTATATTATAACTAGATTATCTACTAACATGCAATTTTCCATCAAATTTTAGATGTACAAAGTACTTCTAAAGCCAATATTAACAATAAAAAAATTGTTGAAACAATAATATGTTTTAAAATTAAGTACTGTGCTAAAATTGAAATGATTTTGGTTTTTTAGGGCTACCTACTCTAATGCTGTTGACCGCAGCTAGTTACTAAAGTAATTTAGAAATTTGGTATTTGACTTTCATACCCATATTGATGTTCAATCAAAGAATATCTACATAATCACACCAAAACATTGAATGAGTTCGTCAAGATGTGTTTGCTTTTATTATGTACTGTTCACTAGTGATAATAGATTATGTGCTCCAATGTAACATCTAATATCAAAATAGTAAATATGTTGCGTAAAAATGCGTAAACATTACTCACCCCGTAGTCCAACTGAACATTTGTTTCACTCTCTCTGAGGGTAATTCCGTGGGAGTAGCCATTATCTGTAACAAATTAATGAACAGTTACTAAATGAATAACGAAAGAATAATAATTACACAGATTCTGTTAAAAATATGAAAATTATATTAGGTAGGTATATAATTTCTTAACAAGCTCCCAATTTTTGACAAAAAATGTTATTTTTGTCAAAAAATGTTATTTTATATTAGCGAAGAATCGCAAATTAAAATATGTTATAAGAATAATATATAACAAAAATTAACCATAGATATAGTTGGCTTAATTGACTGGAAAGGCAAGCATGTATTTTATAGTAAATGGATCATCTGATAGTAAATGAACTAGTCCCATTTTCATGTAAAGTTATAAATATACAGTCACCTTTTTAAATAAATTTATTTATGTTAGTGGAAACTTTACGCAAATAACTACTGATTTAAATCTAAAGTGACGCTTAGACGACATATCGACGGGGTAGAACCACGTAGCTATCTCTGCCTACCCCTAAATGAATAGT
This sequence comes from Achroia grisella, assembly GCF_030625045.1. Classification (NCBI taxonomy): domain Eukaryota; kingdom Metazoa; phylum Arthropoda; class Insecta; order Lepidoptera; family Pyralidae; genus Achroia; species Achroia grisella. The sequence continues at coordinate 678,413 of NW_026712658.1, forward strand.
CATGTTAATTACATAATGCTTGCTAACCTATATGATGCATTAGTGAAATGAAACCACGTGTTTCGTACAGAGAACAATTAAGAGAAAGCTGTTACTGTAGCTGAGGCAATCAATTCTACCACCTGACGAGTCATATTCTACAAGTTACCGTTAATTAATGGAATCGATTTCTTTTATGATTATATATAGGACGGTTGTATATTATAAAATATTTCTAGATAATATTGTATTGATTAAGCCGACTAATGAACGAGTGTATACTACATTAGATTCGTGAACCTATTCTGTATACGTTTTTACTCTACTATGTAAAGAAAATATTGGTTTAATTTATTTAGGTACTAATAATACTGTATAAAGAGCATATAATTCATTACAATATGAATTAGGTATTGATATTTTTCATTTTGAAGTAGCATAAAAGATATAACAAAACAAAAATCCATCAACACTTTCATAAACTTCAAAATACTTGGTAATGTTATATCATTCAGAATTATTCACAAGATGCTATGGAGACTTTCTTATGGCCGATTATGAAAACATACTTTTGAGGATACATTCTGTCAGTATGATGTTAGCGTTATTGTATTAGTTGTACATATAGAATAATGTTGAGTTATCCAAAACGTGTTAAAGTGGCCCGCCCTGAGTAAGTCCGTCCGTACTATAGGTATAAACTATATAACTTTGTTTATTATGTTTTGTATATGTTATTGTACAGTAAAATAACTTCTCAAATTGTTGCAGTATATCCGATTTACTTACCTCATAACAAAACCTTCTCCCTCTCTTTACAAAATATTTCAGTTCTAGTAAACTGTTGATCCAGTCGCCTGTCTGACTTAAAAAACTGTCAGATGTAAAAAATATATTAATATATTTAATATATTTTACTGTGGACATCACAAAATATTTGACTTATGACTTTGACTATGTTACCACCACCACCACCGGATTTAAATTACCATATCACATCTAGATTTGCTTTAAATTCCAATTCCGCGGGTAATTAAAAATATTTTACTGTGGTGCTGTGCTGCTGAATTGTATAGGCGACGTTTACCATTTTCCATCTAGATAAACCGCCAATGTCAGAAAAAAACTATGTATATCCTCGAACTTCTGTGGTTACCGACATGGTAATGACCTCAGACATATAAATTATGCATCATGACAACCAGAAAAAACCTAATAATAAAATAAAACTTTTGCTAAAGAGTTACAATAATAAAAAGAAGGCCAAAATTGTGTTTGCGTGAATAAATTTGTCAAAGTTTCACCTTTTTTAAGGTTCGTAAGTATTTACCCAAATTAAAAAAAGGCTCGCCAATTCCCAATTTTTAAATGAAATTTAATTATTTTACGTTGGTTCCGTTTCGTCACGATTACAGTAGGTTTTATTCAGTAGTTCAATGTTTTTACCCACCACTTCGTTCGTAATTAATCGGAGTGCTAATACGCCACTTTCCAACAACAGTAAACTGTCGAAAGTAAAGGTTTAGGTTTTAGTTTTGTTTTACTCTGGTTAAGTTACAACAAATTACATAAATTAATCAACATTCTTCAATTGACGGCAGAAAAGTTTGTCTAAAAGTATTCAGTGCATTCACATGCATGCAGGCACCAGAAAGTACGATCGTCCCATACTCTAACGTATCTTGCAAAAGAAAGTTGCGCGACACATCCTTATTCTGTCGTTCGGTCGTTTAGTTATTTTTAGTTTTGGCGTTTTAGTAAATACCACAATAAGTGCAATTGATGCACTTATATCCTATTTCAAAATTACGAAGACCTGAGTCAAGATTCTCACGCCTAGCGGTGTTTACAGACAGAAGTTGTTCTTCAGCCATATAATATGTCCTTCCGTTGATTTGCAGTGCCCTCTGCACTCCAAGGAACTCCTATTTTCGTGCTGTGTAAAGGCATTATTAGACTAGTTCGATAAAAAAATATACTGTCAGTGTTACAGTAGCTAATCTCTTGTATAGCCGTTCATGATATATTAAATATTACTTAATTTAATTCATAATTTAACTCTAGTGGTCGGCGTATCTCTAAGCACTTTAATAAGGCAATAAAGACGCGACGTGACATAATTATAATGTAATCGTGTTATAATTGTATAAAGTTGTGAAATGCACCACAGATTCACAATCGGTTTGACCGCCATGTCGAAATGTATGCGACTTTGTAATAAAGTTCGTTATAGAATATTATAAGTAAAAATAAAATTGAATATAAAAAGAGAAATAATTCTATAAAAATAAACTCAATTATAGTATATCCTGACAAAAGTAACTATCCTAATGTTGTTTTTAATCGATAGAATTAATATTAGAGAACTAACTATATTTTTAGGAAAGACATCAAATAATAAACATGCATATAAAACGTAAACTAAGAATTTAGGTACCGACGTATTTTCACACACAGTTGATAAACAGCCAAGATCGTCTCAAAAATATAAACACTCGTGGTCAAGTAATAAATATGACCATTGTAGAGTACCAGCACGTCTTTAACTTCACTAACGGCCAAATGGTAGTTGCAGATGTCGAGATACTGAACGCAATCATGTTGGAAGTAACATTAAAACATGAGTAGCATACTAATGGTTTCTTTACTGTGGCATCAAGGTGAAACGGAAGATTTAAAAAAAGCATTAGGTGATACTAACCTCGGTATGTTTGTCTGATTATTACAGAGTACAACCTTTGGATTAGTTAAATAATTATCATCAAAGTATAATGTTTTAAAAAAACTATCAATATGTATATAATTCATTATACCGTTTATAACACTGTGCGTGATTAGCAAAGTATAAATTAGTATTCAATGAAATTTTATTAATATTTTTGTATTACAATATAAAAGTATACAAAATTAATATCCGTATATTGTGGTAGTGAAGCTAGTGTGACTATTTGAATACATTATAGGTACATATAAATTGAATGAAATTCATTGCATGGATAAGGAGTCAAAAGAAATAATAATTTAGTTCTATCTATGTATAGAGCACGCCGTACTATAAATCTTTATATCGGAATAATTGAAAAACAATTGCTATTGGATGGATACATTCATTTTTTACTATGTAAAACATCACGAAATACCATTCTATAATGTAATTGTTATCTAATTATTATATCTGTCAACTTTGTACGTAAAGGTACCACTATAAATATAAATATATAATTTTGAAGAAATCTTTAAAGTAGGTCTAATAATCTTTAAATAATATTTGTATACTAATTACATTTAAGAAGTTCTAATTTATCAATGACGGTCACTCAGATACAACTTGCATAGACACTTGCATTCCTAATAACCGGTTTCGGTCATCGACCACATCAACTAAAGGTTCTTGCATTATATTTTTGATCGCTGCATCGGTAGGTATGTAAGTATTGCAATAGTTATTTATTAATTAAAATATATAGGTATCGATGCAATACTTCTATTGTTACTGTATTTAGGAAGGTATATTGTGGTTTAATAGGTATCAATTGAATATATCTTAGCAAATATGCAATTTCTTGTAACCAATACTTTATTTTAGTTACTAAACTGTTATTCTTCCCTCACCTTTCAACCATTTTTTATTAAAAGTATTTTTTTAAAGTAGGTACTCTATAATAACAACGCATTTATATTTTCCATGTTAGTTAGTTTCAACATACTAAGGAGATAAAAACAGAATTTCTGACCACTATCTCTACGATATGGGAATGACGATTATAGTCCGATATCTCTATATTGACAGGCAGCTTGGTATATTTTGGGATTTATTTCAAGTTTTCTTTCCCTTATTGGATATCGACGGTAACAAGGCAGGCAATGTCGTACCAACATTATACAAGGCTTTAAGTAGACACTGGGGATAATGAAATAATTTGACATCAAATAAAAAAAAAGATGTAGATTGCTTCCCAAAACTTATGAACTGGAATGAAACTGTATGAAGAAACTGAAACTATTTTTATTTATCAGCGACTCTAGAAATGGAATTACATGTATTCTTGAGATTTGCACATCACTTTCGCCTTTAGTAAGAAAGATACGGTCAAAGAAGGATGGTTAGCCTACAGTCACACCCTAACATGTGGGTTGCTATAAATAAATAATGAAAGTTTTATTTTTGTTGTGGTTTGTTCGCAAAAACAAGCCATGGTTTTAAAATTTATCTTTTCTTTTTTTTCAACCATTATTCTCCTTTATTTTACATGAGTATAAAAGTTGAGTGAAGGTGAACCACACCCAATGCAGAATACCCCATAATGTCACTTGACGACCTCAATTTTAAGGCTTTATAGGATGTAAAATAAGTACCTACTACTTGTTGTTGTTTCTTGTGGCTTTACTCCCGCAAACCTGTTACCCCATTTCAATTGGCTATTTCCGTAATAAAGAGTACCCAAAATTAATGGAAAATGCAATGAGATAATAAGTGTTCTTTATTATATTATCCACACATATGTATAGATAGTAAGCAATGGGGTCATTAGCTCCTATTACTAACAGTCTCCTCCCCCCGTATGGTCTTAATTTATGCGACAACTTATATTTTCTCTGTCCGTGTTATCTCTCCACTTCTATTTATGATACAGAGAATATTTATTCTCTATATCATAGATAGAAGTGGATTTTGACTTTGGTAGAATGCTAATGCAATCTCATAATTCCAGCAATGTCGCCTTATAGTTGAGGCTAATAATCCCAAACTCGCACTCTTCTCTCCACGAGTGGGTATGATTTAGAATTGGTAATTAACAGACGTAAAAAAAATAAAAAGAATAAATAATACACATTTTCCAAATCAGATCTTACCACAGATTGGTTTCTAGGTAAATAAAATTTCATAACAAGGATAAAATGGCGTCCCCCGTAAGGAGCAAAGAGTGAAAGGCGTGATTACATAAGCGACCAGTCCACGACCAGTCTTAACTGGCACAGTGGATATTCGTGCATACAACTGGAGATCTGTAGGGCTATACTATATAAAGTATATATATACCTGTGAAATAAGTATGTCATACATATGAATAGAAGAACTATTAATCATCTTAATATAGACACTTCTGTACGTGATCTAGCTCTTAGCTTTAGTTAAGTTACAACAACACGTACAGAAGAAGTATCTACGCTTACTCGTGTGATAGATTTATATGACATATTATTTGCATATATCAATGGGCCCTTGGACGGTTTCTAAATTTAGACAATTGAACCTCATAATATTAGTAGGTATCCATAACTATATAATTACGTATATAAATTTACGAAAATAATCAAAATAACTAGGCAAACTTAATCGTAGATACCTATAGACGTAACATTTTTAAAATAAGAAGGAATGTTATATGCGTATGACAAACTACTAAGATCTGATTAAAACTAGAAATTTGAACTTTCAAGTAACCTACTCCTGATAAACAAATGCCGGCACGCGTGCTACCACGGCAAACCTGCACATATGTATTTCCTAATTAGAAATCGCGTGAACCTTAAAAATTGCAAACAATTTAGTTCAGTAGTACGATTAATAATGCGTTCTTGCAAAACCAGGGTTTCCCGACGTCGCTATATTAAATTGCGTTGGCAATAGCTTGTAACGACTCGCGGTTGATTACAACTACAATATGTAATTTGTATGCATCTAATCGAGTATCATGTGAGCTCTGCTACTAAATGACTGCAGTATGTTTGGATGGAATAAACAATAGAAGTAGGTACATTGCGAATCATAACAACAAGAAATACTTGGAAAGAGGAAAACGATTGTAAGTATATATATGGATATATTTATGACTGTAATCCCAAGGAAAGTGAATAGTATAACAGGCATTTTAAAAAGCCAGAACGCAAAATTTGATAGGTTCACATTTCACAGAAAATATTTTAATACAGAGTGGCTCGCTTAATGCCACTCTGTTTATTTATTTATTATAATATATTTATTATTATTATTTATTAAATTATATTTTAATAAATATTATAATATATATTTTAATAATGATATAAATTATTTATATATTTATTAAAATATTCTGTGTGACTGTCCTACTGCAGTTTTTCTAATTAATTTGGTTTGTTATAGACAATTATATCATCGAAATGTTAGTCGGAAATATAATTTGATACAGTTTGTTTGTGCCAATTAAATTCGAATTCATCACCTCTAGGCATTTATATTGCAGTAATAAACCATTAAACTAAAATACTTGTATGTAATAAATTAACTTAAAAATTAAACTCGGAATAATTGTGTATATGTGTGTAAGATTTTTTACAAGCATATACAACTACTTGATGGAAATTTCCCAGTGGCCGTGGACTGGGTATAATAAGGGCACCAATATGTGATTAATAAATAAATTAATACCACATTATCGCATTGGACAATTCAATTTCAATATTGTGAAAATAAATAATAACACAAAGAAAAACACTCAAATTGTCATATTATTAGCACTTTTATATTAGTCATAGAATTACTAGACCTTCTTTTGATTGTAAGTAGAACCATCAAAATTGCAATCAAACTACAGAATTATTGGCTAAGACACCACTAATCAGGAAGTAGATAAACAAATTCGATGAAACCATTTTTTACTAATGGACCAGAGATTCCAAATTTTTTTATATATGTTTCTACTTTGATAATATTTATAATTATTTTCAGAAATGCGATAAATATGATAAATTCAACTTAGGTAATTTATCACTATTTAATTACAAAATTACTTTATAAATTAAAATTAAATAACTACTAAATTATATTTGGAGGTCAAAAGGCGAAAGTATGTTGGTTCCGGATATGAAGTTCGTGCATGACCGGAATTGGGTAACCAAGTTATGTGAAGAGCGAGCGTGCTGTTCTTTAACTACTTTAATACTAAAAATGTTACTAAATCGAATACATGTGCACGCTGTCTACAAGAAAGGTTCGAAACTTATTTACAGATATCTACTTTCCTTTTTAGGAAAAGTTGTATAATTTCATGAACGCTATGACAAATTTTTTACTTTATTTGCTTATCCATATACGTAATGGTAAGGTTATTGCATTGTAATGGATATTCCTATGAAAAGGAATTTTGAATTGGGATTCGGGATTGTGACGGGGATTGTTTATAATGTGGACTGACAACCTCATTGCTAGCATTATTCTAGTCAAGTTGACTTTTAGGTGGTATCACCTTTACATCGTGGCTAACTGAAATGACCTCATCTTCATCCTATCTACTTTCACAGTGTCCCCGCTAGTGTAAACCATTAGCAAAAGCGGGAGCACTATTCCATTATCATCTATTAAAATATTACATTACAATTCCACTTAATTATTAAATTTATAGCACAATTTCAAAATGCAATAAGTTGTTATTACTTAAGGTTTTTTTATTCAAAGACTTCAGAAATATAGAGGAATGTGTTTTTATAGTCTTCAACTTAATGCTATTCAAAATAAAATATTTATATACTTCCGGCGACGCTTCTGTTTATGAAACTGTAAGGATACAACCGCATAAGTTCCTCAAATATATGTACTTGAAATTTTAAAAAACTGTCACTCTTATAATAATAGTAAACTCCTTCTTATAAAGTTCAAGATTCTAGGTCAACGGGAAATGTCCTACAGTTTATTTTGAGCAATCAGAGACTGTCCAATTTTGTATGGAAATATGCCTAGTGATTATTTACTACCAATATCATGAAAATAAGCACGAACTACGTGATTCAAGCATATAAAGAAGTTTAATGTGTTTGTCAAATTGTACATACCTATAGGTACCTACGAGTAAATAATATTATGTCTACTTCATTACATCGCTCTAACAATGGTAAAGAAACGCATTATTCTTGAAGCAATATATCTAATTCTATTTATTGCATTTGCAAGTGTCATCATGATAATGTTTGCTAAAGATTGTCTATATCTACCTATTGTATGGATGGAAATAAAACAAGTAATTAATTTGAAATTATACAATAGCAGGAATACATATTGTTATGAATTCAAATACTTAAAAACATCAAGTATGGTAGGTAGACCAATCTTGACGAACTTTTTATATCCTATCGATTAGCAAAAACCCAAAAGATGTTGAGATTGTAAAAAGATACAATAGATGTAAATCTAAAACAAAATAATCAATCTGATTTTCATTTCGCCATCAGCTATTCATACTAATAGGCTTGGAAATATTTTATTTAATCATTTCAATTATAATTGCATCGACACCTCATTCATGTACCGTAATAAATATGTCTTTTATACTTGAACTCAATAACATAATACAATTAAAGTGTTATTGCAGGGTTTTCAGTGATTAGTTCTGATCTGTTGAACTGTGCCATGACAGATATATTACTGGTGACCTCCTATAATTATGAAACTTCCTGTCTCTACCTATGGAATATAAATAGTAAAATGAAAATATCTAATTACGATTAGAATTAGTTTCAAAAATCATTGTAATTAAACTAAATTTAAATTAAAATAATTGTATAACTTGAGAAATTATTTGAAGGACAGAGAACTATCCCAGAATTATAGGTACTCAGTTCAGCAAGTAGGTATTTGTATTGGATGTTACTTAGGTACCTACATTAAGAAAGGTAGGTATAAATTTATTACTCAAAAAACGTTTGACAATGTTTTGATGATACCAAAATGAAGTAAATTCTATTGATTATTAAAATAAACCCTTCAAATGTCAGTTTTGAAAAAAGAAATTATTGTTTATTTAACCCTACTAGTCACCTGACGACGACCGTCAACGTTGAGGTGAACGCATTCTTTTTAGAAATAAGTAATTATTAATATAATTTAATTTAGATATACCAGTATGGTGTAATTCTTTTTCACTTTCATATTACGGTAATATTCTCTGGTAATATATTGACTTTTCATAAACGCAATACAATATTGTTTGCTTCGTAATCGTGTTGTCTGTTGTTCCACATTGCATTTGACTTCACAGGTTTAGGTCATTGAAAAAAGATCCATATTAAAGAAATAACTATGTAACCAGTACATAAACGTGCAAAATAATAAATAATAAAATTGTAAACTAAGCATTACGAAAACCAAACCCCAATTCACCGACACTAAAACCATTCTTTAAGCAATATTCTCTTGAGCATGATTGAGTAACAAGCATCTAAACAACTACGCAAACTCTTTACATAGTGGTAATAATGACTTACTACACGTAATTTATGTGTTCCTATCAACGCATTAAGTGACCATTGCTGGACATATATTTTTCAATCAATACTTGTTTCCATCTTTGTACTCCAGTTCCAAATTCTTTTGACTCCTTTAACAGCTTAGATATTATACTTGCTTTATCTTAAATTATAAGCCCTTAATGTCTGCAATATTCAAGGTAGAATTAATAAAAAGTCGCCTGCATGGATACCTTAATATCACCTATATCTCTCTTGCTTTGTAAGCAGTGTTTTAGTTCTCAGGTGAAAGATAATGAAATTTTAGGATAAGAAGCATGCACTCCGGAATGGCAACATGCCAGATGATAATATGATATCCGTGGTGCTATTCACGCATATTGGGGACTGTTACCACTTATCAACGAGTTGGCAGTGTTTCTGGAGTATCCATACTAAATATATATATATATATATATATATATATATATATATATGTACCTATATAGTGCCTGAATATTTTGAGCTCTTTTTGTATTGTATTGTATACTTTTTTACTGTCTAACTGCAAAAAAATCTGTTATATTACATATATTACGTAATTTCATATATGGTAGAGAATATAGTAAAAAGTAGTTACATTACAATAATGAAAGTAAAACGTAATTTTACGAAATCTCACATTATCAAATCAGTGTGCAGAGCTTCCAGTGAAATTTCAGTAATTAATTTTAGTGTGTAATTATAAATGTTTCTTTGAAAGTGTTTTATTTTATGATAGTGAGGTACCTACCTACAAAAATGAAAAATAGTTTATATTTAAAATCTTTTATTGCCCTTTATATTTATTAAATTCGTAATAATGAATACATATTTTTTAGGTAAGTTTCTGATAATAACATAGCTATGCTAATATTCAGAATACGAAAGTGGGTTTTATTCTGAGTTAGTCACTCTGTGTTAACTTTTTCACGGCTAAACGGCTGAACGGATCTTGTAATAAATTTCCTAAACAAGAACTGAAGTGGACTTTAAAATTATGAAGCATGAAGTCTATTTTTGTCAACATTATATGTAATTAAGGGTAAAAACAAATTAATAGCACCGTCTATATTTTGTATAGCGCCATCTAGTGAGCAATAGACAATCTGTTCACTACATTCCCTAAATAAGAATTAATTTAAGGCGAGGAAGGTAAAGATTAACGTATATTTTTATAAAAAAAAGGGATCTTGGTTCTTAACGGTTTAAAATTATTCCGACGACGTAATTAAGCTCAGCAACTGGGGAACTACAATGACGGCCGGGGTGAAAGAATTATCCGGTTGTATCGAACTGGACATTTGGAACAAAGATATGAACCGAGGAGTGACTTTATGCTTTATTAACATATATTACAGTAAATAACTTATTCTAAGCATTATACTCATATTAAAGAAGTGGCACGGGATGTACCTAAAGTTGTTCCTTCGAAATTAAATAAATACATTGATCCGAAATGGATTGTTGATTTTCTATTTAATTAGGATAGCAAACAAGCTGACGACATATCTGATGGTAAGCGGTAATCGCCACCTATATACATGAAGAACACAATGGGCATCATGTTATCATGCACACAAATCGTATCTATCACTCATGCATTGACATTTCTAAGGGCTACAGCGTCATATCTGTGTAACCAATAATTTCACTTATTAGGAATACCAAAGGGATGACACCCATAATCTTGACGGCATGCATGTAAAGTGGGCTGTATGTATCTATATATACAAGCATACGATTATAGACGTTGGTGTTATATTACTTTTGCTTAGTACTGTGACATACATATGTATTATATGTAGTTAAAGGAATTCTACATACATGTAGACTAAGATTGTTTGTTCATTTAGAAAAGTGGAGGTTCTAGAGAGAATGCGTAGACCGATTCATAAAAGATTATAGGTTAAGGAATTGTTTTTCCTTCTCGTGTGAGTTGAGATAAATCTGACATATAATATTATATATACTAATATTATATGTAGAATAATCGACACCTACGATAAAAATTCTAAAATTGAATATTTACTATTTTTATGTGCTACATGTTAAAATTATCGTAACATTATTACTAATGTTATGATAATTTTAATATTTTTCACCAAATTTATGTCTAATTTTTTTAAATCGACTGGAATTTTAGTCGCGTATGTAGGTACCTACACCTGTTACTATTGTCGTAACCATTGAAATCACTTTCTAAAATAATTCGGCTTTAGAAGCACAATTCAGTAAAAAATCGTTAATGATTATCACATACATTCTTCAATTATCTTGCATATATCATGTATACCAAAGTATAATTACAGTAAGTAAATATGTTGGTAATTTAAAAACCCAACCAATTGTTTAAAAGTACCTACCCAATATCCATTTACTGTTCCGGAATTAAACTAACAGTGTGTAAAGAAAAGCGTCATCTTCCACAACGCACGAACAGGTAGTGAGCAGCGTGAGCACCATTCATAGCTAGGTCACTTTCTACTCACCTTGATTTCTTACGCCTGCGCCTGTGTTGAGTACGTTAACGTACCACGCAAAACGATAGCATCTGTCTTAAGAATTTAAAATTCACTTTTACTTTTTATAACAAAATCTATAATAATAGGATGTTCATGACTTTTCTTATATTTTCATACTCATTGATAGTTTATCCACATTATATAAAATGAATGTATTATATGACTACTTATATAATAAAAGATGTTTAGCCATTCTATTTTACACACGAATTTACTTAAATAAATCTTACCTTCTTAAACTTTATCCGACAATATGTAGAAATATTTTTCAAAAGTCACAATACACAAAACACGTCACGAAATAAAGATCAAGAATTTAAAATATGGATATTAGGTCACTGCCACTCAGTTATGGCGCGAAAGTTCGCGCCAACACAAACACTCTTTATTTATATTATATGCCTTTCGTATATCCCTACAAATGAAAAAATAAACAAAATATGAACTTGATTGGCCACGTACGACACGGACAGTGGCTACGCCGGTTATGCCCACCTACACATTATACATCGACGATTTCTTGTTTACACCTCCACCCCGAGAAACTCGAAACGATCAGCTATCCGATCATAGGAAAATGTTGCAGCCTGAAATGCATTTCCGCATTGTATTGTGTTCATTTCAAAATGGCCGTTTAATAGTCATGTACCAACATCATATTTTGTAGTGGACATGGACGTGTAGCAATAGTTGTCTTGTCCATTTTCGCAATATGCAACGCGGGTAGTCGCAGGTAAATAAAGTATAACCTCCATTGGCGATGACTGTTGGTACAACATGTGTACAATGCTGTGTTAAGCAGATGCTGTCGTTTAAAATTATATCGGACATATTAATACCAATATATAATTAATACGCATATCACAAAGTGTGCAAAATATCAAGCGAAAAACCAGTATAAATTATAAAACTTAACCATTATTAGCGGAGCGGACTGATATATTTTCGAATTATCATATAAATTGATCAAATTTATATGATAAAAATAAATTAATTAATTTTATTATAATTGAATGTACTTAATAGTACATAGATTTTCAGCTACAGGATTATTGCAAGTTACCTTATTGACTACTATAGTATTAACCCTAGTAGAGCAAGAGCCCACGGCGGCCAGACATACATACGTCATTTTAGTAAACGTGAAAGTTCTTGTATGTGTGTCCCCAACACAGGTAAGAACGATCCCCAAACATGAAACCTGGATCGTGGTTCCTTTGGCAGGTAATAATATATATAAATTTCAGCTTTACTAAAATTACGTAAATTTATTTCTAGAATAGTATAGTTTAGGGGGGTCCGGCGGGGGGTTGGAACCACACTAAGTGTCTGGCAATGAGCAGCGCAAGTTATAATAATACTACGAACAATATATGAAAGTATGGAGTTTCTTAAAATAACGAATTTGATATGATTTTTTTTTACACCTTTGTTACCTGGTACCTGCCAAAGGAACCACGATCCAGGTTTCATGTTTAGGGATCGTTCTTACCTGTGTTGGGGACACACATACAAGAACTTTCACGTTTACTAAAATAACGTATGTCGGGCTATAGACAATTTACCGATTTGTCTGTAGTGGTACCCAGTGGTACACCAGTAGGTACTACCTAATAAGACAACCTCATGGCTCATGTTTATCACGTGGAGGTCGATCTAATTTAGTAATTGTTACCAATGGGATTCTATTACTAACAATCTTACATGTATATAGTTTACTTTAGAATTTTTTAGTTTAGAATTTTGAAAGTTTGAAATCTGTTTTACGACATTGATGATGCAAGTTTATTGATAGAAAAAATAAATATTGTGATATAGTATCCACATAACACAGACATTAAACGATTTTCCATTAATAAACTTACTTTTACCCTTCATGAAACATTATGTAGTCGCTTAGTAGATTTTTTAAATTTATTCAATGAATTAGTTCTACCTTTTAGCTGTTTAAAGGTATTCCTCAAGCTAATAATTAATAATCAATTATTTCCAATGTTCTCAAAGGGTAGGTGCACGTAAGCCATCTTATTTACCTACTCGGAAAAAATGTAGATAGACATCTTATTGAAATCAACAAGATGTCAGCTGATATTTAACGAGCTATTGTATGTAAATCTTTTACCGTTCACGTGATATTTTACAGACTTAACTATTAAAGTAATTATTATGATGTAATAATAAACTTAATCATAAAAAATGCAACGACTTTAATTTCAGATGCTCAGATTATTGTGACGGTCAGTCAGAGGAAATATAAAAGAAACATTCCTGCATTTCACTGATACGAGAGCGAGTGAGTACCTATACCTACCTACTGCTAAACCCCAGCACTTAAGAATTTGTCAAAAACACAAATATTTTGGTGTCAACCAGATTCAAGGTTAACAGTCAGTCCATATTACAGTCCACATTACTAACAATCCCCTTTCCCACCTACATCAATATACTTCCCTAAGTATCATGTGATGTGACAAGCGGATAGCTGTTTGTTTGTTTGTGTTAAGGTTTCGCGTAAAAACGGCTACAGGAATTATCCTGTAGCCGTTTTTACGCGAGACCTTGAAAACGCCGTTTTTACGCGAAAAAAATTATATCCTAATGGATATCATTTTTATTTATATATTTATTTCATTCAGAATATATTGTTGTTAAATAAAAGTATGGTAATTTTGAGGTAAAAATAGAATTTATTACAATGCCTACATTTTTTTAATTAACTACATATGTAAACAGAACTATGTACTCTGTATGATATAGGTAAATATTAATTCTATTATTTTTGCTAAAATTCGTAGAGAAAAGAAATAATGAAGTTTAAATTGTGTGGTTAATACTTGCATCAAATATTTGTTATATTATTTAAATCCTTAAGAGTGTTTATTTATTTGTGCCAATGTGCACACTAATATCAGAAACGGTGTTACTGATTTTGATGAATGTACTCATTTTTTTGGTGATTGTGTGATTAAATATTTTAATATCAATAAAAGTAAAAATAGGTACTCGAGAGTACTGAAGAGCCAAATTAAAACTGAAACTATTTTTTAGTTTTTTAAGAATCTTAAGGTTGGCAACCCTACTTGATACCCCGAGCCGTTATAGTAATAATTAAAAAATGCTCTTAGAAATGTTAGGTTATATTTATATTATTTAATTTGAAATTATTTCTATATTTAGCTAAATATTAAATTATTATTATATGCTTCTATAATGTCGTTATTACGAACATTTGTGAAAGACCAAATCTGTAAGTAAATGTAACATAGATATAATTATATATCTAATTTCTAGTAAATGATTAATAAAATTACGTACATAAGTGTACTTTTTAAAAATGCGTTTATTTACTTTTAGTCCTATGTGCTCAACGTCTAACTATTTCCACAATAAGATCCGCCTCCTCTGAAATAATATCTGACGAAGATGCTCCTGTAGAAATGGAGAATCCATTTAAAAAGGAGAGGCGACAATGCATATTATGCAAGTTGAAGATCACGCCAGACTACAAAAATTACCGTCTTTTGTCACAGTTCCAGAGCCCATATACTGGTAGAATCTATGGTCGACATATAACTGGTCTTTGCAAATCTAAGCAGGAAAAATTGGAAACAGAAATAACAAAAGCACAAAACTGTGG
This sequence comes from Achroia grisella, assembly GCF_030625045.1. Taxonomy (NCBI): domain Eukaryota; kingdom Metazoa; phylum Arthropoda; class Insecta; order Lepidoptera; family Pyralidae; genus Achroia; species Achroia grisella. The sequence continues at coordinate 693,791 of NW_026712658.1, forward strand.
CTTTATGCCCTATTATTACAAAGATAAGACATTTTTGAAAGATCCAAAACTATTTGATCCTGAAAATCCAATAAGATCACACAGATTTTAGTACTTATTTGATATTAATTGAGTAGTGAATATTTCTGTAAGTTCATAGAATTAATAAATGTTTTGAAAATACAATTAAAGGTTTTGTATTATTTGAATCATTTACATATTAACTTAGGGTGTAATATATCAATAAACTACCATATGCAGTATTACTGAAGTCCTAAGTGTAGTTGCCAGAGCATGTTATGAGCTAACACCCGGTTGGTGATGCTGTTTAACACACTTCTTTTTCCAATCCTCACAAGTTAAACTCTTGTATTATGCAAACATTTGTATTCATTACATGAGTATGTTTGTTCATATTGTTCTCTCATAGTGTTCACTTTAAAATTTTATTTATGTAGAAATAAAAGCATTTCTACTGGCTGAGTCATAAAAGGTCTGTCAGGGATGAGATACTACAGTGTTAAGTCCCAAGTTATTTATTTATTTCATTATTTGTATGTCTCTCACAATAATTATTATGTAATAATGTATGTTTATGAAAACTATAACAAAATTTTAAACCTTTTAAGTTGATGAAGCAAAATTAAATACTATAGTAACAAGTAACATTTATTGAAGAATTTATTCAATTAATTATTGAACTTTGATAATATAATTGCTGAATCATCAGGTGTAACAAAGCAGTCATTATCAGAATCATAACCAACCAATGTAGCTGGTATTTTCAACATCTGTAACATATCAGAATATTCCATGTTTGGTTTGTCTGAAACTTTTGTTCTCATAAGTTCCATGAGTTCCATTAATGCATTTTGACAACCCTTCTGCCACTTTTTTACTAAATCTCGAAGTTCTTTAGTGTCATTACCTGTTGCTTTTGCTAGTAAGAGCTTCTTTTTTATCTCTATACGAGACTTTAGTTCATCTATATCTTTCTGAGTAATAGAGCCAGTTGATTTTGCCTTTATTGGTTTTGAAGCTTTCTCATAAGTTTTTTTTATAAGTATCGTCCTTTTGTTGTTTACTTCAAAGTCATCATCATCATTATAGGAACTTTGTGAAGATGGTGCATCATCCTGTTGTTTCTTACTTTTTTGTGTTCTACAGTTTTTAGTATTTTCTTTACTTTTATTTTTAATCATAAGTTTTTTTACATTGCCAATGTTCAATTTCTTATTTTCACATCTTTTTGCAATAACTTTATTCGTTTCCATAAAATCATCTTCTAAATTTAAAGCTTTGGTCTGCACCTTCTTTTGCATAATCATATCTTTATAAAAATTACTTAAAGGAACATCATCTGAATCTGAATCAAATAAATTTTGTGATGTTGAGTTTGCTTCTCTATATTTTTTTACATCATGTTTAAATATTTTCTTCTGTATAACAATTGTACATTCTTTTATTAAATTTTCAGGACTTTTTTTACAATTCATATTGGTCTCATGTGCTATATTAATTATTCTCTTTGGATCAACACAATTTTCATTGCACTGTGATTCCATCATCTCTTGCTTAGATAATGTTCCTATAGAACTTGGCATATATTTACTTACAGAATCAATACAAACAGAATTTTCAGAACATGTGGCCTCTAGAGTTTTGTTACCAATTTGTATATTTAAATTACCCAATTCTTCTCTTTGAGTCATATCTTTGACTATTTCACTATTCTCCAAGATATCCTTTGATTTTAATTCAAAATCACTGTCGGAGTCAGTATTACATGTTAATCCCGATAATATAGTTTTAGATCTCTTATGTCTTTGTAGGTTTATTCTTCTAGATGGAGTCTTATTAACATTATTACTATGTTCTGTGGCCTTATTTGTTTCTATGATATGCTGTGTAAAATCTGTATCTTGTAATTCCTCACTGTCACGGGCTTTTCGTTTCCTGGTATCTTTTTGTGGTCTATTGTCAATTTTATTTAGGCTATCGTCAATTAGTACAGTAGTCAACGGTGACACAAATGGCGAAACTCCACCTTTCCTCCAGTTTCGTGATAGACCTACTCTTCTACAAGGAGTTAACAATGATTTACTAATACCACCCGGAGTTTTTGGAGACTCGGATAAATTCTTAGATTGCACCGACGACACATTCTTCATATTTTTATAAAATATAAAACAAGTTCAATTTAAAAAACAAATTTAGGTAAAAAACAAAACCACTAATTATAATTATTGTGCTTTTCGCGCCAGAAATCATACAAAAATATTTTTTTTTTGTGTTGTAAACTATGGTTAATATAGTTTATTTTGTTAGTACAGCACAGATTATTATTTTTTTGCTTCCATGGATTCATTTTGAATGTTTTTGTTTTGAAGAAAAAAATCTTCATGCAAAGGGTCAAATTTTTTATAACGAAATATATTTAATACAATAACAATTTTCGTTGTACATTACTATTTTTTTCTAAGAGTAGATATGGCTGCTTAATAACAAACAACTAGAAAATGGCTAATGGCAACTCATATTACCGGAGCCAGACGAAGAAAAAATTAAATTATATATATATATAAATTAGTATAAGAAGTACCCCAGAAGTATACAAAGAGACAAAGCGACTGATATAAAAATATATTATAGACAAGTGAGACCTTGTATACTAGTGATACTAGTGATTACATAGCTTTATTTGACAATGTATCTCAATGTACGTCAATGACAAGTCTTACATAAAGTACTCTGTGCTGAATACCTAGTGTTTATTTGCCTGTATCGGCTCGGTGTTAGTTCTGTACTTTCATATTTATTGGCTTTTCTTCCCTTTCGAGTTTATTGTTTTTAAAGGTACTAAGAAAAATGCGCTTATAGAAATAAATTTGTATATTTGGTTACTTTATGATAACTTCTATAAATCTTTCTGTTTTAGTAAAATAAACAAAATATTACATAATGCCGTTCCTGAGACTGACATCGGGTAGCTTTGGCCAGCTCCGTAATTTCGCGACGTCATCATCTCTAGGAAAGAGGGTCAAGACTTTCGCTGTGTACCGATGGAATCCGGACGAGCCCGACAAGAAACCCTATACACAAAATTATCAGGTGGACCTTGATGATTGCGCACCTATGGTTCTAGACGCTCTACTGAAAATCAAGAATGAGATAGATCCAACTCTCACTTTCAGGAGGTCGTGTCGCGAAGGTGTATGCGGATCATGTGCCATGAACATTGATGGTATCAATACTTTAGCTTGTATTAGTCATATTGACCAAAACCTATCTAAACCATCTAAGATATACCCATTGCCCCATATGTATGTTGTTAAGGATCTTGTGCCCGATTTGACCAACTTTTACAATCAATATAGATCTATAGAGCCATGGCTGCAACGTGACAAGGAGGCTGTCAAAGGAAAGGAGACTCAATTACTTCAAGATGTAGAGGATAGAGCGAAACTTGATGGCTTGTATGAATGTGTTTTATGTGCATGCTGCTCAACAAGTTGCCCATCATACTGGTGGAATGGAGACAAATACCTTGGTCCCGCAGTTCTTATGCAAGCGTATAGATGGATAATTGATTCTAGAGATGATGCTACAGCTAAACGCTTGTCTAAGTTAAAGGATACTTATTCTGTGTATCGTTGCCATACAATTATGAACTGCACAAGAACTTGTCCAAAGGGGTTGAATCCAGGACGGGCAATTGCTCAGATTAAGACATTATTATCTGGAATTGTAAAGAAACAGACACCCATAATGGATCCTTCAGGGCTTGAGAAACAAACCGCACATAATTGATAGAACAACAGCTACATGTCTTCATAATTAATACCCATTACATTATGCATATGAAAAAACCTGGTATAATATGTACTTAAAAATCAAACTCAAGTGTGGGCTTTTATTACTTATTGGGTATTGATTTTTAAATATATGATTTGATTATCTCATTAGTAAATTAGCTAACATTTGCATTTTAGGGCAAGTTAAAAAATTCAATTTTATAAATATGTCTATATAGATGTATATGGGGTTAGATCCAAAACATTAGATGAATTTGTCAAATGACATGGTTTATCATGTAATGCCGAATATACAATATAATTTCCGAATAAAAATAATGACAAAATACTATTTAATGTGGCTTTTAAAACACTACATATTAGGGGTTAATATTTATTATAAGTTCCAAGTGTAGCTTCAATAATTTACTGAAAAACTGAAGTGTATACAGAAGATAACCAGCCAATCATTGATTTTACATCAAGTATTATCTCATTAGGACATTGAATTTAATGTGTCATTTGTTATTTATTACTTTCTTTTGTTAAGAATCGTGTAAGATTTGATTTGTGATTAAAGATTATTTATTTACCATTCGGGTTCTATATTCTATAGTTAGTATATAACAGTTGCATACAGTCATTTCTACTTATATTAAATAAACTTTATGGCTATATAATACCTTAGCAAAAAACAGTATATACTCGTAGTTCATTAATTATTATACCTATTTCAACGATAAAGATGAATATTCGCGACCTTCGCACTAACTGATGTACTCTCATTGCCTAAAGGGAGGCAATGCCACGGTAAATTTATACGAATAACAGTTTTTTTATACCATAATATAATGGTTGCACAAACACATGGCCCATCTGATGGTAAACGGTCAGTGTCTTATGGATGCCTGAAACTGTGAGATAAGTATCTCCGCACTTCTCACTTTAACAGAGTAACTAGTGGTATACAAGTATACGTAGAATATCAGATTACCAAAAATGTATTTCTGAACAAAATAAAATTATATAAAAAACATACATATTACTACGATATAGAATATACCGATAGTTTACATTAAGGCAGACAAGATGACTATACACAATCTTCAAATATTCAAACATACTTACTTTTTCTGCCACACCAGCCAGTCTGATCAACGATTGCAAACTTCGTTCTAACAGAAACACAGGGGGTATCTTGTGAGGGTTCACTCTTATATGCCTTTGGAAAATTAGAGAAAATCCTCGGCAGACTTCCTACACCCTTTCCAATTGAAACGGAGATCAAAATTACGAACGTCCTAGCGGTGCCCTCGAGACTAAACGTCGGTACGGTACGGTATCCGTCAGGCAGGAGTTAGAATTCAGCGGCTCCATATGGTTATTGGATTATTTTTTTATGAAATTTATTTATTATAATAATAATGAATAAACAGTATAGTAGGATATATTACCATAGAAAAAAAAATCTTTATTAATACATACTATTTATTAATAATTACATAATCGATTCTTGATTAAATATATATAATAATATAAAAGTGCTGTATATAATTAACTACATAATAATATAACTATACACAAATTAGTTAAAAGCGACTTACTACCAAAGTCTTGCATCGTTTGCATTATCAGTTAATTTTCCAATCAGTTGATGAATGATTAATGGTCAGCTAATATAAAAAATACGTTGCACCCACAACTACAAATAAAAAAAGCATATTTTGCACTTGATGTTAATTTACCAAATACTTTTTTATGTTAAGTTGATTTCATTGTAGTTAAACGTGATTTTTAGTCCGCAGTTGTAAAGTATTTTTTTAATCTCTCTTATTATTAATATTATAAACGCAAAAGTTTGTGAGTATGGATGAATGTACAAACAATCATCCATACTCATACCTCTTGCGTATATAAACTCTTTCACGCAAAAACTACTGTAGGATTTTGATGAAACTTTACAATAATATAGTTTAAACATCAGAATAACTTATAGGCTATAAATTTCACGCGGCAAAACCGCGGACACAGCTGGTACTGATATAAATGCGAAAATGTGCCTAATGAACCGTTATTACCTTTGCAAGATTGAACGGAAGTAAATGAAAGTTAGGGTGAACGACATATTTCATTAAAATCCCTCAAAAGAAAGGACATAGGCTACCTTTTTCCTTAAAACGAATATGGAGTGACACAGTTACTCATTCATACATATTGAGTGTTGTTTTTATTTATCAGGTAATAATGTAGACGATGAAGACTTTGAAATTTATCAACATTTAACATAATAATATATTTAGATAACATTGCGTATATTCTGACAACTAGCAAATACTAACTTATACTAACCGAAATTATAAGGCTCGTTTTGAATGCAGTTAAAAGAGAGAAGGACATTTATCAATAAATTCAGTATAACTATATTACAGTAGTAGCTACTACTTAAGGTAAAATGTATTATTAATAATGGAGACTGGCCAACAATGTGTGGTACAATCATCAGGTCAACCACCATGCGATACCACATGGAAACCCTCGTAATTCCATAGGAATTTGCCAGGAAGAATGAAGTCAAGTCCCTTACTCCAGTAAGGGACTTGACTTCATTCTTCATTTTATTCATTCTGTTTCCCTCCTCCATGGGTCCTACTAGCGTAGTATACCAATAGACGGACCCACCATTTTAAAATCTCTAATTAGAAAGGCCTTTATATATCTCTATTTTCATATAATATAATTTATAATATTGTTAACATGTCAAAACGAGCTTTTTAAAACGGTTATAGGTACCTAGTGAATTTAAGAGTTAACAACGATGCGTATTCGGTATTTTGAATATAATAAAGCTATTGTTTAATGATATTTATTACATTGATCAGCACCTCAGAATAATGAATTCACAGACTGTAGCCTATGCTGAAGCATATACTTATTGGGAGCTTAAAATTAATATACATTAATATTATTGAATTTTGAATATTTAATTGTTTTCAAATAAATAACTATTAATAAAAATACTAATGGGTAAACATAAATGCTATTTATTTTTATATTCATGTTATATTTAATCAAAGGGGATACATGCAGAATATAATATATAATAATCTATACAGATATTAATATCCGAACGAAATAGGTTTTACATCTTTTCATTTATAGCCAAAACCGAAACATTCTTTTTAAGTACTTATTTTGTACACTTAAGTTTTTATTATATCTATTATTCACATATTAGCTAATATTCAGTTATATATAAATGATAAATGAAATCCTTAGATGCTTAAATACATATATTGTTTGTATTACATAATTATGGAGCCTGTCAAGCACAAAAATAACGAATGTAATGTCAGTCTTACGCAAGTATAGTTTCGGTTTTGGCTGATATACTTCTGTATTGGAAACTAAGTCGGAATTAAAAATTGAGTCCGACACTGCCTGCAGTTTATACCTGGGAATCACTACTACCCCTGGCAAGTGATATTGACTTATATCAATTTGCTTATACAATTAACTTCTTATTATGCTTGTTCTGTACCCTATGTCTAAGCAGGTACTTTTTTATAATATTGTAAAAAGTAAAAATTTTGTTACATATTATTTTACCGTTAACCATATGTCAGTCAGTGAATGAACTTACCTTATCATAAAAAAAGGTCACGTTTCATAACAGTATCTAATTATTGCGATGGTAATACGGGTGCAAAAATATCATTAATATAACACCAGAAAGATACGTAGACAGCTTAAAGTGACTTGTTGTGGTGCCATTCATCGAAAGTACCTACCTAAGAAACGTATAAATTTTCCGTTAGCAACCACTTCGCTGAGCGTAGCCAAAGACCTATTAAGGTATATTCTATTTCTTCTGCATTACAAATCGCTGTACCGGTATATGCCATTTTCCAAATATGTTATATAATAGTCTGACTTGTGTATTTAATATGCAACACTAGTCTAGCTACCACACCATAATCGCTAGACAAATTTGCCAAAGTTAAACAAACATACAAAGCAAACCTTTACACACGTCTATCCCAAATGAGGTAGTCACAGGCATTATACTATCATTTAACTATCGAAGTCATGGTGAATGTAATACTGGACATACCCACATTTGGCTATGTATATTTGCCGACATTAATTGTGACAAAAATAATGGCAATGCAATATGGAGACGCGTCAACGTCACCGAGCCGTTAACTTGGAGAAGTCCACCATGGAGGCCCGCCCGCCCCAATGGTTAAAGTAGTTGTACTATCAAGTCAGTGAACGTCAGGAAACAAAGGACTGTCCCAATCCAAATATGTCGCTAATTCAACGTAGCCATAGTGGCTACGTGGAAATCAATAATAATTCGTGTAAAGTAACAAAATTATATAAAAAATCCTACATGGTACTTATGAGGTTATAGTTATTTTATCAAGTAGGTGCAACTTACTATATTCATTAATTTAAAAAACCACATTAATAGGACTACTCATCTTTCTTCCAGGCTTTTTCCACATCCATACATATACATATTCGCAATACATTAATATATGAAACTCAAGAATCACATTTAAGTAAATACAAATTAAACTAATAGATTTTTTTTCAATATGTACGAATTAGATAAAACATTTAATTTTTAATGTAAATAAAACCATATGCAATGAGTTATATTTATGAAAATAATAAAAAAATCTTTGTAACCTTATAGTCCGAGATCCCGCTGCAGAATCAGTGTACCCATCGAGTGTTTGCTGAAAACCAAATTTTTACACATATTTATCATTAGGAGAATTTATATCTACCAGGTTGCCTATCAAAATGTGGCCGCTAGTATTTTTAATTAAATTATTAATAATTCATAATCCGTAAGAAATTTCATTGACTTGTTTTTTCAGTAAAATGTCGTTCACTTTACGGCAACATCTATAAAGACTGTGAAAAATCATGGTTGCCGTTGCGCACCTGGCCGCACCTCTTCGCAGCCAGGTGTACACAGGTATGATTTTATTACATTTATACACCCACAACGTATATTCATAATTTATATATCAAATTAAAGCTAATTTTTTTCTGTTTATTATCATATACGGTTGCCTAATTAAATCTGGCCGCAAATAAGGGTTGCTGGCTATTAAATATAGTAAATATTAAAAGTAGAGTGAAAGAGAGCTAGCGCGTAACACCACTAGTCAAACGAGGATAGCGATTGCCAGCTGTCGGACAGTTTAAAGCCATTGCGCATGCGTCAGATGCTAGTGTTCTCAACCTCCGATTCAAATAATAGTAGGTACGCCTCAAAATAATAAATACTACAAAAGAAACGTCTTTCTTTTCAAAATAAAAAATTAAATTTTTTCTTACGACGAAACAATAACATTAGAGAACACTTTTTAAATGAAGCATTATCAAAGTCTAGTACATTGCATTTTTTGTCGCACAGAAAACACGCCTTCATCTTTATAAATTTTATTTCGCACTGATGAGATTGATAATTTTTCGATGCACAAATGAAACAGCAATATATTATGTTGTGTATTACGTACTCCAAAACAGCGTGGTTTTTAACTTAGAATAAAAGTCGCAACTGATCCATTGAGAACACTAGCATCTGACGCATGCGCAATGGCTTTAAACTGTCCGACAGCTGGCAATCGCTATCCTCGTTTGACTAGTGGTGTTACGCGCTAGCTCTCTTTCACTCTACTTTTAATATTTACTATATTTAATAGCCAGCAACCCTTATTTGCGGCCAGATTTAATTAGGCAACCGTATATGATAATAAACAGAAAAAAATGAGCTACAATTTGATATATAAATTATGAATGTACGTTGTGGGTGTATAAATGTAATAAAATCATACCTGTGTACACCTGGCTGCGAAGAGGTGCGGCCAGGTGCGCAACGGCAACCATGATTTTTCAGTCTTTATAGATGTTGCCGTAAAGTGAACGACATTTTACTGAAAAAAACAAGTCAATGAAATTTCTTACGGATTATGAATTATTAATAATTTAATTAAAAATACTAGCGGCCACATTTTGATAGGCAACCTGGTAGATATAAATTCTCCTAATGATAAATATGTGTAAAAATTTGGTTTTCAGCAAACACTCGATGGGTACACTGATTCTGCAGCGGGATCTCGTACTATTATATATTCAGATAATTTTATAATTATTGTTTGTCAAAATTATGATATTTATAGCATCTTTTAATTTAAATCTTTTTTTTAGTGACAGATGTTGGAAATAAAGTCACAATATCGCATATATAGGCGATTACATAAAATAAATTTCATTAAGATTCTGTGGACCTCAATTTTTGAGTCCCTTTTAAGGGCAGATTGTTAAGTACATCGTGGCTTTTTATACTTTGATTGCAGCCCGACAACAGTTGATTTGTTTTACATCGTGTCGAATACTAGTAAACACCTGCAACTTCATCCGTGAGAGATATATAAACTGCCATACCACAAGTCCATCATGGTATTCAGATCAATTCCTTCAGACGATTTCACCAAAATCGTTCCAATAGTTTATCTATAAAAACGCAAGAGATAGTTACTATTTAGAATAAACAAAACGGAAACATACTTTTAACTGATATTATTCCTTCTAGACAAGTAATGTAATTTTGGTTTATATAAGTCTGAAGTGTCATATCGTTGCACTTTATTTCTGGGTGTCACCTTCATCTTCCCATTTGGCGTTTGTTGTACTGGTGTGTTTTGCTCGTAATTCTCGATGGATTTGTCGCTGGACGGACTGTTGGGCAAATCTGGAAAACAGATATTATTATAATATACCTATTGTACGAAAAAGTTTTTAAAGGTCGTATTTCTATAATATAAAAATGAATTGCTAAATGTGTTGGTAACCGCTAATCTCGAGAACTACTGAACCGATTTCGATAATTCTTTTTTTAGAATATTCCTTGAGGTACGAGGATGGTTCTTACGGAGGAAAAATTGCCTAAAAATGCCTAAAAACAACGCTTTTCTCCCTTTTTTTTAATCCCATACAAACGATTCTTAATGATACTTAAAAGTCAATTTGAACTTTAATACCATACCATAAAGTTCAAGTGTAAGTAGAGAGGTTCCGGGAAGGCATGTGTAATATTAGTCAAAAACAGGTGGTCAGTGGTAAAATGTCACTTGAAATGTACATGTCTCATTGATGTGCATATAATATTACTATAAATCCCGGCGCCCTGAATAGCAGAATAAGTATTAAATAAACTAAAAAATTAAAGAATCGACTGTTAGGCGTTACGAAGTACGCCGGGTCCGCTAGTTTCTTATGAATGTCAATTTTTCATCACTGTCTATGTGATATAAAATTGGAGTGGACAGTGTGTTTGGCAAAAATAGTGTTCAAGTAGTGTACATGACACATTTAAGATTTTTGATTATTACAATATTCTATATAAATTATAGTTTGTCATCACATTTGAACGACGATGTTTTTTTTTATTTCCAGAACGTGACCAATAATATATGAAGTGCGCAAAATTATTTATATTTTACATGCGACACTAAATACTTTTTGCTTGGAGTATTATTACAACAGCATGTTCTAAAGTAGAATATATTAAAATAAAACATTAAAATTAGGTAATAAATGATAATAGAACTTACTGGTTTTCCTTGGGCGTGGAAGTCCGACTCTTTTAGCTTTGCCTAAATATTTCGATCGAACATTGGTTGGGACATTGTTATTGCTAGATTCTTCATTTTCTGAAGTAAAAAAACACGAAAAAATTTAACACGTGAGTGTCTCTATTTAAAAAAATAATATACTAAAAATGTACTTATCATTGTATTCCTAGTAGGCATTGTTAAGAACGTTAACACTGTGGTGGCAATAGTAACACTTGACATGCTCAGTCTTACATTTTATTAAGAATGTATTAATACAATATGGAAAAACGAGAGCATACGGTCATCTCTCATATTAATTTGGTTTGATAACTTTATTTTCTTAGTTTAGTTGAAATTTTGAAGCCATACATATACGAATTGTTTATATAGTATATTGGAAGGTGCATATATAAATACGCCATAAACACACTCACCTTCAGTAGTTGACGAAATCTGATCAGACCCACTTAATTTTCTAATTTTGTTTGGAGTTAAAACTGGTCTATTGTTATTAACCACACTCTCTGTTTCATTCAATTTTCTCTTTAATGCGTTTTCATGACTGCTCTCTATATTTAATTCAGAGCAATAATCGATTCTAGGCATTTTAGTTGGTGATTCGTCTGCAACATCACCTAGTATAATTTCCATTATTTCTTTTCTGGATGTTTTGTTGACCATTTCTTCTAATTTTGCATCATAATCACTTGATAGTTCAAATGAACATTCTGATTTCACTGGACTAAACATTGGTCTGTTTGTATTTATTTCATAATAATCTGTACTAGGTAGACTAATTTCACCAGAATCATTAAGGTTTCGAATAATATTTGTAGCTTTCGCAATCTTGTAATGACCATTTTTGTAATAGGATACTATTTCATAATTTCCAAAATTCTGTGCAACCTCTTTGAGAATATTCTCTTCATATGTGTCACAATTGATCAAATACATTTTACTGCTGACATTTTTTTCTGTATATGTTTGTAGAAATTTACTAAACGTATCTCTTTCCAATTCTGCAGCAAATTTTTCATGTTCTCCAAAGTACCGAAACAAACTTTCATCAGGATTGCAGACAATTGTCTCTACTTTGTATTGATCATCTTCCATATCATATGTCATATTTGAATTATTTTCTTTTACCTTTTTACTAAGTATTTCAATATCTGTACTTTTTACTACTATATCCTTAAGCTTATCCTCCACATCCTCTGGTTCAGACAATTCTTCGGTTATAACAGTTACTTCGAAATAATTAGTTCTGTTATTGCTCTCTAGGTCTTTTTGGACATTTTCTATTGTATTCGTCTTTTTATCATTTGTAGTTTGGATTTCTTCCTGAGTTACATCTTTTCTACTGTGTGGCTCTTCATGCAAAAACTCCATTGCATGTTCAATACTAATGACATCGCATTTAGTATCGTTATCTTCTATTTTCACTGTATTTCTTGCAGATATATCAATATTTTCAATAGTTTCAAATTTCTGTACTGTAGCTTTTGTGTCTACATCAAGTTCAACATCATCGCCATCGTTTTTTATTTCCAATATTTCGTCATTATTCTGACTTTGTAGTTGTTTTTGCTCTTCTATATCCTCAACTTGCTGCGCTGCAGTTAATATTTCTATAATAGCATCGTTCTTCGTTTCAGTAGTTTGAATTCCAGAGACATTATTGGAACTATTTATATTTTGTTGTTTTCCTTCTACTGGACTCGTAATACAAGCAAACTCTAATTCTGGTCCAGGAATGTTTGAATAAACCTGGCTTAAGCTAGGTCGTACATTTGCTTGAAACTCTAGAAGTAAAGCAGCTTCCTGATTCATTCTCTTCTGTTCTTCATCTAAGAACTTGCGCATTTTCATCAACTTTTTAGCTTCTTCTAAGTTAGCAGCATATTTTGGCTTCTTTATAGTTACGTCAGGTACAAACGGTAATCGTGGTGGTGCAGCAATTGGCATTTCCAAATGTGTTTCAATTCTTACTACACATGGTTTTGTTTGGATTTCTTCCGTATTGTTTTTGCATTCATTTTGACAATGATCTTTATCACTAGGACTTGTAGAATCTCCACCTGACGATGTCGTTTCAGATTTTGAAGTGCTTTTATCATCTTTTTTACTTTCTGAAGATTTTGTCATAGAGGGATTATTTGAGCCTTTTGATGACGAGCTACCATCATTTGAATCTCTGTCGGTAGATCGACGACTATGATTTGCTCTTCCTGATGAACTGTAGTGATCATCTGTCTCTTTCTTTTCTTTTCTTTTCTCTTTATCCTCATGTTTAGTCTTACTGTTATTTTTTCGATCCTTATCTGAACGATGTGAACTAGATTTTGAATCTTTAGACGATTTCTCTTTGGACTCTTTAGAATTCTTTTCAGAACTTTTTTCATTTTTGTCCCTGTGATTAGATGAGGACGACGACAATTTTTTTTCTTCAGAATGTTTACTTGAGTGCCTTTGACTTGAACTTGTGCTTTTATATGATTTGGAATCTTTATGACTAGAACTTTTGTGGGAACTCCTGTGCCTTGAAGAATCTCTACTGTCTTTTTTATCTTTGGAACCATCTTTATGACTTGATTTAGATTTGTTATCATCTTTAGAGGTTGATTTTTTCTCGTGTTTACTACTGTCTCTAGAATTGGATTGCTTAGAATCTGAACGTCTATCTTTGCTGCTAGAATATTTATGTGATTCCCTAGAATTATGTGAACTTTTATGACTACCTTTCTTTTCTTCTACTTTTTTTTCTTTTTTTGAATCCTCTGAATTTTCGGGATCAATTACTTTATTTTCTGTATTTGTTTTGCTATTAACATCACTTTCGTAATCTATATGCAATAAATTACTGTTTGAGCTATCATCATACACTGGGGTATTAAATGTATTAATGTTAACTTGATTATTAAACTGATATGACAAAGCGGATTGATCAGAGTCTTTTTTCTCAGTTTTAATTCCATCAGAACTATTTTCTGATGATTTAGTCTCTGCGATTGCAAATCTAAAGGTGCTTGGTTCTTTCTTATCATCGTTTTTTTCTACAGAATCGTTTTCAAAAGCTTGTTGGGCGTCACATGAATTTTCATTATTAAAATTCCGAATTGGTGTAAGAGGAGACATATTTCTTCTAAGTGACGAATCAGAGCTAGATTCATCATCACTGTTAGTGTTAATTGGTTTAAAATACTGATCCTTGTCGGATGTATGAATTTCATCCGGTAATGGTATATCAGTCGATAAATTAGGTTCCCTTGGTAACTCTATGCTAGCTAATTCAACTTTAGCAACTTTAGGAGGGCTGTCAGCTGGGCGCGGTATGTTTTCAGGCTTTATTTCTTCAGTTGGTAATGGTATTGAACTCTTATCTATACTAACATCAGAATCATTAGATGTTAACTCACTTATTCCAGATAACTGTGTCTCCTGACCATCACATTTACCCTTTTCTTGTAATTCTAATGGAACAGCGCCATCTTCTTTATTATATGGTTTAGGTTCTGGATTAACATCCATATTATTTTCATCTTTAATTTCATCTGTATCCATCTGTTCCGTTTTATCATCATTGCTCTTAACCGAACCAGGACTAACTGCTTCCAAATCTGTAGGAAGCAGATCATTATCATTGTCATTTAAATTCGATGTTTCTGAAACTGGTACATCCTTCTTCTTACGAGTGATGCCTAAGAAGTCATAAACTAGGTCTTCTACTTGAGGTATGAAAACCGATGCAACTTTGGGATTTACTACTTGATCAACAATTCTCTCCACACCTTGCTCTAAGTAATTTCCACTGTAACATACAATAAATGACCTTTGAGTAATTAGTGTTAATAAATTCATGATTTGTGGTGTTAATCTTAAAAAAAATGGCCCCTGACAATTATCCGTCAAATCTCTATAACACACTAAATGTGTATGTATGGTAAGTGGCTATGTGAATGTGTGCCTTTGACCATGTTCATTGTGTTTTAATGTATTTAGTCTGTTAAAGGATATGCTAACAAATAGACAGTATGACAAGTATGTATATCATCAAAATGAGTAAAAAAATTGAGTAAAAAATATCATTACAACAACAATTCACATTTAACTAATTTTGTTGGACATATATAAAAGTAGTGGTGAAGGTATATTAACCTAGTGTTGTATAATAATTAACTTACAATAAGTATTGCAATAAAAATAAGTCAACATAAATAAATGAAACAACTTTATCAGTACAAATGTAATAACAAGCACTAAGTGAACTTACTCAAGTATGTGTTTCCGAAGTTTCTCTCTAAGTTGGTTCTTGTTTAAGTCTGGTGTCCAGCATTGTCGTGACAAGAATGTGGCAACTGAGTTTTCCACACGCTGGCGTAGATTTTGATATGCTGGCCTTGTATCCACATCAGCAATACAGTCTTTACGGAACTGAAGTCAATAATAGTATAAAGTGATGATATTGTAAAAGTTGGTCTGTACATTATATATTTTGTATAAATTCAATTAAACTTAAGAAGTGAAGCTAAAAATAAGCAACAAAACAGAACCCAGATTTTATATATCTTCAGCAGAAGAAAATGAATATAATTGACAAATCAATATCACAATTGTAAGTGTACTTTACAAAAACATGATTACTGTGAATTCTATATAAATACTAGCTGTACACACGACTTCGTCCGCTTGGAATTTAACTTTATTTTTCTAAAATAAAAGTAGCTTAAGTTACTCCTTATTACATCCGCTACCTGCCGAAAAAAGTCCCATTATAATCAGTCCAACCATTTCAGACGCTAGCCGGAACAAACAGACAGACAGATAGACAAAAATTGTAAAAAATGTTATTTCAATATTACAAACATACACAAGAATTTTATTTATATGTATAGATTAAAAGATCAACTTTTTTTAAATTATATAAATAAGATAATTATAAATTCAAGTAAATTCTTTAGATACAACAGTACACATAATTACATTAGAATACACATAGATAAAATTGTTCATAAAAAACTTGAGATGAACCATATAATTGAGTTGGGTGTTTTACACAAATTGTATAGGAATAACTACCAATTAACTTACTTTATGGACTCATTGAACAATCATAATCTTACCAATGTCATAAATGTAACAGTTTATAAGGATACTTTATTATTTAATTACCCAATCTTGCATAATCTATAACATGATTTGTATTTTAGAGAGGTTATTAGATTACATTAGAAATTATAGTTGTCTAGATTGTCTTGATATTATTATTACATAATAATATATGAAATAGATTAGATAAATTACATCAAATTTATATTAAACATTTGAAAAAATAATGGTTAAGATAAATTAAAACATTAATGTAAATTTATTTATTGCAATAATTAAATTTACATTAATGTACATTACTGTTTGTGTAAATGTTGACTAAACATGAGCTACCCAGTTTGACAATGATGTTTCTATGTTTAGTTTTTTGGTATGAAACTTCATTTACAAGTATAAATATATTTGTCCCTCACATACAATTCTTTAAAACAATTATATATATAACATGTAACTAACAATTAGTGTTTACATAAATTTTAAACTTAGTAATAAAAAAACCTTGATTTAATCATAAATGAAGAATAAAAACCTAGTCTTCCAAACTAGCACAAACTATATATCAGAAAAAAGTTTTTTCCCAAACATAAGACATACAATTTTAATTTTAATTTATAGATTCAAATAGTTACAAATTATATAAAAGCTGCCAGATGACCCAGCAAATGTTGTTGTACTCCATAAGTACCTACTAATATATTATAATAGCCATTACAAAATTGGGGTTGACTGAAATTTGTTGAAAATTGTGGGATACATGTATTTTTATTAGTAAATAATCATAAAAAAAAATTGTCCAAAAAAATAAAGTGGACTTTTTGAGTTGGACCACCTTTATCAATTAGGGGTATGTAAAGTAGTTCACATCTTATTCTAAGACCTACTACAAAATTTCACAAGAATTGGTCAAACCACTTAGGTGTGCTACACACAATGTTACACATAAAGTATTTATATATAACTAAATGGATTACTATGTGTTATTACTTGATTTTTGTATATGAAATTTTTAGATCCCTTATAATCATAATATATTTGATTAATCATGATATCACAATTGAAATTATCTTAAGTTACCTTGACCTAAGCATAGCAAACCACCATGCCAAAGAAATATAAAATTTATCAATAGAATTGACAAATAGAAAGCTATATGTGAGCTAAAGTCTAGTGATAATGACAATTTGAACATGAGTAGAATAAAACATTTTAATATAAGACTTATAATCTGAATATGCTAGATATTGTTGGCAAAATAAATTATATCCTTAAGTCAATCATTTTGAAATTCTGCAATTTAGATTTTTATGTATAGTATTACTTACTTGATCGAATATGCCCCTGGACTTCAGTTCGTAAACCAGTTGGTCGACCATTCTTGGATCACCGGGAAGATATTGCATGTGAGCCATTTTTATATATTTATTTTTATTGATTAATGAAGAAATAGATTAAAAACATATATATTGTAGTTTAATTGAATTATTTAACAATATAATTAATTACTATTATATGAAAATTAATAAATTAGATTAGTACTTAATTTTCAATTAAATTAAAATTAAATGTCTAAATATATGAAGAAATTTATACATGTATTATATTTTTTATTTCTAGAAATGACTGGGAATACCATACATTTGCCAAGGAAATGTCACTCATAACGCAGTCAGACCATAGAGTATTCACAGAGTACATAATATAAATATAGCATCTCTGACTAATTGTCATTGCTGTCAAATAAGTTTTAGGTCTTCATTATGGCTGTATGGGTATAGTGCTCTTTGCCTTTCGTAGAGGATAAAAAATAAGATAAAAAAGCCTATGTGACATTTATCAACGACTGACTTAAACAGTTAAACTGACTTTACTATGTCCGTATGATCTGTGTGAGCGTATCTGATCTGTACTATTTACTTGGTGTAATAAGTTTGAATATTTTTGTATTTTCAGTAATTTTTATGAGCTACATACAATATGACCAGTATTAAAGAGCACAGCAATTTACAAGTAAATACCATTTTACAAGAGAAACAAGAACAACTTGCTCTAGGTAAGCGTGTTAAAATGTTCGTTACTTATTACTCGACTAATTTAAAAACAGTCTTTTCAAATTAGTTCCATTACCTTACATCTTCTTTGACATTTGTAGTTTGAACGAATTGAAGAATAATAACAACATAATTTCTAAAGGAAATTGTTGTATAAAATGAATAAAATAACATCTTATACCATAAAAGAGATACACAAAATATATCGAGATAAATTATTAACACCGACAAGCTTTGTAGACTTGAGCCTTCAAAGAGTAAAACAAACCAGTGAATTAAACGCTTTTGTGACGGTAACCGAGAAAGAGGCGGAAAACCATGGTATTGAAAGTGAAAAGCGATTCTATATTGACAAGAAATCCCTACCTTTAGACGGCGTAACAATTGGACTGAAAGATAATTTTTGTACTAGGAACATTACAACAACATGTGCTTCAGAAATGTTAAAAAATTTTACCCCCACTTATGATGCTACTGTCTATGCAAGATTGCGAGCTGCTGGGGCTTGTCTTATCGGCAAATGTAACCTAGACGAATTTGCAATGGGTGCTGGGACCATAGACTCTATTTTTGGGCCTACTCGCAATCCATGGGGTTATAATAAAGATAATGATAACTGGAGAATAGCTGGTGGTAGCTCTGGTGGTAGTGCTGTGGCTGTCAGCTCTGGGTCATGTATTGCTGCTATAGGTTCTGATACGGGTGGCTCAACTAGGAACCCAGCTGCATTATGTGGTATAGTTGGCCTTAAGCCCACATATGGTCTCGTATCTAGATATGGATTAATTCCTTTAGTCAATTCTATGGATGTTCCAGGAATAATGACTAGAACTGTAACAGATGCAGCATCCATACTAAATTGCATAGCTGGGCCTGATTTACTAGATTCAACAACAATAAAAAAGGAATTTAATTATATAACACTTACAGATGATTTTGATATGTCTAATGTAAGAATTGGAATACCTAAAGAATATCATTGTGAAGGCATGAGTCAAGAGGTCATTAATGCATGGAGACATGTGGCTGATTTGCTTGAGAAGGAAAGGGCTGTAATTAAATCTGTGTCATTGCCGCATACATCAGTTTCAATTGCTGTTTATTCAATTTTAAATCAGTGTGAGGTAGCCAGTAATATGGCGAGATATGATGGTTTAGAATATGGGTTCAGAGCACAAGAAGAATATTCTACAGAAGAATTGTATGCATCAACAAGGTCTAAAGGGTTTAATGATGTTGTGCGCTGTAGAATATTTGGCGGAAACTATTTCTTGCTTACAAGAAACTATGACAAGTATTTTATAAAGGCACAAAAGTTGAGAAGACTTATATCCAATGACTTTAAAATGGTTTTCCAAGGGGATAATCATGTGGATGTATTGTTGACACCTACTACTCTGTCAGATGCACCTCTGTATAAAGATTTTATGTTGAAACATAATAGAGATCAATGTGCCTTTCAAGACTATTGCACACAACCTGCAAATATGGCTGGTATTCCGGCCATATCTATACCAATCTGTTTATCAAAGAATAATCTTCCTTTATCAGTACAGCTCATGGGCCCTTGTTTATCAGAAGAGTTATTGCTGAATATTGCTAAAAGAATTGAAAGCATAGTTAAATTTCCTACTTTAAATTCATAAGTGTGTATATATATATATATATAGAATTGTTAATAGAGTAAATTATAAGTAATATATAGTATTGTTTGGTAATGTTATTATTTTATTTCACAACGGCTGTGACCTTTCTCTGTATATCTCTATGGAAATATGTATAAAATATTTTCGTATTTAACAAATTCATATATCATACACGTAAATATTCTGAACAACTACCATTGTCACTTCAATCTTATCATCATCCTCTGCTGTAGCACTTTGACACACTATCCTTGAGAGATATTGAAAACTCTATAAACATCTTTTTGATGTTCTAAGTTTCTAAGTACTTAGGATTTGACTTTAGAAGTAACATATTTTACTGACCTTTATAATTATTTTATACTTACTAATTTTTCTTTCTAACTTTATTTTTCTAAATAATAATTGTAAATTATTTTTTATTAAAGAACAATAAATACTATAATATTTTCAATCTTATCATCATTCTATGCCTTAGCACTTTTACACAATGGTTTTTATGGTCTGACTACATATTTATTTTATATGCATGTTTTGCACACAAGTGTTTGTAAATTATTTACATTAGGTAACATATTTATAATTAATTTACATAAAAAGGTAATTTTCAGCTACCACCACATCTGAGACGCTAAAGAAACTGAATGTGTCAATTGATGTATTACCACAGAAATGCCAACAACTTTTAAGCCAAGCAGCAGACAGTCAAGCATCAATGGACATTGATATTTTTGATCCTATTGCAATATCAATATTCAATACTTCACAACTCTCAGAGGTATTGCAGGAAGAATATGAAATACTTAAGTTAAAACAGAATAACCAGCGGTTACAAGCAAAAATCAATAATAATAACAAGTTCTTTGAGGATCTAAAGAGTGAACTGCAATATTCTAGAAATTGTTTAGCAGAGCAATCTCCTAATCCTGATAGCATACAAAACCATATAAGACAGATGAGAAGTAAGGTGGCGTCATACACAGAGAGTAGTGACAAAGCAATGGTGGGTACTTTTTATACATTATTTTAAACAACAAGCTACACTTCATATAACCACTGTTCCAATTCCATGTTACATCTGCAGTTAATTGAATAATATTGAAAAGAGCAAAATGAAATTTTGATTTATTTATGTCATTAGAATAGCAATAAAGCTGATGGCACACTAGATGGTAAGTGGTTACCATCACTTATTATATGATTCTAATGTGACACTTATGATACCCCTCATATGTTGCCATGTCAGAGGACTAAGGTATCATGCCTCTAATCCTGTAATACCATTGTCTAATCACACAATAGAACATGTATGACTTTATAATTTCTTTCATGATGTTGTTAATAAAACAAAGCAGATGATGATTACAAAAAGAATCTTATATACTAAATAACAATAGGAAAATGTAAGGTGGGGTGACACAGTTTAGATACAAGTGCCTAGTAGACAATATTAGACATTATTAAATGCATTTATTATTTTAAAACTGTGCTAGGTGTATAGTAATGGTGAGATATTCCCCCCTTGAGAGAAAAAAATATATATATTACACACAAAAAAATTATAAAAGTTAATTATGAACAATATAAATTAATAAAATATTTTTTTTTTTTTTTTTACAAATTAAATCTCACTGTAGGATAAGATGTGCGTCCATAACGTGTCACTTTCAAAGGTCGGCTGTCAGCTGTTGACGAGCGGTGTCCTGTTTCTGCCTCGCCAGCAATTGCTTCGACGACTTTTTACATTTGTTTCTTTTTCGTCACCTTTTCTGTTTGACAACAAAAAATACAATATAATAAACTCAAATGAATAGAACATGTATGACTTTATAATTTCTTTCATGATGTTGTTAATAATTAACATAAGCTTTATACCAGGTGGTGAGCGCATAGTGCCATATGACTATAGGAAATATGGATCAAACCACACTATTGATATTAATTATATTAGGAATGACGAACGAGGCACCAAGTACATTTAATGAGAAGTGGTAAAACGTTTTATTAAAAGCTTAACATTATTAATATTTAAAATCCATGCCATGTTAATAAGGTGTTTTTCTTGTAATAAAGTGTTCCCGCCTCCGCTATTGGTATATGCTGATTAAATTACTTATTACTACTATATTCATTAGAAATTAATTATTGGGGGCTGCATGGATGTCGATGTGACATGGTATATTGCTACCAATATTATTACTAATAATCCCTTTTCTCTACAAGTGTATCGTTTATTTTAGGCGAAATACTTGAAATTATCAGTGCCCGACAGAATCCTTCCGAAATCTTTACTTACGCTGGTGGAGACATTGGTCATATTAAAAGCGGAGGCTATGACGCTGCAGCAGAGTGCGGATGAAGTTGCTCTAGCGAAGGAGGCTAGAGAAAATTTCAGTAGACTTCGCAGAAAGGATTAATATAGTATAATAATAAAGCAATAAATAGATAATAATAGTATTTATATATTTTTTTTAAATGTAACACGATGTCCTAACCTTAAGATCCGGCAGACTTTGTCCTGCCCGGAAAAGCAACACCACCTACTAGGTCCGATTATTTTTAAACCATCTACGAATCCCTTTAATATATGAAATTACATTCACACTTGACTAGTTTAGTAGTAATTAGGTAACAAAAACAGATTATTTAAATGTATCAATATTGTTGTGGACTTCGTAATATATTGCTGGCCACAAAATAAAAAAGTTAAAAATTTTATGACATAAGAAAATATATGATTTTATTATTTTATTAATATATTATCCAACACATAAACTGGCGACCGTGACAGAACATTTCAATGACATACAATCGACTATGAAATGTTTGAATATGGAATTAGTTAAATCGAACGAAGATGGAATCTTACGTGTCAAAACAAGACTTACACTACGAGACGACACATACTATATATACTTTTATATTTCCAATTTTACTTCCTGGATCAAATAAATTAGTTCAAAATCTGATTCGTCATAAACATATTGAGTTGTGTCACGCTGGTTCACAATTATTAATTAGTAATATTAGAAAATTTTATTGGGTCATGGGAATCGGACAAATATGTAAAAGAATTGTGCGTGAATGTGTTGTTTGAAAGCGTTATAATGCTCGTAGATGTTCTGTACCACCAGCTCCGTTACCAATTGGTCGTACAAATTGCGGTGCTGCCTTTGATATTACTGGGGTAGATTTTGCTGGTCCATTATATCTCCGAGATAATGAGAAACACTGGATCGCAGTCTTTACTTGTGCATCTTATCGCCCCATTCATTTGGAATTATGTAAGTCATTATCTACGGAAGATTTTATGCTGGCTTTTCGTAGATTTATTGCACGTAGAGGCAAGCCTAAGACTGTCTACTCCGATAATGGTACGAACTTTCGTGGTACAAGTAACCTTCTGAATAGTACTGATTGGGAAAGGGTTTCACTACGGACGACATCTCATAAAATAGAATGGCGGTTCAATCCCCCTCAAGCTCCGTGGTGGGGAGGGTTTTGGGAGCGCAAGATTAAGATAATAAAAGAAATGTTACGAAAAATCTTAGGTAAAGCTTGTCTAGACTTCACATCTCTCTTAACCATTTTGTGCGAGATAGAATGTATCATGAATAACAGACCATTGACGTACATTGCAGATGATACTGAAAATCTGAAACCACTTACGCAAGCAATGTTTCTACAGGATTTAAAACCGTATGATACTGTGCATTTAGATCAAGCTGACGCTCATACATTAAATACGAAAGTTACATATTTACAAAAATTACGCAAAGATAAAATCTTTATTCCACAGCGAATATCTTTCATTGTTAAAGCAACTTGCGTTCAATAAATCACGAATTATTAAAGTAGGCGATATAGTATTAGTAGAGCTAGAATCTAAACGTGTAGATTGGCCACTTGCTGTAGTTACGGCTGTATTTCCAGGATCAGACGGGGTTGTTCGAGTAGCACGAGTTAAAACTGCAATGGGAGAAAAGATTCGACCACTACAACGTTTATTTCCATTGAAGGTACCCTTAATTTCTCCAATGCCTAACCCTATACAGACTGATCCTGTTTCACCTCAATTAGAAACACAGCAGACTCGATGTGATCGTTCTATTAAAATACCACAAAAATTAGATCTTTAAGTTTATATTCAATTTTGTGTGTTTGTGTTTTGCAATATACATAAGTAATTGCAAAGGCGGCGAGTATGTTGTGGACTTCGTAATATATTGCTGGCCACAAAATAAAAAAGTTAAAAACTTTATGACATAAGAAAATATATGATTTTATTATTTTATTAAATATATTATCCAACACAAATATATATGTAGTACGAATTGTATGATATAAATAATTATTATGACGCTTCTAATGCTACATTTAATGAAGCAACAGCGTTTAAAAAAATTACCATCAAAATTGTAGTTTCATACTTTATCAACCTGTCTATAATAATCACGAAAACGAAAACACATCGACATTTAATATTAGATACCGCCATCTAGCGACGAGCATTAGCATGTAATGACAATATTGAAGAAAATGATTAAGCTTACAATTTGTTTCGAGGATATAAAGTATACACATAATTTGTAGTTATGTATGTTCCTATGATTTTTTCACGATATTTATATTTAATGTCCTTAGTGATGCAGAGGTTCTATACAGTCAGTGTAGTGATGTTTACGGTCATGAGTTCGATCGTCGCACAAGCATATTTATGTTTTGCTATTAGTATGTAATTACTCAAAAATATTGTATACTGTACCATCGGTGGTTACTCCATATCTAGAGAAGATTCAAAGGTCTCTTAGAAGTGTTATCTAAGTATAAAGGTAAGCTTAAACTTTTTGTAGTTTTACAAATATGTCGAATATCTTCAACTTTAAATTAAAAACAATGTTAAAATCATTATTAACAATATATTTTATTATTTGTATCATCAGTAAGTCTATTCATATTGTTACAGTTATAAATTTCATTGTGACATGCGCTATTTGTCTTTTGCCAGTAGGTATACAAAATATTAACAGTTTTCTACTTCCTCAGGCAAATTCAGGAGCAAGTCGTTAGCGTTTCCTAAAACAAAATGTAATGTTACTTATTTTAAATATGAACATTATACACCGATTACGGAGTAGCAATTTTGTGTAGGTGTTTATGCATGAATGAATATCAATGAAATTTGGCATAAAGATTATATTTCTTTTATAGATGATTATGTAATAGTGATCTCGTTCGCGCGAACGGTTTACGATGACGGGATACTAATGGAGAATGATAGAATGAGTTTTTTTTTATAACACAGGGGACAAAGGAGCATGCGGCTCACCTGATGGTAAGTGATTACCGCCGCCCATGAGCACCCGCAACACCAGGGGAATTGCAAGTACGTTGTCGGCCTTTTAAAAAGGAAGAAGCTCTTTTCTTGAAGGTTTCAATATCGTATCGGTTCGGAAATACCATTGCTGGAAGGTGATTCCATAATGTGGTTGTGCGAGGCAAAAAGTTTCTAGAAAACCGCACTGTGGAAGACCGCCATTCATCCAGATGATCAGGATGGTATTTCAATTTCTGGCGGGTGGTACGGTGGTGAAACTCAGCAGCTGGTATTAATCCGAACAATTCCTCAGAACACTCCCCATGATATATGCGGTAGAAAATGCACAGAGATGCAATATCACGCCGCAAAGCCAATGGGTCGAGTCTGTCACATAGACGTTGATTACCAATGATTCTGGCTGCTCGGTTCTGAATGCGGTCAAATGGAAGTAGCTGGAGCACCACAATGCTCCCGCCCAGAGGTGAGAACAGTATTCCATGTGCGGCCGGATCTGCGCCTTGTATAATTGCAAGCGATGGGCCGCCGTGAAATACCGTCCCACTCTACTGAGCACACCAAGCTTTTTTGAGGCTATTTTAGCCTTGTCCTCCAAATGACCGCAAAACTGAACGTCACTGGATATATCAACGCCAAGGACCTCGAGATTTGGCTTCACATCAAGGAGAGTGTCTTGAAACTGAGGAGATACGATAAATGGATTCTTTTTAGCGGTAAACGCGCAAACTTGTGTCTTCTTGGGGTTGAATTGAACACAATTTTCCTGACCCCAAACCGAAACTTGATGGAGTGAAGTGTCGATTTCGGACACAAGTTTGTTTCGGTACTCTATAACTTTTGCCTGCGACATATTAGCATGGCCGCTGTACAAGGCATCTCCGGTACTGTCATCCGCATAGCAATGAATGTTGTTAATTTGTAACATGTCATTGATATGCAGAAGGAACAGAGTCGGAGACAGCACACAGCCTTGTGGAACACCAGCATTCACAGAGTGTGGGTCGGAGCAAGCACCATCGATAACGATCTTGATGCTCCGATCAGCGAGAAAGCTGGCGACCCATTTGCATAACTTCGCAGGCAACCCGAAGGATGGTAGCTTTGAAAGAAGAGCTTTGTGCCAAACCCGATCAAAGGCCTTCGCAATATCCAGACTAACAGATAGGGCCTCCCCCTTACTCTCAATAGCCTCTGCCCATCGATGTGTCAAATATACTAGAAGATCACCAGCTGAGCGACCCTGGGGAAAGCCATACTGACGATCAGAAATCAACTGGTTCACTTCTAGGTATCGTAGGAGTTGACGGTTTACAATCGACTCCATTGTCTTTGAGAATAGAGAGAGTTGAGATTAGGACAGTTGGTCCATTGTGGCAAATTAACCGGGAATCTATTGGAATGGTTCCCAGACAAACCGCGTGGAGGTCAATCTGATTTAGTACATTGTTAACGATGGAGTAATAATAAATAAATAGCTGAGAATTACTAGTGAAATACTAGCAATTCTCAGCTTTATTTAGTCTATATATTTCACAGAATATGTTATTAAGTATAAATTCTTCCAGCCGGTTTTCGTCTCGTTACTATTTTATTATATTTTAGAGTAGCTGTACCCGTGACATAAGTAGCCTAAGGTACTTGTTATTACATCAGCTACTATACTATAATAAAAGTCCCGTCAAAATTGGTCCAGCCATTTCAGAGATTAGACGGAACAAACAGACAGACAGACAAAAACGGTAAAAAATGTTATTTTTGTGTATATACCGTATTTACATTCATATGTATGTAGTAAAAAACGGTTATTTCAATATTATAAACAGACACTCCAATTTTATATATATGTATAGATTATAAAACAAAATACCTTTAAGAAATCTGTATGTTCGTGAATAAAAAAATACTGAATGGATTTTCCTACGGTTTTGTTCTATCCATATATTGATTCCTGAGGAAAGTTTGGGTGTACTATGTAATTTAATTGAAATTCTCGTGCGAAGACAAGGTGGGGTGGTTCGCTAGTTGAAAATACAAGAAATTTGTTATAGCTAATATATTTAAGTACAAATTTGTTATTACTTACCTCTTTATTGTTCTATTCTAACATGTGCTTTTCACCTAAATTCATGGAATGCTGCCCATGTCCTAGCTGTCCCCTCAACCCCCAAATAAAGAATTTATTAGGGCTGGTATTCATTCCACTGTCCTTTTTTGTTTGTAGACACTTATCTCTAGGTTCTACAGTCTGGCAATGAATTTCAGCGCGGAGGTGACTGTATTCAGTCTGCGTAGAGTGAGTTTGGCAATTCACTATAGATGCCTATACATATAAAGCATAAATAAGTTTCTTGTTCACAAATAAATAATAAAAACAGCAATGTCAAAAATTTTCATTAACAAAGGCGGCCTTATCGCTAATATAACAAAATACATATAACCTAAATATTTTTTTATTCTTATACATATTAATTACTTCTTAGTGCATAAGAGGGCTTAAGCGGGATGACACCTCAATCTTGAATTTATTTATTGATTTATTATACATATATTTTCTTTAACATTAGATTCCGCACTGCTTTTTACGTGAATTGAAAATATGAAACTTTATAGTTTTATACTGTTAAGTGTCCGAAATTCATACTCCACCATCCCGCAATTTTCGTAAAAAATTAGTTTGCTTCACGTATTAATATATAGATTTGTACAAGGTCTTCAAATTATTTTTGCCTGATTTTGAAGGTAGGGCATTACCATATACCATCTATAAAGAGTCATGTTATACTATAAAGAGACATGTCAAAAATGACTGTCTATTCTAAGAAAATAGTGCTTTATTACTATAGTCATAGGGGCTCCATTATCCTAATGTGCACAGGGCCTCTAATAGGTGAATAATGGCCCTGAAAAAATGTTACTGTTTGGACCACTAATTCCATTGATTGCTCAAACGACATACCCACTGGCAGGCCCTTCTTTTCCATTCCCAAAGGTCGCAAGTGTAATTCTTCTCTATGTATTCCGCAACAGGATGCACTTCTGTTTGTATATTTTTGTCTAACACTTTAACTGTAATTTATTCGTACAGGATTCAGTAGGAATTTAACTACTAAAATTGTCTACAAAATCAAGATATAATTATTTACAATGAGACTGAATAATCATTTAACAATAAGATGGTAAGCATAGCTGATGACATTATTAAAGGCACCGTCACAATTTGTAGGTGCCAGCGCATTATAATTATTATGCTATATTCCAAAATAATATATATATATAAACAGGAATAGTTTAAAAAAAAGGACTAAGATTTTATTTTTTTAAAAAACAAATACCAATGGCCAAAATTTGTATCGGACTAAAATATTGAAATCTACATGGATTGGATAATCGCTGTAGCTATATACAAATTATACATCGTACCTATATGTTACACTATAAAAAATACTATCTCTTTATTTTAGCTGTTGAATTACATTCAATATAAGGACGAGTAATTTGATTTAATTATACCCTACATAGGTACATACTTACTTTTCGGCAAACATTTAATTACAAGGTTATCAATGGTCTTGACTTTCACAACTTCATCCATAATATTTAACAAATTGATAATTTGTGGTTTATTTCGAGCATATTCCATAACTTCATTTATGTACCTAAGGAATTTATATTCTGATCATTATACCTAATATATTTAAAATTATTACAAAGTAAATTATTTTTAAAGAGAGACCACTAATTCAAAATATGTACATCGTTTGTATTTTTATCTGCAATGAAGTACGTACCTTTGAGGGTCTTTACCAAATCTGGCAGCCATTTTTACGTTGCAAAATCCAAATCGCTGTCCTTTAGCCTTGATGAGACCCACTTTCGTGTTGCTGGGTACTAAGGCGCCTACGCTCAAACAAAGAGCACAAAAACCAAGGTACTGCAACAAACATTATTTACGAAATAAATATAAATATTAAATCAATTTGTAGTGTTTCCATTATCAGATCGTCGAAACTAAATCGAGGATAAGTACTCGTGTATTCACTGTTAAACATATATTGTAGTATGTTGAAAAATGTATGCATGCATTCCATTCCTGGGGTGGAATTCGCGGAATGGATACGGGCCAATTTCATCGTGATTGCGGTTTACCTTGCATAAACCAAGTTGAACTACCTATAGGCCAAGTAACTCAAAAATTATGCTTTTATAGATAAATAGGTTTCTACAGTAATACATACTTTTTTATTATTTATACAAATTTTTCTCTGCTATACTAAATTGGTTCACATGTAATAATCTATTATTGAACTCCAACAAAACGTTCGTTTACCAGCCAATTAAATACGCAGCTATGATCATGAAATAGTAAATTTTGTTAATGATAATGAACTGAATAGTTCTGCTGTTTGCAATTAGAAGGATAAGGCAATTAACAGACGTGGGGACAGTGTGGAGGTTTACCTTGCATAAACATTACAAGACCAAGTGGTGAACCAAAAATAACTAGTGTACGAAAATATTATGTATAGATAGTTTCAAGAAACTTAAAGACCAAGTAGAAAACGCAATAAAAATAAGCTAATTTTACCTAAACTCTACACAAAAAAATTAGGCATGTATAATAAAAAAATATACAGAGAGGCAATTCAAATCTTATATTAAACAAATGTTATAGATGAATTTATAGATAGCAATATTATTAAATAAAAATAATCAAAGTCTATTAATTAATATTACTATATTATTACACGGTTTCTACAGTAATACATACTTTTTTATTATTTATACAAATTTTTTTCTCTGTTCTGCAATAGGTATATTTAAACAGAACAGAACATATTTTTTCCGGAACAGAAATAAATATTGTATTTAATTAATTTATATGTCGAACAAATGCCATTGGCACGATCGACTTCAAAAATTGCCTATAAACATCACCTTAAAAAGGTGTAAGAACAACACAAATCGATGAAAGTTATCTTCTAACTCTAGTAGCACAGCCAGAAAAGAAACATAGCGCCATTTAATTTTATGCCAGCGCCATCTAGTGTAGACTGAAAACAACATTAATGATTGCTCGTAGTGATCACGAAAAGATACTATTGTACATAATTTCGTATGTAACAGGAGTCTAAGAGCCAGATGTAAATAATTTGTGTGATGTACAATGTGTAATACAGTACTTATGATCACATTAAACAATTTAATTATACCACAGGAATACTTATCTTTACATGGTATAAAATAAAGTCGACACCGCAGTCTGTACGTTTATATCTCTTAAACCACGCAACGGACTTTAATGCAGTTTTCAGTATCTAATAGATAGAGTACTCTAAGAAGGTTTATATGTATAATACATGCATATTATAATACAGAAAAGCCAAGACATTCAAAGATTTGTAGTGCACCCATTCAAAAGGGCGGGACTCTACCATATTATAAAATATCTTTCTAAAATTTCTAACCTGAACATGCTTATCCTTCATAGTGAAACTATTATTATACGCGACATAATTTTTCAGAGATCCCAATGAGATTCTCTCTTCCAAGCTAACTCTGCTGCTCATTCTATCTAAGTCAGTCACCACTAGTTTTCCTTGCAGCATCTTGTCGAGTATATCGTAGGGTATCTTCATTTGGTCTTGAATTGATGATAATATGGACATTAAACGATTGACGGTGGAGACCAGGTACATTACATTTTGCATGGAACGCCAGACTTGCCAGAGTTTAACAAATAAAGGCTGTAAGTATAAGTTATGGAATTTGATAGGGAAGCAAAGTATACAATTAGTTTTATTACCTGTGTTACGTAATATACGCAAAAAACGATAGTTTAGCTTATGCGTTGGTAGTTAATCAGGAAGGTTTTTTAATTATAAATATATAAAAATATTTTACTGCGGCATAGACCCAACGAAACTATAAATAACATTTTAACTTACAAACACTGTAACGACCGGCACTGCTGCTTTGTATTTGACTGCTTGGTGAAGTTCTTCCAAGACATTCCGTACTTTCTCAACGTATTGGGTTCCGTTGAAAACCATAGTTTCCACGTCTGAGAGAAGACGCCGTATAAACATTTCGTACTGGCGGTTGAAAGCGAGTAATTCGAATATTTGTTTGCAGTATTCTCTGAAATTTTTAAAATGAAACTACCACACAATTGAAATGCCTAGCGTAATTGTATTTTTGAGCGAGAGTGAGTCATTTTTCAGTATATAGCCAGTAATTTAGGACCAAGTACATTCTCTTTTATCTATTTTACAGATATAAAATAGTAGAACGCAAATTTATGTCTTACTCCGTTAAGTCAGTATTAGGCTTTATGTCAATAACGACGTTGCCAGTCTCCTCTTGTATTGAGACCGTATCTTCTACAGCGGTGGTCAACGTATTTACGCGCTGCATCACACCTATCAAGGCATTGGAAAGTGCTGCCAGACACGCTTTTCCAGCATCCACCAGATTGAATGGTACTGAAAGAATTTTTTATAAAATTTCATAGAATAAAATATTGCCAGGCAATGCGGTTTTTGAAATATTACATTGAATCTTTAAAATCATTACAGCAGCAGGTAGATATAATCGTACTAGGTAAGTTTAACTGTAATAACTATATTATCTGTATTGGAAATATCTAAATAAATTTTATCGATCTATTCTGTGAAATTATATATGTAGTCGACACATTCCATTATAAATTAATATGTACGTCTAGATAATAAGACGTTGATTCGCATAAACTGTAGGTAGTTTATTTCCATTATTCAACATCACATAAACCTATGGGCATGAAGCAACTTACGGTCAGGTATCCCTTCTCCACCTTTCTTGCAATCTCTGTTGAATAGTCGTACGCCAGAAACAAGCTCCATTAATTCAGATAACTGGGTCAACTTTTCCCCGCGTGGAAGTGCCACGAATACACGCAGGTCCTCCATAGAAAATACACTTTCTAGTGCTGCCATGCCTTCTTTCAATGTCTACAAATAGTTATTTGTTAAGCCTTTGCAGTAATATTGACGACATTACTAATTCATACCTATGCACCATTTGACGCCCTTAGTGAATTAGCTGACGCCCTTCTTCCGAGGGTCGCTAGTTCGATTTCACAAATTTGTATTCAGTATTATTGATTGTTTTGGTCTGGGTGTTTACTGTGTATATTATGTATGTACCTATTTACAAAAAATGTATTGTAATATTTCTATCAGTTGTTTAGTACCCATTTTACAATCTCTGCTTAATTTGGGACTAAACGACAGTATGAATTGATTGTGATTGGACGATACGTATATGGCAGTTAAATTACAATGCAAGACATGGGTATTAGGTAAGTAGAAACACCGAATTCGTCAGGATTGGCAGTCCACGACATATATAAACAGTGTTTATTCTTTTTGTGATACACATAATTATGATATATTTTATTTAGGTATTGTATATGTATTATAAGTATCTGTAAATACATTTATACCTAAATATAATGGAAAAGTAAACATTATAAAAACATCAAAATATTTTGTACGACAAAGATATCGTAACATTCATACAAAACTGTAATATTACTTAGTAGTTATTATATAATATTGTATAACCAGTATAACTCCAGGATTCCCGAGTCCACTGGCAAGTATAATGTAAATTGATATCTTCCTGAACAATTTTTTAAATGCCGCTTCATCTTCTAAGTGGGGATCTTCCTCTAATATCTCTGTCACCAACGGTCGAAGACACTTGTTTATTGATTCCAAGTGTTTATCAATTAAATTTTGTAGTTTATCATAATTGCTTTGTATTACAAATTGCATTTTTAATGTATTTATTGACGTACTTTCGCCACCTGCAATAGCACAGATAATGACATAATATTTATAAAATATAAATAATTTTGTAACCTTTACAATGCCATAGGAGTGAGTTTATTCTGTGATAACCATCATTGCTGAGGTAGTTTGTACAGAATTGTCTGCGTGCGTTATTTATTTCAACCGCGGAACAGCTTGCTTTGTAAGATCTCTTTTAGTTGAAGGTGAGATAAGTCAGTATTATTTATTATATGCATCTTGGTTCTCAGGAAAGGCAGCGCATGACACCAAAGCTCTCCAGTAATGGTGATGTCCATACTGTTCTTTTATATGGATAACGGTCACCATATACTATACTGTAAGGTTATCTACCAGTTGGTAGGTAGTTTGTATCCACACTTTTCGACTTAAAAAATGTGAACTTACAAGGATTATTTAAAAAAGCAACACACAGTTTGTATTCACACTTTTTTTTGCTCGATTATTTAAAAAAGCAACACACAAGTTTTTTGCTCGTTTTATTGAGACCGTTTTTCGAATGAGCGGTAGATTAAAAATATCGTTGACTATTCAAAGTATCTAAGTTAAATTTATATGAATAAAGGATTTTCTATTCTAGTCAATATAAATAAAATGTCATTAGTACTACACAGCTGTAGAGGAAAGGCATACTGCATTCTAAGTATTATATTAGACTAGTAGTGCGCACGGTTTCAATCGGATTAATTTTTTAGCTTGCGTTATTCTGAGGTATCTATATTATTGTAGATTCATTAAAATCCATTCAGTAGTTTTTGCGTGAAAGTGTAACAAACATCCCTCCACACTCACAAACTTCCATGATTATAATACATATTAGTAAATTGTATTATTGATGTGTTTAATCGCAGGACAATTTGTGAGAGATTAAAATGGCTTATGCTATTGGCCTAATTCGATCTTACAATCTTTAACGTAGTAACTACCAGGCTAGGAAGACAAACTAGAAGAGAGATGATTAGTACTTACAATTTAACATAGTAACACATTCTTCAACAAAAAACTGCAAATTGTTTCTATTGATTGCTCTGGAAAACAATTTCCCGTACTTTGGGTTTAATAATAGAAGTTCTATTAGATATATGACAAATTCCGGATCTACGGTTACTTGACAGTTCCTCGTTATTTCATTGGCCATATTTTTTATGATGTTTTCGTTACAAGCCATTGCAATAAAGTTAACAATAATTACAAAATATTATGAAGTAGGTAGATTTGTCAATGTTACCATAGTAACAGATTACTGCAAGTAAACCTAGAGGTAAATATTGCTGTCACAAATTTGAAAAAAAAAATCAATGTGTATGATGTGTTCAGAAAAACTAAAGCTATTTGATTATATCAAAATAAAAATTATTAAGATTTGATATATTATAGGTACATACTACATCAGTTTTACCATACAAATATATTCAACCTTTTAAAAGTACATACCATTCTATAATTTAAAATTTATCACCAGACAAAAATATTTTTTTGTATCATATAGAATTTTTTCTTATATGTAAGTAATATTGTTATGAAACTCACGTATGATTACTCAAATGAAATAAAAAAAAACATTTATTATGTACCTATTACTATTTATTACGTCATACGTCCGCCGTAATAGGCCTCAATACAATACAACCTTTATAATCTAGACAAATAGATTCAAATTCGAGCAATAATGTTGATACAAAACAGCACTTGATACACTTCAGATTAATAAAAAAATATTACAAAAATATAAGAGAGCATATAGATATAATTTAATAGCGCGTTTAGAAATAATTCATTTTGTATTAAGTATAATCAAGAGTTTAATTTAAATGTTTTATTTTGTTTGCATAAAATTGTATGCAGTGAAAAAAATAATTGTTTGCAGTGCTTATATACTTCACACGCTAGTTATAAGAAATCCCTTCTTAATTCATGTTTAAAAAATGGACACAGTGCATAAATTTCAAATTTGTAGTCTGTTCATTGAGAAATTAGGCAGTAGAAGCAATTTTATATATATTATTATTTCGGGAAATTTAAAGTTCTTAAGAATTTCGCCTTGAATCTGATTAAAATATTTTTGCTTTACTATATATACTGGATGGCAATTAAATATTAATATTTATATAAATTAATATTTTGAAGTAAAATTGGAGTACTTTAAACATTGCAAACATAATGGCATATTTTAATGCATACAAATACATACATAAACAAAAATATAACATTAAACTTCATATAATCATGAGAAATTTCTGTAGCCATAAAGATTACATTTAAGACCTTTCTTTTTTAACGTTTCAGTTCCAATCAACATATTACATTTTTAATAGACATTTTCAGTAGTTTCAATGAATGAACATTTGAAAAATATAATTTAGAAT
Source organism: Achroia grisella (assembly GCF_030625045.1). Taxonomy (NCBI): domain Eukaryota; kingdom Metazoa; phylum Arthropoda; class Insecta; order Lepidoptera; family Pyralidae; genus Achroia; species Achroia grisella. Next base: position 729,558 of record NW_026712658.1, read on the forward strand.
AACAACAAAATATGAATGACTATACAACTTGGGGATATGCAGAGCAATAGACCCTCTCGAGCCCTAAATGAAAACAGACAAAAGGAACTAAGTTCAAAATATGACTGGTCTGTTTTCCTATCAGTCTTTAGCATAACTTATACTATCCCCAATGTAACTTAATCTGAAGTAGAACAAGCTATATTGTAATAACGAGCATATACTTTCGTATATTGTACCTACATCTTTTTGCACTGCACTTATATCTAAGTATACATATAATATAATTGTTTATAAATAAAAATTGTTTCTATGTCTTTTGCAACAATCAATTCAAATAGGACAAATTATATTTAATTAAATGGACCAATACAAACATTAAGATTTTTCTCCTGTAATGAATATAAATTGCTGCCTTTAATATTAATATTTTGAAAAACAAATTGTAATCCAATAAAAGATATCACAGCAATTTTTCTTAAAACTAAGGTTTTAAGAGAATACTCACGTGTGTCAAGCTTGCAATTAAATAGATTTCAATTTATCTTCTATATTCAGTGTAATAGACATCAAAATATGACACTCGCAAATAAACCAAACCTCACATTACCACTACATTACTGAAATTTCTTTCATGGATTTCTTAAATCTAACTTAGCTACTATATATTTACTAATTCGTCGATTGACATTACAATTACTGTAATCTAGTTGAGACTAGCTTTTCTGTAGGAATGGCTTTTCAGCAGTTCTTACAAAATTCCTTTGCAAAGGAAAACTTTAATTTCAACTTGTAATAAAAGGCTCTCCATATAAGAAAGACAAAATAGCTATCTCCTGTCAAGTTTTATGATTTTTAATTTTATTTAATTCTATCCCGGCATGTACCCAGACTGCAATGAGATTAGGTAAAAATAAATAACAATTGTATTCAATTTACGTTTGGTGACGTTAGATATCTCATTGCATAATGCAACACATAACAAAGTAAACCTACACAATGTAGGTGCATGGTTGACTTAAGTTATCGAAGATAATTTGTATATGTCTAACCATTTATATATTTATTATATATTTTGGACCTTTCTAGTAGTAGTAATACATTAACCGAAAAAGCAATATATAAACATAAAAGAAATGAAAAATAACACTTTACTATTCCATATCTTGAGTAGAATCAATCACACTCAGTGATTTCCCTCATATGGAGGTACCAACGATTTTAAACAAAAATTGATAACTTGTAAGTCAATATGATATTTTTATTAATAAAAAAAAAACACAAAATTAGAGCTGTCAATATCATCAAATTGTTATACTTATTGGAAATACCTCTTAAGTCACACTTTATTTAATATACAATCAATATTCTGATGCAAATAAGTCTCTTACTTCCAATTCATAAACCCACGCCAATCGACAAACTAGGTATCGAAAAAGGTTTACTCATCGATGAAGTGTGATTTGAGGTACTTCATCATGCCAAATGTGCGGAAGCGCTTGGTCCCAATAACCTTGTAGAGGGCGTCATCGCAAATGGCAAACTGGCGGTTGTTGGGGTCGTACAGTTTCTTCTCCTTGATGATAGCCCAGACACGTTTAACGACTTCGTGGCGCGGCATCTCATCGGCGCCCATGAGAGCAGATAGCGCTGGCGATAGCTTATAAGCGCGTGTGTAGCCACCTCCCTTTCCACGGCCGCCCGCCTGAAGTATTATAGTTTATTTTTATTGTCTTGGTTTGAGCATGACATGCGGAGGAGCGAGGACCATGTCTTAAAGAAACGTGGAGGAAAAGAGAGAGGACAACAAATTAGAAGATAAATGGAATGTGGAATAGACGATATGCATGAGAAGAAAGGCAGCACAGATACGACGGCGAATAGGTAAAACATGATGACAATGATGAAATGAAATGATAAGGTGCTGACTCTAAATAATCCATAATAATACATTCATGATATTGTTCCAGATTCCTACTATGAAGTCCTGCTGACCCACACTTAAATATAAGATGCTAAGTACATAATAATAGTGATAACATGTAGTTAAAACCATTAAAATTCAGATAAATGTGTTACTATTTTCATTTATGATAATTTTTAAGATAACATCTTTTTTTACGTTTTCTGTAAGTTCTATTGAAACAAGTACCTTTTTTGTTTTGGGTGCCTTCTTTTTGTCTTTCTTGCCCCGGCCGCCATCAAAGTCGTCATCTGAATCCTTCTTTTTACCCTTCTTCTTCTTAGGCTTCTCCTGAAAAAAAAAAATTATAAATATTATATTTAACCTGATACTGCTTTATTATTAGAGTATGACTAAACAAAATTAAAAGGAGTGCATTTGTGTAGAAATTATAAGTAGTTATGGTGGTTATTATTTAGTGCCAACAATTGAAATATCTGATTACTGGTATGTGAAAATGAAACATTACATTTAGTAATAATAGTAAATCATATCTCAATGAGTGTTTGTCTATTAACACCTAAACAGCTGGACGAAATGGTATCAAACTGTGTTAATATATTTTAATTGAAAACACAATTGAATCTGGTAGGTGCAAAAGCTTTTTCAGACATGACAATATTTACAAGAACTACTAGTATATAATTACATAATATATAAAATCAGCACCATTATACAAACTTTACCTTGGTCATACATATGTAAGCATAATCAATGCACATTTCCCTATGAAATTATATATAACTCTTTTTAACACTTTCTGAATAAAGCATATTAAGAATTAGTTTTAATTAATACTTTTTTGGATAAACTGGATAGACCAAGTTTCAGCTCTATACTAAAAATATTCACCTTCTCATATTCACTGTCACTGTTGTCTTCTTCATCTTCAGATGAATCTTTGCGTTTCTTGGTGGATCTCTTGGAGACAGGTGCAGCACGCTTGGTTGTTTTCTTTGGTTTTTCTTCTTCCTCCTAATTTTGAAAATAATATGAAATGAAAGCTTTACAGTGGCCCTAAAGCCAAATAATCAAATTTGTGTATGTCATTGGACCTCATGAAGTGTAGAAAAAATAGACAGATGAGATGTATTTTATGCTAGGTATTACCCGCAACTTAGTCTACTTTTTGAAATAATAGATAGTGTGTAAATATTCACGTAATGCAATTTATCATCACATCAAGTTTCATTGAGATTCACCTTAAGCCATTTTGTTGTGAAAAGGTAACAAATTAACAGACAGACAGACCCATTTTTATATTTATAATAATTAGTATAGATGCAGGGGACATATAACCTAGAAGTGCCCTCACTTTTAATTTCTTTATTTATAACGACACAATGCCTCACTAATGGACATCCACACAAGCTGAATTTCTTGTTATGCATGGCAGCACACACAAAGTATTCCATTATAATTTTTATCCACTATAGACTTTATTAAGAAATAGATATTTAAAACAAGTATAAATTCTTGAAAAATATAGACAAGCAGAAAGTATATATGATCTTAGTATAAAATAGGATTATTAAAATTAATATAACAAATTTCCAAAATATACCTCCTCATCATCATCGTCTTCCTCATCATTTTCATCATCAGAGCCTTGTGCATTCACATACTCTATCACCATTTGGTCTATCATTTTCTTTTTCTCAGCCAGTTCCACCTCAAATACTTCCTCAAGCTTTTGAATGACTTTGTTTGTTGATGTCTTAGCCAAATCCGCATTTTTTAGTATCTCTGAAAAATAAAAGACAACTGTACTTATTTTTTTATTTAAACTATATTGAAATAAACATACAATAAGTCGCTTAATGCCAATAGAATTCTTTAACAGCATAACTTTAGAAATGCAGATATACTGAAAGTGGTTTAGTTTACCAATTAAAATTATATATAAAATATACCCTTAAATAAACATATATAACTCTTTTTTTAAAGGTATGCTTTTTATATACATATTTTCAATAATAATTTCATTATACACATTACACAATACATTACATACAATGCCTGTAGACAGTGAATTTAATTTACTTACAGGAACCATTTTGATTACATTTTTTTTTATCATTCAAACATATTTTGTTATAGTACAATATCTGAGACCCCTCTGTTACAAACTTAGCTAATGTTGTACTAATCTAAAATATTGTGTAGTCATTATTATGAAAGTTCACCAATATATGTGTACATATTTTAAAATAACATCCCACTTAGAATAACACCTGAAATCATTTTAAGTTTAAATAAGTGCAATTTGCTATATACCTATGATAAACGATGACATAATTGTATCAAACCAATCTTTAAAAAGAAATAGATAAGTAGTGTAAGAAACTGGTATTTTTATTATTTACTATATCTACCTAAAGTATTATCTTTTTACATGGAACAATAACTAAGGCTGTTATTCTTACACTAAAATTTAAAGCAACTATTTCGCTTTTGAAATTCCCGCTAAAATAAAAACCATATCAATTTATCTCTTATTACAGGAATAGATTATTTTTACCTATCACAATAAATAGTAAAACGAATTGAAAATGTTAAATCCTTTGTTTTTTGATGTGCAATCACGAACTGTACTGATCGATGTGTGTTTATGCGCGTTTTGGAACGTACCAATGGCGGCATAATAATTGACAAAACATGATTTTACACAAAAATTTCATTTCCATATTAAATCTTTGATCTTTTGGAAAATGTTTCAAGCAAAAGTTATTCTGAACTATTATGCGCACCATTTTACAACACTTTATTGTTATAAAGTTCCGCCATTACAGAGTTTCATACGTGGTGGATTCTTACGCGTTGCATAAAAATAAACCACCAGTGAGCAGACGTAATTAGGAGACAATAAATCAAGCCATTATTGCCGAGAATACCGCATGAAAGTCCTAAACAACTTTCACTTGAAACATTTTGGCATAAACAACATACTATCAGAGATATTTGAATTACAAGATACGAAAATCCTAAGTTCTGAAAGACTTCATTATAGGAAGCCATTACGCGGCCCCTGGGCAGATGTTAACCCAAGCATCTATTTTGTTAAAATTATTTTCATATAAATATATTTTGGACAGAAAAAAATATTTAGGTAAAATTGAAGCTATATTACTCACTGGCAATCTCTTTTTCAAGTTCTTCTTTGCTAACGTCTGCCATTTTATTCGTGTAAGTAGATTTGGTTTAGCCGGCCACCTGACACACAGTACTAGAAGATAGAAGCCAAACAGCCAGACAATAATATACCTACGCACTAGATGCACACGGCGTCACAACGAAAGTAGCCGAAGGAACATTCGGGTATAGTCGGATCACGACCATCGGAATGAACCAATAGAATTACTGGATCTGGATACTCTTCACAATAAAAATGTGTTCAAAATATTAGAAATATTTATTTATTTATTATACATACATACATAAAAACGTTATAAGTTTAATATAATTATTATGAATACTGCACTAAACTACAAAATTTAATGAGAAATATAAATGATATATCGTATAATAAGGGAAAGAATGACATCAATGTTATTCAAAAAAGCTTAAAGAACATAAAATGCTATCCAGCCGAAAAAATGGATTGAAAAAGTCTTTTTTTTTTTTGGTTCGGTTTTTCTGAACAAGTCATTATACCAATATGTTATTGTCAAACGTCGCGTATAAATAAAAAAAAAAATTATGGCTGTATGAGCAGTGTTCCCTTTGCCTAAAGAATAAAGTAATAAAAAAAAATTCTTTAGTCTTTTTTAATGTAAATTGTTCAATTCCTTGTCAATTTAAAATAAAATTGATACTACAAAAGTAAAAGTAGAATTTCTACATTTATCAAGAAATAACTGAAATTTAAATATTTCAGATAATAATTATTTCAATTAAAATAAATAATTCAAGTGTCAAAACCACGCTCACATAACCTAAAGAGTAAGAATGCTTGTTTATATTTAAATATTGCCGATTAAAAAATAAGAAATGGCTAAAGCAAAAAATAAAAAGAATCATAAATTGGCTGACACTGTGCATGCTAAGAGGAGAGAAAAGGAGAGCAACAAAAAAAAGTTAAATCCATTTGAAGTACACATAAATAGAGAAAAACTTAAAGTTTTGGGTAAGAAGTCCAAACATGATAAAGGTTTACCAGGTGTATCACGTGCTAAGGCCATTAAAAAGGTATTTATTCTTCTTATCTTCTAAATAACTCCAAGTGTTTCATACAAGTCTGAAAGTTATATATATTCAGACTTGTATGAAACATTCAGCAATTCTTTTTTATGCATGAAACTGACAACATCGCTGTAAGTTTTTAAATCAGCCAATTAGGTATCATTATAGTGATTAGGTAGTACAGTAGTTAGTTAGATCCTATTAGATATAGATATATAAACATAATTGGTTATGAGATGTGAGATGGACTTGTTTACACAAGCCATGATAAGGACTGCAGTCCACTCCAGTGATATTATTTTGGGTAGATGTAAATAAATTCCTTAACTAACATCATTACATCTGCCAAATAAATGTTTCAACATACAATGTTCATTAAGTAATGAGGTAAAATAAATTATTTAATGTAAAAAAGTATATTAATAACAGGTACACTATTTTTAGTTGATCTAATTAATAAAGAAATTAGAATCATTTTCTAAACACTAGTAATATAAAATGGTAATAATACATACATATCAATATGTTAGATAAGTTTTTTTTATTTTAGAGAAAGGAGACCCTTGGTACTGAAATGAGATTGATGAATAAGACAAATACCTTCATTGATCGTCGTATTGGAGAAAAGAATAATGAATTGTCTACTGAAGATCGTATGGTTGCCAGGTTTGCTGCTGAAAGGGCAAGGCAGCACAGTAAGAAGAGCATTTATAATTTAGCTGATGATGAAATTTTAACTCATAGGTGGGTAAATATTTATTTTACAGGTTGGAGAAAAAAACACTGTGCAATCTTAGTAAAATGTCTAGGCATACTAGTAATATTATTAAATAAAATAAGTGTAAATATTCATGAAAATAAAAGAGTCATGCCTTCTCTATGCTTTATATATGTAATACATGTGTGTTAATATAGAGCTGAGAAATTAATTTAATACATTCATGTAAAGCTCACAGGGGCAGGTCACAAGCAATACATAATTGATTACTTAATAATATAAGATTACTAAAAAATGAACAGGCTATGATTGCATGATTTCATTATGTCATGAAATCTCTTTTCAGAGGGCAAACACTGGAGCAGATTGAGAAATTTGATGATCCTAGATCATCTGATGATGAAAATGAAGAGAGAGGAAAATTTGGAGGCCTAGATGGTATTGAAACTATGATATTGAAGCATAATATGTTTATATTAGTCTGATAAAGTGTCATTCTGGTTGATTAAAATTATTTATGTAGTTGTGCCTGCAACTTCTTGCACATATTATACATATTTCTAGATACCATGTATGTATGGTAATCAGATAACAACAATAAAAAAATAATCTATATGACACCACAATGGCCTATTGAAATATTAATAATAATAATAATTTGTGTTTAGCAATGTTATAGCCGTCTTTAGTGACTTTAATTCAATTAACAACAACTTAAATTCATTCTAATTCTTCTTGAATCCATAACAAATAAATACATTTGTTTTTTTGAAGCGCCATTTTAAGACTTTATTATACATATGTGTATACATAGTGCAAAGAAATATAGAGAAATACACCTTTGAAATGCATATTACACTTTTATTTATTATATTTGAAGTAAATTTTCATTTGATGATAACCTGAAACATAACCACAGTATTTGAATTTAAGCTCTTGAAGTAGGAACTCAAGTCATAATCACAGTTTTTTTGGATTTCAGATGACTTTGTATCAGAAGGTCATTTCGGCGGTGGAATCCTTTCTAAGACAGATTCAAAAGATGGTGCTAAATCTCATAAAGATCTCATCGAACAACTTATAGCAGAATCTAAGAAAAGAAAAGCCGAGAAACAAAAGGAGAAAGAACAGACTTTAGACTTGACAGAGAAGTTAGATAGTGAATGGAAGGATTTACAGCCTGTTGTTTTTAAGAAGGCTAGAGTTGAAAATGAATCTGTAATAGATAAACTCTTGAGTCAAGTGGAGAAAAAGAATCAGGATTATGATAAAATGATGAGGGAATTGAAGTTTGAAAAAAGGGGCACAGTGAGTTTACAGTTGTTATATTTAACAATGACATCTACTAGTAATAAATTAATTACCTAATCCTTTGTGTTCCATAAATATTTGATGCTAATATGCATTTAATTTTACAAACAACAAATACATTCTTTGTTTATTTGATTATTCAAGTAATTGTTGCTTTTTTAGGAAAAAATATAACTTACTATTCCGCCAATTCCGTTAATTATATTGTCTGGATATATTGAAATAAAGTGTGTTCATTAATTTAAGATCAATTGTTCTTATATTACATTGTAGCCTTCAGATGGATTGAAAACTGATGAGAAACAGGCTAAAGAAGAAGGGGAGAAAATGGCACAGTGGGAAAGAGAGAGACAAGAAAGGATGTTGGGAGATGATGAGTTATCTGCACCCAAGGTTCAGAAACCTGCAGGAAAACACAGGTAGAATTTAGAAATATATTAAACAACATGTCTACAATATATAATAGTTCTTTTTATTATATTATATTAAACAATATCATATAAACCACCACCATTTCGTTTTTTTTTAATAATTGTATATTCTGTCTAGGTCAGCAGATGATCTGGATGATAATTTTGAATTAGAAGATAAGAAGGAATTCATGTTAGCCTACGACAAAGACGGAAAACCTTTAGTACCTGAAAACATTCTCAAAGATTATTCAGGTAAATTCCAATACTTTCTTTTAAACTTCAACTTTCTTAAACATTATTTAAAAATGTAAAGTTACAACTAAATTATTGAAAAGAGCAATACATGTTTTTCTCATTCTCCTTCTGATAAGACACCTTTCTGAATGAGCGGTAGGTTATAAAAAACAAGTGATGACATTACAATTAAGTGATACATTTTAATTAAAATATTTTATTTTAGTACCAAATGCAAAACCTAAATTTGATGATGGAATATCTGATACATCGTCTGAAGACGACGACGATGACAACGACGATGAAGAGGATGATGTAAGCTCTGAGGATGAAGATGATAGTGTTGTTCAAAATTTAACTACTGAAGAAAATGATGATAAACTTATTAAAAGGGAATCAAAACTAGAAAAAAATATTGTTAATAACAATCTAAAAAAGTTACGCAATCTAAAAAATAATGGCAATGATTCAGACAATAATTTAAATGAGAAGGAAGAAGAATCCAATGAAGAAGAAAATAGTGTAATTAATGACCAAGTACTAGAAAACAAGATGACAAAGACTGTGAAAAGTAACAAGTTATTGATCCAAAAAGAAAGTAACTCTGAAGATACATCTGAAAATGAGATATCTGATGTTGAACAAGAGATTTCCAATGATGCCAATAGCAAAAATAAATGGAAAAATAGCTCGAAAGAAATTTCAGATACAGAGGAAGAAGATTCTGATGAAGACAGTGAACAATCGGACAAAGAAATATTTGATGATTTAAAAGATCTACGAGAGTCAGATGGGGAAAGTGATGATGAAGATACAAAGGAAGAAGTTGATAGAAAAATAAGATCATTCTTTGAACTTAAATTAGCTGAAGGGGATAATCTGAAGGTAATCTATTCTAACATTTGCTGAATCAACAATGTTTTTTGTAATATTATATGAATATAGATAGATAGCATATCACAAACTGTTGCTCATAACTATATGGTTTGTTTTTATAATAATCTTTTTGCGCGTCATAACCTAATAGCGCCTTTGTAGACTAGCTTTGATGCAACATATCGCCGATAGTAGCTTTTTAGGTGCCAATTAATGGGCTTAATTTATATTTCTCAATACACCCTTAATTATATCTATATATTTTCTCATTAATATCTATATAATTCATCATTATGTATATAATTCTAATACAGATTAGGTGAAATGTTAAGGAAATTAGTTAGGACTGCATGGCCTAAACCTAACCCAGTTTTTTAGTTACCTGTAAATCTAAAACAAACTTTTTTTAAATTTACGAGTAACTGAAAAACTCGATTTTTACCAAAAAATAAAACCTATCTTTAGCTATACAAGTGTATTGATCTTACGAGTTAGCTAATTTGAGCTAGATTGTTTATCAATTAATTTAAGACCAATTTATCTTTTAAACTAGAAAAATGTGCAAGACATTGAAATTATAAGATGTAAAAAATACTTTTATATTTAATGTAATATTACAGTAAAAACGTAAAACGTAGTAAAACGTAAATATCGACGGCAAAATTTCAATTGAAAGTGTTGTTATCATGTTTGAATGAGGGGTCGATAAATACGCAGTCTCTGAATAAAAATCAGACTATAACTGAAGTTACTACCCTTAATGTTATACAAATAATTTTAAATTAAATTTGATCACGACTTTATTTAAATTAGACTATTTGTGACATCTATATATCTCTCATATTTTTTTCAGGAATTGCTCTCAGGAAAAACTCCAGTGCAACAGGCGACTGCACTACAAAAACTTATAAAGAGTTATGACCCAAGTTTAGCTGAGAATAATAAGGAATTTCTTAGCAGATTGTATGCTCACATGCTACAATATATTAATGATTTGTTTATTGGGCTAAATAACGAAGGAGAGGTTATCAAGTCGTTTCTAATATTTGATAAGCTAGCACCATTCTTTTACGATTTATCAAAAACTAATAAAGTTTCCACTAAGAAATTTTTAGTTCAGCTGATCAAAGAGAAGTATATTATGTTCAAAAAGAAACGTAAATTAATGCCCGATTTAGATACTTTAATATTTTTTAAGTTAGTATCATTATTATATCCAACTTCGGATTATAGACATCCTGTAACTACTCCATCATTGATTTTTATGTCTGAAATATTAACTACTTGTACATTTAATAATGCATATTCGTTGTCTAGAGGACTTTTTATTGCGTCCCTAATTTTAGAATATACAGTTCTATCAAAGAGATTAGTACCATCTGTTGTGAATTTTCTTCGTGGAATTTTGTATTTGTGTGCAAATACCTCTATTTTAAATCCTGTGCAAGTTGTCCCGCCATTTCGTTTGCACACTGACGCAAAAATTTTGAATTTGGAAGATGATTGTTCTACAATAAATGTTGAACAAAAAATGGCAGCTAAGGACTTGGTGACAGATAGCATCGATAATAATTTCAAAATAAAGTGTTTGCTGCTTAGTTCTACAATGTTAAAAGAGTTATTTGATAATTTCAATGATTTAGAAGCACAGGAATGTATTTTTGAACCTCACATACGGTTAATGGGTCGTATCGATTTGGAGTTGTATCCTAAGAAAGTAGCCAGTATTGTGGGCAAAATAATACAGTACATGAAAGAAAGTTTGGAGGTGAAAACATATACACCAATGACCTCAGAGAAAGCTAAACCTAAATTATTGAGGTTATATGAACCAGATATACAGGAAGTGTAAGTATTTGCCACAAAATGTAATAACAGTGCAGTTAAAATTTTTATGCTAATTGGATAAAAATTGTAACTGAGTCATGTAAACATGAACAGCATCATGCTCTTTACATATATAAAATACAATCAATAGGAATTTCTTGAAATCGTTATGAACCTTGTAAAACTTACTTTTAGCGCTATAGTAGGTTAGACAGAGGTACTCAACAAATAATTGAATGTAATTTTAAAAAACTCCAATCTGTCATTTCATTAGTAAGGAGATTTTTAGAAGCCATCTTAATAAGTCTATAACAGTATATATATATATATATATATTTTTGCCAGGATTATTTGTTTTATGAGATACAGTGATCTTTAGTTAAAGAGTTATTTATTAGTGATTTTTATCTCTATCGCCAGCGCCATTGTTCGTTAAAGTTTAATATTGGAACATTGAGTTCTGTGGCGTTTGGTAGTTTGATATTTTCGACGAAATATATATATGATAGATTAAAGAGAACTTTTGATATTCTTTTCTACAGGTTTACTGGCAGCAAGAGCTCCAAACTGACCCGGGAAGAGTCCGAGAGAAGACGGTTACAGACTAAGTATAAAAAAGAGATGAAAGGCGCTCTCAGGGAGATTCGACGAGACAAGGCGTACATAGCTTCAGTAAAGATCAAACAGAAGATTCGCAGGTATATGCATGGAATTTTGAATACTTATCTCTAAATGTTTTCTCATTATAATTCTGTTCATAGAATAATCAATCATGCCAATATCAGAATGTCTGGTTTCGGCATTAAAGCTGTCGCCGTTATGATATTGATACCGAAATTCTTATAAGTAACTTAACTAAAATATGACCTTAGGTACCTTATATGTACCTTCCTAGAAAATAGTAAGGTACTGATTTTAGTCTAAAATATATTAAATCACGATTACACATAAGTAATATATATCTTATAGTCCATTTCAAAGTGTTCAAATTTCTTAATGATTTTTTATTAAAATTATTATTCTATCAAATTCTAATGAATTGTAAAAGATTACATTGAAATTATTTTTTACATTTAACACTATTTGTATAAGATATTCTTGTAATAACACTTCTTAATGTCTGTTTACAGCGATAACATAAGAAAGGAAAAGGTGAAACAGATATATAAGGATGCGTCAATACAACAGGGCGAATTAAACAAATTGAAGAGAACAAAGTGATACTATTAAAATGTATGTACTTATTTCCCTTGTAAATATACGATTTATTAAAAAAATATTGTCTTTTATTTCATATATATAAATTAATATAAAATTAAAGTCAAGTAGTATTTATTCTAGATTAGTATTAATAATAGACTGCCTAAACAAAATACCTCTCGCAATGCATACTGTATACATCCTCGCAACTTGGACTTGGTCAAAGTTATTTAATCATCATGGTTAGTATGGTTTTAATGAACTTTTCTCTAGGTTTTTCAGGGAGGGTATAATAAAACTTCTTAAAGATACACTCCGACAGTCTTAAGTATGTTGGTCAGACAAAAATTACGCTTTTATCGTGTATAAAAATTACCTATTGTACCTGCGGTTGTCTTGAACATTCGTTCTAAATTCCTATAAAATCTTTAGTTTTATTCCTCGGTATTCTGTCTATAATAAAAAATATTATTATTATTATTATCTACATAAATAAATAAAGTGTCTATTGTAACTTCAGATTAATAGCTTTTCACGGTGAAAGTATCGTACACACTTTCATGTGCATTTTGTATATAAAAGTATACAATACTTTCATAAAAAAAATGTTAGTCTGTAGTTTGTAGTTGTTAGTGCCTGAAATGACTGAACTGATTTTGAGAGTACTTTCGGTACAGAATAAAGTAGCTACTTTTATCTTAGACATTTTATATAATTTAATAACTAAAAACTTAAATTCGAAGTCTTGGTTAACAGTCACTTATTTTATAAAATATATATGTAGAGTGTAGTGTTTTCTAATGATATTCTGAAAATATTCTTCCATCTCTTCCATGCAGTAAATGAGTTGCTGAATTTTCGTCACAATTTACAGTTAGTAATTGTATGCGTTAAATGGAAAACAGATTAGGAAGATTGACTGATCATCTGATATCTGTCAGATGACTAAAATGCTACAATTTTAAGACGGCTCTCGTTCTTTAGCCTCTCGTTACATTTGTACATCGCCTGAAATAAGTTAATGTATTATTCTCATAGTCATCCGATCTATCCGTCATTCATCTTTTAATATTTGATTTTTTCGTCATTTACATTTCAGTTCAGATAATATAATATTTTATTTCCTTATTAATACTAAAAACGGTTAAATAAAATTTTTATAAGTGTTTTAAAAACGCTACTGTACTCATGTAAGTTACTATTTATTTACTTTTTTTTTAATATTTTGGTAAGAAAAAATAGCAATCCATCCCTATGCCGAAGTAAAACTACAATTGCGTAATAAATTAAACGAATAATTTTACCCATTTTTTTTATACTTTGCAAATTCAGTTCTAAATTCATGCCCGTAAGATGAATAGTGCACTGGGCTATTGTGCTAATAAGCTTGTCAACAAATTTTGGAATAGTACAAGATTCTTATCAGTGTTCATTACACCAATTAATAATACGTTATCAGATACGCGATCTTGTCAGTATATCGATTTAATTTTAGTATGTACCTACCTACCTGTGCATCTTGACTTAGCTCTCAAGAAATTATAATAATGGAGAATAATAATGATACTACTACTACCAGTACTTTAGATAATGCCAGGTATTTATTATCATAACAATTACCTTGTATTATTAGCTTATTGTTATTATTTAAATGTGTAATATGACTAGATTGATTTTTAACATTGTATTCATTGAAATATGTATTCATATATATGTATCACACACCATTGTGAGTCAGTTGAGATGCATCATGTTTATAAATAATATTTCAGATATAATTTACCTTCTAAATGCTACTGTTATTTGGTTATTAAAAATACCTTATACCTAGTCTGTTTTATTTATCATTAGTGAATTCATCATGGCCAACTACACAGCACTCGGCTCCATTATCCTACCCAATATTGGAGGCTTCGCAAATGGCATATACTTTGCTGGTCAAATCTGCAAGGGAACAGAGAAGACTTGGTATGACAATTTAAAGAAACCTAGTTGGACGGCACCAAAATGTGCCTTTGGACCTGCCTGGACTGTCCTCTACAGTAGTATAGGATATGCATCATATTTAGTCTGGGAAGAGTGTGCAGATGAACCTGGTAAGTTATGTCATAAATAAGAGCTAGTTATTTCCGTTAATAAAGACAATTATACTAACTAATTGTAGTAATTTCTAGCAAGTCATGTTATATTAATTTAAACTGTGGTATATTCTGGTTGAATTTTCATTCAAATTGTTAATATTGTGCCAAGCATTGCATTCTGTATGTGTACTGTTATTTAGTTTTAACAATATTAACAACAATCGCATAGATTGTATGAGAAATAAATTCACTAACAAGCCCATATATTCTGGGGAATTTTAATCCCCTGCGAACTAAGTTGGTAACATTAATTCTACTGCTAATATTCAATGAAAAAATTAAATGAGATTATTATCATTAATTTATGTTTTGATGAACAAATTGATTTGAAAGTTAAATCAATAGTGAGATCTATATAGTTGACCTATCTACCTATACAATGTAGCTTATTAGCACAAGAACATTTCTTTTGGTTTACATAACCTGGAACTACCCTAACCTAACTAACTGCAATTGTTTACATGTTAATAATATGGTGATTGACCAGCAGCACATGTCCTGCTACACTGCTCATATTGGAATGAATTAGGTTCCTTTTTACCTACGAGTTAATCAAGATATTGGTCTATTTTTTTTATCAAAATTCAATTAATCCGTCCAGCTGTTTTTAGGTAGTACTAAATTTTATCTGCTCACAAATTTTCAAGTTTAAATATTAGTAAAAAGCTTAAAGTATCTTGATTTTGTTAAAACTAAATTGTTCAAATTTAGTAATAACTGAAAGATTATGAGTGCGTTCATTAGAGTCTTCATGATGTTGTATAGTAAAATTGATATAGATTGTTATGTACTAAGAAAAATCTAGTATTGTAACAATTGATACATAAGATATAGAATCTAGAACACTCAGACGTAATGTATTACGCAGGCAAGCAAAAGGTTTACATAATATTTTATTTGACATTTCGATAAGATTAGAGTAATCTGACTTAGATGAATTGCATTTTATTCGAACTATATCATACTTGGGATATATTTTAATACTAGCTGTCCGCGCGGAATTTAACTTTATTTTTCTAATGAAAAAGATTTTTTCTAAAATAAAAGTAGCCTAAGTTACTCCTTATTACATCAGCTACCTGCCAAAAAAAGTCCTGTCAAAATCGGTCCAGCCATTTCAAGGATTAGCCTGAACAAACAGACCGACAGACAGACAAAAATTGTAAAAAATGTTATTTTGGTGTATCCGTATTTATATTCATATGCATGTAGTAAAAACGGTTATTTCAATATTACAAACAAACGCTCCAATTTTATTTAAATGTATATAACTCTTGAACTGTAGTAAATTTAAAAAATGTAATATAACATAATAATTATTACTCTTACGAAAGGCCTGACCTTGGGATTATCTAACAATAAATCCTGCGTCATGACCTAGTAGTAGAAAACTTTTTTCGTTTTTTATACTACTACTACAATGGCAAACCTATTCTGAGAAAACCTCGCCTCTGATACCCCAAAGATTTTTTTTTTATAACACAGGGGACAAACGAGCATGCGGCTCACCTGATGGTAAGTGATTACCGCCGCCCATGAGCACCCGCAACACCAGGGGAATTGCACGTTGTCGGCCTTTTAAAAAGTAATAAGCTCTTTTCTTGAAGGTTTCAATATCGTATCGGTTCGGAAATACCATTGCTGGAAGGTGATTCCACAATGTGGTTGTGCGAGGCAAAAAAATCTTGAGTTCAATGTAGCCTTCTATAAAATTTTGTCGTACCTATTTTTTGAAAATTTTCTACTGATGCGTCAAATTTTATCTGAGAGACAGTAATAATAATAATAATAACCTTGTCTCAGGTTCAATTCACACTATCTGGATCCGAAGTTAAGCAGAGTTTGTGTTATGGATACTAGACAGCTATATATATATATATATATGTATTTAAATATATATTTTTAAAATAAATGCTTGGTAAAATGTACCCTGTCTCTCGTCTTTTGTCATAAATATATGTATACCAGAAATTAGCGACTTTTACGGTACAGTGGGTCACTATGTTCAATTTTCCCTACGTGTTAGATACAAAGGGTACGACAGAAGATGGGACATAGTTTGGGTCGAAGCCCCACAGTCGCAAATCTCCCGAAAAATGATACACCGTCAGCAGATTGTCCCCCCAGCCGTCTTCGTAATATAATTTTATATTATATAAAAATTCCTCATATAAAAATATCTTTAAAGCTGTTCAGCCGTTTCAGCCGTCGTGAAAATAGGGTGTAATTTAACTTTTATTATATTAGTATTTTCACGTATGTTTATGTTCTCTCAATAAATACATTGTTAAATAAATTTGTTTTATTTTCAGAACGCGCAATAGTACCTTTATCTCTATACGGTGGGCAACTGATTCTCAATTGGGCGTGGACACCCATCTTCTTTGGATTGAAGGACTTAAAGTTGGTTAGTAAACCTAAAGTACACTAATCGACCAATAATATTATTGTAAATGTAACAGATTGATTAGTATAACCATTTCCAAAATATATGATTAAGTGTAGTTCGACGTTAGTCAATGCACAGTTTTTGATCTTAAATAAATAGAATAACTTCATAACCAAAGATATGCAGTATTGTATCCATTGAAGACTATGAAGTTGTTATTTTTTATTCATAGGCCTTTATCGAGTTGTCGGTACTGTCCGGAGCAGCTGCAGCCACCGCGATATCTTTCGCCCGCGTGAATAGGACTGCAGGCTGGCTGTTTGTTCCATACCTTGCTTGGCTCGGATACGCATCTTCCATCTCTTACTACGTGTGGAAGAACAATCCCCAAGTTAAGGAGATCAAGGATGATGAGAAAACCCAGTAGAGGTAATTCCTATACCGTTTTAATATTTGGAATCTAATTTGCCAATAATTCAAATATTGTATTAAACAGTTATATGTTGGAGTCTGTCATCATTTCAGTATTATATACGTAACACCCTGACTTATATGTGCCGAGAACAGTTTTTGCTTATAAATGTGAAATATAGCATTGAAATTGAAGATATATTATTAACAAAGACCTTGCTCGTAAATAATTAATAGGAACTAAAATTAGTTTTTTGTTACAGGCACCGCGGCGGTGAGGTCGCTTTAAATGTATTGCATAATGTGTTCTTTCCTATTAGTCTTACAAACGATTTCTGATTTAAAAATTGTTAAATTATCAACCTCCTAACCTAACTGACGTAACGTAATACTTTTTATAGGTATTTAATACATAATTGATATGAGACTTTATTTGTTTTTTTTATCAATTTGTGTTCAATATCAATTTCGATTCAATGAATATTACCCAATAATTGTTAAATCAGAAATTGTACTTTACTGTCTATAAGCAGGCCTTGATAGGTACTAGTCTATTGTTGGTGAAAAAATAAAAAAATTATAGCACATTATAGTAATAACTGTATTTAACAAGCTCTGTTTTTCTTTAAAATCGTTATTTTTTCTGTGACTTGTTGGCAACATACATATTTTGCTTCGTTTACAATATCAAGTCACCAAAAATTAGAAGTACAGTGTACTTATGTACTGGATAATTTATTGTTAGAAAGTTCAAGTGCTCAAAGGATAATAATATCAATTGGTATTAAAAAACATTACAAATGGGAACATTATATTTAATGTGTGTATTACAACTTCTATATAATATTATACTAAAAAAAAAGTTTATTTTATTTAGAACATACTTTCGCAATAGTAATTCAGTGAACTAATTTTGCTAATACCAAACATAAGAATACTGATTTATTTATCTATATATTGTAATAGATTCATTTAATTTTTATTGTTCCGTGGTTTCATTACCAAGCAGTGACTTTGTAAAGATTGATAAATTTTGAGATCACACTGTGTGATTTTTAGAGGTTCAAATATTTCATATCTTATAGAATAAAGCATTGTCAGTTAATGGTTTGAAATATATAAAATTGTGGTACTATTATGTATTGAAAACTGTTATAAAATTTATCAAATATTTTCAATTATTTACTTAAAGGCATAATAAGGCATAGTATGGTATCGCTATCATGAAGATGAATATACTAGTTATTAACATTCTATATGCAAATACACAGTGATATTACGAATATTAGTTTTTTTGAATTTATTGTTAGATTGTTATTGCGTACTTAATAGGTTGTAATCATTGTTTTAGGCTTAAGATATAAGTGACCTTTCGAGCACAATTATTACTTAGCATTCCTGAGGCATTTAAAAATACCTAATAATTGTATCATCTATTTTCGATGTATATATATGTTTGTTATTAGATACTTATGATTCTTCGAATATATTCTGTTTATGTTTTGAAATAATAAAACTGCATTATTGTGACTGGGTTGTTTTATTATATTAAAAAAACATCTAAAAGCTAAAGTTGGTCAAACTTGTCAAATGATCACTAAACGTAATTTTTTTGTATAAGTGGTATTTAATATTTTGGTACACAACTTCATTTTGTGTTAGTGTGGCTTGGATGCTGCATATCTGTATGACAAATCAAATATAAATTTTGAGGTGATTAGGTACTAACGTAGATAATGTGATAATATAATTACAACACCTTTTATTCTTTGTGAAAAAGAACCAAATTCAGATATTATCTACTATATGTAGAAGGAGTATAATTCTAATAATGGCAAAGTAGTGCTAATAAATCATCAAATGGTGCTTTGTAGAGATATCAGTATTTGGGTATTGAAAAAATGTTGCCCTGCTTTTTTCATGTAATTTGTGCCCCTAAAAATTACTAGTATCTATATAAGTAGTTTATCATAAGCTAACGCTGCGCTAAAATAGTAATCGAGAGCACTATCGTCAAAACAGAAATGGAAATTCAAACATATGAAAATTAAAATATGTACAGTAGAAAATGTATGCAAGTATATTTGCCACGAAAGTGTGGGGCTGGAAACGATAATTTCTCAAATAAATTTAAATAATGATTACCTATTATAGATAGGCCAGCTTGTAACTCCATATATTTATGTAGGTATGTATACATGTACCTAAATCCTTTTTTTATGAATGATAACGGAATGATGCACCTAACGGTTTACGCTGGCGGAGCATCAGTGGAGTATGATAAAATGAGCATGAAGTCTGGTCAATTAGCCCATCTTGGCGAATGGCAATTTGCCACGATGTTTTCCAGGGGAAACCGCGTGGAGGTAAACCTGACATGATCATTGCCAGCAATGGGTTATTGGTCCAAATTACTAACAATGCCCTTCCCCCTGTACCTAGAAATAGTCTTAAATCAGTCATCATCTGTAGATACTTTTCTATCTGTATTTTATTACTACATCTCACTTACAATCAGATAAGAGTGGCAGCTTAGTCCCAATATCCTATTTCTAAGCAGTGCACTAAATGGAGACGAATTATGTATTTGCGGTTATTGTGGCAAAGTATGCTCCGCTAACATATCCGGCAACGTTTGCATTGCTGTGAAAACACGCTTCGACCTGCCGGCATTGCTACCGAGTTGGGTTAAGGGTGTGAGCTCCAGTGGAAGCAGTAATATTATTCAGCTATATTAATGTACTCAGTTCGAGCGGTGTATGCGACTCCCATTTGATGTTAGACATTAAAAACAGTTATTAAACTGGAAAAGGCTATTTGTATTCTTCTTTGATCAATTACCTAATCGGAAAAATACAATAGCTTTGGGATAAAGGAAAACATGCACTGGAATTACTTTTTATCACGGTCAACATGACGTCAGTGATTACTGTACTAGATAGGTATATGATGCTTCCGAAGTTTTGTTATTAGAAATGAAACCTTCCTCTGGTTTGTATGAGAGAAGGATTTTGGTTCTCACAACACGTAATTAGTAATGTGACTAACTTTCTAACTGAAAAGTTATGTTTTCCAAACTAAACGTGTTATAACGACGGACTACTATTTCTTTGCCTGCAGAACATATTTTACACGATTGTGTGCACCGTTCCTTAACCTCCATTGAAATTTCAACAACGCCCGTCTCGGTAGCACGTCAGCATGTCGCTGCTCATACGTCATACGTGCTCAAACATGCTCACTGTGAGCGATGTGAGTTCTGGGGGTGATATGAGCCTAAACGATCTGAACTGAACTCAGTCGTAGTAGTGGTAGTCCAACTGATTAGTTCAGCTATTCCAGCATGAATATTTTGAGAGGTCGGAATTTGAAACCTACATATGTACCTCGGTGGAAATTAGGCGAGAATTGTACTGCAGCTATTGAAAATAGTGCCTTCTACGTTGATTTAAAATATTGTCAGCGTATTGTACATCAATATTTGTGTTCACTGTAATTTCGATAGTTGATATCAGGGATGTTATGAATATGGAATGAAATTTTCGGATACGGATATGAAATTATTTCGGATTATCCGTTAGTTTCGGATAATTTCGGTTACTGATATAAATTTTTTAAGGAATTTCAAAAGTAAAATACAAATAGCTAATAAAATGGTTACATAACGTGTCTCAATTAGGCTCCGCCCCTATCCGATATTGTTCGAAACTTTTATTTCGAATTCGGTTACGGTTACGGAGCTCCTTAACATCCCTTGTTACTACATTGTTACTGACTACCCCAACTGGGATTTAAATTAAGGATATAACACATATAATATATATAATCTACTACATATATATACTACATATTATCATTACATACATAGATATATGTAATGATTATATATGTTGATACATATAGTCAGTACACATATAACTAAGTTCTTATTGCGTAGATTAAACATCGAAAAATATGCCAAATTGTAGGTACCTAATAAACTAACATTCCCATCGAATAAAATATTTTCTCCTCCTCTTCCTCGTCCTCTGAATTCAGAGAACATACATATTTTTTACTCCTAATGTTTTAGTAAAGGTATGTAATATTGTGTTATCTGTGGTAAAGGATGCGTAACAGGTACATACATACGAGGTGTGCCAAACCTCCCTCACGGTTATGTTCCTGACATGCAGTTTGTGCAGTGAACACTTTCATCTTCATTACTGCTTCAAATTGATGTATTTGCGACGTGTTTTCATTTATTATACATTTGATTTGAAATTTCATGTGTTTTAGTAGAAATTATAAATTCTCTCACTATAAACCAATATAAGAATATAAAACAATATACCTTATTTATATTAGTGATGTAACCTACAAGGATTCGAGGTGGTGATGGTGATGTAGGTATATATCATTAATTTTATGACCTATAATCATTAATATATAACAAATACGTTTTATTAAATCGATTATAATGTATAATGCTTATTATAGAATTTCTTGATTTGATGAAATCAATTACAATGTTTATTATTATAATGATTGGTAAAGTGTGGAATACAATAATACAAGAACATGTCGTACAAGTATGTATATAGTATAATGGAAACTTAAGCACTGCAGTATTTACTTGAGGGTGAGTTAGTAAATATTACAGTGCAAAATACTTAGTGTTCATTTATTTCTACCGAGTTAGTATTTACTCAGCGTCAAGAATATTGCAGTGTTTGCCCATCACTATGTACCTCTCTCAGAGACGTTCCTTAAATTATCGCTAATGAATGACGACTACGAAATTCCATTCAAATTCACACAACTATACATAAAGCGTATCTTTACGTCGTATAAAATAAAGTGGATTTACCTAAATACAGTTTTTAGTCCATGAGGTTGGGTTTATATGTATTCGGGTTCGATTCCTTGCACGGCACAAACATTTGTATTCATGAGTATGATTGTGTTTATCGCTCTGGGTATTTTCTATGTATAATATGTATATATTTACGAAAAAAAAAACATATCTATGTATTTGTATCAGTTGTCTAGTACCCATAACACAAGTTTTAGGTAGCTTAATTTGGGTCTAGATGGCACTGTGTGAATTGTCCTGAGATTATTTATTTATTTATTATTTATGTATATAATACTAACTACCTGCGTTGGCTTCGCAAGGGGTATTGCGAAGCCGGGGCGGGTAGCTAGTAATATTTAAAATGTTGATATTAATGGACGCAGTTATTCTATAAATAACGACTTGCACAAAAGGAAAAACCTGAAAAAGAACTGTTTAAAACTGTAGGTGTTTATCATTCTATGTACCTATTTCTTATATTTACCCATTTGATTAATTTTTTAACTTATAGTAGATGATGAAATACTTCAATTTAATTCCTAAAATTAGGTAATGATAAATATATCTATAATAAACCAACGAAATAGCGCAATTTCTTTGTGTATTACTTTCGAGAACTTCATATATCTACACACAACAATAACATATAGATATTGTAGAATATAATATATGTTAAACTCTATTATTAAAACCATTATACTTCAAAGACTAACTTAGGATAATTATAAACTATTTGTAATCTACTCTTCGTTTCGTCTAGTTAGTGAGATATGATACGAGATTATACACAAACCGCGAATTATCCAGCCACACCACTCTTATTATGTAGTGCAAGGCACCTACTAATGCAATGATATTTAATTTAATAACATCTTTTGTGATTTCATAACTTTGATTAAATTTTATATCGTTGTTACATATCCATTGATAAAAAATTTCTGATAAGATTTTGTTCATAAGTTTTTTCTGAAATTCATTAGGGAAATTTAACGTGTTACGAATTTTATATAGTCGTACATGTTAAATAATAAACTAACTGACCCGCGCAACTTTCTCTCCGTCACATGGGATAAAGGAAGCTCTTGAAAGGTATAAATTTTCACCTATTTTGCGATAGGTATTTGATGCATTGATGCTCTAA
The DNA here is from genome assembly GCF_030625045.1 of Achroia grisella. Taxonomy (NCBI): domain Eukaryota; kingdom Metazoa; phylum Arthropoda; class Insecta; order Lepidoptera; family Pyralidae; genus Achroia; species Achroia grisella. Next base: position 753,180 of record NW_026712658.1, read on the forward strand.
TCGTCTTACCTCTTAACCTCTAATCGTCTTATCTTAGATGTACCGTGATAGGTACATATTATATAGCTTTCCAATTCCACAGATAAGATAATATTACATACAAACTACTGAAATAATTTTTTAATGTATAAATAATATAAGTATATCTGTATGTATTTACTAAATTTTACGTAAAAAGTGGCATTTTAATTTCTGTTAAATTGTGTGATCTTTAGTAACAGTCAACTATCCATCAAATGGAATGCAACCCCCGGCCCTTGGCCTCAAACAGCGTCGTAATCGTAAACCAAACTACATATCCACGTGCAGTACACACTGTGGTTGATCCACTAAGACAAATTCATTAGAGTAGCTTTAAAAATGGGTACTTTATTATCTGACATTATTTCAAACCATAAGTAAATGATATCAATTAATGTGGTTTATTAACGAAAGTTTCAACAACCAAACACGACATACAAATTTTATTTTTAAATTAGTTAATATAAGTATTCAATTGTGGTATCGAGGTATGCAGTGTAAAGAGTTAGTAGTTCTAGCAGTTATCCTATAAACGATAAGGGACATGATATCTTAGTCCTTCGTAATGATAAAAAGGCGGTGTATTAAAATCATGTCATCAATAGTATCATGTTTTTAATATCTATTGATTAACATAATTTTTCATTTTCTAAAATGATTCACTCTATATTTATTTATTTATTTATTTATTTATTCTTTATTGAACAAAAAAAAAAAAAAATTTTGTACAACAGGCGAGCTTAATGCCGTATGGCATTCTCTCCCAGCTAACCTTAGGGTATAAACAGAAAGCGTAATGGGGTATTAGCGAGATTTTTAAATTTGTTAATACATATAAATAACTATGCAAGATATATATATACATATATATATTATATAAATATACAGTAAACAAAATTATTATATACATGTAAGAATAAGTAAGATATATATTGAATTAATAAAATAATAAATACATACATACACGTTAAATATAGATAAATATACTAAAACTAATGCAATGCACAATAGTTAAAGCTAATTCTGCTGATTCTGATGTATATCTCACTGATGTAGAGATCATAGCATGTATTAATATGGTTTATTCACTTTTCTACTTGATTGAACCTTTTTCAACCACCATCATTATTAAATCTAACTAACATTACTGACTCACGTATTTTCTTTTAGTCGTAGGCAGAAAGTTTTGACGGCTAAACTACAGATAATTAGTAAAGATAGTTTTTTCTTTCTAATGAGTTCTGATGAGCGGCAAAGTATTAGAATTGTACGGATTTTATAGTTGTTTTTGTATGTTACAATGCAAAAAGAGGTAAATAAGAGTAGAGTAGCACCATTTATAGGATTTTTTTACGGGAACCACAATTGTTAGTATAACGTATATTGTAGTATTACTAGAGACATTGTATATACAATGTAACCGGTAATAATAAATCTGTGAGGTGTCGGGTCGTTTCGTTTACGAGTGGTCCTGCGATATGCACGACCAAAGTGCATACAGAGTTTTGACGATGTCACCAGTTTTATTTTTAATATTTTTTAGTCAACATTTTTGAAAGAATGTAAATGTAATATAGAACCAATAGTGTAAACATGTCATACTTGAGAATATACGGAGAGTAACTTTAAATTGTTGATCACGACGTTGGAGGTAAACAGATTCCTGTAAAGTACTAGCAAAGGAAAAATATATGTATAGCAAGTAGTACTCTATTCTATGGTACTAGTATTAATATAGATTCCTTAAATCAATAAACACGCCGTAAACACCATGAAATGGTATTCAGTATTCAGTCCTTAAGCCTGATGAAGTATTGCTGATGAAAGTTAACTTGGGAACTGATTTAAATAATCTCCCTGGAGGGGGTGACGGGGGGAGGGGGCTGTGATCTGTTCGCGACAATTAGTCGCGCTCGCGGCTGTAGAACGTAAACTGTTAATATTATAAAAATTATAGTAAGATGTGTTTTTTTAATCAAAATAAACATGTTTTAACGCAAGTAGGTAAGAATCTTCCAAATTGAAAATATAATATTCAAACCCTCTAATAACAATAACAAACAATTATTGTAGCGATTGCAACATTCATTATAGTTACATTCTTCGAGCAAAGTAGTAGTGAATTCGACTGGCTCTTCTTGGTAAGTATATTAATACAATATCGTATTTTTGCATTAATTCGTATTCGTATTATTGTTACACGTTGAGTATGAAAGCATATGTAATCGCTATATATATTAACTTATCCTAGTTGCATATACTTTGCATGTTCATTGTATTTTGTCCCACTATTAAGAAATTATCATCATTGTACTTTATAAAATAATCACGAGTATCTGCATAATTATAAATATAGGTTTATCTAATAAAAAAATCATCTCGTTTTAGAAGGAACAATTCAATAGAAACCCTTTCCTATCGTTTTCAAATCAGAGTCTAAAGGTATTACAGTTATTTTTTGCCTGCTTGCCCGCAGAGATGGATGGCGGGAGCAGGTGAAAAGGATGGGCTAAGGCATCCTATTTCACCTCAGTGATTAACGGTTGATTGTCGAAGGTTAACAAAATAGCAAATAAATGATTATTTATTTGCTATTCTGCAGTTGCCTAAGTATACTTCAGATAAACATGATTTTAATTTTGATACTAATAATTGTGAATTACATAAAAATAACACAGACATAGAATATTAATATACATTGTGCGGTAATTCATCTTAATCAGTAGTCATAAATTTTGCCATATAACCAGGATGGTTTTAGGTTTTTTATCCAAGTCAATGAATATATTAGGTAAAGGCAATAAAAAATATCTGTTATTGACAATTTATTGAGTTTTTTAGTTACATTTACATTTTACCTACTAAGACTGAAGTGGTATTGTGTAATTGACTTAAGAACTTGCAAGGGGCTAACTTTTGTGGAGACGAGAAGCTCTGAATTACGGTTATACGCGGGAAGGTTTCAGACATGGCAAGCGAACGTTTATTTACTTAATATTTTGTACGTAAAGAACTGCTTTCAGCGTAGCTGTTCGGTTAATTAATGAGGTTAACCGTGATTTCATAGTGTCTGGTAATGAATGTGTGAATGGGTCCTAATATAAAGACATCCTAACCGGTGTATTTCCATACTACAGAACCATCTGTGACTGCTATTTCTGCTGCATGGAAGCATTATAACTTATTATTCAGGAATGGAGGAGAGGGCGTTACTGTGCCACGATGAACATTAACTCCGTAGTAAAAATTAAAATAAATTAGAAAAAGTGCATCTACTAAAACAATAACCTGTAAAAGTGATAACTAACTCAGTGTCTGTTGTGATAAAATAATGAACATTTACAAATAAATTAAATAGTACAAAAATAAACGAAATAACTTAAAGTGTAAACAATCATCAGTGTTTAACAAAAAAATCGTGAAGATCCAGAAAACAGTGTAACTCTTTGCATAAATACAGGAAAACAAATTATTGAAACAACAGATAAAGATAAGTAACAAAAAAAAATCTAACTTTAGTTATTTTAAATTATAACAGCTCCATGACTTGCATATACTACTAAAAGCAACACCTACATTCAGCGACATCTGTGAAAATAATGGTTAATTAAGTCATTACTAACGCTTAAGATCAATTACAATTGATTACGCTGTCAGAGAGAGGTCGTCACTGTGTTTCAATAAACAACAACTCCGTATTAAAAAAGAAATAAATAAATAACAATAAAAATTAAATACTTCTTAGCGAATCAATTAACGAAACAGCTGACCTTTACAGAAATACCATTAAAAATAATTAACAAAAATCTTACCTTAGTTACTTTCGCTTGCAAATTGTAACAATACCATGATCTGCAAATATTGCTAAAAGCAATATGCATTCAGCGCCATCTATGAAAATAATAGATAATTACGACAATACTAATGAAGTTGATCAATTAAAATTAACTATACGGGAATAGTTCAAAGTTTAGAAGCACGTCAAAAGAGGTCACCTCAGGTACTAAAACGCTTCAATTGTAAGTCATGGAGGGAATAATGAACGCACTTAAAGAAATTCAAAATGAATTAGAAGAGCAAAAAATAACTATTCGTGAAAGCGGAAAAAAAGTGACGGAACAAGTTACACAAAACATTAACAATATATTAGAAGAAAAATTTTTTGCACTAGAAGAAAATCAGAAAAAACTGAAAGAGCTAGTAGACAACCAGGAGAAAAGAATAGAAAAACAGGCAAGGCAAAGAAATATAGTTTTTTTCGGGATTGAAGAGACAGAAACATCATATGAAAATCTAGAAAGGAATATTATACAATGGATCGAACAATATTTCTCTATTAAACTGACCTATAGTGACATACAAGAAATTAAAAGACTAGGAAATAAGAGAGAAAGACCACGACCAGTAGTGGTAACCTTCTTAAACCTAGGTATAAAAATTAAAATTTACAAACAAAAAAGAGCACTGAAAGATACTATTTATTACATGAAAGAATATTATCCAAAATACGTATTAGAAAAGAGAAAAGAATTGCAAGAACAGTTACAATTAGAGAGAGAGAAAGGAAATATAGTTTTCCTAAAATATGACAAAATCGTCATATCAAAACAAACATCGAAACGAAAGTTTAACATTTCGCCAAAAAACTCTAATAAAAATATAACTATGCAAGAAAAGGAAGACAACATACAAATAAATAAAAAGAAAAAGTCACAACAGTCTGGCTCATCACCCAAAAGATTAAATAGCACTTCAGAAAGAGTTATTAAACCTAGTATGCTAAACTTCTTAACTAATAAAAATACACCTAAGATAAACAACATTCAAGAGAACATAAACAATAATGCATAGCAATCAAAAGCCTCCTCCGACATTAATGACAAAAACAAACAAATCGAAACAAGAAACATAAAAAATCTTCCAACCCGGCTGGTCACCGTGGAAGAGTACGACCAAAACCCTCCAAAGAAAAATTCACAAATACGTAACAACTTTACAGAAGATCAATGCCACACATTAAACATTATAACATATAACGTCAGGAGTTTATCCTCATATGATCGTTTACTTGAATTAGAAGAAAGTTTAAGTAAAATTAATTATGATATAATAGGAATCTCGGAAGTGAGACGACATGGAAACGAAATAGAAGAATACGAGACCCTGATACTATGCTATATAGGACATACACCTGGGAAATATGGAGTAGGCTTCATAATAAACAAGTCTCTAAAGAACAACATAGAAAGTTTCACAGGTATATCAGAACGTGTTGCTTTACTTAACATGAATAATGAAGGTCATAAATTGTCCATAATACAAGTATACGCACCTACAGATGCAGCCAGTGATCATGAAATAGAGGAATTCTATAATACAATCGATAAAGCAATCAAACAAGCACACAAACACATTATACTAATGGGAGACTTCAATGCGAAGATTGGAGCTCCTAAAGATCAAGAATACATTATAATGAAACAATACGGATATGGCGAAAGAAATGAAAGAGGTCAGAGACTGGTAGACTTTGCGCTAGAACAAAAATTGACAATCATAAATACATATTTCAAGAAAAAACCAAACCGAAGATGGACATGACGTTCTCCAAACGGACAGTACAAGAACGAGATTGATTATATCCTTTCAAACCAACCAAAATTATTTCAAAATCTGGATACCATGAACTTGAACTATCCCTCAGACCACCGACCAATAAGAGCAACAATAAAGCTTTCCAAACAAAAGAAAAGTAGAGCCAAATTTACAAATAAATCTGTAAGTAAACTTAAGAGTGAAGAGGAAATTATAAAATACAATGAAAACTTAACAGTATTCTTATCCGATTTATCATTGTATCGAGAAAATAAATCAGTGCAAAACTACTATGACAGATTAATAAATGCTATCAGCCAAAGCTTGAAAATCACCAAAACAACAAAAGAACATAAACAACATAAAATTTTAAATGAACATACACTACAACTACTAAAAAGAAGGAAAGAACTACAAATTAGAAAAAACAAAACACGCTCTATGAAAAATGAACTTTCAGCTTTATACAAGCTAGTTAATAGATATATAAGGAGAGATTATGCAAAATATAGGCAAGATACAATAGAGAGGCACCTACAATATAGCGGAAGTTCAAAAAGGCTTACAAAGAACTTAAAACAAATAAATCATGGATAGAAGGATTAAGAAGCCTAGGAAAAGATTTATGTAAACGGAGTGATATTGTCAACATTGCAACAGAATTCTATACAAATTTATACAGTGACAGCAAGCAAACAACTAAAATATTAAAGAAAAAAATCGAAAGCAACTACTGTAACAATATTAAACTGATAAATGAAAATGAAATTATGGATGCAATAAAGAGTTTAAAACTAGAAAAAAGCTCTGGAGCCGACAACATACCAAATGAAGCACTAAAATTCGCGAACACGATACTAGCAGCACCATTAAGTGAATTGTTTAATTTGATTCTTCAAAAAGCTGAAACGCCATCCCAATGGTCGGAAGCAAACATCATACTAATTTACAAGAAAGGAGATCCAAAGGATATTGGTAATTATAGGCCGATTAGCTTGCTACCCAGTCTTTACAAACTTTTCTCTACTATCTTAAATAAAAGAATAAGCGCTATGATAGAAGCAAAACAACCGGTAGAACAGGCAGGCTTTAGAAAGGGTTTTTCCACAGTTGATCACATTCACACAATCGACTTAATAATGGAAAAATATCAAGAAAAACATGGATCTCTATATATCACTTTTATTGATTACCAAAAAGCATTTGATTCGGTAACACACACAAGTATATGGGAAAGCTTAAACCAACAAGGAGTTGAAGAAGTGTATATAAATGCTATCAAAAGTATATACAACAACAATACAGGAAGAATTAAACTCGAAAGCCTAGGCCCAACCTTTCCCATAACAAGAGGAGTAAGGCAGGGAGATCCCCTCTCTCCAAAATTATTCATAGCCATCCTAGAATCCACTATGGGTAAGATAGATTGGAATAAGTCAGGAATATATATTAAAGGAAGATATTTAAGCCACCTTAGGTTTGCAGATGACCTGGTATTACTTTCAGAGTCGGGTTGCCAGATGCAGTTCATGATAGAATCTTTGCATAGTGCTAGTATTAAGGTGGGACTGGAAATGAACCTCACTAAAACTAAGGTAATGACAAACACCTTTAAAGTACCCATTATAATTAATGGAGAGCCACTGGAATATGTAGAAAAATATGTATCCCTCGGAAAAAGAATAAGTTTTGACAGAAACAACAACACACTAGAAATAGAAAGAAGAATACAACAAACATGGAACAAATATTCTAAAGAAATTTTTAAAAGTAATTTAAATCTATAAAAACAAAAGTTATGAATTGCAGTCTCTTACCATGTATATGGATGAGAAATTCACCGCTAAAGCTACAAATAGAATCAACGTATGTCAAAGAGGACTAGAGAGAAGCATGCTTAATATTAAAAAATCAGACAAAATAAGACACACCAGGATTAGAGGGATAACTAAAGCAATTAATGCTAAGAGTTATGCAAAGAAGCTCAAATGGAAATGGGCAGGACATATCGCGAGAGTAACAGACCAGAGATGGACAACACAAGTAACTTTGTGGAGCGGACCACCAGGCACTGGGAGGATGATATCAAACGAGTAGCTGGCTCAAACTGGACATTTATTACCCAAAATGGGGTTCTTGTAAATATATGTAAATATATAAAAATATTACAAATAGATTAATAATAATAAATACATATAGTAAATAATAATAATAATAAAAATACTTGAATATAAATTAACAAATAGTGATAAATATATATTTCTAAGTTACTAACACCATAAATTTGTAATAAGCAAGAAATAAAAAGGCTTTTTTAATTTAATTTTAATTCAGGAATGGAAATGCATAATGACAATGGCATGTCAGTCTGTTCACACCAATAAACGAAATAAAGGCCTATGCCTTTATTTCGTTTTCGGTATCTATATACCCAAAATAGTAACAATATATATATGCATGCATAATAAGACGACAATAAATATGCATACGTAAAGCATATTATACAATGCAACACCTACTTGTTATAGTGCATGAAAAAACAGGGGTAAAAAAAAAGTTGGAGGTACACATGCAGACTACTTTTCACAAACTTCTTTTTACAGTTTATATTTTATAGTTTATAGTTTATATAGTGAAATTACACAGAATCCATGCCATATTAATTCTCTAGAATATAATATGCCTTTAAAACCGTTTACCATTAGTTACCCCGTCAGCTTTTACTTTATCGCCAAAAATAATATCAATAAGTACAAAACAAACGTTTGTTTGACAGGTGAGTATATTTGAGTTTAGACAATGTTCGCACACACGGCGTAAACTAGATTATAATACATATTCCTTTTTGACATGTGCCCTGGGGCGGGGGATAGGGTATGACAGTACTGCTTTCGGAGTTCACTTCCACTAATGTGAATAACTATGTGATCTGATCTAATTTAAATCATCGAGTTATTATATGTATAGGAGTTCCAGAAGACCACACATAGCATTTATTACTTGTATTAAAAAAATAAATATTACAAGTAAAACAGTGCACAAAACACGATATACAGATACATTAACATTGTTTATAGAACTAAATACATTATGCATGCAATGCATACTTATTATACAATGCACACCTACTTGTTATAGTGCATGAAAACAAAAAAAAATAAACTATAATATGTTAAAAAATGTTATTGCTTTAATGAAAATAATATCAATAAGTAACAAATTTGTTTACATAGACAGTTTAGACAATAAAAAAGTAGTTTATTACGCAATGGGAATTTATAGTGGGCAGTAAAGGGAAGGTTTATATGCTCTCCATCACTAGGACCTTGACTGAAAACTTAACTGAACATAAATTCAGGTAGACGAAGTAATGTTGGTTAAGTGCCAAGGTCAATGAGTGAAGCCAATTGATGTTCTGAAGGTGATAGCTTTATCTTGAGGGTCTCACTAGGTATTTATTTATTTCTATTTATGTATTTATTTATATATGTGATAAAATGTTAAGAAATAAGGTAATAAATATTTTTTTAATAATGAATCTTTACACGACGGAGTCCAACGAAAAATGATTTAATGTTTAGCCTATTATACTCTGGAAATGTAACTTTTAAACACTAAGAAATACTGAAATCAGTGCAGTATTGGAATTAACTTTTGTAATAACAAAATCTCTCTTTCTTTATAATATTAGTACAGATTTAATGTGTAATTATTAGTATTTTTATAGACTTTGTAAAAAGTAATTTTTCTATCTTTCCCAGTCTCAACTATTTTACCCGTCAATCAGCTTGCTTTGTGTGTTGTATTCCGGTTCATAGACGAGACAAGGTAGTGAAATTACAAGATCTTATCCATCCTCTTTCTTTATTCTTCCATAGTCCTCCGGAATGGCACGCACGTGTGATGATTAGATGATAATATGATATCCGTAGTGATATTGATGTACCATGAATAGCCAGCTTATTCCAGCCAATCCAATGGAAAAAATATATCCAAATGGTGATCACTTTTTATCTTAACAAATAAGTAAAGTCTTATTTAGATGTTAGCATGCTCCAGACTGTTCCATCGTTAATATAATTATGAAATGGTACAGCCTAACTGAAGTCGACATTGTACTAAAAACAGTGCTTGTACACACAGGGGGAGGTGAAAAATGAAAATAGAAAAAAAGGTTCTTTTGTAAAATCTGTAATATCCATAAAACGAACCTTAAAGTAGATGTATATAAAATATGTTTGTCTATACATATTTTATATAGTCTTCAGATTCAACTTTACATTTGCTACATTATACATAAAACACACAAAAAAAGCCTTGAATGCCTCGGAAACAAGTAATTAATTATGTATGTATACAAATATTATATACTAAATTTATATTGCCTAGTATAAAACAAAGTGGCCGCCACAACGTATTTTAATGCAGTTTTCAGCAATAAATACGAGTCTTTCAAGAGGAAAGTTTATACCTATTATAAATTATCTATTTATTTACATCATACTAAGAGAGCTTTCCAGTTTTCCAAAATTTCCACTTAGGAAGATTGCATAAATATACTTATATTAGTCGTTAATTAGTTAAATCAGCCGGAGAGATAATAAATGATTTTAATATAATTTACATATTATACATTCATAATTTTTAATTGAAATTGTATTCTTCTTATAGATTTGTGGTGTGTAATGTTGCGCCGATCCTAAATGTGGGTGAAAGGCAAAGCAAAAAGCTGAGTTTAATGACTATTGATCGATTTATTTTCTATATTTTAATTGAAATTCCTCAAACCTCTCAATTTATTACCAAAATTCAAAAGCGTTAAAATGTGTTACTTTGCATAAGATTTTGTCGGCATGGTTTATTGTGGACATTTGCAATTATAATATTTTATGTATAAATGTACGTTTACTGTGTACAAGTCTGCCGGTAAAAGGGTACCACGATTCGTCAGCGAGGGGCTACAATAAATCTAAATTATAAAAGGGCTGAGATGTCGGCCTGACAAATTGGCAGCGATTCCCCTAGTACTACCACATTTGGTCGCCCGTTAAGTAATCCTTTAATATAAGTATATGTACATATATAAAAGCGTATAATAGAATAACATAATAATCGTTTAGTGCCATAGATCGTGTAATATAACTAAAGCACTGCATTATAAATACACCTTAAAAAGTATTATATTTGTGTGACTTAATAATAACTTTTATATACTAGTTGAGCTTGTGATTTTGTAAACCCGTTGTAAAATAAACAAAAAAATTTTAGTGAAGTTTATCACAATACATTTATTAAAATCGCACCTAAATCGGTTTAACTGCTAATGAGATCTGAGAACAATCATAGTTTTGAGTTCTATTGCGTTCTTAAAGTTATATCTTTATATTTTACATATATAGCGATCAGTTCCATTTTTATTATATATATAAATAGATGGACGAGTAGGTTATTATGTATTTACCAGCAGTAAATCCCGTGTTTTGCCAGTTTTATGGAATGTCTTTTTCGAGTAAAAATTTTAAAAGTGTATTGGGGTTATATATTACTAAAGGTGACTTAGTATAAATTGTACTCGACCACAAAATTATTTTTTTAGTATCAGAAATTATCAACACAGATATAAAGACTTTTATATTTATTGAAAAATATCTATTTCGAATACATAGCATAAATGGTCATGGGTCGACTGTTTGTAACAATGTTTGTAACAGCGTTGGAATATCGAGGCCTCACAAATAATAATATGCTACATATACCGTTCATGTAATGTGTACTGTAAACTACCCTGAAAAAAGTTTAAATACCGATTTCAATAGTTTAAATACCGACGGGCCAGTATAAGTCTACTGCGTGGTACATGACACTCTGTGAGTGGGTGGACTCGGTCGCTAGTCATGAATGCTGGGTCTGCGATTAATTCATTCAAGGCCTCTAGTGTCATCTGGCGGTTGAATGGAACTTCTTGAGCATCGGTCACTCGGGACAACCAGCGGGCTTCTACACAACTGTAAAACATGGTAGTTTTTTTATGTAATCGAAAAAGTAGGAACTGAAAGGCTGACGGTCCTCTTGATGGTAAGTGGCAAACGCCGCCGCCGCCTATATGCATGAACAGCACTTTATTACGTGAGCTACAAATATATGATTATGCTTCCATGCCCCATAATTTCACTGCCTTATCTCACGGTTCAAATTAAAACACAGTTTATAAAGCTAGCCAACCCACGCACGACAAATAAACAAAGTCAACTTTAGTAGAAATTTATCAAATAGGAATTTTGTTTATATATAATCAATGAACCTAAGCAAAGTTGAGAGCAGTCATATGAATGTCTACATAACTTTGCTTACAAACTTTGTTGACAAGTTAGTACAAGGGACTGTTGTTAACAGTATTCGTAGTAGTTAGTAGTCGAATGAGTGGTTACAAACACGACAACTTATAGCAACTGTTATTATAGGTAAGACATTTGGTACGAGGAGTACCGAGTAGAGTTCAGTCCTTGTAAAAAGATTAGTTCGAAGAATGATACATACGAAGGACAAGGATCCCCTGGGACCATCAAGTTTATAGGTAAAGGAGACCAAGATACTCGTGGTTCTGCGTGTACAGTGTACTTCTTCAAGCGTGATGTATTAGTTTTGTCCCTTTTCTTTTGTATAAAACGTTCCTGGTTAAAAAAGGAAGAACACTGTTTTAATTGACCAAGACGGATATAAGAAGTTTTTTCAAGTCTATAGACCATAATTGTTTTCGTTAACTGTTGCTTGTGGATATGAACAACAGTATAAGAATTATATACTGATATTCAGGACGCATTAAATTGATTTTTTTAATAAAATATTACATTTTTACAATGTACCACAGAAGTGTAACGCAAACCACAGTTGCTACAAGAACATAATACGCGTTTACGGACTTACTATGAAATTAACAATATTCCAATTAAAACTGTTCACTTATATATGTATTGAAATTGTGACATTGCGGCCTCGTTTATTCTTCGGCGCGTGTAAGTTCTTCTCTTCAGCACTTTCTATAGGGCTGTGCACTGTATATATAACATCCATTTTAGAACTGAGGTATGATTTCTCTAAATACAACAATGCTAGCCGAAATCATAAAAAAAACTAGGCAATTTTACGATTCTGTTATCGGTGGTTTTATATTTTGTGTTGTTTAAACGTTTTTAACCGACATTGATAATATAGAGGATTACAGTACGACGGTATCTTTTAATAATTTTTAGAGTAAAATATAATAAGTTTTATACTTACATAATAATAAACGACTTCGATGTGTTCCTTAATTTTGTCAGTTATGAGTTGTAGAGTTAAATTCAGTCGATGCAATGACGGCTCCTTGTCTCCTAGTAGGTTCTGGAAAGGTTGCATTGAACAATCCAACATTCTGAAATATATAACAAAGTTTATTAAAATATAACAATAGATGAAAAATTAACCTGATTTTGTTTAAATGTTTGTAATAACTACTTATTATTCGATTCATAATTCACGGCATTATTATTAATACTTTTTGCTTTCTAATCTTCAAAAATGTTTTGATTTATTTTGACAAATAACCGCTAGTCAAAATAAATCAGTTCTGTGTAGTTCTGAGTGCAAATGTGAACGTGTTTATTTATTAGTTTTGATCAAGGTTTTATTTATTAATTTTAATTATACGTAGTATTTCCTCTTAACTTAATTATAAGTTTTTAGGGAATGGTAATTAATTCAATCCATCAGGTACAAATACAACAATAATAACTACGATGGTCAATAGCCAACTCATATAGCTGATGATAGGGTAGAAGAAAATGCTTTTCGTTCAGGAGTTGTGACATAGCTATTTCAGTCAACAATCGTATATCGTCTCCGCCTATCTCAATCGTATAAACAATAGCAATTGCTTTTATACCTTAACATTTTAAAATATTTTTCTGTAAGCTTCAATTGGTTTGTAATACTTTTAAATTCTTTTATTTCGTAACCATATTTGTTGGGAGGTCCCCCTGCCACATTTCTCATTCGCTCTTCATCATTACAGATTGTTATTGCAAATTATTATACGGATGCCAATTAAAAGTTATGACAATACGTTTAGCAAATTTATAAACAAGAGCGGAAATTTATGTCAGCGGAATTATTAGGTATGTTAATTAAAATTTAATAATTAATTAATTTTACTGCGAGTTATATGTGGAAGAGGTTTATTGATTTTGTAATTATGACTTTTATTGAGTTTCTTGAATATGTACTATGTTTATACTTTATCACAAAAATATGTCTGTTCTGAAAATATGATTCGAAATACCTTTCCTTTCACGCTTATTTTTAACATGCCGACCTAATTTCCACAAAAATAATCTTAGGTACGTAATTTGATCTTACAACTCACCATACAGACATTTGTACTCACCATCATGATTAGAATAAATGTATTAGAATGTTTTATGTATGTCATGTATTTAATTAGAAAATAAAAAATATTTTTACGAGTCATTTAGCTCTTAAACAAGCTTTGCTTAGATTGGTACAAGATGGCGGCGTTGAGTAACAAAGCCTTGCATATTCATTATCTATAACAATCTGTAATGCCTACTTATGTCATTTATGTTCTTAACCATTAATATTATTAACTATATTATTCCAGAAATTCTATTTCAAAAGAATACTAACTCGAAAAATAGTAGTGTCTAAGCCACTCGGTGGTATATAGTAGAGCGGATAAAAAGACGAAGTTTAAAATATTATAAGTACTCTCATGTGTAAGGAGATCGCAAAAGTAACAATTATAAAAAAAACTTTTTTAAAATCGTGCCTATACTTGTTCCTATAGTTGTTAAGTAAAAAGAGAAGATGTTGGACAGGTTCGTTGAACATTATTGAATGATGATGATAATACAGATAACATGTGTTATCATCATTATTCAGTGAGTAATGGTTCTTCATTAACCGTGATTTTAAATTAATAAATTAAATGTAATTTTAAGTTTTAAGAGGACATTAAGAGTTGAGACTACGTTGACTGCATCGTGCTCATATTGCTAAAGAATTTCAAATCAATTCGAAAGAAATGACATATTATAATCTTGTGGACCATTTAAATCTTTTAAGAAATACATTTTTTAAATTAAATTAAATTTACCGCAACAGAAAAACTCTCTCTCCGTCTGGCCTCTTCACTTTTTGTTTACTAAATGCGTTGCAGAAATAGATAGCAGTACCTTAATTTGTATTATATAATAAAGAAAAATACATAAAAATAGACAAGATAACCTTATTGGCTGGATGAAAATATATTAACTGTTTCAAAACAAAATTTTGAGAAGATTACTCTATTCTACATCTCTGTGTCCTAGAGGCAAGCAATCCATTTGGTTCACCTTTCGTTAGCAAACTAGTTTTAAAATTGATCACGTACCGGTACGTGCTACTAGTAGCAACTCGCCACTCACGGGTGAATGGATTCGATTCTGGAAAGATTTATTTTACCGATTGTATTAGCTATTAGAGAAATGGATTAATTTGTAATTGAATTTCGTCAATTTAATTTGTGAATGTGCAATGTTAATTACTACAAGTTTTGTTTTATTATAATTTCTTTTTACGAAAAAATATTTAAATAAAGATTATTCTGTGTATTTATATATAGGTTTCTATAATAGAATCACCATGACCTTAATAATATATTGTTAAATGGAAATATCTAAATACATACTGTCATTACTAAACGCAACTATACTGCCGTTTATTTTATTTATAAAAGTTTAATTTATTTATAAACAAATAAGGATGGATTACCAATCTCATATTATAAACGTAAAAGTATGTCTGTCTGTCTCGTATATTACGCTTCCAATCCAATTCTAAACGATGATTACCACATATTGCAGTAAAGCAGGAGGAAAGATTAAAAAAGTATCAGAAATTAGTGATGGCAAAGACATATATTTGTACATTTGACGCATGCAATGCCGAATTTACTAATATGACCTTTTTGAACTCGAAACTTGTCTCATCTATTTCCATAATGACAAAAGTGATAAAACTAAAAAAAAGTTTTTTTGAACACCAGTTCAACTTTATGTATTATTCCGCAATAACAATTTAAAAGTTTAAAACAATATTTTCCACTAGTACAATTTTAGTTTCATGAGGACTTGCATAATAGAACTAGACAAATGATTCAATGAAATAACTTTATAGGTTTAATGCTAGTTTAATAGTAAAACTATGGATAGTTTGTATAACGTAACATTGTCCTAAAAAGTGCACCTAATATGTATTTGCGTCATCATTCAGTAATCCGCAGTCGTAAACTGAGGATCCTAGAGTCATTAAAAATTTACAACCAGCAGCGAGCAACATTGTTGGTTGGTGTAAAAAGCATGTGACAATGTTAAGGGTAGGTGTGAAAGATAACGGTCTTAATTTTGGATTGGTATAAAAGAATCAAACGTAATAAAAGTGTCAATTGTAAATAGAGGAAAAGACTGAAGTAATACTGAACAAGAATCATTAAAATCTAGGTTCTGTGTTTTTTTTATTTGTATGCTATGGGTGGAGACACATTAGTTATTTAATCATCATAAAATTTGAAATATTTGTTCAAATATAGTATAGAGCGGAGAATGATTTAAGCTATTTTTTATTTATCAATAATATCAAGTTGGCAGAAGTTACTAAAATATATTTTAAAGAGAGACTCCTCGTTTTTTACCTAAAATTTGAAAAAAATATTTTTCATAGTTGTTTCCAATTTATGTTTATGAATTTAATAACCATCAGCATTGTATTATACATAGACTGCAATCATCGGATCATTAACATCAAAATTGAATTAAACGCGTCAGTTACAGCCGTCTACATCCAGCGACAGACACGCGAACAGATTTGGGTAAGAAGTAAATATAATAACATAATCTGTGATAGGCGCTTTGCTCAGTTTTAGTACTGCTGCGAATGCTTAATTTATTTATTTACACTTTAACAATTTTAAGCCAATTAAAACTTTAATGTAAGTGCTGTAGTTATAAGAAAATTTCGAGTTTTTCCATTTTCTATAACGTTTTAGAATTAGGGATTGATTAGGGATTGAAAAACGTATATACGGATCTTTGTTTTCTTTCGATCTCAGACGGGCAATAATGGGGGATATACCTACTTATAAATTTATTGACAAAATATGTAATATTTAACTGAAAAAAAGCACCTTATTATTTTTAGATTGTGTGTCAGGTCATATATCATATATCTATATCCATATCTGTATATATATATATATATATATATATATATGTCCGTAGTAATTTCATTACAAAGGAATATTAAAACATATACGATATTTTTTCGTTAAATTCCACGCAAAGGGATGGTGATCCTATGGGATTGAAAGAATAGAGATCAAAAAATTAAAAAAGTCCCGTAACATAATATTCAAATTTCATGCGGACGAAATTTGCAATTAATTCATGAATATTAACAAACACACACGTTAGATGAAAATAATTCAATAAATATTGACATCATTGTGATTTTTAGGGTTTTAGCTAAACGTCTAAAACACCTCATAGGTGGTTTTGTTATGTTCATGTAAAATACACAATTTACTTTCGTATGTATTATCGTGATTTTATCAAGTACAATATATTTTTTATAGATTTTGGAATTTTTCTTTCATGGCTTATTTTATTAAATAAATTACTACTGCCATAATACTGCTTAAATTTATGATTAAAATTATATTGATGTTTCATTATTAAATTACAATTAAAGCTTCATAGCAGAGTTTTTTTATATTATTACATATTTTTGTTGGAGAGAAATAAGTAAACGCACATATTAATATTAATATATGAAAATACTATTTAAAAGTATACAAATAAAGAAGTATCGATAAGATTTTTAATTTTATAAAGCGGATATTAACATGCTACTCGACGGCCTCAGTAATGCAGTAGCACACTACTTTGATGGTCGCGGGTTAGATTCCTCGCACGGTAATAACAATTGTATATATTGTCATGAGTATGATTGTTTGTATCGATCTAGGTGTTTTTATGTATACTACGGTATGTATTTACAATAAAAGAAGTATCTAAGTATTTATATCAGTTATCTAGTGACCATAACACCGCTTAGCTTGGGACTAATGGGACTTGTGTGAATTGTCTAGGGACATTATTATTATTATGGTATGTATGTCACTTAATTTCAGCCATGACTCTTATAACCATTTGCGAGATTACATCTAATCCCTTACATGAAAATATCTTCAATTTTTCCCATCATGCTATTTAACAGTTGATTCTTTTCTTCTAATCTGCGTCTTAGTTCATGTGTACTTTTCTTTTTATTATCTAAATGGTTTCTCAACGTCTGCAACTTCTCTACTCTTCTAGCTTCTTTCATTTCATTCCAATCACGACGGTCAACTATCATGATGAATTATCATGGTAAAATTAGATATTGTGTATGCACCGTTACCATGCGTGCAACCTCAATAGTAAGCAATTAGTAGTCGTCCTATGATCACGAACGCACATACTATATATCGCAAATATGGTCTCCCTTATGTATGGGTTATTATTATGGATTTCAGTTATTGAGGATAAGGGTCTAATCTCCCTGTACCTAATGATTTCACTTTTATTTTATTTCGGTAGGTCGTGCCCCTTACCCGCATTCCACTTGAGTGTATTAAAGAAAAAATATACACTCTTTTCTTGTACTAGGACCCTGTAATTTGAATATGGGGGAGCTAGGATTTTTTTTTATTTTTTATCAAACAAACCTTGTTTGATTACTATAAATATAACAAAAAAAAAACTATAAATGAAAATATATAATAATTATAAATGACATAGCCAAATAGATGATGTGGTTCTGAAGTGTTTCAATTCATATTCTACTTCGGCAGTCGATATTTACTTATACACAAATAGATAAAATGAATTGAGAATTAAATTTGATCTTTTACTTTGGTTTTCCTCTCAGCCATGCATTCAGATTGAGAATAACACAATCAGGTACATTATCTATGATTGAGGCTCACACCCACTATCGCTCGTTACACTTGTAAATAGGGTACAAGTGGTATGAGTAACCACGGGTGTTTTATTTGTGAACATCAATGTGAAGTGGTTCACGTATGTGAATGATGTCTATTAATATGTACAACCATAGTACTATTACTGACCTACTAGTTGCCGCACACGATTCAGTTCCCGATTGAGGACTTCATTCTCCGCGCAATACTCTGTCAGCAGTAAATATTTAGAGAAGTTGTAATGTTCCTCATCTTGGAATTTTTTTATTATTACGTTACAATTGACTTCATTTGTATAGTCCTGTAAAATAAGTATTCCATTGAATATCATATTTGAATAAAATCCATATTCACACATTTACTTATCGGTATCCATACCAAATTATAAATATGAAAGTCTGATTGTTTTCCTACGACTAAACGAATTTTAATGAAACTTGATGAAAGGATACATTATATCAAGAGATCATACATATACTATCTTTTATATCAATAGTAGATATTTGAGGTGATATTGGGGATGAAGGTTTATGAAGATGAAGTTTATGGTAACAGCTATTATGTGATGGTATTTGTCAATTTACTATAAAATTAATTATTGTATATAAAAATAGTATAAAAGAATCTCTTAAATAAGAGTAATCTTTATTTTTTACGATAAAATTGGTCTGGAAGAGAGTACATTGAATGTTTTTGAAAATACTTTTTCAGCCGGCCAAGAGAGGAATTGGACAGGTTCCATACATTTGTAATGGGCGCGCAAGCCAATTTCGATAGTAGTAACTCTGAATAGTAAAGTTTACTTTCTTAGATAAATGCATTTCTGCTTCATCTTGCTGTACAGGGATAAATACGACAATGAATATGTACTACGATTATTTTACTTTTATGTAATAAACAAAATTTACATTAATATCCGTGACAATTTTGTAATGTTTATTATACTCTCTCACTATCCTTTCTTTTTCTTCTATCTTCAGTTCTTCTTCTCTCTGTTCTTGTTTCTTATTAACTCTTATGACACCCTTTTTTGCCAAGAAGCTGTATAATTTCATTTCATGGTCGAAGTACTTCTGTAGTTCCCGCATTTCCTATAAAATAAGTAATAAAAATACCTAAATATCAATAATTCGAACCTTACTGAAATTGTCATATATATATGAATTCGTTAATCCTCATATTTATTTTACAATAATAATAATGTTTCTTCGTGAAAGCGTCCTACACAGGATTGAATACAAAAGTTTATTATTATTTTTTATTTAAATCGTTAAAGCATATTTTGAGATATTAATCAGTGTATACGTTTACAAATACATTATATTTTGAATAATTTCATACAGAACATAAGCTCATAAATGGATAAAAGTGTGTGTATGCGTGTAGATAGTATGCTTACTTGTACTTGTAGCAATTGGTCCATTTTTCCTTTTTCCTGCACTGAACGTAGTTTAGTGCACCACTCGTCCCTCTGGTCGTAAGCCAATGTAGAGGACTCAAAGAGGTCTGTGAGAAACTTCTTTCCCTTACTTAGTGCATTCATCATTTTATCCCATGCCTGATTGAATATTGCCCTAAAAGAAAGACATAGATATGTACACGTACAGATTATGACGGCCTCGGTGGTCTAGCGGTCTAGCACAACGCTTTACGTCCGATGGTCACGGGTTCGATTCCTCGCACGGCACAAACATTTGTATTCGTGAGTATGATTGTTTGTATCGGTCTGGGTATCTACTATTATAATATGTATGTGTTTACGAAAAAAAAATATGTATATTTTGTATCAGTTGTCTAGAACCTATAACACATGCTTTAGCTGGCTTAACTTGGGTCTAGATGGCGCTGTGTGAATTGTCCTGAGATTATTATTATTATTATTATATGCACTTTAACACCACCACGGCTAATAATTTTATACCTAGTGAATAATTTTATAATATAGATTTTTCTCTATTGCAATTTCAAATTTAATAGAGAGGTGGAGGAAATGGAAACTATTTAGGGTAAATAAAAAAAAAAATACTCTTACATAATGTTTCTTTACTAAATGGTTAATTATGTGCCGTAATTGTATACATTAATTGGAGCCGTGGGTAAAGAATGGGCATTCACTGGTTTTGTTCTCTGGTACAATTATTGAACAATACAAGTATCAAAGAGTAATAGTAGTATTCTAAAATCAATTGTAACTTTATTCTTCTTAGGCAAAATATAGATGTATATAACATATTTATTATTTCGATCAATTCACTACTCCGTACGGTATTTTACCACGCTGAAAAGAGCTTCAATTGTAGCTTTATAGTAGAAAATGGGAGGACTTAGAACTGTGTAGTCTTATCTATGGTCAAAGTAAAACTTCTACCGCATGAATAATGCATCACTCACCTATCTTTCAGCACGTGATTAATTTCTTCTCTAATCTTTTTGTTTTCATATTGTACAGCATTGAATCTCAATTTTGCAGCTTCTAGCCGATTCACCATTGATACTAGTCGGATTTCACTTTGAATCCTTCTTTCCTCTATCTGTATAAGAAGTATTAATTGATTAAAAATCTATATTAATATACCGTAGGTTTTTTTTGTCAGAAGTTGATAATATCTAATTCGTCCAGACATATTTGAATAGATTTTTTGCACTTTGTAGTCAATAGCTATCGGAAGGTTCTAGGTTTTTTATCACATTAATTTTCAAGAGATGAGCACAAAGTAAAAAGGTCTAAAGAAATACTACGACACCGAAGTATAAGCGTGGGTAGAGCGATGTGATGTGACCTAGGGCAGTCTGATTTTTCCATTAAATTAGAGTGCGAGTTTCACTCGCAAACCGGGATGCAGATAGTAACACCTAAGTTTTTGCACATAAAAATTAAGTGCTGGACACCAGGCTACTAACAAGTCCCAATTCAGTGAAATTTTCAATACCCTGTGCTGCAAAGGATGGAAATATTATATTAAATTGTCATATAAAGTAGATATTAGCCATAATTGTTAAATTTTATTATTTATACATTCATCGTTGATGAATGTTGTTTGCAATTGTTGAATCGCAAACAAGTAGCATAGTATTAAGAAAACTTATATATTATATATTTTAAATTATCTCCATACTTATACATATTCTATGACTAAATATTTAGGTATCACTATCCTTCATTTTTATCTCCGTGTGGCATAGAGAATCGAGAGATGTTACTTTTACTGTCACTAACTTTATTCATCATAATAAGACATATTTCGATAGGTTAGCCTACTCCTCTAGTACCATTTTTCCATTTTCGCATTACATATAAGTTTTATATACCTAATGTTCATTCAACGTTTATTCTACATTCCCAAACAAAAATAGCAAGCCTTTATTTTTACACTTTCATTGAAAGAAAACTCGCTGGAGTACTATTGTATTACTAATGTATTTCAGATTTTGCAAAGTGCTCCTCAATTCAACTGCATTTACCCAACTTTTATTCTCTTTCTACATTTTCTACTGTTTACCAAACAGCGTTGTTTAAAACCTTTTTGCTATTAAAACAAACCTTGCCAAATTAAGAATTACTTCTTCAGACTGTGAAGGTTATGTCGCAGTGGGACTATAACGGGTTATTTTATAAATTCGGGATGGTCTTGACTCTGAATTTTTAAGGCTACAGTAACTTTCTCGCTAAAACTTCACAAAGTGTCTCAATTGAAGTGTTCAAAAATGTAAATTATAATATCATGGTTAGAACTTTCTCGTAAAAACTATCTTCGACGGAAGAAGTCTGACTGAAGATATTTAATGAATGTTAGAAAAAAAAATTCTTTACCATTGTTTTTACACGGATAGAATAATTTGAAATTATTAGGAGCCTATATAACAATACAGTAACATATAAATAAACCGGTATTATACTGTCTACTCTTTCAATATTTTATGCCTGTTGTTACTCGTGACTGCAACAACTTAATTGATTGGAACGAAAATTGGTCTAAGTCTTTTTTATTGTTAAATTACTTACATCTGAATGCTTTTTATAATGATTGGTCTAACTATTAATGCGTTTTTCGGACTATTCTAAGGCTGTTGGCCGTAGCAGGCCTTTACAGCACGGCCTTTACGGCCTTTCACCGGACGTTAGGGTGTGAGTGCAGATAGCACATCAAATCAGCGGAAAGACTTAGGGAGCGGCAGTACAGTTGTAGTAAGTAGTAAGAGGATATGTCCTTTATTTTTCGGGTATACATGAATTAAACTTGGCTAGTGGCGATCCTACCGTTGTTTGTTGGATTAATTTTATCGAAGTTTCTATCACTAGACTGGACATATAGCGGCATAATTGCATGGTATATCTACCTGTCCTTTGCTGGTATTAGCGCGTTTTCTCAGTAACAACATTTCCTTGCTGTTTGTTTGCAGCAAGCCATCGAGCTGATGCATCATGGTTAATCCAGCTAAAACAATTATTGATGTAATTGGAATGATAATAAAGCTGACAGTTCACCTGATGGTACTTAAAGACATATACCATGTAATCGTGATACGCAGTACCATGTGGTACTGCTCGTGCATTCTCAGTTCAAAAACTGAACTGTTTTGTGTCTATACCCTGTAATTTTACTGCCGTAAATTTATACTTACTGCCGTGCCCTTCAACCAAAACACATCTTACACAGCAACAGCCTGGCGCCTAAGACACACGAAACAGAGATTCCTACCCAGGTATTTTTATACAAAATCTCTCCTGGAATAATAGAAGAACATAGTAATATCAATTTAATAATTGTAAATGAAATTATCAATTTTAATGTGTTTTTTATTTTTCTCAAATGCGACTTCAAAATTATTATAGGTAGAAAAGGATAGATAAAATTATATAATTTCAATAACTTTCTAGTTCAATCGACTGCTAAACGGAGTTCGTTAATGAAGTTTATTTTTGTGTTTAATAAATAAAAAAATAAATTTAAAAATAACATCGAATTAAGTAGTTTTTATATGTTATCATACTAAAACTACTTAATTCGATGTTATTTTACTATAGACAGTATAAGTGTATTATTCCACTATTAATTTAACACGATTGTTACCTGGGTCGTTCTTCTTTTTAACCTACAAAAAGGTGTCTTCATCAGTTAAAAAAAAATATAATCGAAAATTATCCGTATTATTTTATTATTAATGTTTCAATATGTACTGTACTAAAAATGTAACGGCTATACACGTTCACAATAAATAAACATTTATATTTTTATAATAAAAAATACGTTACAGAGTCGTCAATCCGCGTGACAGAGGTGTATTTCATACAAATCATAGCTGTCTCCCGCTACCTGAGCCTGTGTTTAATTCATAATGGTACGAAAAAATATAAAGACAGTAGCAAATATAAAAGTATTTTTTAATTCTACAAGATATAGTACATTTTGTTGTACTGACTAAAAATTTTTGACATTTCTAATAAAAAAATAGAAAAATCTTAAAGTCTTGTCTTTCACTACAGACTGTTTTAATGGGTATATTCGGTCACATGTTTTTTAATTCGAGCGACGCGTATACGCGGGTCGCTTTTGTTGCCGTCGATTGGATATTTAGTCCTTCCTATACCTTGCTGAGATAAGCTCTCTAGGACTTAGAGATTGCGCGTAAGTCGCCCGGAATCTGTGTATGGAGGTGCGTGTGTTTATTCGGCGACAACTTCGTCACGTAAGTATTGGACAATAATATATCAATTACAGTTAATTCTTGTTATTTAACTTTTGCGTAATAAGAAACACTTTCATGCCAACCTGTTACGTTTGTATTTTGTGGTAACGTTTACATTTTAATAATTTTGTAAGTAAGATTTACCCCTCCGTCACGCTACTACTTCGTCACAATAAAATTGTGACGGAGTGGTAAAGTACGTGACGGATGGGTAAAAAATACTTGCAAAGAATATAATATTTATTTTATCTCATAAAATATAAGAATCTGTTGAAACAGGGCCAGTATTTATTATGGCAACTATTTCTATATAAAGTTTATCTAGTGTTTTTCTAATATTTATGGATTTATTTACATATTTTCTTTCTCAAGATATTATTATGACGAAAAAGAAGTCATTAACAGCAGAAAAACAGCGGCGTTGCCGTAAGATACGAAAAAGTTATACAGAAAAGGTAGCTGAAGTAAAACGTAAACATCTCGAGAGATATCATACTCGTAAGAAGCTTGTGGCTGACATGACTGTGAGAGAACATCGTATGATGAAGAGAAAATAGCGACAAGAAAAGAAAAACAAACAAACGCTTGAAAACATACTGTTGAACACGCAGGCTCCATCCCCATCCAGAAATACGTCCTCATTCTGCAACACCAACTAATTCCTAATTAATAAGTGTCTAACTCAAGAGTGTGGAAGACAGTGAAAAGAGATAGAACACAGAGAAGTTATACAGAGAGAATATTAGCCTCTGCCTGAAACAGAATCCAATGTTGACAATATTTTGGACTAGTTGTTTCCTAACGAAAAAGAAGATGTTGCAATTCATGAAGTGGAGGATTTGTCGCTCACGATATTACGAACAAAATTGGGATGCCTCGAAAAAGATTTTATGATATTATGTATGAATCATCTGAGGAAGATCAGCCATTGCACACATATATGCAAGCAAAGATTCCTCTAATCCAACGACCTTTTCTAATACTTCTTAAGAAACACTTCACCTCAAGGCCTTTCATCATAGGAATATAGAAGACGGTGTACATGTACTCGTTAAAGTAAAAAGTGAATTAAATGATCAATATACATACGTCACATAGGCAATGTTCTGGTGATGTTCTTGAAAACAGTCGATGATTGTGGAAGATTATTTATTACTGGAGAATGACTTATCAGATGTTCCGTATGAGGATTTGATTAAAATTCTATCAAATCCAAAAGTAGTTAAAAAAGGAAAGAGACGGTTTTTTGAATTTGATGAGCTTTTGCCAGTGTTCGAAAAGTAAGACTGATTAGGACAAGTATGACTGAAGAAAGTAATTTGTTGATGATGATTATTATTTTATTTTAATTTTTCAGTCAAGTTAGACATTTTTTTTATTTGAGACAAGTTAGAAGTCTTATAATTTA
Organism: Achroia grisella; assembly: GCF_030625045.1. Lineage (NCBI taxonomy): Eukaryota > Metazoa > Arthropoda > Insecta > Lepidoptera > Pyralidae > Achroia > Achroia grisella. The sequence goes on from NW_026712658.1 coordinate 778,946, forward strand.
ATTATACTAATACGGATCTCCTTTCAAAGGTTCTGCAATGTGATTTTATTAGTATGAGAGTATTTCAGTTGTAAGAATGTAAGACTGTCAAATATTTAATTATTCTAAAGAAGTAATAAATGATTCTAAATAAAATATTCATTTAAAACTAGTTTTATTCCAAAATAGAACCGGATATTATATAGAATAACAACTCTATCACATACTCTACCACTCTGTCACGATATGTCTCCTGGTTTTAAAATTTATATAGCCATTTTAATATTTTCTTATGAATAGTACAATTTCGGAAAAATTATATTAAAAATAGTTAACTATAATATAGTCTACGACATTAATATTTCTGTGCTAGAAGTGGTTAAAATTGAATTATAGCAAAAATATACTTCTAAAAAACTGCAATTGTGACAGAATGGTATAAGATTAAAAATATATATTTATTGTTATATACAGAAGTCTTGCCTTGTAAGTTTTCTAAAAGGACCATTTGATTATTATTGTAAAAAGTAATTTGCAAGCTATCTGAGTTAAACTATTTGATACAAAAAAATAAAAGATATTGTGACGGAGGTGTACAATTATTCGCCCAATCCTGCTTTAAGGCCTCGAAAATCGTACAAAAATTTGTAAACTTCGTGGCCAACAACTTTTTCAGATAGAATAGACATTCAGCTATCACAAAACATACAAGATTTGACTAGAAAGCGCTATATTTTCTTTTGGAAATTTGAGTAAAAATTTTAAGATCATGTAGGTTAAAAAAAATAATGACCCACCTACAGTCATTGTTTTGTAGTACAAAATAAATTTGTAATAGAAATATAAAACTAAAAACAGACGGAAGCTTTGGAGTTTCGCCTGCGCGGAAACTGTTATCTCTATGGATTCAATCACGGTGCCCTTTTAGACCGATTTCAAAGAGACGCCGGTTCTAAATTTATCGATATATTTTCGTTATATGTTTAGATTTAGGCCAATACATAACTGATTTATAGTATTATTATTTATATAACTATTAATTTATCAGAATTGAAGTCAGTCTGGTATTTATAGAAACAAAATTTGAAATTATAAATTGTATACACGTAGAGATCTAACCTTCGCATCGGAATTTGGTTTTCATCCTGATCAGTAGTGCCCTCGCGAGCTCACTTCTCATTCGCTTGTCCTTTTTCTTATGCGCCCCAGACCTCGCTATCTGCAGCAAATTGGTACAATCAACACACGACATACTAACACGACTTTGGTAGTCCTTGCACAAAATTTATAGTCAACTTTCAAATGAAACATAGATATTTCACTATTTTAATCTTCCTTTTCTGACACAACAATTAGTTTGCTTTTCTCTACCTAAGACGTACGATAATAAATAAAGACATTGGTTCAATAATAAAATGTACCAGAGCATTATATGGGGATAGCAATTGATTGGTATTGATAAAAATAGGACAGTACATCCAATAAACAATTAGAGCTAGACCACTTAGACTAAAACCAATTTAGAAAAGTGAGTTGGTTTAACCGAGAATAGAATCCTGTAAGACCTCATTTAAACAATGACGTGTGGTTGATACAAATAGACTGTATTAGTCTAATTTGTAGTTTAATTTCAATAAACCTGATGGTTGTACGATTTGTACTATATTGGATTTAATTTAAATATTGTAGCTAATTTGGTAATTTCGACTTTTTCAATGACTTCTGCTTCTGCTCTTATAGGGGCAGAAGTAAAACTCGTTACTAGTAAGACTAGTAACGAATGGTCCGCAGGTGTCTCTGCCTACCCTAAAGGATATGGCATTTCTAAAAACTTAGTGGGGTATTTTAGTGACAGAAAATACCTTTTTACGATTTTTTTTTATATTGATACATATATCACGACGTAATACACAACAGTTACTTAAATATAATAGTATAGAAATTATAAATAATATATTTTTGTTTATTGGTATTAGAAGCTAATGAGTTTATAAAACGTGAATATAATGGCTTAGGTTTTCAATATGTAGCGGCAGGTTGAGTGGTAGATGGCTATTTGAAAACGTTTTTACTTATGACGGATAAATAAATGTATTAATTAATTACATTAAATGCCTTTAGTTGTGGTGGTTTCACTATTTGTTTTTGTTTCAAGTTGAAGTTACCAAGTTTAATAGTCGTGGCTGTCACGTACAAAATATTTTGCCTTATATTTACAACAAGAATATGTTTGTATGCAATATTTTGCAACACAGACGGTGGGTCGATTGGTGTTTGTAAATATATCGGTTATTTTCACTATTGGAAAATACTCTGCAACGTCGGTAAAAATGTTTTAGTCATGGTATAGAGGAACTCTACGAGAGTTTAAGTACCTGGTCAATACAGACAGACTGTAATCTCTTTTATTTTAGAGTCGGTCCGCCATATTGGTGAAGTTACAATAAAATACTTTAATTTTTTTTCAAATATAATGTTAAAGTAGCGAGGGTTATATATTATTGTTGATTATAGATGATAATCTTGTGTAATAATATTAGAAAATGTATAGTATAATATATATAAATATATACTATAAATTTACACTTTGATATATAATAACTTTCAAATATTAGCCTGTTCTACCTAAATTTTAATTAATGCTGTTTTTATTATCCTTATTTCCTATTATTGTAACTGTAGGATTTAATTCGTTTGTGCTCATTATCTGAGTGGCGTAATAAAAAGTTATTGTTTCTCTTTCGGGGGAACGAGAAAGGAAGCAGCTTGCTGTGTCTATGTGTACTGAAACAAATATTAAAATTTACCTACATTTTTTATTTTCTTAACATAATATTATTAAAAATACTGATAATCTTTCTTATTATATTATATCTACCTAATTTTATTTGTCTATAATTTGTTACAATCAATTTAGAATTTTCAGAATAATATAGAGATCAAATTAGAGATGAAAATTATAAGCGACTATAAGAATAATTTGACTTTAAAATAGCAAGATTATCAAATATATTGAAGTTTACATTTTATTTTGTATGATTTACTTAATAATAATAGAACAAAATGTGATCATATTTCGTCAATGTTTCTCATACTTGTTCATCATAGTCTTCTTTAAGATTTTTAACACAAACCAATACTTAAAGGTTTTTGCCTAGTAAGTCCTAGTAATTATATTACTTAATAATATATTAGCAAAGAAGAGTGCCTATGTGAGAAAAAACCTATTTGGTAAACTGTTAAATATATAAATGAAAACTTTGTGTAATCTATCGACAGCCTTGGTGGTCTAGCGGTTTAGCACACCTTATTTCTGATGGTCGCGGGTTTGATTCCTCGCACGGCACAAACGAATATGATTGTTTGTATCGGTCTGGGAGTTTTCTATGTATAATATGTATGTATTTACGACAAAAATATATCTATGTATTTGTATCAGTTATCTAGTATCATAGCACAAGCTTTAGCTAGCTTATTATTTAGACAGGTCTATATAGCGTTGTGTGAATTGTCCTAAGATTATTGTTATATAACACCCCAGCCAACGTTTACAGACTTGTCCCTGTGAAAAACTCTTTTTGTTTCATCCTTAGTTACTGTCTAGATTATTTACTTATATAACTAATCTAATTCAGAGACGCGTATGACTGTACAAATCTTAACAATTATACTAAAATAACTAATTTATTTTTATCTTACTTTATAGTTAGTAAATACAGTTAGTGATATTACAATGTTCAACAACCAACCTTCAAGTCTTTGATCAGATCGGTGTACTCCTTCTTTAGAGTCCTCAGCAACTGGTCCTGGCGTCTGAACTGGGGATGGACCCCCATAGCACGGTGGAGCCGGTCTGTTTGTATTATTCGTACCTTACATAAAAAAAAATGTTATTTATTATATAGACATTCTGTAATATTCGCATAAATTCACGTGCAAATGTATGTGCGATAATGATGTAATAATTAAAACTCATTCATTTTTGTTGGCAAGTACAAATTGTGTGTAACGTTATATTTATATATTTTTTTAAAAGTATTCTGGATTTATATATACGTATTAAATACCTAATTTGAAAAATTCAACCTTCCGACTTGTTGCTCTGATATAATTCACTACCTGCTGCACGGAAGGAGTGCAACTGTGACCGGACTTGGTTGAAATTGGAGAATGATTACGTAAGCTAACAAATTTCACTGGGACGCACACAATATGTATATACCAATAAAATTGGAAGCTACGTTAACACTGACGAGTTTCAAACATTATTTTTGTAATTGATATGACTTACACTTATGTTGATCACATGCTAATTCTAATATAATTTTTTGTCGTATAAAAAATATATTATCACTGACGTGGAAGTTAAGATGTAAAGATTTACTTACGTTAACAGTGTAGTAGGTCGTGTACTTTCCATCTTGACTACAAAAATATTTTAATATAGGTACCTGTCTTTGAAGTCTTAAGTGGTCGTCTTCCATTTTCTTCATTAGATCCATGCTATTGGATTGGGAGTCCGAAGATTGAAAAAAATCCATGTTTTGTGAGTTGTGTAAATATTTTCTTTATTAAAATTAGATTTAATAGACCAACTTGATTTAAGAAGCTGTCAGAGCTTGTAACAATCAAATCAAGTTCTATTTATAATTATATATATGTAGAAAACTATTTCACTGCTGTACGACAATAAAGAAATAAAAAAAATAGATATGATATATTGGGAAATGATTTATCAATTTAGTGCAGCTGTATTTACTGGAGATATTGCAGTGCCACTTTTAATGAATTTAAGATAATGCCTGCCTAAATTCATTAGAATTCATGTGTATCAAATATAAATTTGATAATTTAAAAAATATTAAAAAAATGGATTTATATTATTGTTTAATTCCGCTACAATTAGAATATGTGAAATAACAAATATTCAGTGCAGAACTTTGACTACCGTTACGACCTTCTCCAATGATGATTAAATTCCGACTGCTATTAAGTCTACACCCATATTGCAACACGTGTTTCGCCTCTGAACGAGGCATCATCAGCCATTGATTAGAGCTAGCAGATATAGCTTGGAACCCTATTGTTGACTGTTCGGCGACCAGACTACAACTCGCAAAATAATACCTAAATAATTCTATAAATATATAAATTCGGTATTTTAAAAATATAATTATAGAATACTATTATCGGTACATTCCGGAAAAATATCTTGTTAAATTACACGACGTACACAAAAAAAAGGAAAATTCTCTTTCTTTTGTAAGTACATTTGCTTTGATAGTAAAACAAAGGAAAGTGTAACTAAAATATAACATTAAAGATGGTCCATAATCCATCCAGACTCGTAAACATCGCATTCAATAAGACGTTTAAAACTACCCATTGTTTAAAACAATTTCTACAGACTTGGAAATAAAAAAGAAATACTCTTTGAATGCACCCAGTGTAGACTGTTTAAAGTAGAAAGACTCGTGCATTGAGTAAAGAGGAAGTTGCCTTGATGTAGCTAACTGATTTAAGGAAACTTATTTATCTTAGTGGTCTCAGGTCGAATGTAGCCGACACCACTTATACAGCAATTTGGAAAGTTCAAACCGATTAAATAGTGAAAAGTGATGTCAAATTATATTTCTTAAAATAAAAGCTTTCGTTAGGATATTTTTTTAAACAGAGTAAAGTTACTAATTAAATAAAAATGCAGAAATAAGTTAGTAAGAGTAGAAATTGTTTTTAAAAACTTTGCAAAGTAAGTGCATTATAATAATAATGCAGAGTTTCAGTTCCAACTGTAGTTAAGAAGCTTTTACATTAATAGTTTTGAAAAATTATTCAAGAGATGGATTTATTTAATAGACAAAGAAATATTAAATGAAGCATATATAGGTACATATGTTTCATAAGTTATTATTATACAACACAAAACAACAGTTTTGTATAACTAATTACCTAATCTTAATTAACTGTTGTATTAAAGGATCTATCTCATAGAAAATAGTCAAAGAATAATATATATCGTGAATATAATATTTATTAGCCTTTCAAAAAATAAAAGTTTGGTCAGCAGTGCATTATTATTTCCCTACCAAAAAACTGCATGCATTTCTATGAATACCAAATTACAGTTTGGATTACTCGTTAATACTTTAGGAGATAAAATATAGAGACTCACTTTCCATTTTATACCTAACATTAGTCAAGATTAGGACGGATGTGCGAATATGTAGTTACAGCTCATTACAAATATTTTGGTTATATATGATCTCTTTATAGTTTTGTTGCCAGTTATAACAGTGCAATATTTTTTAGGTAAATATAGATAAAAGTTCGCAATTTGTTCCGAATAAATATACGAATATTTATTTTCTTGTTCACATTTAATACGGTGATACAGAAATTATTTCAAACAATATTTCCTAGTGTTTCAAGGAATCCCTACTACCGTTACGTAATGCTCGTATTCGGATAATACGATAACGCTCATTTTGCGAACCTATGCTATGAATTTCTTCTTATTATTAGGTTTTATCTGCGGAGATAAGCATTAATTGATATTAGCCTGGCCTATTTCATAAAACGTTTGTTATTTCATAAGAAAAGATATAGAACTTAATAATAAATGATTAGGTTAGTAATTATATATTAATAGGTGTAAAATAATTTTAATTCTACTGTTTTTTTTATTACAACTTAACTTTACTGTATTTATAGTATTCATTTGAAAGTTAGAAAAGGATGGTTTTAAAATAGAAAAAGGTTTTCTTTGTTCTGTCGACTGCATCGCATGGAAGTTAGTTCTTGTTTATTTATTATCTACTTTTGTTTTTCAGTTCATTCACAAAATACACAGGTATTTGCTTTGTTCTCTTTATATACTAACTACTACTACTACACACGGATATATAGTCACAAGCGTACTAAAACTATTGCCTAGAGACATTTTTTATTTTTTTTCATTATTAGACTACTTTATTCTGTTAGGATTCAGTATAACACTTATGAGGCATATAATTGCACATTTAATAAATGAGGAACTAGTGCCCTAATACCAATACCTAAATAAGAAAGATCTACTACTTTATTCTCTTTTTCTTAATATGTTATAATATTTCTTCATTATTCAATTCTTTGCATACATTATTCGTAACGATGACGTTCTAATATTGTATGATTATATGGTCTAATATTTGTGGTTGCAACAATAATTCTATTTAATTTGACAAATTCCTAATTTTTAGGAAGTAGGTACTTTAGAATCATATATATTATCTATATTTAGCTCATTATGGACACATTGATTTAGTTACAATTTCTGATTGCATACAATGTCATTATATAATCAGCTCCGTAGGACACTGCGAAGAATTGCAACTCAATTTGTATTCAACACAGCAAGGCTGCTTTACTGATTCTTATGTTCTAAGCCATAAAGTTAAATGTGGAGTGTCTTCAAGCGTCACTGTGTAGCAAACTATCAAGGCCATGTTATAAAGGAATACTACAGTTTTAAAACCAGTATTGCCTTCATTGAAGGTTTTCGATAGCTTCCTCGGTTTCATAAGGTGGCGGGAAATAAGTGGTAAAAGTGGGAAATAAGTTTTCTTGAAATAGTTTACTTCATACTCAACCAACTTCAAAAAAATACTCAAGTCAATTGTATTTTAATGTTTTCGTCAATATTAAACAGATAGTAAGTGGAATTATGAAACACAATTTTATTTTAATACACATACATAAATCATTCATTAGAAAATATGTTCCACTAGATGTGCCAGCCGTTTTACCCGCATTAAATTTTAATAAAATTATATAGTCTATATGTTGTTCTGATGCATAAACTATATTACTGCAAAGTTTCATCAAAATCCGTTCCGTAGTTTTTGTGTGAAAGAGTAACAAACATCCATATTCACAAACTATCGTGTTTAATATTAATAAGAAAATTGAAACAACAAACTAATTCATATTGATGTCCTGAAATTATTTACATCCTTTAGGATTGAAGTAGAAAATTATTAACTTTTCGGCTATTGTAAACACACATGCAAAATTAGGCTTGCCCCAACACACTTGATGATTTGATTCTAACATGCCAGTGTCAGAAAGTTATGTGTCCATCCACTTGCCCACCCCATTTATGATTGTGGTCATGAGATTTAATTCTTTTTATAATATCACAAAATATGCTAATAGTAATTTAGTATTCACCTAAAATTCGGAACTGCTTATTAAAATTTCAATTTATTTGAAAGTAACAGCTGAGTTTTTTGTCTTCGAACTTCGGCTGAAATTGAATCAACTAATTGACATTCCGTAAGTGTCTAAAGTCTATATTAATAAAAGGATTCAATTAGTCATTCCCTTCATTTGATTAGATATAATTTGGAGTGTTATTTAAATTATCGGGTAAATAATGTTAATACTACTTTTTGTACATGTATATGTTATAAAATTGTATTTTTTTGTCAGTGGAAGGCCATCTAATGTTACGGTTCATCTTATGGTTAGTGGTAGCTGACATATGTATATGTACCTACATGAAGAGTACCACATCACGTTAGTATGTGATGTTGGTGATGAAGAAACAGATGTCAGACATGACAGAGGGTAGGCAGAGTATTATAAATTTAACCTCGTTAAAATAAAATAAAATTAAAATTAATGTTATTTCACTAGAAATATTTAGTCTCGATTGGCGGAATATTCTCATGCCATTTAAGAACTGCTCATGGCATGAGCTGTTGTAATTCATTGAATTGAACGAAAAAATTTAATTCTAACTCGACCTGCCTTAGTTATCTGAGCTGAATGCAATTCCAATTAGACTATTCTGAATTCCAACTTCTACTCAAATGCACTTTTTTATGTTGTGGGTATCGATTATTGATTCTGTTTGTGTTAGTAGGTTGCTCTGTCGTGAGAAGTATAACATCATCGTTTTATTATTCTATATAACGACTATTTTGTCAAGAAACTATTGAATATGAAGAAGAACAGTTTACATTGAAGGAAGATGAGAGTAGTAGTGGTGAATTTACCTCGATGGTTCTCAGGAAAACAGCGTGTAAATCGAATAATATAACCTGAAATGGTAACACGACAGTTCTCGTTCAGATTATAATTCCATCTATCCATACAAAAGAGGTTGAAATGTGAAAATGTTTTTGAAAAAGATTATAATATAGATAACTAACTATCTAACACGTAATGCGACGTAGTACCTACAAGAGGATTTACACTATTATTACAAGCGACATTGGGAAAACACAAATCATCGTATCTGTTCGTAGCCTTCGTCGACTTAACTCATTATGATGTGATAATTACGACAATTATCATTAATTACGAATGGTTTTATGTGTGATTAACTTTGTCTACTGTGCATATTAATACTTTTGTATTGATATTTTATGGGATTACGATTTAAAGTGTATTTTTGTTTGGCGGTTGGACCATGGAAGGGCTTGCTCCTTATTAGTATGGACATCCATGATCCTAATATAACATTATGGTAGGTAGGTAACATGACCTGATTATAGAAACAAGATATGAGTGATAGCTATGCCAAACTAAACGTATGCCTTATTAGTAGAGATTCGTGCCCAGTTGTGGCAAATACATACGTAACATATATTTAGCCTATTACGTATGTATTTCATGATACTATGAACACAAACTTTACAGTACATCAACGTGGTGTGCATATGACGGGGATCTATTGGTATATTTTCATAATTTTTTGGCATGATTAATTTTTTGTAGATACATAAATATTATAAATTTTAATAGGCAATTTAGGAGAAACAAATTGAACTAGAATGACAAACCAACTGATGATATAAAATGAATAATATGGTAAATGGTAAACGTTGTCTATAAACACGAACAGCACGAAGGAAATATGTAATGTCATGCATTGCCATTAAATATGCATATATATAAATTGAAGCATAGCATACAAAGGGAGCAGCTTGGCGCCTGAAACAGGTGATACCGATGTACCCACGTAGACGACATTGTACAAAGGCTACCATGGCATAAATATATGTAATGTACTATGGTCTGGCGAGTAAATGGAGAACTGGAATCTGCAATAGCTCAGTATAATGGATACCCTACTTTCAGCATGTCTTTCAGTTTACTTTGTTACTAATTCGTTCATTACTTTGTTGCAACTTCGCTGTTGGACCAAACTTTTATTTTGATTGAGTAATGATGTAAAGCTGTGGTCGTAGAGTGCGGACTCAGCGATATTCAATACGAACATTACTAATTTTGATTTATTAATGAATATAACATGCTTAGTATAATATATTGGGGAAGGGGCCCTTTTGGAATAAAAGTCAGGTTGATCTATACATAGTTTCTCCTGGAAACCATCATCATAAGTTTCTGGTCAATTTCTGACCTAATTTATACTCATACCCATACTCATTCTATCATTCTCCACTGGTGCCCCGCCAGCGTAAACCGTTACCGCAGGCGAGTGAATCATACCGTACATAAAAAAATATATGTAATATATTTATGTCTATATATATAAGAGCTTCAGAGATTTAGCGGTTTAACACACCTACTTACCATCGATGTCCACGGGGTTTATTCTTCTGTAGTAAAAACATTTGTATTCATGAATATTCATGATTGTTTGTAATGGTTTGGGTAATTTTGCAAGCTTTGCGTGAATTGCTTTCGGTTATATAGTCGTAATTATTACATATGTATAATTTTACAGTTTTGGCAAATATATCAAATAACGTTTTCACAGAAAAATATATCGCAGAATTGAAAAGCTCGTCCTTATGACGGACAGTTACAAGTAAAAAAGTTACAAATAAAAGAAATGAACAGTTAAAATTACCAGTAGATACTTTTTTGCATTATTTCTGAATACAACAAACAAACAAAAGAACGTGTAACACGAAATGCTGCCAATCATTTAGCAATAATTTTTACTCCAATACGAGTCTTCCAATGAGTGCCGTAATTAGTGAATTTAAGGGTCACGTTTCCCCTCCCTTGTCACTACTAAACGGTATCAAAATTGGTTATTAGAGGAAGGTAATTGTCTATCCCTGTAGCTTAACCACTGTTAAGCACAATGTGTATACATTCTACGTTTTACAATCAGGTTTAGTATAATGTCCTTCAAATTAGGTACTAATCAGTTTACCGGTATTGTAATTTGATTTGATGATGTTTTACAAAAATAATGTCTATTTGTGGTGTCTAAATTCCAATTTATATAGTTTTGTTAGTGGGTATAGTTGTAGTATTAAACAAATATATGACTAAGTATTAACAAAATACACCATTTAAAAACCGCGAAGATATCTGGTAAATTAGGTAAAAGTTAAAGCAAAAGCAAAAGCTAATTTGAAGTCAGTTTCTATGTTCCGCTTCGAAATACAAAAAGTTCATTTTAAACGGCTGCACCTTATCCGTTGCTCAAAAATGTTTTATAATTTAGTTTGGACAATTCTTTTTTTAATTGTGTTTATAAATGTTTGGGCGTACATTTATAAACACAACTAAATAAAAGAATTGTCTAGGGTTTGTATGAAAAAAATGTTTACTAAACCTAAATAATTTTTAAAATCGAGTTGAATAATCACGATATTTAAAAAGAAATGTCGGGATTAACAAATTGATGTTCAGTTGGTTAATTACTAATATCGGTTTATTATTTTACTATTACGTCTTCATTAGATACTTGTCAGACCGGGATGGGCAATTAGTTTAAAATGATAAAGATATAGTAAAGATTTTGTAAATATATTTACTTAATTAACTATTGTTTAGTGAAATATGATTACCGCAAACTAGTTACTTCTTCCAATGAGTGTGGGCGTCAGCAATTTTAAGGGTGACATTTCCCCTTCCATTGCCACTACTAAACTGTGACAAAATAGGTCATTCGAGATAATTGTCCACCTCTATTGCACAATTGTAAAGCTGCCAGTGTTTGAGATCTAAGTTTTACAAAGATGCCATAAGAATAAATAGCGATTCAGTTTGATGTTTGATGTTCGGGATAATCTTCGCTACTACTAATCCGATTTTAAAATTCTTTTAGTGTTGAACAATTTATTGTTCAACGTTTATTGAGGAAGGCTATAAGCTATATAACATCACACTACGACCTATAGCTAGTAATAAAGATGAATCATAACAATATTGTGATAATATCATAAGCGTACCCAACCCAGTTAAAAGAAAATTGGATAAATTTTGACCGGTGATTTCACGGGAGTTTTTCCAATTACTTAAATTAGTATGAAATAATATTTTTTCCAACCCTATTATTTTCATTCCCATTTTTAGAAATCTAACGATTTAAAAAGTCATGTAGTTATTTAGAATTTCACTTATATAGACAAAAAAACAATTGTAGATTGTGTTCATATAACTTTAAGATTTTAATACCCCTGCAAGTTAGTCAGAGCCGTTAAATCATTTGAGTGTAAACAAAACGTAGGGTTGTTTTATATGTACCTACAAAATATTGTTTAAATATTTTTACCGCAAATGCGATGCATTGAAAAGTTCATCTGTATCATCAATGTGCTCTCAAGTACCGATTATAGGAGCACAAAAACTATAAAAATCATATCATATGCTCTATATATATGTTTATTATCAGTTAAATTAATTCTGTACAAATATACATATGTAAATAATACGTTATTCGCAACGTAAATTTTATATACCCCTAATTATTATATTAAAATGGATTAATATTCCTCGAACTCAAAACTTATATTTTGGTAAAATAAGAAGTTGAATTCATTTATTCATGTAACGGGAATTAGCAGATACGTTACTCTACTCACATATGATGTCGAGTGTAATATAAAATTATTGGAGTGGAGAAAGCTTAGTACAGGAAAACGCTCTTTAAGCCGTTCTCCCTCCAAATATACTCGTAATCATGATCTCTGAAAATTAGCTCGTATTGAAATTTATCTTCGTAGATATGTGGATATAAGAACAGCGGACTGTGTAAGATAGAAAACATTGAGGAGTTTGACTTACATATATGACTAGTATGCTGGTGACGTTACAAAATTGGAAACATTTAAGTAATATTTATAAATGTAGGCATACAGGCTTAGATGTGTCAGCTACACCAATCTATGAAAATACCCATAAAAGCGGATGATTTTTACCAAGACCCAAAATAGACATATGAAAATTCTTTTTGTACTTTTCCTACATTAATTGATTACGCGACCGCGATGTTTGTATGACGGTTTAAAATATTACACATTTTACATACTATTTTCAACTTTCCTGTTAGTTTTGGACAAAAATTGTTCAGTGTCAAGAATATTATTACATATCTATAAGTTTTACGATTGCAATAGTATAAAAAATTTGAAGTACTGAAAAAAATTATAAAGAATATTAACTTTATTTGTATCTATCTATTTTAGTTGGTGTCAAATTATCCCAATATTTAATTGTTTCTTGTGAGCGAGTAAAGTTAAGGAGTATTAAAAAGTTACTTACGTACGTGTGACAGTTACCTAATTGTTTTAATAGGGTAGTAGCAGATGCATCGTGCAAACCTAATTCGTCACTTCGATTGGCAGTAAGTTTTCGTCGGCACCGGGGATAGGGAAGGGAAGGGGGTCCACGCAGGCGCCAGTTCCCGCCATTTTCTCGGGACCGGGTTGCTAGCATAACGGGAAATGCCGAGAATGGGGATTTAAAGTGAATTTTTGTTTTGTTGCTTTAACAATAGAATATTCTGTTGTAAATCTGTGAAATGTTTTAAATTTATAGGAGAAGCTTTTTTACATAAGTATGTAACTATTTATAATTCCAATTGTTTTTTACAAAAAAGAAAACACAACTCTTCATCTCTTAGATACCTACCTATTATAAGTAATATAATCTAGGACATCATAGACACATTAACAAACATCTTAGGTTCATGGTTTGTCAATAATATAAATCTGCAGAATCTGTATTTAAAACACACTAATCTATAAACTTGTTAATTAATCAATTAAATCAGACAGAAATATCGATACATCATTAACATATAGATTTTCTCAATAACTATCTTCATTGTCTTTGTTTATTAAAAATAATCATACAAAATAATCGCGCAATACAATGAATTACAACAGAATACAAAAAACGCGGACAAATTATAAAAATTTGTCTGCGTTCTAATAATAATGTAATGGCAACAAATGCATATAAATTTGAAAATAACGTCAAGAAAAATGTATTATTTTTAAATTTAAATTTTCTTATTTGTTACCCTTAAATCTATAACAATTTTCCTGGAAGTATCCGTTGTAAGCACGGCAACACTGTCATCCCGAACGGTCAGTCGTTTTGGCGCCGCGGTCGCGTGTACTCGACGAGTCTTATTCCTGTGCTCCCGACTACGTGTACAGCAATAAATATTAAAAAAAATATCTGAAAAAATGTGTCAACTATAGTGAGGTCATAGTGGAATGCTATAGTGCCATGTGATTTTTTTCTATGTTATTTGTGAACTGTTCGCGCGAGAAAAGAGTAAGTTCTAGTTTTTAGTTTTCTATCTCGTGAATGCATTTTTGTGGATTAGAGTAGCTCTTTACTCAACCGTAAGGGGTTACCGTATGAGAACTTTCTGTTATCTTGTCAGGAAATGTATCCACTACAGTATTGGTATACGCCTTTTTGCTGTGGTCATATGTGCTTGGACTGTATACAACAAAAAATGTTTATCATCCAAAAACGTTATTCTATAGACAAATTAATCTAGATATGTAACATTTATGTCTTGCATTATGTAACGAATAACTTCTTTCATAAGTTTATATTAACCTGTATTTATGAAAACGGTATGTAAGTATAGTTACAGGCAATATTTGTACAAGTGGTGTTTTTAAATTATTATAATATTGTAAATAAATATCCTACATTTATATTTTACTACAACTTTAATATTGAATTTAATCATGTAATTTCTTGCAATAATATAAAAAATATATATATTTAAAATTATCTAGTAAGTAAACAAATATGAACATTTTTTCATACATCTATACGTAGGAACTTAAGTAATAAATGTCTAGTTATTGGAAAATAATTTCCACTAGTAGGTACGTACGGGTAATAAGTGTAGTTACAATTCAATTGATATTATTAAAAATATAATCTGCTAATAATTAACCGCCAATATATATATTATTGTATATATTTATCTAAATACAAATACTATTTACTAAAATACAAGTCTTTTTTATTTTTATAGGTACAAAAGTTTTAAAATGAATACGCTTTGTTATTTTATAACGATAAAACTACAGTGAAATGTAATAAAATTTACATTTTATATTGTATATTTATACATTTTATAGAAATTTATATGTGTTACGCTTTGTACGTGATATACCTAGGTACAAACTTTATTTTTAATATTAAGTAGATATAGGTATATATTTCTACTCCAATAAGATTTCTGTTTACTAAAGTTATATCGTAGCGTACTTGTAGATTTTAATATTGATTTATTAAACCTATTCTTATATATCTCCTCATCTACAGCTCACGCTAGTTTGCAAGTCAGAACTGCATCAAACTGTAGTCTGATGATGGTTTAAATAAATAAAAAAAATCAGTTTAGCACATCCGATTATTCCGGGATAATCTGAAGTGCTAAACCGCATTTCTACTAAGGCTTATTGTTCAATAAACGTAAAATCTATTACTAAAAAAATAATCCCATTATTTCACTGCTAAGATGTACTGTAACAGCTACAAAAGAACAAGAGTTAAAATGTAAGTTGCTGACGGCAGAATTAGATGAAACAGAGGTACACAGACTGCGTCTGCGATATTGTATAAAATCCCCCTCTGGCTGACCACAATTACAGGATAACATAACCAAACATTATATCTAGACAATTGTTAAATCAAACTTCAGACTATATAACAACGATTTATCGGCATGACTGTTATCCTAGATGAGGTCGTCAGAGTCGTCTGTCGATATAGTGTGAACGCAACACTTGATTAATTTTAGCCTTGGTATAGGTGTTTTTTTCACCGGAGAATCAGTCAGAAATATAAATTTATACACAGTTTTTTTTTGTGTCAGCCAGATTTTACATATTGATCTCTAGGCGTAATTCAAGGTAGTAAACCCATGCTATGACGCTAATGGATAAAAAATCACAGACACACATAAAATTATTATTTTTTATATGAAAATAAAGCCTACGGATATTTAGAATAGAGAAAGGATGATAAAGAAAAATAAATTCCAAATATGATCTAATTTATCATATTTGGAATTTATTTTTCTTTATCATGATTAAACAAAATGGCACTTTATTTTAATTCAATAGTAATAAATTATATTATTCGCTTTTTATACCATTCGCTTCAATTTAATTATACAGAAGCGAATGGTACCATACAACAATCTGTAAATGATCAATACCGTTTCTTTTCATGAAGTTGCGAAGTTTTAGAGCTCGTGGTTAATTGCATGTTAAAATTTAGTGATCTACACATAAATATCAATTTAGATTCTAAAAATATGAATTTTTACACAATAGTTCTGTATACCGGCATATCGCTATACCTAAATAAGAAATAAATATGCCTTAATATTTTGATGCTAATATGTAGTTTCGTAAGGACAAAACAATAGAATAAAGCGAGTATTATAATATTCAGAGAAGTTTAGCTGGTTATGTATTATGTATTACAATAAAATGGTGCACTTGCCTCTACTATTAGTTGGTGGGGCACCAGTAGAGAATAATAGGCTGAGCATGAGGTCAGATCAGTTAGGCCATCGTGAATTCATCAGGAATTTATTAGCATGGTTCGTGCAGGTTAACCTGTCTTGGTATATTGGTAGCAATGGGATAATTAGTTCACATTACTAACAATTCTCTGCCACCTGGTAAGAATGCACTAGGTAACCATTTCTAAAATAATAAATAAATTAGTAGGGAAATAATTATTAATTATTATCGATCCGCCGTAGCTTCGCACGGGTTACTTATGGTAATTATTGTAGGAAAAAATATTATCTTATGTATATTATAAAGCAGGGTTTCCCGCCGCGTATGTGTGTATATGTTTGCAATAATCTCAAAAACTTTTTTGCTCAGGAAGATTGTTATTAACTTATAGTTATTGATTTATTATATAATATTAATTTTAACTACGGTACAATGATGTAATTTTCGATAAAAGGTTGAGTAAAATCTGTAGATGGATTATAATAATGTTTAAAATAATGTTAACTACTAAAACGACGACGTAGCTATCAACAAATGGTTGAGTGATGACTGTAAAAGTATTACAATAATGTTTAAAATCAAAACAAATGTCATATAATAATGCTACGTAATTCTCGTAGCTATAAAAATAATTTCATCTACTAAAACGACGACGTAGCTATCAACAAATGGTTGAATGATGGTTATAAAAGTATTATAATAATGTTTAAAAATAAAAATTAATGTCGTCTAATAATGCCACGTAATTCTCGTAGTCATAAAAATAATTTGAACTACGAGTACCTACAAAGACGTAGCTATCAGCAAATGGTTGAGTGAAAGCTATTCATACAATTATATCTATGTGTGCTGCGTCGTAGCTATCATCAAACGGTTGACTGAGAGTGATAATGGAATATTAGATTGTATGTTATGAAAGGCTCCTTCCGGTAACAATGAAAACGTCTTGATCACGTTTTGAGGCTTTAATTGTAATGTTATTAGATGCTATTTAAGTAATTTTGATAATTACTTTTTTTTATAACAAACTTGTAATGTAATATAATACAGCATTATTTTTTCTTTTAGCTACGATTTGACAAAATTGTATATATTATTTATATATCGTATAATTTTTTCATTAGAGTTATAAATTTAGTTGTAAAAACTCTAATTGTTTTAATTCTATTAAAATAATTCTCTATTTTAATAGTTCCAGAGATTAATATAATATATAATCATTCGTAGCGTAAGCAGCATACCTTCTACACTCTAACTTATTTAGTGGTCAAGCTGAATTCGTATTCATATTAAAAAAAACAATTCAAAAGAACCAATATAGTGGTTCTGCTTTCATTGTAATCTCAAACAAAGTTCTCATTAATTTTTAAATAGTTTCCATAGTATAAACGGATAAATGAATTCAGTACGCTTATAAAATACAACTACAAAATAAACAAATTAATTATACTTCGTTAAGCACCACTGTAACACAAGCATTAATGAATATTCCTCTTTAATCGCAAAACGCAACATTAATAAATTAGTTAAATATTTATTTTTCGTTATTATAATTTACAAATAAATGAAACCATAAAACAAAACTGATACCTCAGTATGTGCATTGTTGATGTTTAATGTATTTATGTACAATTGTTGGTTTCCTACACCTGTCATTTATTACTAATATTTAAGTGGAAAATATCAATCAAATGTATGTTATATTCACAAAAATCTATTATATTAATTTAAAAATGATTACGAAGTTTGGTTTTTATTGTGTGACAGTTATTATATTTGGTGCCCATATAATATTGTAAATGTAAAAACAAATTATAACTTGATCAGTGGCAGCTCAACCTGTTAACTGCGGTTCGAGGAACCCAACACTGAATCATTAAATGAATTCGGTCAAAATTGCGTTTTTTAAAATTAATATTTGAATGTAAGTACGCTGAAAAAAGTCGCGTATGTCGTTGATGACTTTGTAATTAAGAATTACTATTTGTATATATATAGCATTGCATTTTATAATGTTATTAATTATAACATACACTACCATATCATGTATAAATAGTATTTAATTATAAGGCATTATTTCATAAACAAGTATAAGATTTAATTGTCACTTAAATAAATTATTAAATTAATCTAATAATTGTGTGAAGAGTTACATTGCAGTTGTCATACAAGATATTTAAACTTGTTGCGAACTTAGTTTAATATTGTAGTTAAATTCAGCTGGTTACAAGTCAAACATTATTTCCGACTGCAAGCAGTAAGGCGTACGTTAACTGTTGGAAGTAATTGAGCTCGGTAACGCAAGCACAACAGTGCAACAGAATTACAGGCACAGTGTAGCGATATACGGAGTTGTATAGAAAATTGCATTACACGACAATATTTTTTTTCTATTTAATAAATATAATGTTAATACATAATATTATATACGCGGAAGTTTGTGAGTATGGATGTTTCTTACTCTTTCACGCAAAAACATCTGAACAGATTTTGATGAAACTTTACAGTAATATAGCTTATGCATCGAGTAACATACATATATATGCTATATTTTTTAATGAAATTTATATATTGCAATTTAACGCGGGTGTAACCGCAGGCACTAGCTGTGTTAAAATTATAAAATAACTAAAAAGAAATATCCAACAGTTTTTTGCATGCATCGTATGCGTAATGTAGTTATAGAATTATTTTTGTTTTTTACGGTTATGAAGAATTCATAACATGAAATGGCATGAAAATGCTTAGACATTACAACATTATAGATGTGGTAATATCTAAAATACGTGACAATAGAGTAAGTAATAACGTTACAATATCACCACAGTCTATATTTTATATCGGAATTTGTTGTAATACTGTATATTATTATTACTCTGTGGTCACGTAGTCTGTGTATTAGTGGTACTACAATATATTACCCAAGAGTAAGTCTAATCCATCCTATTTCAGTTTAGCGGATTTCTAGCTTATATTGCTTAGTTGGTACAGCGTCTGCTTATTTAAATTAACAGATTTCATTTGACTGCTCTTGTTGGGTATTATCTATATTTTTTTATATAGTTGTGAAATGAGGTATTGATCCAATTTTGTTGGTTATTCTGTTAATCCATAGAGTTTATTATACATGTACACATATCAATACAAGGTCTCATAGAAAATTTGGATGGATTGTTGGTCCGTTTCTTTTTTATTGGAACATAGTCATTATGTACTGCCCTTTTTTATACTAACAGGTATGATAAATTAAGTAATGTTCGATAGTATTCCATACTAATAATAAAATCCGAAAATATAGTAGTCTGATCGATAATAACAAAATCAAAGAATATTCTATATTTATTTGATCTATTATAATTATTATGCTTCATTAAAAAAATATCAATTACTTAATAATCGATTATTCGGAATGCTATATGTTTATTGCATAGTGAGTAGCGTATGTAGCTACGTATACTTATTGATCGTGGCCCTACAATCTCGGTTGCTCTGTTAGGATACTGCTTCGTAATATTGAGTTACCAAGATAAAGGTTAAATGTTCAGAAAACGAAACAATCTATTCTAAAAATATAAAGGTCGTTCCTTCACTGTTTCCACATCGCTGAGCTGTAAATATTGATGCTATAAATATGTTATTTGGTTAGTATTTTTGTTGTAATGTAGAGAGACTTACTCAGCTGGCATACTTGTAATTTGAACTCTATATATGCCAATGAAGGGTTCAATATAAATATTATCGTTCACTATCTGAGGGCGGAGTCAAAAATATTTAAAAGGAACATGTATGTATTAAATAGGAAAGAGGATGTGGTAAAGGTTGGGTGTATTAGGATAAAATCCTTTGGCAGTCGGTTCTTTGGCTACTTCGTGAGAAACTTGGCGAACATATTTTGTCATAAATGTTATATTTATCTATTGAAGTATTCATTGCACGATATATAGAGATACTTAAAAGCATAATGGACAAAAGATATTCTAAATTAAGTGTTACACTAAAACAACATTTCGTCTTGAAGGCCTCATTATCTCTTGTAAAAATGATGTCATTTTTATATTTCTTAGATATAATTGCAATGGTAAAAAAGCTGGTGACATGTGGCAATTGTCACCTATATATACAAAAGTGTTGTACTACGGACTACTAAGTATTTTACTAAGATGTCTTACCGTCCGACCTAAAACCTAAACTGTGTGTTTACAAAGAAACTGTTCAAAAGGCTGAAAGGCTGGCTTAAATGGTTAATACGCAGAGACTTTGCATAAAGTGTACATCTGGTAAAATACATATATACTTCTATAATACAAGTAAATTGAAGTTTTTGGCAGCTACTCTCACATGAACCCAATAACCGTACATCTTGGTAATAGAGACAGTAACGCGACACGTATATGTCTAAAGTAGATGGATCCTCCCCATATTCAAATGTATTCTAAGAGCATTTTACGAATTGTTCTTGTAGTATGTACCTGGTTTTATATTCTGAACTCTAGTTGTGTTCTCTTCTTTTGTACTCTTACTTACCGAAGTAACTGTAATAAAAATAATCAATATGCTAGTATCAATGAAGGAAAAAATTGCAGTGCATACATATGTAGGTACTATTAGTAATGTTGGAGTAACTATGAATATTATTTCTATTGACTGTATCGTGGTATAAATACAATGAACAAACTCGCAGCGAACATTTCTTTAGACATTCCAATAACTGTGCTAATGTTAAAACATGTAGCAACCAACCAACTTTTGTTTATTATTATTTTTTTAGTTCAATTTCTTTTGTGCGTTTTGTCACTGACCATCAAACCTAAATCGAATCTAATTTTATTATTCAAGACTAATCCTTAAGTACTCTTATTGAAATGTTGTTTCTACTCGTCGGACGTAAATAATGATTGAATTTGTACCTAACTTATTTAGACTAACGCAAATACACTTTTAAATTGAAACTTGATCATAGTAGTGAATACTTTATCAAATCTATCAATATTAGAAGATGACTAGATATTAGTCATCTTCTAATGTTGATAGATTTGATTTTTCTTATTCCATTCTATAGAGAAAAGTTCATTAGCTTTTTTTCTAAATATACATACTCATGAAAACAAATGTTTGTACCGTACGAAGACTCGAACCCGCGACCATCTGATGAAAAGCGATGTCTTATAGCGCTAAGCCATCGAGGCCGTCAAATCAAATACCTATCATAGTTCAAATACCTGTATATAAATCCTACATAGCAATTTCCACCGAATTTCTATTTACTACACTAATTGAATATATACTCCCGGCCAATGCCCACGTACCTAATAAATACACTTATTTATTTTGATGCCGTGTTCTATTTTTATGCCTTACTTATATGTTTAATGAGTTTATTCTATATTATCAGTACGTATTCACACAATATGTTTCAATATCAATATATTCACATAAAAATATTTATTTTGTGATATTGGAATATAATATGATAAGACAAACAGTCGAGCTTTTCTCCTTTTTCTTGGCTGAAATGGGCACTCCGAAATGGGTTGTTCAATTGGAAATAAAATTACGAAACAATTTACATATTTTAATTATCTAGTCGTATTTTATAAATAACTAAGCTTTCTATTATTACATCTTTATATTAGTCATGTTGTTAGACATATTTTGAGTAAACAGAGAAATAAAAATTCATATAGATATAATAAAAAGAAATACAGTTCAAAATAAATTGTTTTGTTGCATTACGTAAATATTACTCATGTACACATTCTTTTCCATCTTTTGACCAGAAAACTTAAAATGTAAGGGATTGCTATAGTAGAAGAGAATAGACTCTAAACTTTCCCTAAGATAATACGACCGTTATTACCGATCTTAATTAACAATATAGTATTAAATTGTTATACATAGTTTATATATTAGGATAAACACTATTGAATTTTGTTGATTTCGTTTATAAATGTATTATAAATTTCTTTATATATATTAATTCTATAAAGTTTTGAAGGATGATTCACTGTACTAATATAATTTATTGTCTTGTGATTATGGTCACTGTTCTTATCATTTGCAACGCTTACGTTACAAGCAACAAGAATAGCACCCACGACTAATTTATATAAGGTCATAATCCTTTAAATCTTGTTACACTGTACATCAAACAGGAAACCCTTGCACCCTTACCTGACTGTATCTAACTTCGAAGCCGCTTTAATGTAATAACGTTACAATGTTATTTATACACTGCGGGCTGTTGAGTGATTCCTAGCATAAATCAGAGTATCTCAGATAAGCCTGCTCCAAACTCGTAAAGGGCACTAACTAGGTCAGTAAAATTAAAGGACTGCTTTTCACTGATGGTACACAATAGTACTAAAGGGCTGTAGGATAGTTTGATAAGAATCGTAGATCTTAGGAAATCAGTGTAGGTTTTTCTTACGGACCAATAAAAGACGAATCGATCATTAAATAGACATTACAAGAATTCATACTAATACTAAACGTGAAAGTTAGTTTGTTTCTTTGTTTTCTAGCGCCCCAACTTGGCGTTGTTTCCATTCATGCTAGATACTATTATAACATTATAATAAATTATAATTAATATAAAAGCAGCAGGCCTAAATAAGCATCTGAAACCACTAACTACCACCTCAAGGATAAATCCAGAGAATATAATATACATAAACTCCTTTATAAACGCTCCAACCAATTTGACATAGCAAACCACAAAATACACCGTGTAGTTTTTTGGAGGTAAGAATTTCACACTTCCACGTGGCGCCTTTGGCCGTTAATAAAAGAAAGGTCTATTTATGATGCTGACGATATAATATTATTGGAACAAGAGATATAACATTATCTTCGGCACCTTACTCTGTATTTATCGATTGCTGGGTAAAGGCCTTCTTCAGTGCCTTCTATCACGTGATTTTCCACTTATTGTAACCTAGAATGTCTTTCACTTCAGTCTAGGTTTTCGGTTACTGAGGTACATATATTTTTGTCATTTCATTAACAAGTTTCTACGCTGAAGTTACCACGCAAAACAAGTGTGTTGGTGAGTGTAAAGTTTTCGATAGGATCTTGAAAATATTTTGTAGAGGGCTAGACAGTTACTAAGTAGACCATATTGTTGTGTGGTCTTCGGTGAATTGTATTTATCAGAGCAAGAAACCCACTGAAGTTAATAATATTGGAGAAAGCGGAATAAGTATTTAGAAAAAAAAATTGTTTGGAAAAAACGTTGCGTACATCCTTCGAAGTGACATAACCTATATTCTGTATTTATTTATGCAATACTAACTAAATTATAAGCACCTAGGCGATTCAGAGCGGGCCATACTAGTATGTATATTGTAAGAGAATTGCAAGGTTCATCGGTAGTCGTAGATTCAGATTTTACGAGAAATATTTAAGCAGTTTGTTTTATTTTCAATTTAAAATTCAACGCTGTAACGGGCAGGCAGATACACGCACGTTCTTTTTTTGTTTTTTAAGTTAGAGAACTCTACAAACAATGTTTTTACTAAATTGCTTTCTCTAACTTGTTATAAACATTTTTCTTGCTCACAACTTAGAATATTTTTTCATTATCCACTGTGAACAACTTTAATTATTTTTCTTGATAAGTTCTGAAGTAGTAAGCTTCCTGTTTACGTCACGAAGGAGGCTTAAACAAGCAATGGTGTGCTAATTGGTATAATTTAGTTAAACTTAACTACGAAATCCACGGATTACGGACAAGGAGCCGTAATTTGATGTAACCCCAAGTTGCGCGAGGTTTATGAGTTAGTTTGCCACTTACATACTGTAGTAGTAATAGTGTATAAAACAACATTATCATGCTTTTATGACCTAATTAAAACATTTTATTTAGTAAATCGTTAACATTGGTTTTCTTACTGTAAAATCGATATTTCAGAAAAATATTTTCTAACTGTATGATAATTATTTTATTTATATTATGCGTGTTGAGATCTGGGCCTCAACACGAATCATTTTATGGTAAATAAAGGTATTATCTCCGATTATTATATTATATTTAAAATAAGGTTATGGTGACTACTTCCGTTCATAGGTGACATTAATTATATTTTTTGTACAATAATTGTTATAAATGACTTTGTTATTTACCAAATTAATTCGAAAGTAAAGGTAAAATCTCTACAACGTATAAAATACTCTCGGTAAAATACACAGAAAATATACTTACTACAAAATTCTATTACACTAGTGTGTCAGACTAGACAGTTGGGATTTATAGCCTATTTATTTATTTTTATGTAAGTCTTATTCAATACCTAAAATAAATTCTTGGGGTGAAAGGGTAGAACATCCCCACTAGGCGTGCGGGTATAAAGCCATTATATCAGCCTATCAAACCAGCACCCATTCGAGTCCCGCGGTAATCTAATGAATGCAGTTACACTAATCCTGATTTATCTTTAACGAGCTTGTAATTGTATCAAACTGGGTCTTACTGCTTGACTACCGACTTGGGGCAGTTGTAAGCAAGATTTTCATAGTCTAGGTCCCGTGTTCGATTCTTGGTTGTATTAATCTAATCCACAAATAAAATTAGTACACTTTGTAAGCGCAAGTCGTTTTAATTTAATTAATATACTAGTGTATGTCAGAACCAATTAAATATAAAATTAAAAATTTTTATTCTACCACCACACAAAAAAGCATGGAACTCTAATAAGTAAATACCCATTATATACCTTAGTTACCTACCACAGATAACGATAAGAGGTTTGAAACAAAAAAAAAACGCATCACAATCGGTTGGTCCGGTTGTAATGCCACAGACACACACTTTACTATTATATCACTCCTTCTTCGTCGGAGTTATATAAAGATTTTATTCAAAGTCGTTTGCATGAATAGCTCTGTCTCATATATGTCTTTTTTGCTTAGCATACTCTATTTCGATTTGAAAGGGTGGCACATGGCTGTGGAATTATACATAATTAGAGTTACGTAAGCAAATGTAACACTAATTAGGATAGGTTCATCTACGTACGCTAATTTTCCTTTTAGATTACTGATCTGACTTTTCCACTTGTACTTAAAATATCTGAGTGATCAGCACTATATTTTTGAATTTAGATTTTCTAAACCAACTCTGATGTCGGTATACAAAGTGTGATAATATTAGAATACTGTCATGGTATATCCTAGTAAGCTTGAAATGTGCACAAGTATTCAAATCCGACTGTCAGTTACATAGAGCCATTTATTTATATGTGACGTATATATTTTATTACATCTGTGAAAAAAAGAGATTGTTTATTTGTTTATTTCTTTTAGTTTTGTAAAGTCATCGACAGGGAATTCTTCTTTGTACATAGTAATATCACAGATAACATAATATTAGTAATATTAAGTGGTCACGGACATTGTGATTTCGGAGGAATTATTTCTTACTTAGAATGAACATGTTGCAAAGTGTTTCAGGTGGTTATACTCTAAAGTACCGTTTACCACAATATTGGCCGAATGGTGACACCGTTGTGGTTTAAAATACAGCTTTCTGTTATCTCAGATACACGTCAATAATTACAATAATATATTTTTAGCTATATATGTAAATCAAAGCAATAAGCTTTGATTGAAAACATTGTGAGTAAGGAATGAGTAATTTAAGTTTTTAGGCACTTTTTGCACGTACAGTGTTTAGATACATTAATAATGGCTTTTAATTTGAAGTTGGATAAAAATACGGTACTGTTTATATATTTACCACGTGAATGTACAACAAAGTGGACCGGATAAGATGTCGGCTAACTAGGATTTATTGTGCCGTAGTGACAATGACCGCCGCGGCGACATAATGCTCTCTGTCGGTGAACAGCCAAAGAATAGACAATACTCCAAGTATCAGTATAGAAGTTTTGTTGACCTCAGTGAGAATATGAGCCATATTGCACTAGACATACTATAGTTATATTTTATCAAATATAATATACATATAATTGCCCGGTAGCAAAAGCCTTTGATCATATCCATAATCTCATTTATGTGGGTGACACTCTCGTTGTATTTCATACCTAATACTTCTTCTACGGCATATCGAACTATATTTTTAAGTTCTTTATATTAGCTTAGGCTTAGCTGCATTTTTAGGCTAAACTTTAACCGCGAGTTTGTATGTTTTTTTAGATAAATGTTAGTCAGTCCGTCTTCTTGATAATTTCGATTTTCGATCTTGATTAATTTCGATAAATTGAAATGTACTTACCATATGTTTTTTAAACAATAGCTACCCATTGTTTAAAAAAAATATGGTAAATCAAAGTAAAGTAAGTATAATCAAAATATAGATTTTATTCTCAATTTATTAATTTAGTGAACCACTTAGTGTTGAGTGTGCATTTTAAATCTTATCATAAAAGCAAGTATATGTTATTAAATAGAAAAAGGAAAAATATTACATAAATTATATCCAACTGGTTTTTCTAGAAGTTGGTTAAAACATTTTTTCCATACCACTGCTCATAATAATATTTAAGTACAGCTAGTAAATTCGCAGACAACGTAACTTGGCCGTTTAATAAATAACTTCCAAACTGTCTGCGTAGTATTTTTTCCACGAAACTTCACTTGAAAAGTTTTGATTGCATTTTTTAAGGTGAGCATAAACGATCCAAAGGTAAACAGCGTCCAAGTCTGTACTTATAAATTCAATTTGAACCGACTTTGCATTTTTTTTGTTATTTATGAAACATCCGGCTTTGTTGTTTAATACGAAAGGGTGAAAGAAGTATTTCGAAGCATATTACATGTTTCATAATACACTAATTTTCAGTACAGCGAGCACAAGGAGGAAAGTTCTTTTTAAGTATTAACAGTAAATTTTTATATTAATATTTGACATTGTAAGAAAAATTTTAACGCCATAAAACCAATCAAGGTTTTCCGAGTGTAAAAGTTATTATTCCAAGTATCATAATTGATGGAAAAATCGTCCAAGAACAGGACGTTGTTAAAACTTTTTCCAGACATTACTTAGTTCAGAGTTTGTGTTTTTTTTATAATTCAACTTCTCAAAGGAAAGACGTAGTATCATTACTTTTTATTAAAATTTTCTCGAGAGATGCATTGTTAGTACAAATTGGTGAAATTTTACTTAGACACGACTTTAAAAAAATACTATGTCCTACATCCTAGCCTTATTTTAGTATATTTTTCTCCTACTTAATATACAATATATGTGTATTGCGGATTGGTATGTGGATTTTTTCTCTATTCGTTTCCGATACAATCTAACTTCACGTCAATTTTCATAAGGTTTGTTCAGCCGTTTAGTCTTAAAACCGTAATGAACACACAGAGAGTCGCATTTATAATATCTACTAGTACATATTATGAGTCTGGAAGTTTTTAAAATACTGTCTCATTTTACAAGCTAACTTTGACGTGGACACACACCGGCTCATATGTAAACAGATAATTGGACTTGGATAAAAGTTCTAACAATTTATGCATCCCATACGCTTTGTTATTGATTTTGCACTTAAAAGTGTTAAAGTAATGTTTAAAAATAGGCCACATTGAGCCACAGAGCATTAATGTCGATTAAGCTCTGCTCTCTCTTCTGTCACATCCAAGACTAACTACATATATAATATAATATACATTATACTCGTTTTAATGGTTTAGCTTTTTCCGTAACTCATAAACTTTTCCACTAGTCTGTCTTTGAGAATTTCTCTCGTAGGAATATGGGAGTCTTAGGACCCTTTTTCATGTTTGTAATTTGTTTTAACGTCTTTTGGACTAAAAGCAGGTTAGCAATTGTTGCTACTATAAAGCCAGACAATAGCGTGTCGGGGGTTGTTCCGATAAGGTTCCGTAACGTTATTTTAATTTAAGTTAAATATTGGGCGCTAATACTTATTAAGTTACTAGCTGTTACTTGCGACGTCGTCTGCACAACCTTTCATCCGTTATTTAACCCCTACCAGATTAGTTTTTAGCGTAAAATGTAGCCTATTTCTGTCTTCGTGATTCATATTTATGTCTAGTTTCAATTAGATCTTATCAGTTATTTGACCGTCAAAAGGCAACAAAATCGGCGATCTAGCAATTACAAACAAACACTTAAATTTTATTTTCTTATTTTTGATGCTAAAAAAATACTTCATCAAATCTCAGCTAACAAAACTGTGTAATTATTATTCGTGACGATATTTTTGTCATTGAAATGGTATTTTATAACACTAAGATGCTAATAGGACGAGGCATCCTATAATTTCTGTGCCTTATAGTATCCTTCAACCAAAACATATTGTACACAACAAGCTGTTTGGCTGCTGTAATAGATGGTTAGTCTCGTCGTTATGTACCCATGCAGACGACTTTTTGTAAAGTCTACCTCGGTCGAAATATATCATATCTGTGTTTTTAGTATATTATAATTAATGTGTCAAGGGTCTTAAATAAATTACAACTCATTAATATTGTACATACATGAGAAACTTTGAGGTTTTTGCTCAATCAAGCATATACATACGCTTCAGAAGATTTAGACAGATTTGCCCTTTAAACTGGTGTAATATCGGAGTGCTGAAATGTCCAATGTAACCTTTAGACGTTAAGAGTTCTATAGCGATCGATGTCCATTTCTGAAGCGTTTAAATTGAACGTAATAAAGTTGGAAAGTGCTAATTCTTGAATGATTTGTACATATTACCTACTTAATATTATATATATCTCTTTGTTAACTTTTAACAACTAAATGCATGAACGGATCGTAATAAAAAATTAAAATGACGACAGATTCTATTACGACATAACTGTAATCATCAACTCAATGCATTCGTCGATATTGTAGAGTATTATTGCTTTTCTGACTTTGCATTTATATCTATCTATATATTCGTAGTATGTTGGGATTAATACGAAATATTTAATGGTATAAACTGTTTACCTCTCTCGACGTTTCGATTAGGTTGCACTAGTTGTGGTTAATAACATAGACATCTCGTGCTATATATTTAAGTCGAATTATGTGATATTATTGCAGGAAACCTGTGCAAAATAATTTCACAGTGCGGAATTAGCTTGAACAATATCGTACCTATCATTAACTTACCTTGCTAAGCTGACCCATCTTCTGCTCACAAAAGTAATATATTTTCCCGATTTTGCATCATTTTTCATTGACGCTTGTTTTATATTGATTGTCTATAGCTATTAACTAATTAATTTCAATTCAAATCAGTAGTTCAAACAAAGTCTTCAACTTCATAATGTTAGTGTAGTATAAATTCAGTCAATCTATATTAATATTATAAAGATACACCCATTCAATAAGATTAACTTTCACAAAATCACATCTATAATCCAAGTTAATAAAACAATAAACATCGGACGATATTGATAAACGCAGACATGTTCATTTCCTTTGCGATATATAAATAGGTATTTCAAATTGACATGACAATCACTTTAAGCAAAAAATGCAATATTACTTGCGAAGCCAATATCTTAAACACAATCGTTTATTGTTTCTTAAGTATTTTCCCTTCAATCCAGACATACCGAAGTGAATTTCATTTCATAAGACCAAGTTTTTTTCCAGCTTATTGCACTATGGAGTATTGGAGGAGACCGAAGTTTAATGACGCTACCCGCAGTTTAATTAATAACTGGAAAGTTGGCTACTCAGCTGTTTGCGGCTATATTATTCATGCATTGATAGACTTGGACTTTAATTTTATATAAGTATTTAGAATAAACATTTATGCTATGTTTGTTAAATTATATATTTACTATTTATTTGACTCTTAATTGTAGTCTATAGAAATATTATAAATACGAAATTGTGTATGTCTGTGTATATTATAGTCTGACGGGATTTTTTATGTTACTTTATCACTGACTGGACGACTGAATGGATCTGATTGTTAGTGAATTTGATATGAAGAAGATAAATAGTATTACGAGGACAAATATATTTAGAAGGGTGGTGAAAATTTCTACAGACGAATTCGCGGATAACAGTTCAACAGTAGGAGGGAACAAAGAATATAATTTTATAGCACTTAAAATCTGTATGCTAAACTTGATTGTTTATCATTTTATATATTGTTTACCAATTATTTTCTTTCGAGTATGTTAATGTGTACATTACGCTGCACCCAAAGATTTATTTTTTTTGCAAATTGTTTTCCTTGTATAGAATATCGTAAAATAATCAAACTTGTTCTATTCTGTATCCCAGATGACATTAAACCGTGTTTATGCTATCACATAATATAACACCCATAAATGCGAATATTGATAGGTTTGACACAACTAATTTAGATCTTCATACAGATAACATAATAGCGTCCTTTGTTCCTATAATCAGGAGATAGTGGACCGTTAATGGGTATTTCACAATGGGCCGAATGTATAATCCGAGTTTACAATTATTGTCTCTGTGCTCGTAATTACATTTTGTTACTGATTTCATTAATGTTTTTGGAAGAAAAATTTGTTTAATTTATATATAATAAGCTCTCGTTTGTGTGAATAATATGTAATTAATAATTATCGTCATAATGTAGTTACGACGATAATTTATTTTTTATATGAAATTGGTGATGATAGTCCTGATAATAAGTGGCATCCGGAACATTAACCAATATACCTGATATACTATGTGATGCCCATAATATCTGTCTTTAATTCCGGAGGGCTAAGACGTTTCTTATATTTTTAAAGGATTATGCGTTCCCCGCCTGCACTAACTGTATGCGCTTACTGGGCACCAGTGCAAAGCTCTTTGTGTTGAATTTACCAGGAATCACCACGACTTAACCACGGCTACTAACAATTCCTTTCCCCCTAGACTAAGTACTCATATAGTGCTAGTTAATGACAAGTGATAATTAAATAGAATTTACCTAAAGTCCATAAGTTTTGCTTAATTAGGGATTAATTGATGCTGGATATAAAATCTAATAGAAGTAGCTAGTAGATTCATTAATTTCATTAATACATGTTTGTAAATTCGGATTCTTTTACAAATAGAATGATATCTTCCTACGTATTTTTGGCATCTATGAAGTAAATAAAGGATCCTAGACATACCAAAGGGTCTTCGATTTGTCTTTTAACTCTTACAATATTTAGAAGCTCTGAATTTTTCATGCCGCGTTACACTACAGCGACCGAGTAACTGACTATAAATCACACTTATTTCCCTTGTTTTGTCGTTCTGTATATTGATATTATATAAGTTAGGAAATAAATATTTTTTGAAGCATTTCAAAAGCAAAAATATTCTTGCACCAATTTTCTGTGAAATATAGGAACTGTAGTAATAACTGATATATCAATACACTCTTATTTAATCTGTTTTAAAGAAGATACAATCCAAAGATAAAATAAATCATGATCTAACAAAAGATTGCATTGGAGTCATAATTAATTTATAATACACAAACATATCACATATTTTTAGAATATCTCATATATTATTCTTCTTATATTATATCTCAAGTCAATATTAAGATCAAATAAATAATCAGATTTACGACATTGCTCTGTTTTGACTTTTATTCTTTTATTTTAGTTGTTTTATTTTTAACTTAGATGCAATAGTATGTAATGCAAGTAGAAATCATGATTGGCAATAGATATATTTTAAAGATAACTCAAACTAGTGCATTTAAATCGAGTAAAATGTCTATTGTTCTTAAGAAATACTAATAAAAAATGTAGATTAATGCTTCAGTTCAGATTACAAGTCCACGTCGCGTCGGCTGCGTAAATAAAGTTCAAATGCTCTTGTACGAGCTAGCATCGTACATTATTTCGCAACATTAACATTTTATTTTACATTTCACATTTCATTAAAATCAGTTCGCATTCGGTCATCAAGGACGCCGCGCGTACTCATTACATTCATTAATCAGTTATATTTTAAGTTTCAATATACAGTTTTAATCAAGTTTCTATCAGTATCATTCATCATTTTTACCTATCAGAATCTTTATAGTTTCGGTACAACCCGAACATTGGTCCTTCGAGCTTTTAGAAAAAGCGGGACCTTTACACGTGATTAGTTCGGTGAACTTTATTCGTGTCAGTGGTTCCGCGCAGCAACCTATTGGACAAAGTACATTGCTACACGTGTTGTGTACTAAGTTCTGGAATAGCAAGGTTCCAGATAACTTCACCACGCAGAACTATCAAGAACAGCTTCAACTCAGAACAACAACAAGGTTTTGAGTCATCAGTTAAGTATCACAGAGACAGCAAGCATCGTGGTCATCAGGTATCGTGAGAACAAGCTCACGCAAATACCAATTAGTAAGCAGCATCTCTCAAGTAAGATTTATCATTTTATTTTATTTTAATCATGGGCGTAATGGAAGACATCCTTACCAACCAACAGCAGATCGCCAACGCAATTGAACAGCTTTACAGTAATTTTAAAAAAGACAGTACTGAAAGAAAATCTCCAGATTATTTGCAACGTCGGCTAGATATTTTAAGTAGTTATTGGGCAGAATTTGACAATAACCATCAGAAGCTATTAGAGTTGGGTATAGAGAATCATGTATATGTTATTAAAAAAGAATATGAAAGGGTGAGGGGCAGGTATGAGCTAATCAAAATGTATATTCAAGATTATCAGCCAACGACAGCAGATAGACCAAGAACTCCGGTATTAAAGGCACCAATTTTTACTGGTCAGTCGCACCAACCATCGACATCTTCACGTGGAACGAACAGCAGAACAGAAGATATGCTGAAAAAACAATGTGCTAATTTTAAAGCGTTCCAACGTACAATATCAAACATAGACTTAAGTTCAATAACAGAGAAATGGGAGTTCGACGACTTATTACGCACCTTGCAGAGTCGTTGGGCTACTATATATCGTTACACTGGGAACTGGAAAGCGAGTTAGAGGGGTCTAACCAGGAATATGAACAGACTTTTTACAATTATGAAGGGGAGTTTAATAAAATAAAGAAGGCACTAAACAAGAAAATGTGGGCGATGGTACACACAGCAAATTCAACCCCTCAGTTGGACATACCTACGTTCCAAGGAAATTATAATAGTTGGGTTTCCTTTAAAGATCTCTTTACGGAGAGTATTCATAATAATCCCTCCATGTCCAACGCACAAAAAATGCAGTACCTGAAGGGAAAAGTAAAAGGGGAAGCAGAAAGGCTTATTCAACATCTTCAGATCAGTTCTGATAATTATTCTGTGTGTTGGGATATACTCAACCATAGATATAATAATACAAAATTAATATTTACATCGCATATTAATACATTGATGAACATTCCATTGATGCAGCAGCAATCATTAAACCATATTAAACGCATTCATGACACATCGATGGAATGCTTGAATGCCATTAAAAATTTAGGAATAGATACTGGAACATGGGACCCATTGTTGGTACATATATTAGCACAAAAGTTGGATAGTGACACATACAATGACTATATGGAGTCATTAAAAAACCCTAGAGAATTACCTATATTAAAAGAATTTTTGAAATTTTTGGAAACTAAATTCACAACATTGGAGACCGCACGTAAAAAACAAGACAACTATACATCAAAACCTAATAGTCAATTCACAAATCAAGGAGGTGCATATTATAAAAATCCATTTAATCAGAAACATAATTTTAACAAAAATACCTTTTCATCAAGTGTACAAAATTCCTCATCAAATAAAAACCTACATGTTAGTTTAAATACTAAATACAACTGTCCAGTCTGTAATTCCAGTGACCATGGAATTTATTATTGTCGGAAATTTTTAGAAATGCCTGGTTATATGAGAAGGAAAACAGCTGCCAAATGAAATCTATGTAATAATTGCCTTTATAATCATAATGGAAAATTATGTTTTTCAAATAATAGATGCCGTGATTGCAAAAAAGATCACAATACATTATTGCATCACGCGTTTACCTATAGCAACAAGACACCCGACGCGAACATTACTCCATCGAGTTCAACGACTGCACCGAATTATGTGCAAAGCAGGTCACACGCGACACTAGAACGTGATACTTCCGAAATTTTGCTTGCCACTGTAGCAATCAAGGTACAGGCTGCAGATGGTACATACCACAGAATGCGTGCTCTTCTCGATCAGGGCTCTCAAACATCATTAATAACTGAAAACGCGGCACAGATATTAAAAATACCACGTCAAAGATGCAAGGGGGTAATTTCAGGAATAGGTGATAAGGAAAACAGTTGTAGAGGAGCAATCACAGTAAATTGTTCCTCACTAAACAGCGATTATACATTTCAAACAGAAGTATATATTATGAAAAATCTAATCAAGAATTTACCAAGTTATACTTTCACCAAACCAAGTTGGCAGTATTTAGATCATATCAAGTTAGCAGACCCCGAGTTTTTTATCAGTAAACCAGTGGACTTATTGCTGGGAGCAGACGTTTATTCAAATATAATTATGGATGGTTTATGTCGGTCTGAGTCGACATTGCCAGTAGCACAACAAACACAACTAGGGTGGATTTTAAGTGGCCATACTACAACATATCATAAACAATGTAATGTTATATTACACAACAGTGAGGACATCAGTCGTTTTTGGGAGATAGAAGATATCTCAGACCGGTCAGATATGACGATTGAGGATCAAAACTGTATAAAATATTATCAGTCGACAACTAAGAGGCGGGAGGATGGAAAATATGAAGTGCGATTACCATTAAAATCAGATTATCAAGAAAAGTTAGGAAATTCTAAAAATAAATCTATTGCACAATTTTATCAACTGGAAAGAAAATTCAATAATAACACTCAAATTGCATCCAATTATAAATTATTTATTAACGAGTATTTATCGCTCGGTCACATGACACCGGCGACCACCACAGTCGGTAATATGAGTATCGCTAATTATTTACCTCACTTTTGCATATTACGGGATTCAATTACAACTCAATTAAGAGTAGTTTTTAATGCCTCCGCTAAAACTACAAGTAACTACAGTTTAAATGATGTGATGTATAGAGGTCCAAATTTACAACAAGACTTACAAAGCCTTATAATTAAGTGGCGTCAATATAAATACGCATTTACAGCAGATATAGAAAAGATGTTCAGGCAAATCTGGTTAAATTTAAAAGATCAGAATTTACAAAAAATAATTTGGAGGGAGAACAAAACAGAAGAGTTAAAGGAATATAATTTAGCAACTGTCACATACGGGACTAAGGCCGCGCCATTTCTCGCCATGATGACACTTAAACGTCTAGCGCAAGATGAAAAAATACACTACCCCAACAGTTCCGCTCCACAAATTCTAGAAGAATCTTTCTATATGGATGATCTTCTTCATGGCACTCATTCTACACAAGCAGTACAATTGAAACAAGATATGATTAATCTCTTAAAAGCAGGTGGATTTAATTTAAGGAAGTGGAAGTCAAACTTGTCTGAGTTATTAGATCAAGAAAACAACAGCAAAAATCAGGAGAGTTTTAACTTCAAACAAGCGAGTCAACAAAGATACTTTTACTTTTAATTCAGCAAGTTTATTACAAGCGACATCTTTAAGCGCACTCTTTTATCAAATATATCTAAACTGTACGACCCATTAGGATGGTTGTCACCTGTCACTACAACACTAAAAATATTATTTCAAGATGTATGGCAATCAAACATAAAGTGGGATGAACAGGTACCTAATGAAATTTGGGAGAGATGGTGTAAATTCAAAGAAGATATAAACTCGATAGAGCATTGTAAGGTGCCTAGGTGGCTACATACAGAGGAAAATGAGTGCATAGAGTTACATGGATTTTGTGATGCGAGCACAAAAGCATACGCCTGCGTTGTTTATTGCAGAGTAAATAAAACAATTATTTTGGTGGCCGGAAAGGCGAAAGTAGTACCTTTAAATAAAAACACATCTCTACCTCGATTAGAGTTATGCGCCACCGTCTTACTTTCCAAATTAATTACAAAAATCAAATCAGGTCTTAATAATTGTAATATTAAATTATATGGTTGGACAGATTCGATGGCAGTTTTAGGTTGGTTGCAAGGAGATACAGATAGATGGAAACCATTCGTAGCCAACCGTGTGAAACAAGTCACGTCAATTATGCCATCGTCGTGTTGGAGTTACGTTCAATCGAAAGAAAACCCGGCTGACTGTGCTAGCCGTGGTCTCACTGCATCTCAGCTTCGAGAACATATTTTGGTGGAATGGACCAAAGTGGTTACCTACATATCAGCCTACTAAGGAGAAAAATATAACAAGTTATACAACAAATCAGGAATTAAAAAATAAAAATGTAATGACTGTAATAAAACCATACCCGAAAAACGATATTATAAGCATTATATTAACTAGATGTAGTAAACTAAGTAAAGCAGTAAATATTTTAGGATGGATTTTAAGATTTATTAATAGGAAAAATAAAAATAAGCAACATTATTTAACTATACAGGAATTGAAGGATGCTAGAGAAATAATTATTAAAGAAGTGCAGAGAGAAGAATTTTTTGAGGAAGTGAAAGCTTTAAAAGCAAACAAGTGCTTAAAAAATAACAGTAAACTCATCGAATTCAATCCAATATTAGATGGAAACGGTATACTTCGAATTGGTGGAAGACTGAGACATGCCAATATAGATCTTGAAACAAAACATCCTGCGATCATTCCGAGTAACACAAGATTGGCGGACCTCATGATTGACGAAGCACATGAGCTGACATATCATGGCGGAGCTCGTTTAACAACTGCAATTATGAGGCGTAAATACTGGCTTGTAGGTGGAATTCGAGCTACCAAAAAATATACGTCTCTGTGTAAAATGTAGGAGACAAAGTCCAGAACAACAGTACCAAATTATGGGAGATTTACCACCTGCACGCACCAATCGTTCTCGACCATTTCTACATACAGGCGTCGACTATACAGGTCACATATTAATTAAAGCCAACAAGGGCCGTGGTATCAAGACCACAAAGGGATATGTGGCAGTATTTGTTTGTATGTCTACGAAAGCAGTACATCTAGAACTTGTATCAGATTTGACAACGTCTGCATTTTTAGCTGCGTTGCGACGGATGGCGGCAAGGAGAGGCGTACCCCGTCACAGTTACAGTGATCAAGGAACAAATTTTATTGGGGCAAACAGAATATTACAGGAGGAGTATAATCATTTAACAGAAATATTTAGCAAGGAGTTCATGTCAGAAGTAACAAACATGGGTATAGAATGGCATTTTAACGCTCCTGCGTGGCCCTCGGCAGGAGGATTATGGGAGCGGTCAGTACAAACCCTAAAATATCATCTTAAGAGAGTAGTAGGCGAACAGAAACTTACATTTGAGGAATATAGCACGGTGCTCTCCCGGTTGGAGGCATGTTTAAATTCAAGACCTCTTTGTCCTATGACAGATGCCCAATGATCTAGATATTATTACACCTTCTCACTTTTTAGGATGTGGTCCCACCTTAAACATCTGTGAAACAGAAAATGACTTAAGAACGAGATGGCATCTAACACAGAAAATATTTAAAGATATCTGGGATCGATGGAGTAATGAATATCTTACTCAACTAGCAGCCAGAAGTAAGTGGAGAAAGCCTCAACAGAATATAAAAAATAATGATATTGTAGTAATCAGAGATGAAAATCTACCCCCGGGGAAATGGGCTATGGGTCGCGTAGTTGAAGTGCACCCAGGTAGTGACGGACACGTGAGAGTAGTCACACTTAAAACTAAAAATGGAATTATAAAACGTCCCATTGTTAAAGTATCACTACTACCTGTAAACACAGAGCAGATTGAAAACCAGAAAAATATAACAGAAATTCAGGAATCAACTTTAAATAACAAACCTAAGCTAGAAAGACGAAAAGGGGTATTCAGCTTATTAACATTAGCGACATCACTACTATTATTCTTATCTATCATATCCAATACACATGCAACATTCAACTTTACCACATTTTCTAAAACTCAAGCTTTATTCTTCGATAAATTAAATACAATCATATGTTGCTCAGTCAGCATTATAACGAGCAGGTGAAAAAATACGCAAGGCGGCGTCTGCCGATATCTTATCGACGGTGTCGGTTACATCGCCAGTTCCCTATTCGGAGTATTGGATCAAAGATTCGCCGAAAAGTATGAGATGGACATTACTTTACTACGAGACAATCAGAAAAAATTAACATCATTCTGGAAAAATCAAACATCGATCATGGAGGCTGAGTATAACATCTTAAAGCGAACAGAAAATACTATGACTCAGCAACATAAAATGATAAATCAACATATTATAAGTTTAGAACGCGAAATTAGTACCATAAAAAGTGAGACACAAGATAATTTCATAGTAAATCAGTTTACCTTAGCATCAGTCATTGCAAGCAACTTACTCAGCAATATGAAAACCTTACAAGGTACTATCTTAGATACAGTGACAGATCTCTATCATGGCCGATTTAACCCTCATATTCTACAACCAGAACAATTACAGAAAGAACTAAGCATTATAGCGAGTCATTTGTCTAATGACGTCATATTACCAACAGAAAGCATACATACTGACCTCACTCAAATATATAAATTACTTAAAGTTAAAGCAAGAATGTTACAATCATACCTCATATTTGAAATAAGACTACCGCTAATTAGCAGAGATTCATTCGAGATTTTCAGTTTATTCTCAATACCGAAAGTTACAGGAAACAAAATGATCAGAATTATACCCATCTCAAAATACATAGCTATAAATTTGAAGAAAGATACATATATCACAATGTCGGAATTCGATATAAAATCATGCCTTATTGTAGATGCACATTTATGTTATATTAAAAAACCTATATATCAAATTAATACAAATCAAGAATTTTGTGAATCAGAAAATTCCACTTGCAAAACGATCACTAGCAAATGCGAAAATATGTGGGAAGAAAGCAATGAACTTAATAATTATATTTATTTTTGTTGCAATCAGTGTCAAGTACGAGCAATGTGTGGAGATCAGGTTACCGTACATATGCTCACTTATGCGGGATTGAGCACTATAGACAGTGGATGCATCATCAAAACCGATAATTTCACTGTTACATCACATTATCAGCATTCAAATAAATTAAAGATATCACCAGATATATACTCACCCACAGTCGCACCGATAAACCACATCATTAACATATCTATTCCTCATCACGAGTGGAATGACATATCGAATTCGGAAAGTCAGCAACTCACAGAAATTGGAGAAAGAATTAAGTTCATGAAAGAGAACGAACCCGTACTATCAGATCACATAACTTATCATGACGTACATCACTATACTTTAATTTATATAATTATCGCCGTGATGGTGTTAGTCGGCGTAATCTATACATTGCGTCGATTACGCAATTGGAAGGTCCCTTCGACGAGCACAGCATCGCCGACTGTGGCGGTTGGCATGGCCAGCTCTCCCGCGCCCCAACCCCGTGCGATGGAAACAGCAAACAGTGATAGTGTTAGTGAATGTGACAGTGTAGTCTATCAAACTGTCAAAAAGACATTTGGACGTCCTAAATTGTGCGTGGAAAATAAAGCAACTTCACCACATTTTCGTCCTCAATTTAGTAATTAAATTAGGATGGCTTCAGTTGCTATGATAGTGACCGGATTTCCAGTTCTTGGATGGTGGCGCTGCAAGCGGGCGCTCCCCCGCCATCGATCAGTGTTAGTGTTAGTGTGTGTGTCTGTGTAGAAAATAAGTGTAGTGCCCGTGATATCAGTGAATACCAGAGAAAGTGCGTGTGTCTTAGAGCAAAACAGAAGCACATCGTCTGTGCTAAGATCAGTGTACGCCATCCCTAACGCGTGTGATCTTGTTAAATCATTCGACTTACTAACAAAATCATTAGCATGCTATCTGTAAGAAACAATTGTACATCATCTTGTAAGTAGTAATTAAGGTCACAACCACAGCATCCCCATTCACATCTTCTTTCGCGCCTGGGAATATGTACGAGCTAGCATCGTACATTATTTCGCAACATTAACATTTTATTTTACATTTCACATTTCATTAAAATCAGTTCGCATTCGGTCATCAAGGACGCCGCGCGTACTCATTACATTCATTAATCAGTTATATTTTAAGTTTCAATATACAGTTTTAATCAAGTTTCTATCAGTATCATTCATCATTTTTACCTATCAGAATCTTTATAGTTTCGGTACAACCCGAACAGCTCTAACACAAAAAATAAAGTAACTATTAAATTCTCCTCTTCATTCATTTCTCGGCTTAATTAAACACTGATAATTATAATTAAGACCATTAATTAACTCGCAAATTTTTACGTTTAATTTGTGTTAATTTTTTTCTTTCATTCATTTTTAACTTCCTTTTAAGTATAAGTAGCGTTGAATTGAAGCGTTTTTATAATTAATGTTTAATAAAGTTGTATGAGT
Organism: Achroia grisella; assembly: GCF_030625045.1. Lineage (NCBI taxonomy): Eukaryota > Metazoa > Arthropoda > Insecta > Lepidoptera > Pyralidae > Achroia > Achroia grisella. The sequence continues at coordinate 820,137 of NW_026712658.1, forward strand.
GTGAAGTTATAAGGAGATCTATGAGATTGACAAAGAAGTTGGTAGATACATTTTACACTACTTTTGTTTTATTATATTTTGATGTTAATTAATTAGGGATGAATGATTTTAATTTTAAACGTAATGTTGTATTTACATTTTGCAGTATCATTATTTTAATACGTGAAGCAACAAATGTGTATCTCTTTTTGAGGAAATCGCGCGGATGGAGGAGTATAAAATTTCTAATGCTAATATATTTATGGAATTTTTTAATATTTTATAAATTATAGATAGTTATAATTTACAAACTATATTAGAATTGAATAAATAAACAAACCATTACACACACACACACTTATAGAAGTATATAGTTTTCGCAAATAGAATGTAATTATGGTCGAATTTCGAGCACTTACTACGTGTGTTGCAACAAGAAGAATGTAATAAAAAAACAAGAATACTTTTAGCACTAACTTGAAAATATCGATTTTCACTGTCTTTGTAATAATACACTGTAATAAATTAATTCTTTTTAAAAGTAGACAAATAGTTCATCTAAAATATTCGTCCTACTTTTAATAAAATCAATTAGTATTTATTAATGAGAATTAATAAAAAAAAACTGAATCAGTGGTCATTTTTAGTAGTGATATCGGATTAGGGCCATGTAATAGAACTAATTTTGAAATAGCTTAATTGAAAAAAAATACATCAAGTACTTGAAAGACAAACGTCCCTGGCTTTAGTAGATCATGCACGGTATTCTAAATTCGTTTTCAATGCTGAATAAATTCGTTTATACCCACACAGAACAACCACCCTGTTATATATTATAATTTATTTATCTAAATAATCCACCTATTACGATGGACTATATTGAGACATCTATTATTTCTTAGTATAAATTAGGTAGATTTATTTTGGGGATAAAGTAATGGCACTTTTGTGCACCTGTCTCCAGTAAACAAAGTGCTTTATTTGAGTCTATTCGCATCACAAATTTTTCTCCACAGTTTTCTCGGCAATTAAGGAAGTGTATGGAGCTAAGATATGCGTGAAAAAATGAAAGAATGAACATAACTCATAATTATCCTGATATAAAAATAATACAGTGTAAAACTAAAGAGCTGTAAAAATATACCGTATATTGCGATGGCATTTTTTCTTGTACCTAACATCTGGGAATAGCTTAAACTAGCTGTCTCGCACCTGTTTCTGTCGGCAAGTAGTTTGCATAACGTTAATGTTGTTTTTGCATAACGACTACTTTAATTTAAATTAAGTTGTACTTCTGGTGTTGTAAACATTCACGGGCTGTATTTTACTATAAACTTTTAATAAATTGCGTTTAAATAAATAGTATATTATGTACCTTAACTTTTTTTATATTTAGATTAGATAAGTGACGTTGTAGTAGTTTTAGTGTTGTACTGAAAATGAACTACCATGAGTACGCTGAATTGAAAAGAAACTTTCATTGCATCGTATTCCCGGCTTAATTAACCGCGCCGATAAGTAGCTGGGACAGGAGAGGTTCGTAGAAGCGTCATTAATTTGCCCCCAAAATAAACGTTTTCTCATTATTCTACGTCATTTGTCTACGTCCAGTGAGCTTTGTGGGTCGGGTAGGGAAAAAAATGTCTTTTTTAGAGCTTTGCTTTTTTTCATATTGATAGATCGACATTTGCGACGTGGGAATAGAAATTTTCTGTTATTGGATTATCACGCTTTGTTAGTGAGCCGGTTGTCTATTTTTGTTGGAGTGACAGATTTTTGTTCGATTTAAATTACGGCTTTCGTTTGTGAGCAGATAAAGTACTATATCAATCACTTCTGTCCATGATATTCAAATAATTTACTTTGACAAGAGGGAAGTAGAATACATTGTACCAGGAAATATGATTTCTGAGTATGAATTACAGTACGCTTTCAATGTATTTCACGGTTAAGATATCTTTATTTAAAGATAGTAAGTAATAAAAGATAGTAATAAATGTTGTTCAAGATTGTAGGTAGTAGATATATTTTTTTACTTATACTCTACCTATACCCTCTTTCCCTTATACTACAGACAAAACATAATGTTGTGCGTTGTCAAGCACACGCTAACTTTCAATAGGAGAATATAAAAATCATAGGTTTCGTAATATAATTGTAATTCTTTTATAAGAACAGGTAGCTTGAAGCTCATCAGCTGCTATTGGAAAATATCATGGTCCAGTAGCCTGTTGCTTAGTATGATATTCAACAGGTACTCAACGCTGAACTAAGATTTCTTAGGCAAGAGTGTGACCCCTGAGAGGCAATAAGCTAGATTTCTTTTCACGAATAGCAAAATGCATTTATTTATCCAAATTTATAACATTTAAACAACGAAAATATTTAAGTTCGCATTACAGCGCGATACACTTTGTAAAAAGTGTTATGCTTAGGCGATTAGCGAAGTATAGTTTAAACTATTTCAGCCGCCAAGCAGTTCGCTTTGTAAGCTATGTTTTAGGTCAATGCTGTGAACAGTGTACAGATGCCTTTGATGTATTATAAATAAAAAATGGTTATTTTTAATTATTAGTTCAATCCTGATGTCGTAATCAGCTATATTATATTAAGCACAGTATAGTTTTTTCAGTAATTGTTAGTAATGTGGACCATTAACCCTATTGCCTTAGTTCTTTTTCCTCATTGCAGTTCTGGTTTTTGCTCCTTATAATTTTTGAGCCAGTCCCAGGGACAGGGTAATTCTTTTAGGGTTCCCGCTGTTGCTGAACCTGAATCCTAGTCTCTCCCATGGCTCTTCCATAAATTGTGCTGATTGTTTACTTCTTAGAGAGGGGGTTCCTGGACATATGAAGAGGTGGGAGCAGTCACCATAGACAGTATAGAATGTCGAATGGCTTGCTCCCAAAACAAAACCATAATAATTTTTGACAATAAACAAGGCCAGGCTTTCTGTAACCTCGTGGCGGTTCTGGAAAAGCTGACCAGAACAAGTAAACAATGGAGCACCCCTCCTAAGATTATAAGTATAGATGCAATAATGGTGGGGCGCGACAAAGCGGAATCCGTAGACAGGAAGGCTTGTGGGATTGCATCGGAATGCCATGAACTGGTTCTACATAAAAGATCAGCCTTCACTCAGACTGCACTTTTATACTGCATAACTCCGACAAGGGTCTCCCCCTTGTCGGAGTTACCATAAAATGTTAATTTTAATGGAGATAGATAAAATTAACAAAGGCACGGACTGCTGTCTGTGGAAATAAACAAATAAAAGAAAAAAAAAACCCTATTGCTAGCAAATTATCATGACAGGTAGATTCCTGGAAATCATCGTGATAAATTCCTGGTGAATATGTCATGATGGGCTAACTGAGCTGACCTCATATTCATCTCCACTAGTGTCCCGACATCTTAAACAGTTAGTGCATGCGGAAGTACCATTCTATTATCGACCATAAAAAATAAAAAAAATACTTAAGAGGGCTTTGTCTGATGTACATATATTTCCCGAAGTCCATGATATTAATCTTTATACATATATAATATTGTATTATAGAACTTCTATTCTTTAGATAAAAATTCCAATGTCATACGTGTATAGTAGCCTTAAATTCGATTCGACGAAATTTCCTAAATGCCGTGTCTATTGTCTATCCACATTTAGCACCATGCTTGACCTCGAAAGAGGGACCGAGGACCACAATTATCCCTATATACACCAAGAATGAATTATCTCAATGGCGTCCATAAGAATTAATGAAAAAGGCATTTCAGCCAATACAATGGCGGGCTCTTTTATCTCAGTGCCTACAATGCGGTGACAGCAAACAAGCACTTAACTCATTCTTTTGTGGCCGAATCTAATTCGGAACACCCTTTCGCTTTGACAGTTTGGAGACGTGAAAAATTGAGCTTGCAGGGTATACTTTCATTCGGGGGATAAGCGTTATATTATGATCATGGAAGTAGCGGATTAGAATTTAGATTTTTAAATTATGTAACTTACATTAAGTATTTACCCGTGATCATATTAGAAACACTGCCGATATATCGGGAACTTAATAGAAATAAAACGTGGTAAGATCCCGTGATTTTGACTAATATTATACTTATATTAAGGTACACTTTAAAAACAAGTTTTCATTACTTTTCATGGTTCACCTATTGATTACTATCAATTTCCTAATTATTCAGGCGGCACCTCCATATCGCTCATTTAAAGCTATAAATACATAGTTATGTAGTAGTAGTAGTATATGGTGTACGTATCACATATTTAATTCTTGTTATTTTTGTTTCACTTACTATGTATTAGCTAAAAAATTAAGTTACTTTTCACCTGCAAGTTATGATATTGGTATTAAAAAGTCTAGACAAATTTTATAACATGAGCAAAATGCTCATAAACAAGATGAATCTGGAAAATTGTATTTCTTATTATATATCTAGCTATTACGTAGGTATCAACGATATATAATACGTTACTAATTATTTTCAAGTCATTTTTTTATTACTATGACGGTATTCTTCTAGTGAATATTGTTTAAAAAAAACAGGTGCACTTTAAAAATCTCATGAGAGTTTTTATTTATTTCGCTCCCGCGTAATCACAGTATCCCAGTGTTTACAACAACACATTTTTATCTGTCTACTGAAACCGGAAGTTGTGTGATTGCCTTATCAGTTTAAAACATCCGACGAAAACCCGCTGTAACAATGTTATGTAAATGTATAATAGCTAAGCTTTGAATTACGTCTATAATAGGACTATGTAGAGTTTTCATGATTTATTTAATAAAATTCATTCAAATTCACATCCATACCAAGTGTGTGTAATGTATGTTTTACTAATGAAAAGATGTATTGATCAAAAATACTTTTTATAATTACGTTTTTGTGTACTAGATTTGCAGAGTTTAAAATATGTATTTTATAACGGTACAACAGCATTGTTTGCTAAATTAACAAAATGTGTTTACTAAACAATGTTATGAAATAAAAAAAAACAAGTCCATGCCAACCTACGTACATTTGTTTACTTAGGCTAAAAATGGACACGCAAAGTAGCTACTTAAGTTAGTAAGTAAGAAGCTGAATTCAGGATTTAGATGATAAACAAATTCAGTTTACTTTGTATAGGGTCTTGAAGGTATTTAATTATAATTACACTCTACTTTTTATAAGTACCATTTGCATCGGTAATTTATTATGAAATGCCTGAAACTCATAAATAAAGCTCATTAACAATATTTATGGGAATTACGAGCAACTGTTAGTAGCGGATAGGTGAGAATGAATAATTTCATAATCTACCATAAATTATAAATGGCCTCTATGATCAAACATTTACATTTGCGCTCAGAGACCAGGCTGTTCTAGCAGAGAGCGTAATTAGGACACCTGGCCGTCCTTGGATAATGCGTTATTAGCCTTACTAATAAGTTTACTAAATACGACGCCCTTAGAATTTATTATAAGGTAAACACAAAGAGTTAGCTGTTTCTTGCCTATTTTGTAAGCCTTTCGGATTTAACTCAAAATACGGTTTAATTGGGGAGTTACTTAACAACGTACTTTATAATTTATATATATTAGCTTGCTAATTTGTACTCGTGAAATTTGAATAATATCTTTATATTTAAATATCTAGCTGAGTACCTAGGGTTACGGTCAGAGGCTTGAACCGAAATTCAGGTAATCGTAAAGGTAATAAACATAAATAATTTAATTTTTCTTCTTAAAATGTAAGTGGGCCATAGGTACTTAGTTTAGATTTATTTTAATGTTAGCATATAGAAAGATTACGAGGAAATTTACTTGATATTTTAATTAAGGAAGGGCATATTTATTATAGTAAATAAGTGGACAAACAATCTGTTAAAATAATTATGAAAATATTTTGGCATAATTATGATTTTTTACAACTGATAAAGTAGTTACACTTTTAGATTGTAGCGATTATCAGCTATGCACCAATTTTTACTATCTGTATACTGAAATCAAACTTGTAACAATATTTCGCTTGTTCTAGTTGTACAGCTGATCGAGATCGCCTCATAATTGAGTTACTATAGCATGTATGACTCGAACCGTTGTCACGTACATCGACAGCAATGAATTTGTTCCTATACAAGTTGCAACATTTTAAAAATGGGTGTGACTGCCGAATACGTGTTACATTAAAAGAGCGTAATATATAGGATATATAAAAACACATTGAATTTATGTTAACATGGAAAGACGTTACATAGTCATTTCCGCGGATTAGTCAGTCTTACCTATTTTAGCCGCCAAACTGTTTTCATTATGACCTATTTCAGTTTAAGCCGTGAAATATGGATATGCAATTGCAGGTTACGAAGGCAGGATGTGGGGTATGTAGGGTACCAGAAAGGTTACTTGATGACGTTATGTTCGTGGTACTGTTCAGTTCTAATATATAGTTATAAGCGATGTTTGTCATTCATCAGTTGCTGAATGATAAATATGTAACTACATAGCTACATATTATCATTTATACTTTCTGTTTCTGTAATCTGTTTTCTTAATCCTTACTGATTTTTAGTATGAAATCTTGTTGCTAAATTCACCCATATATATAATAATATTATTGGTTTGTCTGCAAATTTGTCTGTTTGTTACCAATTTTCCTAACTAAACAGATTAATAGATCTTAATGAAATTTCACATGAAGATAGATTATATCACGAGGACGCATATTGGGGACGCATATCTTTTATCTCAATAAATAATTTGCAGGGGGGTGCTATAGTGGATTAAAGTTTCTACAGACGAAGTTGTGGGTGATAGCTTGTATCCCATGATTTTGTTCAAATAGCGGTATATTGCGTATTAAATCTCAAACTGTAACTCTGGTGTAACGACAAATATTTCTCATGTAAATAGTTGAAAGGATCTAGATAGCATTCCAACTTTGTTAGATAGTGGTGCCGTGTTAGAGAGACGAGCAGTCACGTAACTGCGCTCACCCTAGTTGGTTGTTCACTGTATCTCACGTATTGACCCGATCTCGAGATATACATTGAATACTAGAATAGATTAGGTGGGTAATTTATCTCGAGAAGTTTGACGTGTGAAGAAAATGAATATACATTTTGCAATAAAAAATAGGGTTCATGTATGAAATTGCAATAGATATAGTTATTTTAAAATAATAGGTATGTAGATTAGTTTGGTATGTCAGATATTTTTTGTAGTCATATATATTTTGTTACCTTACATAATAATATATTAAATACGTAATAATGGCCACATTAAATATAGTCCATATTTCTGGCTAATAATGTAGTCTTCTATAAAAAATCGGTAAAGTATTTTTTTAAGTTTATTCATTACCGACAATAATTTGGCATGATTTCTAAACTCCACATTTGGTCACATAAAATTTTGGTTTCTTACATTTGTTACAAAATTTTATTTTTTATTCATATTATTCATACGATATTTTCTTTGTCCTGAATAACTTTTAGAAGCTAGCTAGCTTCAATATTACATAGCTCTTCCATATAGATTTCGAATTATGGAGGTCCACTGACGTGTGTCGCCAATGCCCCTCCGTCTGACTCGGCGAATGCATTTGCGCTGCTGGTTTATCTAGAACATTAGATACCTACCTACTCACTTTGAAATACATAGTCTTATCAAGGTTCATAACCTTTCGGAAATCTATACTAGTCCTTAGTGTATTGAAAATTTAAAATTTTGTTGAATAAAATACAGACTTATTAAATATGTGATCTTGTATGTACATATGCAATATATATTCGGCTGAATCAAAATACATTTATCAAAATTCAGTGCAGAATTGGCGAAGAGACACGATTCGAATAAAATATATAGCATGTACATGCACATATATTACATGCTAAATAATATATTTGATTAAAAGATCTATAAATAAATACGCAATGAATTTTATTATACTCATAGTAGACTGGTTAATTGTGCAGTAAGTGAAAGGATATTAGTTTATTCGCGTAGAATATTATTACTGTGATAATAGTCTTTTGTCTATAATACTAGTTATATTTAATGAATTTTTTACTCTAAATTTGCCTTAAGAGGTCAAAACGAAAAAGGCGCCGATGAAAATAATATACAAATTAAGTCAGCCATAGAATGAACGTGGTTTTATAAAGTTAAATCCCTGTACGCAGTAGGTAAGGTAATTCGTGTTGAATGCCTCGCTTGACTCTCGTTGAGCCGAGTTCGATTCATTTATATTGGAGTATATTCAACCTCGCAGTTACCTTATTTTTTCAATATTACACGATTAGCCTCCTGATCTTTCGTACGGGGCACAATTTTATTTGGAGTATTGTTGGATTTTCCTCCTTTTTTAGACCATCTGATAAAACGTGCTTTTTGTCTGGTCAGACCAGATTTGTCGTACGTAATAGTACACGTAATATTTTAATATTACGAGTATGTTATATATTGTGAATCAGATTACAATATATATCATAATATACTCGTAATGTTCTGTTTTGGACATGTTTCTACATCCAAATGTTGCAGTGGCCATCTCGCCAGAAGTGGACTTTGTACAAAATAGTCTGCGTGGGTAATATGTAATACACATAACACACATACTAGACATATTAGTCTTATGATTAACGTCCGAATAGGTACTCGATATGTAATGCAGATTGCTAGGTATCCTGGATACGTATTCAAGTGTAATTCGCAATATTTATAACTATTAACACTACACTACGCTGTCGGACAAACTGGTGTCTTACGATATTTTTCCTACACATTGTTAGCGTGGTAATACTCCTTCCTTACAATATTCTCTGATCAGGTCATCATCTGGTCCTTCTAGACAGCTTTTATATATAAATATAGTTAATGTTATTGTACTCATTATAGCTTGTAATGGCGCTAGTCAATCTATATAATCACGTTAGATCGGACCGCTAACTGTATAGCTGCATCACACAGTTCAAATTAAGCAAACTAACTCAGGTAACTAACTCACTACAGATTGGATGATCAAGATAGGGCATCACCCCATGCTCATTTTAATATATACTAGCAGTACCCGCGACTCAGTCCGCGTAGAATTTAACTTTAATTTTCTAGAATAAAAGAATTTATCTAAAATAAAAGTACCCTAAGTTACTCCTTATTACATTAGCTACCTTCCAATAAAAGTCCCGTTAAGATTAGCCGGAACAAACCGATAGACAGAGAAAAATGTAAAAAATGTGATTTTGGTGTATGTACCCTATTTGTATTCATATGCATGTTGTAAAAATCGGTTAATTCAATATTACAAACAGACACTCCGATTTTATTTATATGTATAGATTAAAGTAAGCTTTCTTGTGAATAAAAATATTTTCTTTATTCACAAGAAAGCTTACTTTAATATGTCTATCTTATTCATTATGCATAACTGTAACAATATACAAATAAAAAAAAAGATTCAATAATTGTATTTATATATGGCAGCATTTGCCATTTATATATGGAAGCCTGGCTGTTCGCGACATTGCTCAAAAAATGCAGAAAAGTAGGCTGCGATGGTATGGACACGTGAAGAGAAAGCCGCCTGATTACGTCGGAAACCTGGCCCTGCAACTTTCTATTCCTGGTCGAAGGGGCAGAGGCAGATCAAGGAAGGGATGGGAAGATGTTGTTGCTAGGGACATGATAGAGTGTGAGGTCTCTGAAGACGGTGTCCGGGACAGGATAAAGTGGCGGACAAAAATAAGGAAAGCTGACCCCACCACCATGTGGGATATATAGCCAGGAAGTGAGAGATATGGCAACATTTGCCCAACATGATATTGTCTATTGTACATATATTATACCTTTGTTAAAATATTCAAAATTAATCTCTATGATGCACGCTTACTAACTACTAAATTGCATTAACTTAAAAATTACAAATTTTGGAATAACAACTTTAAGTTTTAACCATTATAGTTGATATTCCAAAGATTGAAAAATTGTAATTTTTGTGTTAATATACTTTTAGTATTAGCGTCTGTCATTATTAGACTAAAATGCGTACATAATATGTGCCGCGTTTATTGATTATTTTTATGACTACCATCAATCAAATATCAGCTTGCTGTAATGGTTTAATGTGGCTTCCGAACACAGATTCCGAGTCTCTATATAATGTTACAGCGCATAATTGATTAGTTTAACAGGGTAATCGTTTTATAAGAAGGCCCCGTTCGTCGTATTGAAACAAATATTTATCTTCCTTTACAAATATTTGCTAAAACTGACGAGTAAAGAATTGTTTGTAACGATGTTCGCTTCGACACTTATTTTAAATTACTGTAGGATTCATTCATTTTTTTATTTTTAATAATAACTTTATTCATTATATTGTTTTACATTATTTTTATGCCAGGGCTGGCGCCTTGTGCGTAGAGAAATCGGGGACGATTACACAAGTGAAAAATTACACAATCCACCACTAATCAGACATTGCCTCTGATTTTAGCCGTGTGTACATTAAGTTTACTATTTTCTATTGATTATGTCATGAAGGAGTGAATGTCACAAACAACGGCTTTTACGTCTTTTATCCGTCTGCAATCAGTACGAATAATAGCAAAATCAGGATATCCGTGTATGTACAGGCACATAAATACAACTTTATTTAAATTAAATTATGTTTGTTTCAATGGATAACAAACACACCGGTAAACTCATTAACCAAACTAGATTAAAACTATATTGTCTGCAACAGTCACTTTCCACGGTGAAGCGTTAAACATAGCTTATCTCAAATCAGCAATTTCATTTCACGTATAAACTGACTACTTTGCATAATCACTGAGACTGTTTTTATCTTCTGTGCTTTATAAAGCAAACAAAGAATTTGAATTAGTTTTGTATGACCAGTAGCACAGTACTACGTTGTTTAAGATATTGTAAGAAACATTTAGGAATAATAAAAAAAAAATTCTACAAGCAACAACTTAGATCCCAGTTTTTGACTGTTTATGGTATATATTTATAAATGAGAATAATATTTCTTGTTTCCTTTGAATGCCTGGAAAAAAATTGTAGAAAAGTTTTTTGTATATTTATGTGGCTCCCTGAGTAATTTAGATAAGGATTTTTTTAAACATGTCTCTAAATGAAATGCCGGTTTAAAAAACAACATAGTGGGACAATATATGTCGGGTTCGCTAGTTTATTTATAAACTCTAGTAATAATTACACAATACAGGGTCAGTTGTAATGGAGTAAACTTAACAGAAAACATCTGCGAGTTCACGGGATTGTGGCGGCAATGTCTAAAAATTATTTTCAAATTTCACGTACACTTGTTTGGGAGGGTTGGTTAGTTTTAAACATATTAGTATTATACTTAACATTATTTAATTATAAATAATTTAGATATGTTTTACCATTCAATGTATTGCTTACTTGTAACACTTCTGCATGTAAGATGAATGTTATGCATTCAACTTTTTAGTAATTTTATAATAAATAAAGATTTTTCCTACTTTAACATCAAAGGTGTATTTTAGTACTATAGTGAAAAAATATTATAGGTACGTAGTAAAATTTGATATTATTTTCATTTGTTAACTAGCAAAAGATAGAATTTTGTATGTGTAATATTTTTTAATACAGTTTAATTTTATACTTATTTTAACCATTTGTAAAACATATGAGCATCTTATTTACTATATTCTATTTGTATATTATGCAATATTTATGATATTCACTCCAAACAACCTATATATTTTCATAAAATTGCTATTTTAAACGGAAAAAAAATATTTCAATTAAATTGGAATTTTGGAAATATATTTTAATATAGCAATATTTAAACTCTATTACAGGGCCACTTGTAAGACTCTAAAGGCTACATACTCACTGAGCCATATCTAACCAGTTTCTCCTAAGATGTCTTCAGAAATAATAATTGACTTTTGCTCTCAAAACATATTTTCCTGGAGCTACCAAACTGGAACGCGTTTGGCTTTGTGCCAGCCTTTGCTTGGTACCTCAAGCTAGCTTCTAACCTGTTTCACTGTCGACGAGACAGTGATTGGCGAATAACACTTCACTATAGAAATCTATGGTGTCGCATTTAGTGGTAGAGTTTTGTAACTTGTACGTACCTGCCTAAATGTCTTTTGTTTATTATTTTAACGGCAAATTGGTTTATTTGGTCAAAAGAAGTAATCATCGCGACAGTATTTCATGATATATTGTTAGTATTGATTAAGATCACAAAATATTTTGCGTTTATATTTTTCTATTATTTTACGGCTCTGGATACATGCTCCTTTGAACCTTACTATAACAAGTACACTAAACTCGAAGTTTAATGTTTGTTTTAGTGCACCTTATATATTGCCGATATTAAGACGTCATTCCCATGTAACTAATACTCTTATCTTACCTTTCAAATCGAAGCATTGATATAGATAATATTCAATGCAATCTGGTTGTTGGTAGAAATAGGGTCACAAGAAATAATATGTAAAGATCAGTATGCGGAACATAATAAAAAACTAACTATATTAACAGTATGAAAAGGAAACGTTTGATTTTGTTTCCATTTTTGTAATCAATAGGTATTGTGATTTTGTCAAGTTTGACATGTACGCGGGTATTTCTCAAGTAGATGACTTAGCATGATATTATTTTCAAACCTTATATTTGCATTTATATTTGATAACCATGTACGGAAATTTAATGACCTTACTATGTTTCGTCTTTCGTGACAATTGTTTAAAATAATGTTAAAAGAAACATGGTAACCTGTGGTGAAATTTCATTTGTAAGTAGATAACTTACAACTTCAATGCCAAAAAATTGTAACATTTGAGAAATTTAGTAAAGATCATTTATATAACATAACGTTGGTATTAATGAATTTCTTTAGGATGTTTATGAAGCATACTTAGGTCCTCACTATTCTCAAAAGTATATATATAAGTAAGCGTCCTCGCTAGTTACTTTTACAATGAATGAAAAGGAAGCGATAAATGTGTGTCAAAAAGACGGAAGTGGTGTTTTGTGATTTATAGAGGAAATATATATGTGTATAGAATAAATTGCATTAATTTGTGATAGAAGTTGGACATTGGTTGATATGTTGTCAGAAGCCTTGTAAATTATTAGAAGTACTAATCAGAGTTGCTTTTATTACGAATAGTCACCAAAGGGTTCTAGAAAGAGATTTCGATGAGAAAATCAAAATCATCATCACATTTATTAGAAATAAACGTGAAATATTAGTTATATACTTAAATATTTATCGTAAGTCAATTGCGTAAGTTACTTAAGCAACACGATTTTAAACTTAAACATTAAAACTTACAATGAGTAGTGATCTCGCCACTTTTTTATACTTTTCGATGAACTTGCATTATGTATGTAGTTTAGTTCATGTTTTTTCTTTGTCTGTTCTGTTTTTTTGCTAATGTATGCTTTGTTGTTATAGACATATAAGTACGTATATATTATTGTTATGTAAGCATATTACTATTGACATATATACCTAAGTTAGATAAGTACAAATAGTATGCCTTTTCCCATTATTGCCCTTCAATCGGTTTCTGTTTTTACCCAATGGTTAGCTGGTAGAGAATGCCACATGGCATTAAGGTCGCCAATTGGGCATTATTTTAAATATTTAATTTAATTTATTTTTTAGTTATTTATTTATCCTTTATTGCACATAAAGGGTAAATAAATAAATAAATAATAAACATATCGTACTTGATTAATCGAATGAGGCAAATAAGAAAACAAACAGCGTTTACAATTAAAGACAGTTGTGTTGTGTGAAAGAACCCGCGACCCTCAAAATTATGGGGAATGTCTAACACATAGAGCATCAAATAATAATGTACTACATTATTATACATAGAGTATTGGACGGTTAGTGTAGCAGTGCCAGTAATTGAGACTTACTTTACTTACTTTCTTTGGAGACTGAATCTCCGTAACATGTACTGCAAAATACAATAAATTTTATATGATAATTGTAATGTATTACAACGTCCTTATAATAGACATGACGAAAAAGGGGGAATGAACAAGATGCCAGAGAAAGTGACAGATAATTTTATATGCGAAAAGGTGAAACGTCTGTCATGTCTATATACGCAGCCAATTACGATGACAACAATATAAATGTCATACATGTAATGTAGATTTGTATAAAAAATAATGTTATATTTTTATTATGTAAGGTATACCAAAAAAGTTATTTATTGATAACAAAGTTTGTAACAACCAATTTCAGGTTATTAGTTGGCGGTCGAATATTTTTTATACCTTTTTTAGTAGTCGCAAGTACTTATATCCTTCCAAACAAAAAAGTTTGAATATTGGTTCATAACTAGCGAAGATGTATACATATCAAAATAATATTTAGACAATTTTACCACAATATTAGAACTAATAAATAAGCATAAGGCCCATCTGATGAAAAACGGTTAATGGTGTTTCAGGCGTGCAAAAGCTATCGTTTAGATGCCTGAAATCTACATTATCAAGAGCAATTATCTTAGTCTATATATATAGGCCTTAACTACACCCATATCGTAGCTTGTATTATTGTTTCTTATAATTTAACTAAAACAAACAAGAATGTAAATTGCATATAGCAGATAAAAGTGTTTTACCTTATCGCGGACCATATAGATTGATTGGTGCTCTTATCTGTTTCTGGAAGTTTTTAAAGTGCCTATAAATGGTATATTTATTTTACCTTATGATCTGAGGAGGGTCCAAGTTGATTTTATAAATTCGCAGGAGACCGACTTGACATCTATTTGCATAATATGAAAACAAGGAAGATGATACTTTTAGCACCAAGGTGGTTGTTTTTCATAAATAAACTGCATATTTCATTTGTTAGTAAAATATACATACATTCTAAGATTCGTGGGTAATATATAATATAAAATAATTTCGTAATTAAGTAAACATAATATTATAGATTTGAAGATAATAAGACTCGATCTTTGAATTGTTGCTACACTACGGTTAATAATTAGGTAGGTATATAATTAATTATTGTGGCATTTTCTAATTTTTGTTTACACCATTTTTGTAATAACATAATACAAAACAGATTTCCATGCTACAAATGTGTTCGTGCAAGTATGCGACAAAGGAAATTTCTTATACCCCTAACAAAATTCATTTTGCACGTTTATAAAAGTTGCTTGTAAGATTGACCCAAACTTGCTTGCAAACAAAATACCCATTATGCAACTTTAAGTATCTATTCATAGAGGTATGTATTATATGAAGTGTTGTTATAAATACAGAGTAGGTAATCATGAACTTACAATTGAACCATATATAAATTTATTATTAGCTATAGTTATATTAATATAGGTACTACCACTAGTAAATACTCCTATTAGATAGAGGCATGTGTAGTAGGTTATTTATTTGTATTATAAACAGGATTTTTTTTGTGGCCATTTGGTAAATTCAAATATTACCATTAGTCATGTGGGTGCTACAATACATACTCAATTCTCATATTTATTTATTAAATTTTACTTACGTAACTTTAATCCATATAATTCGAGGATAAAAATACATCTTCTACCAGTCAACCATAGGTTGTGCAGATGGCACTGCTCTAAGCGACTATCAGTGTAATTGCTCCACGTCTTCGTGACTTTGAATTCTTTACAATTTATTCTTCATAGAAACTCGTCTATTCAGATAACTAGGTATCTACAATAAAACAAGCTTCACTTATAGTAGCTATAAAATACACAAAAGGAGTTTTCCTCCTTCAGATCTACGAAATACCTTGTTATTTATAATTTAAGGACGTCATTTTGTTGCTAGGATCCGGGTAGATATAAAATTCAGTGTTTACTTTGTTTGCATTACAAAGAGGTTTTCTTGGGTTAATTTTTGTCGAATATAATAAGCGAATAATTTGATTACTCACTGTTGAAGATGTTGAACTAGGAAACACCTTCTTGCATCACAAGTTTTTAGGTACTGTTTTGTAGTGGGGCTTAGTCAGGGCTAATTGCCCTAATTATATAACACATAAATATTCAGTATTATATTGAAAATACATTGTATAGTAATAGCCTAATTACAAACATATACTCCTATATTATCGTCAATTCTATTGATTAGTTGTCAATTGCAGAATTATTATTCTGCAATTGGTTTACCTAATGGTATACCATATTTCACCAAAACCGATTCTGAACTAATAACATCTTTCAACTTTCTGCAATAAGAGTTTTTTAAGTTCGCTCTACTGGTCTGGAATCGTTCAATATTACATATGTCACGATGGTCGCCACTTGAGAACATATCATCTTCCTAGATAATCTGTTCTTCGAGCTATGTGATCTGTCTTTCAAGAGATCATATTGTTTATCCTTCGGATTACATGGGTATGCTGTAGTTGCTTTGCGTATATTCTCGTTTCGAATTCTATCGTGAGTATCCTCATACGCGGCGAAACGAGCATAGCCCTTTTCATGGTTCGCTGATGCCCAAGTCGCTCAGCGAGTAGATAATTTTCTGCGATAATTCTGCAAACTTGTTTTGAATGTTTATTTATTAGTCTGTACCTATAACAAAAATTGGAAGAAGATAGAAATGCTGTGTTTGTTACTAATTTAATTAAAACTTAGTAGTCTTGTATATTCCATTTAATACATTCGTTAGTAGCGTTTGTCACGTCTATATTTGACTGCTTTTCTCACGGAAACTCTAGTAACTTTCTCTGAAAAAGTAGCTAATATAAGCACGCGCATTTGACCAGTATCTCATGGGAATGCTTCGTTTTCTTCGGATCAAGTATGTCTTTCGCGATATATTATTTTACGTCGATCATGAAATAATACCATTGATAAGCTGAATGCGTGCTTCATATAAATAAATACAGACTTTTGCATTATTAAGCTCCTCATTAGTTTTTGATGGTATTCCAGAATTACTAAGCTTAATCTCCACGTTGACAAAATATTATACGAAATATAAAGGATTAGCCGGTGTAAAAACAGACGAGGGAAGCCTTTAGGACCTCTACATTAGAATTTGCCTGTGGTGTTGTTGGTGTTTAATTTCCACGCTTTTTAGCATATGGACCAGCTTGTTAGCAATTCTAATATGAAAAAATAGTAGCTTCAAACAATATTTTTTTACTCTACCAAAAGATGGACATGGGGACCTCCATATAAATTCAATATGGCGGACGAAGCCTCCGGCATTAACTGTAATAGAATTTATTCATGAGAAATATCTGGTCGCTTCAATCGTGCTTTGAAGAAACCCTACGATCCCCGTTAGCTTGTAAATCACAAAAACCAAAAGCTATTCTGTGTTAGACTCCGAACACTAGGTTTATCTTCAAGGGGTCTATGAATATATTGTGCACAAAGGTTTTAAACGTGAGATTTGCGTTCAAAATGGCGTTGTTATTCTTACGGCGAACTCTGGTTTTAACGTGATAAGTTTTACGTGCCGCGGCTTTTATAACATTCATATTTTGTTGTTAACGTCTCCGCTGTTGGTGCTGTTTCATGAGATCCGGGTCGTTTCTTTAAAGGTACTACTATATCGTCTATATTCTTGAATTACCTATTGTACACAAAAAAATGGCATAAGTGGAAAAATATAAATAACAATATTTATTATAAAATGTTATAAATATTGTTAGATTAATTTATAAAATATAGGTTAATGTACAATAATAATTAAAGTTACCAATTATATGTCTATTATTTCTAAATCTATACGTATATATTTGAAATCCTCTGAATAGACGGAAATAAGAATAATTGATGTTGGCCTCAAAAGCTGCCGACATAAAATTAAGCTACAAGTTGCGTTGATATCCAGCAATATACAGAACCAATTGCGTTTCCTTGATAAAAGCACAATTTTCTCCGGGTTTCTGTGATTTACTGCCAAGCAACGCAAGCGTGACTCCTCGGCTATCCTTTAAGGGTCACAATGGCGAATCGCAAAGGTATTTCTGTCTCTAGGGTGATCCTGTCTTACTCCAAATTAGGGTGTAATCCCTAGTGGACCACGTAGGTATTACCCTAAATTGTTCCCTTTTTTCTTACCCGTACTGTCAAAATACAGTGTTACGTGTTAGGGGAATTAGTCGCACCCTTTTATGGACCCAGCTTTTTGTGGGGCATGTAATTAATGAATTAGAATTACCTACGTGCTCATTTCGAGAATTTATCAACTCTGTATTCTAAAAATAGATGGTTTTGTTTCGTGTAATATGTAATTCAGTCGCTAACGATCCTTCAAACCCTTTGAAACAGATTAAAATTGTCGGTTTTGCGAATATGAATAAATCATTTGACAGACAATTACAAGCCAAGTCATATATATAAAGTATATTATTATGTAATGGAATTTCAGAACTCTATATAAAATATCCATATAAAAAATATAATGTACCCGAAACTTTGTCTGTAAAAAATTTCGCCCCCTATTTCCTTCCATTATTTTTTCAGATAAAAGATAGCTATCTATATATATAGTATATGGATGCAGCTATCTTTTATCTCATACAATAATTACGGGGACGGCCTCGTAATATTATACTACGTCCCTCATATCAAATTTCATTAAGCGTTGTTCATCCGTTTCTTCGTTAAAAGGTAAAAGACACAGATAGACACACTTTCCCATTTTTAATATAAATATAAATATTGAACAACTATTGTTTTTGAATGTTACATTACCAAGTCGTCCACATTTTTGTACAGAAACATCTAGATGTATGTAAATAGCCAATAGAGATCGATAGGCTGTTTGTAACATGAATACGCAACACTGCTCATTTATTAACACAAAACAAATTTGAACAGAATACGTGTTATACGCGCCATAGGAAAGTTTTAAGTCGCAAATTCACTTACGTTTCCGAAATTACGTTTCACGAACGAATGATCAGAACACGCAGTTTGAATATAAATAAAGGCAGTTTTAATTCTATACCCAGTGTTCTTTACAGATATTTTTTATAACATTGCCACTGAATAATTTGAGATTTAATTCCGCAAAAAAACTAACTTCAATCGTGACGAAATTAGTATTGGACATAACGTGGCAGGGAGCTCTATCAATTGCAAAGAGAATCAGTAAAATCTGTAAAGAAATAAGTTGTATACGACTAAAAATAAAGTTAGTGGGACATAGGAGCCTAATCTGTAGGAATAACAATTGTCAACATTGATACAGTATAAATGACGTAACTATTTTGTTTTTGTCTAAGTAGACCTTCTAATATAATTAATTTTAATATGTACCTATTGTTGTAACATTAACTTAACGAATGTAATTTATATAGATAAGTAAGTTTGTCTTTTCGCTAAACGTTAATATTTGCAATAACACAAAAGGCATTATAGTATAGTGCTCTTTGTGTTATTGATGTCTATAGGCTTCGATTCCATCAGGCAGACTGTACATTTCTAATAAAATAAAGGAATTTTTGCTTATAATTTCTTCAGTTAATGTCGTTTTCATGCAAATAATCCGCTACCAATTTTTTAATACCCTAAACTGACAGAAGTTTATTACTTATAAGCTTAGTGGCTTCTTGAGTTTAGAAAGTAATTAAATATATTAATCTGGAATTCGAGTCTACTTTTAATAACTAAATCCCTCATCTCCGATTTTAATTACGTAGGTAACGAATCATTTTAGTAAAATTCAATATACGTATACGTATAAAAAATATCGTAAAGTAAATATTGAATCTCGGCGAAATAATCAAAAGAACGTATATTTGTGATAATATAAAGTCTTAAAAAAAGAGAATGAGGTTTACTGAAGTAGTTCGCCTTTATATAAGTAACAGCTGCCAAGAAGAAGCTCTGTCTGTTTAAATTTGAACGATTGTACGATTCTTTAGTTGTTCGGAATGAGTACGCATGAACATTATCATTGCTACCATTGCTGCCATTGCTGTTACTTGATAACGTTCATATGCTGTTAATGTATTCAATGTTATATTCAAGTCGACGGTCTCATTTGCCAACCGATAAGCCGTGAGTTTGATTGCAAATCAAATTACATTAAATAAAAAACAAGAGGCTTCGGAGTACGAATAGATGTTACGGACTAAGGTATTTTTCAAGGGCGTCAATTTGCCCGGTCGGTAAATTCAATATACATATATACTAGTACATTCTAAGTGGTTGTTAGTGCTGATGAATTCGCAATTAAGTAGTGATTAGCACTTGCGTGTTTTCATTTGCTTCATTGGCTAATCGTCTTTCGGAAATTAGATAATCTGCATTAGACTATTAGAAAAATAATTAGTAAAAATGGCATATATATATCTACGTCTAATTAGTCAGTGTGATTGCTTGTAGCATTTAATATGCAACACTATTTGTTATCTTAGTTTTGCTCGCGACTTTGTGTTGTTTTTGACAAATACTGTTATAGTATGTAGTTGATTCCTGTATAGTATTTGGGTAAAGGAAGCATGGGTGCCCGTTTAGGTAGGTACTAAAATAGGAAAGCCTATTTTTTTAGTGATTTGGGCTATTGTCATGTGTTAGGACCTGTAACACTGCGTACATAGATATCTTGTACTCGCCCTGTTTAAAGTTCAAAAATGTTTGAAAGTTGAAAAAAGCTCATACTAGTGGTATATGCCTGTGATACTTATTATGGCCATCACAGTATTCACAGTTTTAATTATAGCTAGTGGTTTTGTTAATTATATAAGACGTGGACTTCGCACGCGTATACATTTATTTATTGGTCGCCATGTATTGATAGTGCTTTATTTACTATTGTCGACAATAGTAAATAAAGGAGCTACACGACGCCACATATTAATTGACTAACGAATTAATTAATAGAATTGTAGATTCAGATGATTATTTGAGATTATTCAGAAATAAAAAACCCAAATTTATTTAGCTTATTTATTGACCCATATTTAACAGTATATAATAATAATAATAATAGTAAATAATATGGTAAGTATGGTAAATAATAGTTCATTGTTCAGCTATTTTTACAAGAAACATTAACGACGTTTATATTTATATATAAAGTGTCACATTTTGCCCTGTTACGATTTTATGTCTTTATTTTACGTAAAGTTAAATATGTTCGCGGTGTGTATAATGTTTACATTATGTTTCATTTATAGTATATTTAATTTATAGTAACTAGAATAAAAAAAAATAACCAGTAAGCCAATTTGCGACAGATTGTTACAGCTCAATAGAATTGTTCGTTTCTATCGCAATAAAGTATTTACAAAAAGTCGAATATGGCAACACTAACCGAACAAAGTCGACAGCCGTAAAAAGAAGAGTAACGAATGCAATAACACTAACGAGACCGTAGTGTGCAGTGACTAGCCAACGATGTCCTTTTGTAGGGTACCGCATTCAGTAGCTAAATTATATATGCCATAGTTATGGAGACCTAGTTTAGTTACACAGATATTATTTTTGTATTGTTTATTACAATTACAATGAGCTGTGCATTTCTTGTTTTAACATACAATAAAAATGGAGTAGAACTGAAATCATATATTTTTGTTATTATTGAACGTCTATTAAATTAATTATGAATTTGAAACTTAATTTCCGATTGCTATCAAAACTTATCTATGTTACAAACACAAAAGTGTATTTATCTGTCTATTTATTATATTTTTAAACGGTTGGATAAACATGTTTGTTCCTCTTTCAAGGAAAAAAAATGATGAACGGTTTTTAATGAAACTTTACAGTAATTTAGCTTACATATGGGAATAACCCATAGGTAAATTGGGCAAAATATAATAATACAAGTAAGTCTAATGCAGACGAAGTTGCGCGAGTCAGCTAGTCTGTTATACTTTTATTTTTGCAGTATATTTAGATACCGTACCATAACTTACATCGCAGGGCCAGTGCTCTTATTGCCTTGTATGAATAAAAATATGGTACCTAGCTGGTACCATAACATATGAATATGAACATAAAACTAACATAACATAAAATATTGCATACATTACTTAGGTTATTGCTCGGCGACGCTAAGGTAATTTTGGTACATTACTTTATTTATAGTGAATATATAAATTTGTCTTGGATAGCATTTTGCATAGCTTCTAATTTTATGGGTAAACTAGTAGTACGACCTAGCTTCACTCGGGTACTTATAACTTTGTGAGTTAGTGTATATTGACATAATATTGAGTCTATGTAAAATTTTTCAAAAATCTACCTACCAATCTAATTTTAATAAAATGTCTAACTTACTATTAAACATCATATTTTCTCATACTCTTTTACCAGAAATAGCGTGTAAAAAGTTTCGTACCTCAGTGTCACCTATTTAAGTCGCCAAGCAACTTGCTTTGTAAGCTATGTTTGTAGGTAGTGACATTGTACGATAAGTCCTTATGACATCTGATGATATCTTAGTCCTTAGGATCGTCAACACATCTGTAGTATCACGGGTGTCACATGATAAGGTGCTGTTCTTGTAGGGACGGTCAGTTTGTTTACAACTATATCTACAATTAAATAAAAAATATTTTAAAAAATATGTCATAATGAAGCATTATATAACATTTTTAAACCATACTCGTATTGCTTACTAGAAAGTTGTTCTATTCTTGCAAAAATATTACATTAAATTAATAGTATTGCTATGTAAGTAATATTATCTTATCTGTGGTATCAGATACGTTAAAAAAATACGTTTTTAAATAAAATATAAAATGGAATGACAATATTTTTTATGATATATTTTTAGCTTGTCATATGGAATGTAGTTTGTTTTGACGGGTGTTTTCCATTTTCACTAGCCCATACTCGACATATTGGATCACGCTTGACCGTTATTGAGTTCGTATTTGAATACTGCGTATTGACTGTGCAAACAAAGTAATGGTTAACTATGAACGGATGAGTTTTTACTTTTTATAGAAGCGACGAGGAGAATAATTTTATTTTGTCTATACTTCTTCTATGGGCTTGTTATCTGGTGATGTTTTAGACTGCCTAATGACTATTTATTACATACATATGAGATTACATACAGTAAGAATTAATGTCGTGATATTTAGCATTAACAGTAATAAATTATTTTTTATTTACTACTTAAAATAAAATATCCTTCTCTCTTTTTTTTAATCCATAAATATAGAAATAAAGTTCGTTTGTGCTAGTGGTATACGCTTGTGGGAAGGAAGACTAGCAAAGTCTTCCTCCATTAGTGTAAAGGATGATAGAATTAGGATAAAGTTAAGTCAGTTAGCACATCGTGTCGAATTTACCAAGAATTACCGATAGTTTCAGGAGGGACTGCAATGATGTTGGCCTGATAGGGCACAGGTATCTATTGCTAACAATTCCCTCCCCTATCCAATTTAGCTGTCGTTGTAAATTGCGACATCAAATTAAAGTTTCTTATGTTAAATATTTCCGATTGTCTGGCCTACGTTAACCGGAATGGGTCGAAATATCTATAAATAAGTCACAAAGTGTTAAATATTCATGGGAATTGCGTAAATCTTTGATCTTTATAAAACCGTTAAGTTCATGAATGATTGATTGGAGCGAGAGCCCCTCAGACCGAGATCAGTGAGGACAGACAGCGGGCAGGTATTATTCTCATGAATTTAGGTTCATCATTTTTGATACTTACAGGAAATATAAAAATATTAGAATATTTAACTTCCAAAATGGGTGTAAATATTTAGATAGGTTTAATAATGGTGAAATATCGGCCAAGTGACTTGTTACGTGTAATGTCTTAAATAACAATTTGTTTTTATACTAATATTCTTACAGCTTTTATCGTATGAGGTAAGTATTTAATATAAGTACTATTGGGATTATTGTGTTTTTCTCGAACTTTTAAAATTATTTTTAAATATTTTCTACTTCATTTTGTAATTTCCAAATAATCTATATTCGTGAGAGTGGTCCCTAAACGTAGCCTTGCAAATTTGACAGACACTGGGCTATTCTTGTGCTTAAATATAAGACGTTGTCAATATTTCTTTTTCTCTTTTATTTTTGTAATTAAATTTGTATACAACATTAGTTATATGGCACAGATGTGTATATTTATAGAGCTGACAAACAGGTAACAAAAGGGTCAGACCTTCAAAATAATAATGATAATAATAAAAACATGGAAAAAGGACAGAAAGGTGGAACAGACTGGTTGGACAGATTTAATGATGAGGGTTGCAGATTCTTGCAATTAGTATTTAAAAAAACAGTTACGTATCTGTAGCATAATTTGTTCCGCGCTTTAACAGTCTGTATTTAGCGCGTGTATCATACATACATATACTAGCTGTTTCCCACGACTTAGTCTCCTTTTTCTAGACAAATGTTAGCCTATCTGTATCAGTTCACGTTATATAATCTGTATACAGATTTAATTTTATTAAGATCCATTAAGATAACAAACAAGTTGTTTTTGTTTTTTTACGGTTTAGAACATCGCTTCACTTCTAATATTCGATGGTTCGCTCTCTCGCACGTCACAATTATATGTATTCATGAGCATTTGTCTGGATATTTTCTTTGTATTTATAAAAAATAAAAAACTAAGTATTTACATTACAGGCTCTGCTTAGCTTTGGAGTACATGATGCTGTGTGAATTGTCCACAAATATTATTATAAATATTGTGTTGTCTACTGTTGGTGTTCTTCAGTAAATAAATAAAGATAGAAAGAACTCTGACGAAAGAGGAAATTCCTATGGAACACAACAGCAACATTAATAATAATCATTCGTATCCTATCACTTTATTGTACCGAGTCCTTAATTTTGATGATTCAAGAAATTTCCCCAAATTAATCGCTTTGTGTATGCGATAATGCGTCTTAACAAAGGGTGAACATTACTTGCTAATTGTTAAATAATTAGCAGAGTCACTGCTTTATTATCGAATTACTGCATTAATTATATAATATATTATTGTAAAATATCATACTGTAATCGATATTTCCTGTGTCCGATGAAGAATGTAAGTAGATTTTGTACACTATTGGAATAATTAATAGAATCACTTAATAGATAAGGATTACATTCGCTTACTGGCAACTTTTGGATGTACGAGTATGTATTTCTATCACTGGCCATTAAAATATTTTACAAAATAAAATATTTATGTATTTAAATTGTCTATCTTAGGTGATTACAACTAGGAAGTAATTAGCCACAAAAGTATGAAATACCTTTCTCATCTTCTATGGGTATAGTATAAATACTTGAGAATTGATTCTTACTTATACCTTACAACAATATAGGGATAGACCATGATAATTAAATTAACGCTAATTCATTAATTATTTATTTTAAAATAATTAATTATTAACCAAAAATCACGCGAGCACTTATGCATGTACTATAAATTTAATACTTCTTTTAACGAAGGTTACATAAAATATTACAATCTACAGCAATATCAACAAATTGGGACTTCCACTAAACATGCTAATGGATACTCCTTCAAGCTTATAAACGATCAAATTAAATATCGTTCCAGTCGACTCGTCTGATCTCAGAACTTGAGAATCCAAACTTACTAACTCTTCTAAAACTTCTGAATTACTATCGAATAACATGTTTCTTAAGCGCCAGTAAGGCGAATAACATTAGACTGTGATCATCTCAAGTTAAGTAGACCAAACAAATTGGTGCCTCTACAAGTTGAGACTTAATTTGAATTTCTTAAACTTCCCCCGTGAGTTGGGGCCACTCGCAACGGCAAATTTAATTACAATTGCAAAAAACTTACCCGCCTCTAATGTCCGGGACGGCCAGCAAAAACGTGATGAATAGAATCTGGTATTTGTTATTATTTTGGTTTGTTACTTGAATCCGCATAATATTACTTCTAAGATTAATCTGTTTCCTATTGTTACCTTTCTAGAATGAGTACTATATATCTACATATATGTATAAGTAACTTGGTAGTAATAAATAATATTCATTCATTTACTTAACTAATGAATACGTAAACAGTACGTTATAGCAATAACGTACTGTATACAATAATATTCTTCTGTATATATGTATATATTGGAGAAAATATAGAGTGTGTTATTGTATACAGAATATATATGTAATATATGCCTAAATTGCCTTATTTTAATATAATTATTTTACCATATCTATATTACAGAAACTTTCTTTCATGCTGTATGCTGTTACTAGTATTAGCATTTAAGGCAACGTTTTTACCATGACAGAAAAAAAGTATGATAGCATAGCTGATATTCGTAGGTAGGGAGGTCGTAACTACAGATTTTTTTTTAAAAGCAATCAGATAAATGTATGAAATGTTTTAATATGTTATTTATAAAAAAATCATATTAAAACGCGAAAAATCATAGGATCTATAAAGCTTTCAATCTAGAAATTTTGCATACAGGTCCCATATGTGATGTAGAATTCCGCCAAAGGGTTTTTGGAAATTCCCACAGGAACGGTGGATCACAGTTTCCGAGCGGGCAAAGCACCGTAGTTTCCTTCCAGTACCAATATAAATGCAAAGTGCCTCTGTGTGTTTGTTAAGAACATATTTCCCATAAGGTTAATTTTGTTTGACATGTTTAATTTCTTTAATAATTAATAAAATAAATCTAAATATTAATATGGCTCTAATTAACTGACTTTAGTATAATGCATATTTTTATATACTCATAAATTTGTAATTTAGACATAATTCCCTATAAATAATTCTAAAAGTAAATATATTTTTGTGCTGAGTGCGTACACATTATGTCTGTCTTAAAACCATAATTTTATTTAATAATCAGATAAAAGGATTAAGAATTGAAAACAATGTATGAACATTTATTTGGCACGAAATAAAGAGTCACTAAAAATAATAAATCCTTGTTTTGTCTCTTTCACTAAGTTATTATGATTTTTTGATTGATTGATTTATCCTAGTTGAATTGGAAACTTTATCATAATAGATCTATCATACTTATACTGTTTGAGAGAGAAGTCAAGAGTATCCTGAATTGGCGTGCGTGCTTGAGAAGTTATATATGTAGGATGTCTATAGCACCACAGATTTAACATATTAGAAAAAAGAGCTTTGCTGTCATTTTACTGACAACTCCTTAACAATTGACTCATCAAGACAATATTTTTATTAAAGGTAGACTAATTGATATTAGAAGAAACTATTATAGTTTAGGTTAAAATTACTTGCACAAATGGAAATAAAATATTAAATTGCTACATCTCACCCGCGATATAATCTGAAAACATATTCAATATCATTTCCATTCATATATGTTTGAGATAAAATATGGTCTATGTTATCCTTATAATACAATGCAGCTTAATGTCAAATTTCATTAAGAACTTCAGTTCAATTCAGTTCACTTCAGTTCAGTCAAAAGGTAGAGCGTTAAATTTTCGTAATTATAATATTTATTTGGAAGTGTCATTATAGTAATTGTAGAATCATAATGTGATCATAATTATCAGATAATGAAAAGATATATAAAAGATCTGAGTTAGTAATCTGTTTTAATAAATATTTAGATTCTTGTAGGTGTCTACGTATATATTTATTTTTTCATTTGCCAACATGTGCGAACGAAATAACACTGAGCACGTTTCATATAGGTAGTGATTTATAATCACGACTACGGATTCAATTTTGGCCGATATTTCATCTCTAACTTTCTCAATAAAGTAATACTTGTATCAGTTATTCGGCCGTTATAAAAATTCTTAAAGAGTCATAAATAAAAAAGTTAAATTCGGGCATTGTTAACGAAGTTGTGTTTCGTTTAAAAAGTAAATAATGATGGCCCAAATCCTTTTGACTCTGTGTTCTTCGCTATATGAACTTATTATTCACCCGATTTTTTTAGCCTAGTCCCAACATTGTGATAACAGTTATAATTTTCTATAATTATGAGAATACAGTAATTTGTTATATGTTTCTTTGTCCTGAAATGAAATTAACCGACACCATAACTACTAACTAACTATTAATATTCCTATATGATAAATAATAATTATTCAGAAATGAAATGTAATAGGTATGCATTTTAATAGGTGTGTATGGAATAAACTGTTACTCACTGACAATGTAGCATTACATAAAAATGTAAAATGTAATAACGGTTAAGCATGTTTAATTTATCCGTTACAAACAAATAAATATACAAAAAATCAAATCTCTCCTCTTTATAATATTAGTATAGAAAATATATTAAACGATCTTTGCTTTATAACTTTATGTTACAAGTTAAGTATTTTTTATATTGTGCTTGTCAAACTATTAAATAATACATTAGCATACATTTCAATCCTGTATACTTTGGATTTTATTGTTAGGAATTTTGATAACTGACAGTTTATTCAATAAAAGAATAAATAAAAAATACAGATGAAGCATTATCAAATTCAATCTGGTGTAATAAAAAATTCTTTAATACGACCTCTAAAATTTTAACAGAAGCACATATTTATATATTTGCTGACGCTACTATTAAGAGCTCCTTTCATTCGTCCTAATCCGCTGTCGAGGTGGGCCATTTCTAATGGTTTCGATCAGTACTCAATATTGGTATGCGTAAAGAATCTTCCTGTGACAGATTTCGACGTGATGTATAATGTAATGTATAAATATAATCGGCATTTACGATAAAAAAATATTAATTAGTGAAAACGCTGAATTATAGTTTTTCTTAATAAAATTATGTTCAGTCTTCATGTCATGTCATAGTCATGTAAGTCATGTTGTATCAGATTATATTTTACAAAAATATTTAGAAATTTTACCCATAATAAACTTTGAAAATTTATTTTCAACCGACATTAAAAGGAAGAAAACAAATCGATTTTTGTAATTGATCAATTTTGGAACTAATGATATCTCTTTTTTTATGGAAGAAAATCTTATTATACTATATATTCAAAATACTAGACTTCTTCGAAAAAAATATGTAATTCAGGTTATTATATGGCTGTATAGATAGCTGTACTAAAATAGATCCTAAAAACCGTACTGTCCTAAAAACAGTACTGTACTAGGATACTAATCCATATAGGTATAGATAAACACATAGAGATTTTTATATTTTAAAATTTTTTAACCTTTCCACAATGTTTAACATTATCATATTTACGAAAACTTATTGCCTGTTACGTTGTTGCTATCCATTTTGAAGATTTCTTACAACCACGGACTCCTAAAACGTAAAATGGCATCCGACTATTCAATGCGGTTCGACTGACATATAAATCCCACTGGAACAATGACAGCCAGTTGATTGTTTCAGCGAACTGACTGATCGATATAATAATTGAATTTTCAATTGGCACTGTCAATGCTGGTTGTTACTTTTGCAAAAGTTTGTGAAAATGTCTAATGTTCCATTTTTAAATATTGTTATTCTTTATTATGCTTCTCAATTTTTAACCCGCATTAACTAAATAGTTAAAACAAAATAATACTTTGAACAGCGGCATTTAGTTTTCCAAACAGCAGAAACAACATTTGTTGATGTTGCTTCTGTAAGTTTATGCGGTGTAAAAAATTTTGTTCTTTTTGGGAAACTATCAAAACCGCTTCATAAATTAACTTACTTGTCAAAGTGTGTAAATTTATTAATCATATTTTGCTGAAATGAAATATATTATGAGTACATCATATTAATATTTATTTATGTCCATCTCTTTTCATTATGACAAATAAGTATAGTGAAAAGTGAATTGCCTTATTGTATCTGAACTACACAATTTCGTTTTAATTTTAAGTGTTTACGTAAACACAAAAATAAACACTTAATAACTACCTTGAAAAAATAAGGTCGTTGAAATGTGATTGCAACAGTAAAAACGTAAAGTAAGTATGCAACTAATCTTGAAAAGATAACAAAAACACAGAACAAAGAAAAGGCAAAAATAAATGTAATCAAATGTGAAAATGTAGATACACTAAGATTCGAACTTGCACAGTATTATCCATTCTAATCAAGAGTCCACACAATGCCACAGTATTGTTCTGTGAGTTACTTCGCTCAAAATAATTTAATTTGGACCCAAACTGCTAACACGATTGTTGGGGAATTAGCAATTATAATCTGGAGTCCATCAGCACAAAGTAGATACAGAGGGACCGCTTGCAGGAAATCTCGGTTATGGGTCACCCACACTAAGACGATCGTGTATTGCCAATCTTGGTTGGTGTCAATATAATTTGTTTGTGGGTGCTATGAATAAACAAGTCATCCAAGTTATGTGATTCTGATATAGTCGACATTTTGCAATCTGCTCAATAAGTTGTGTGTCGTGTGATATTGATAAATTCACAATTTTTTTTACAGTACCTAGTGAGATACTATAATATTGTATGTACTGAGACTATTATATACTATATACTGAGATATTATATATAGGTACATCTGTTACCCTTTTTATAGCCGCCAAGTTGTTTGTTTTTTATGCTGTATTTCCATGATTTAAGACATTGAAATTACGATTGAAGATGTACAGGGATGATGTCTTACCCCTCCGAGTGACAACGCATCACAATAATAATATCTCAGGCAATACAGACCGTGCTATGTAGTCCCAAGTGTTATGGGTTATAGCTAACTGGTACTGATACATTTATTTTGTAAATATATGCATAATATACATGGAAAACTCTTAGACCGATAAACAATCACATTCATGAATACAAATGTATGTACCGTGTGAGGAATCGAACCGATGATGTCTGTGGTGCTGTTCATATATATACATAGGTATACGTCGGCGACGGTTACCACTTATCACGAAGTGCGCTGACACCTGCCATTCCATGAATATAAAAATGCTATATGTAACTTAAATTTATCGATTACTTTCAATCATCTTAGTTTGATTCCGTGAAGTGATTAAAATGAGCTGTATGTTTTGAAAACAAACATTCTAGAAATCAATTGTTTAAAAAGAAAAATATTAAGTTGTTGTAATATTGTTGTATTGTATTGTTGTATAATACATATTACATAATACTAACGTTTTATGCGTAAAATAAAATCCACTATTGTTTAATAATAATAATAATAATAGAGATATACCTATATTTTGGCAACAATGGCCCATTTGTTAGTATTTTTTTATAATGTTATTAAAGTTCTTAGTACTACAAATTATTATTTATTTATAACTTAAGATTCAGTACCGTCAAACTGGGTAAACAAGTAATGTTTATAAAGTTTTAGATTTATATTATTAGTACAATGAAGACCTTGAATTTTGATATTTTACGTACCCGTCAATTTTCATTAAAGACACTTTAGGAATACCCAAAATTGCTCCTGTTTCT
Organism: Achroia grisella; assembly: GCF_030625045.1. NCBI lineage: Eukaryota > Metazoa > Arthropoda > Insecta > Lepidoptera > Pyralidae > Achroia > Achroia grisella. The sequence goes on from NW_026712658.1 coordinate 851,439, forward strand.
TAGTAATCATCGAAATTAACTCGTAAACTTTTCCTTTACATCCGATCCGATAATATCCGGGTATTTATATTACACGGATAAAGTTATATATTACCAATGTAGACTTTGTATAAAGTCGAATACGTTGATACTGCTGTCTCACCAATTTTTGTTGCTTGTTTTGTAAACTGCATTCCGATTTGAAGCGTGATATATGGTACTAGAATTACACTTTAAATTTTAATGTATTAATTAATGGCCTGTTTATTTGATTTATTGTTGATAGTAAACAGGATCATTAGAACATTAATTTCTGACGCCCGTGATATCCTTCGTGCATTGCCATTTATTATACCATGTGCGCTGTGCAGCATGGTGTGGGTGACAATTTCATGAACGTTTCGTTTCACTCTTAAAAGTTGCCGCGATTTACAAATAATGACTTATTTCGGATGTACCACATTCGTAATATATTAAATCACTGTATTAACTTAAATGTAGCAAATTTTAAATGTAAAATTAGTTACTGTCATCCACACCATGCTACAGCGCACACAGTATAGGCCATTATAATTGTAAACTGTAGGGCCTAGTAATTTTAATACCATGTACAACGCTTATATTTTTCACCTTCCAGTTCCACATAAAGTTTGTATTATAAGGAGAAACTTATGATCTTTAATTTCTTTCTGCTCCGAAACCAATAGATGTTGACTATTCTCAATTACGACTCTATAAAATGTGTTTGTTTTGAATCGTTTGTAAAAATATCTCATTAAGACTAGAAAAGTATGAATAAACGAAAGAAAAGTAAAATGCTCAGTCTTGTCACATTTTATTTGCAACTTTACCTCCGATGAAATCTAGCGATTCTATAGAAAAGTGAAATTGAAAATAGTTTTTCCAGTTTCCCACTGAGATTCATAAAAACTTTATTTGTATTCAGTTATGACTGTTTAGATGGGGATATTGGTAAGTTGTCTATACATAAAAAGTTGTAATAACCTTATGGAATCATCGTCATTTTAAGATATAATTGTGTAAAAAGATACAGATTAATTACGACAATAAGTAGGATAGCTCTTTTGTTATTACATATTGTAAAAAAACCCTCAGTTCTTGATCACAGCCAGTGCAACCTAGTCGAAATATCGACAGAGGTGTTTTACTACTATATATTAATAGTCCTGCAAGAAATATCTATAGTCATGTTGCAAATCGAAAGAGAATATAATAAGTAATGTTAAAATATCTTCATGCTCTGGCAATTGTCCTTACGTAGGCAGTAGGCAGAGAGAATTCAGTGCTTTTGTCCTTACAAAGAATTCTTGCTTTCTTTTTTTACATCACATTCTAATTCATAACTCGACTACTCGTTGCATGCACGCCGGTTCCGAAGACTCCTAATATCCCCATTAGACAACATACGACCAAACTGATTATGATAAGCGCGGGGAGGTTCAGTCCCTGGCTGGATGGGACTGGATCCGTCCACTTTCACATTCTTTATATTTTTTTTATAGCATAGGGGCAAACGATTTGCGGTTCACCTGATAGATAGTGATTACCGCCGTCCATGAGCACCCGTAACACCATGGGAATAGCAAGTGCTTTACAGGCCTTTTTAAAAACAATAACCTCTTTTCTTGAAGATTTTGATTACCATTGCTGGAAGGTAACCATAGCATAACATGCCTTTTTAAATTTTTTAATATTTTCTATTCTTTTGTTGGCTTCCTTCCTTACTATATTATTGTATTGGTATACATTTCAGTAACTGTACACCTATGATATTGTGTATATTAATTAATTTATTCCTTATATAATAGTTATTTTAATGTGTAAATATATCAATACTTCTATGTTGTTGTCGTAAGTTAACAATACTTACATTTCAAAGAACACACAGACTTGGAGATAGCATCCATTTGTTTAAAATTTCTGCATGGCTGCTCAGTATCTGTAAGTTTGTTCGCTTATTTATAAAACTTCATTCCATAGTAAAAACTTAAAGAAGGAGATACTAACTTTCTTAAGAAATGAATGAATACAATAGCAGACTTGTCTCAATAGAGCGATTTCATCCAGTCAACTTTTAAATGAATTATGAAGTGGTAAAAACAAAAATATATTTGTAGAAAATAAGTGCTCAATAACATTAAATATGTCTATAACAGTTGCACTTAAATGGCAATGTGAAAATGAATAAAACTAAATGTAATAAAGTTATTAGTATTAAGTGATAAAAGTGATTTTTATTGTAGAGATTTTGGAAAGAAGTTTATTCCTTTGTTTTATTAAATAAGACTTAATTCTAATACTTTCTACTACCAAAGTGGAGACTCCGTAAGTAAACATTTACTGCTTAATATTAATAATACAAACATAACATTTAAAATGTAATTAAATTTGAAGTGTAAATAAGGTTATTAAATTTCTTAATATTTTCTAAAATTGTCTGCTAAAATAAGTTATAAAACAAATTTTATTGAATTATATTATTTAATAAAATAAATGATAAGGATATAAAAATGTAATTAATTTACAAATATACTTCAATTTTATTGATCTTTGGCATCTTCTAGGCAGATGATCTCAATCTTTTTATCGATTAGAAATATATTTTTGATTAGTCTGCTTACTTGGTTATTATTTGGTATTTATATCGAGCTATTTTTATCAATCGATATTATTTAAATAATCGAGTTAATAAAGTTATTACTTGATATTTATTTAGCCTGTAATTATTGGCCAGTATAATTTCTTGGAATTGACTGAAGTCAATTCTCCGAATAGAAATCGATACCGCTGCGTTCCACTTATTCCGAACATAAGGCAAATTTCCATATAATAATAAAATAATAAGTACAAAATGGTATAAAAGGAGAGACGTTAGATATGAAAAACATGTACCTATACATAATAAACATTTTTTTCCAGACTAAAGAAATTTCTATAGATTTTAACTATTTTAGTTTACTTTGTAAAATTAAAATGAAACTTAATTTATCTTGTATATGTCGCACCTTATGTGACTATTTTGCTTAGGTGTAGTATATACGTACACAAATATATTATAAATATCTAAACAATATTACTAATTTTGTGCAATTTGCTCACTCAATTCACTTTTTTTATTATTCATTCTTGCGGGTTAAGAGAAGTTGTAAGTAACGGCTAGTGCCCTTATTGCTAGCAATGTACCTTATTCAAGAGTGACCTCTATGCTCATCCCTGGACATCATAGAGGTTTTCTGGGACGGCCTACGACTGGTGAATTCGCCACGGTGGTCTAGCTGACTTCATGCTCATTGTATCATTTTGTACTGGTTCCCCACTATCGTATATTGTTAGCGCCGAAGAGTTGCACTATTATCCTAAAATAAAGAAAACTGTATTCGGTCTTTTACATATAATACCTTTGTAATGATAAAGGTGGATATATACTTGTTAGAGAGAGTCTTGCACTATTTTCAAATTACCTATTTATCTAGTAATACGTTTGTAATAATACTTGTTCTGACATGAGTAAAAGTATAAGAATATATTGTTAGACTATACACTTTGCTATACAAGAGTTATAAGTCTGGCTCTATACGTATGACCTAGTCGACCGAATAACAAACATATCGACGAGTTGCTACAACATAAAGATATAGCTATATTTATGAAAACAGGGGTGGCACATGTTTCGGTAGAACCATTTATTATAACGTCTGTTTTAATTATATTTTACATTGTATTGTAGCTTAAGTTTGTTATTGTAAATAAATTGCTTAATTTAAGTAAATAGGAAAATATATTTAGATTGCATTTAATTTCAAAAATAAATATCCTGCACAATTTTTACCTCAATGCAAAAAAAAAATACACCATAATTGGCTGAAATCTAGTTTTCTGATGATATGATATATGTATGTAAAATATATAATTGTTCTCTACTTAAGTTTGTCACGTAACTTGGACGAACTTTTGTTCTTTATCTCAATGGTTCCTGATTAGTTTTAAAACCGAATTGGATCGGATAAGTCGACGTATCAGGATAGCTTGTAGATTGACTACAGCTATTAAAGAGTAAAAAGGAGGTAAACATTGGCGTTTAGAAGGTTTCGATGATTGTTAAATTTTGAATTCAGATGTATACAATACAATTATAAAAATTGTTGTCTCACCCCTAAACATTGTATAAACCAAATTCGCGGACTATTTCAATATTGTATTTATTATACAGACATGGTTCGAAGGAAAGTTTTTATTTAGGTATAAGGCGTTCATTGCGTTAAGATTTCAGATTATTTCCAAGCCAAGTTTAGTAATTAAGATGATTAAGGGGCTATTGCGTTATTAATTACTCTTTGCTTTACTTTCTGTTAATAGAGCTTTGTTTTATACAATCGTCTATGTTATTTTTACTTATATTTTTTTATTCTGTTATATAGTATTAGGCATAAAGGCAAAGCGAAACGAAAAGTTCATCAAAGCGATGCCTAGGTAGAACCCGTAAAACCGAACAGTTTTTTATAAAAAAAAACAAAGTGTAAGGCTGAAAATAAATTTAGTAGTTTTCATACTCCATAAATCACATAAGCGTAGTTAGTATGAAGAGTTATTTTATTTCAATTTTCAGTTGCATGAACTATCTTTCTCAATCATTAACACTGACTTTCAGCTTGATATTCTCTTTACTATTAAATCGATTTATCATCTAATAATTTCTGCCATGATGTAGCAATGCATGCATTATTTTATTTGCATCTAATTGAATACTAATCGAGATGATGAGAATGATATGTAAATAATAAACGAGACTGAGTCTAGGCAAAAATATAGGAGTAGTGATTGTGTAAAGAACGAAAGTGAAAAAGGTAAAACTAAAAGTATAAAATGCAAATAGTGAAACATTGGGAAGCTATTTGTAATTTGAATGTAATAAAAGCCTGTTTCTATTTAAAAACAAGTGGATTGTCTGTCAGATTGTTGTCATTGCCGGTAATAAAAACTTTATATTTCCACATTGCTGAATTAAACGTTTATCTGAAAGTGTTAACTTTGGGGCATAACAATTTTAGGCGCGTTCAACGCACGCGCTCTCTGTCGGCTTTTCCGCGAACATCAAAGGCTTTGCGTCGCGTTACATCTGAATGTGGACGCTTGAAATTTCGACGTCAACTGAAGTGTTCAAATTCTAATTGGATTTACGAGTATATATAATGTATAGTACAATATAATAGGCAAAAAATATTTCATAGTTACGGATTTTTTTTTAATAAGTGTATATCCCAGTTCCGGGTTTACAGTTTTGACCATTTCCTATAAATATATTAAATGTTTATGTTATGCTATTAATATAAAGTATTAATAGGAGTAAAAGTTAGTTATAACGCTTTAAAACAACCAAATATAGGTAGCATGTTCAAATTTACTAAGAAACAATTATGACGATTTCTTTCACGAAATGTAAATTATAACAAAAATTCTATAGTCAATTTAAAACATTCGCTTCGTGTTCACATTATAAATACAGTTTGTTGGTATTTAATAATAAAATGGTATGAAAGAAAACTGTGAGGAGAGGACATAGTAGTAATTATATATTTAAAGGAGAACAAAATATCAAAAAAGTTTAGAATAACAATTAGCTACTTGTTGTATAATATAAAAACATAAATAATACAGATGAATCTCCTCATACTTAACTTTGAATGCATTTTCCTTTTCTATTTAATTAATATTTTTGTTTTCCTTATTTACATACCTACCTGTTCGACATTCAAATTTGTTACCCTAAGATGCCCTTGAAACGATTGCTTTTAACAATAAGGCCTCTTTATTGTTACTTCACATCGGTGCTTTTACAAATTGTTTGTCATTTCCTTTGCAAAACGTATAAAGAAAATGAAATATATCCTATTTATCTATTCGTATCTGGCGGCTTTGAATAAATAAATAAAAAATTATTTATTTAAAAGTACATACATACATATACTAGGTTAAATACAAAATAGAAATATATAAAATAAATACACAACAAAAATATGCAATTGTTAATAATAATATAGAAAGTACGGTCGTACATTAGTCACTTTTATCTAAAATGGCCACAATTAATTGATAATTATATAGAATCCAGAGAGATTTATTTCAATTTGTTAGGAGAGACTGGCGTGGATACATATCTACCATACCTTAAAAATATGTCCTACAATAGTGAGATCTATTACTTATTATTTATTCAAAATTTCTAAAACATCAGACACACAACCGCATTCATTAATTGTATGCTAAATGGCAACCCTATCTGAAGGTACCCTAGCTCTCATTCATCTTATGTTTGGGCTCTTGTTTCTGACAGGCCGAATCCGGAGCGTGTCAGTGGTAAGTCGGAATAAATGAGCGCGGGCTAACTCTGAGAGTGGCGGAGCGAATAATTAAATGATGCTATGAAAAAATAGTTTGAGCTCGCCTGAAACTGTTTTGATCGTACTGCCATCGTGAAAGTCATTTGTATCGGGAATAAAAATAACATTGTAACATACAAAACTACATATGATGACTATAGTAATAATATAAAATAAGAAACATCTGATAAAAGTGGCCATATCTGCAATATTTTAAAACCACGAGGGTTTTCGAAGAAACCTTATTATGCCAATTTTGAAGTACTTCATGCCTTAGTCTCGAGAGAAATCTATACAGGAAGCTGGATCTAAAACTCAAACATTTGCTTGCGGAAACGTATATATATACGAATAAATATGTACGGCTATAAAAACGAAATAGCTAGACTATCCTACTACAAAGACTTTCAAGTACGACCCCATTTTAGGATATTGTTAAAATTTGTAATAAAATGGGCAACAACAAAATAAATTCCACTTCCATTATTTTACTATCAGATCAGTTCAATGGAACTGTCATCATCTATCATCCAAACAAACATATCGGTAAAATTTCAATTCAATATTCGAAATGGTGGCAAAATCATTTACAAATGGAGGTACAACATAGACAAAATTTTAAACTTAAAGCATTATGATACGCGTGGTATCACATGGTTGATATCGTGCACAACATCCATTTTTACCTTTACTATCGTAGCCAGTCACATTTTGTATGTACAACAAACTAAAACTTTTAATTGCTTTTATTAAAAACCTTTAAAAATTTCATTAGTCGGGTTCCATATATTGGGAAAGAGTAATAGTCATGAATTGTATTACTCTTTCTCAATATACGGCATTGCTAACGATGTACACTTAGTATTGCCAGATATTTTTGGTACCATTGATCCTCTTGCCCATTCTAACGGCTGCATTCTAATACCATTGTATGAATGGACAAGGGACTAATGGAAGGTATCCTCATCCTCATACTTCACGTGTAATCCACCCGCTTGTACATAGGTACTGTTAGCACACGTTGTGCGTAATTTCTTATTCATCTATTAAAGATAACATAGCTGTCCAACTAACCCAATTAGCATCTGCTGTGCCAATTTGTCATTATTCAGTACATGTGTATCTTTTTGGGATTTCAATAAAATGAGACGATTAAAAAAAATATAAAAGGGTTCCTGCATTCGACGTGCGTCGTCATTACGAGTACGTATTACCTAGTATTGACTTATGACTTGGATCCTACTGGACATGTTAGGTATTGGGTTGTAGCAGAAATTTTAATCTTAGTAAATAACAAATAATTATTTCTAAATAACAAGGCATTTAGTATTAGGATTTAATATAAAATTAGTAACAAAATGAATTGTTCTATTTAAATATAATAATATGACCATTAATAACATTAAATATTATGCATGTTTAAGAAGTTTACTAGTAAACTATTTATTTTTCTTTAGTAATGGTACAGTAAACTTCTAGTGTCATTAGGGTATCATTAGAATTTCGTTAGTAAACACGTTTCAAACAGTTTTATAACTATTTCATTTACCGCTTTGCTCAACAAAGTGTTCAAACCCGAAAAGTAGAGAGAAACAGTTTTTAAACGCTACATTACTGGGAATGTCCAGATGAGTGAAAAACTCGGTTAATATAAGGATAGTTTTTGGGTATTTTCTACGAAATAGTGCACAGTGGGTTGTTTATTTATTTATACATATATATATATATATATATATATATATAAATATCCCCTTGGGCACTTTGTGGCTCAGACGTGCCGTATAGGTAGTTTTTTGTTGATCCTTTTTCACTTGTTGATCCGGAGGCCTTTTGTTGATCTAATGCCAGATGACCATATATAAATGTTGATCCGTTTTGAGCCACAACTGTCACGACGAGTAATAATAATAATTAAGCGATTTATACACGATTTTATACAAATCCACCTTTTTGGCATACGAGCAGTTCTTGATCCAATTCAAACGGGCCAATCAGGGTGCAGCATTTGCCAAGGGCTTCCTCATTGGCACGTTTGGGCTACTACATTATGGCTACAGTAACTTAATAATGTCTAGCTAGTATTTCAAAAATAATAGTCTACCTAATCTAAATATTTATAGAAATCAGTCTGGAGTAACGTGACTCCAGATCAAACCTCAATACTTGTTATTTTTTGGATGGGAATCTTTTCTTTTGTAACAACGTTACTGAGCGAATAAAGAGAAGACGCAACGGCGGATCCAGGGGGGAGCGTCATGGAGGTCATGGGAGTCATGGGGGCGTCATGACTCTCCCCCCCTTAGCCCAGAACTTAGGTAGACCACTAATTGAACTAAAAAATAATGAAACAGCAAATTTTTTTGCACGATCGGAGTGTTGGTGCAGTAGTATTAATTATAATTAAACATTGTTACTTAAAACATAACAGTTAAAGTACTATAACACTAAAAGCAAAATAGGTATTTTCAAAATACTTTTTCAAAATAAATTACCCTTTGAGTTTTTGTTCAAACCTCAGATATTATATTTATTTTAGGTATATCAATCAATACATAGTATAGCATAGTACAGTCTGTCTGTCTGTCTGTTTGTTGCGGCTAATCTCTGAAATAGCTGGACCGATTTTGACGGGACTTTTTTTGGCAAGTAGCTGATGTAATAAGGAGTAACTTACGCTACTGTTATTTTAGAAAAATAAAATAAAATTTCACGCGGACGAAGTCGCTGGGGCCAGCTAGTCTATAGATATACCGAGATTTAATGTTTAAGTTGCTATTATGTTATTGACAAAATTTTACTGTAATGTTACTATTACGTTATCCTACACAATTTGTATTATTTTGGATGAATAAATAAATAAATAAATAAATAATAATCTATACATCTATACATTTAATAAAAATTGGAGTGTCTGTTTGTAATATTGAAAAAACCGTTTTTTACTACATGCATATGAATATATATAAGGTACATATACCAAAATAACTATTTTTATAATTTTAGTCTGTCTGTCTGTCTGTCTGTTTGTTCCGGCTAATCTCTGAAATGGCTGGACCGATTTTGACGGTACTTTTTTTTGGCAGGTAGCTGATTTATAAGGAGTAACTTAGGTTACTTTTATTTTAGAAAAATAAAGTTAAATTCCACGCGGACGAAGTCGCGGGAACACCTTGTTTTTAATAAAAACATCTTTTTTGTGGTACTTGAGAATGTTGAAGCCTGTTGTTTGTAATATTGAAATAACCATTTTTTACTACTTGCATATGAATATAAATACGGTACATACACCAAAATAACATATTTTACAATTTTTGTCTGTCTGTCTGTTTGTTCCGGCTAATCTCTGAAATGACTGGACCGATTTTGACGGGACTTTTTTTGGCAGGTAGCTGATGTAATAAGGAGTAACTTAGGCTACTTTTATTTTAGAAAAATAAAGTTAAAAACCACGTGGACGAAGATAATACGTGCTGTTACCATGTGATAATATTACGTACGTACTTATTAAACTATTAACTTATTATTAAATTATTAACTATTTATACTGTTTTAAATGTGATGCGTTCATTATTTATATTTCCTTTGAATTAAAGACAAATGTATATATATATATATATATTTATATACACTTGCACACTTAGTTGATCCAGCCACGATCCGTAGATATTGCTGATCCACTGTCTCTCTCTTTCTATCACTATCTTTGTATTCTAATATGCGATGTTGCCGTTCCGGCCGAGACCATGCGTTGTTGCCAAATGTATTCGTCGATAGTAGTAGATACTTATACTCGATATATATTTTTTCAACAATTTCCTGCAATAGTGAATCCGTATCGGCATTTTTTTTAAATGCACAAAGATTTTTTTGGCTCTGAATATATTTAAAAATCATTTACTTGTGTGTTGATGAATTTATATACTAGTACATGAAGTACCTAATACTTGTTTTGATTTGAATAGGTAGCGATATTATGAATTTATTATACGTAATCTAAAGATTTTGACGAAATAAAAGTAATTAGTTATCTGTTAACCTTGACTTCATGCTGGCACCAGTATTATCAGATGATGAACATACTCTTCGAAAACTTACAGCAGAAATATCGTGTTTGGACTCATTAGATAGGTCTCGATGAATAGAGTTTAAAAAACTTAAAATAAATGGTACATTAGAAATAATGTATAAAAACCCCTTACGTAAAATTCAACCACTTTAAACTTAATAATAATAATAATTAGGAAAAGAGAAAAGCTATACATGCACTGAAAGTAATTGATGCCTTCCACACAATATTTTCAGTATTAAACAACTCTGTTTGTTCAGTAAAAGTGTAAATACACTGGTAACCTTTAATCATATTTTATATGCAAACATTACATATACAAACACTAAAGTTTTATTTCAGAATAGCCAGTAGTTTTCAAGAAATAAGTCTTTGAAATTGTACGTGTAACTTATATATATACCTACTAGTTTTTTCACCATAACAAACAACACCAATATGGCCTAGTTAGTAGTTTACCTGTGTACCAATTAATAATAATAGTAATCTCAGGACAATTCATACAGCTTCATCTAGACCCAAGTTAAGCTAGCTGAAGATTATGTTATGGGTACTGATATAAATACAAAGATTTTTTTCGTAAATACATATATATTATCTCATCATTGCCTTGCCTTTATCCCATTATTTGGGGTCGGCGCAGTATGTCATTCTCTTCCACTGATCTCTATCAATCGTCATATCTAAACATACTCTTCTTTTATTCATATCATCTTTCACACAATCCATCCATCTTTTCTTAGGGCGTCCCCTCCCTTTACATCCATCCACATTCATATTATACACTTTCCATAAGACATGGTCCTCATTCCTCCGCATAACATGCCCATACCAGCTCAATCTGTTACCTCGCAACTTTTCTATAACCGGCGCAACTTTCAAACTTCCTCGTATATACTCATTCCTTATTCTGTCATTCCTGGTAACCCCACACATCCATCTTAACATTCGCATTTCTGCCACATGCACACGCCTTTCGTCCATCCCTTTTACGGCCCAACATTCAGATCCATACAAAATGACAGGTCTTATGATAGATTTATAAATTTTACCCTTTAGTTTCAAGGGCATTCGGGGGTCGCATATCGTTCCCGAGACCTGTCGCCATTTCATCCATCCCGCACTAATTCTGTGCCTTACATCGCGGTCTATGTCGGCATTGTTCTGAATAACTGAACCGAGGTACCGAAAATCGGAGCAGACCGGAAGCATTACACCGTTTAGATAGATGGGCTTGAAACTGGAGAGACCGCCGAAATCGCAGAATAGGTATTCAGTTTTAGTTCTGCTGATCTTCAAGCCAACACTCTCCAGTTTTTCTTGCCATCTATCTAGTCTACTCTGGACCTCGATTCCATCCTCACCAACAAGCACAATATCGTCGGCAAACAGCATACACCAGGGTACCTCGTCCTGAATGTCCGATGTCAGAGCATCCATTACAATGAGGAAGAGGTAAGGGCTTAGAGCCGAACCCTGGTGTAAGCCTACCGCCACACTGAACTTATCGGAGGCACCTACCGCCGATCGAACGTATGTGTTAGACCGAATGTACATGGCACGTATCAGATCTACATACTTCCCTGGTACACCTTTCTTCTTTAGGGCCCACCACAAAACTAGACGGGGAATTCGGTCGTATGCCTTTTCGAGATCGACAAATACCATATGCAAATTTTTATTTACATTCCGGTATTTTTCGCACAGCTGGCGTAGTGCAAAAATGGCATCCGTGGTGCCTCGACCAGGCATAAAACCGAATTGATTTTGTGAAATATCACACTCCTCTCGCAAGCGTCTCTCTATCATTTTCTCCCACACTTTCATAGTATGTGACATAAGCTTTATTCCTCGATAATTGCTGCAGTCTTGAGCATCACCCTTATTCTTGAAGATAGGCACCAATATGCTTTGGCACCATTCTTCAGGAATAGTTTCTTCATGCAACAACTTATTGAAGAATAAAGTGAGCCACTTACATCCATTTTCACCCAATAACTTCCATACTTCCACTGGTATTCCATCTGGTCCTACGGCTTTACTGCTTTTCATACTTCGCACAGCTTGTTTTACTTCTTCCATTCTTACTTCTCTGACTAAACCCACATTCACTCTTTCCTCTCCTATTGATTTATTCCATGAATTTTCTTCATTCATTAAGTTTTCAAAGTAATTTTTCCATCGATCTTTTATATCATCTTCTTTCATTAGAACCTTTCCTTTATCATCTTTTATACATTTTACATATACTCCATCGTTTGTACTCTTATCTCTCATTTTTGCTAGTCGGAAGAGCTGCTTTTGGCCTTCAGAAGTATCTAATGAGGCGTAGAGTTTATCTTGGAATTCAGCTCTTACCGTTGCAACAGCTTTCTTTGCCCTCTTTTTGCATCCTAAATACACTTCCTTTTTTTCGTCTTTTGTATTATCATTCTCTTTACAGCTCTTTTGCCATTCTTTAAATGCTCTTTTCTTCTCTTTCAGTATTTGTTGCACACTTTCATTCCACCACCAAGTATCTTTCTCTATCATTTTCGTCCCTTTTGTTTCGCCAACAATATGTTTTGCTATACCTCTCATTCCATTCGCTATTACATTCCAACATTCGTTAACAGATTTTCCTTCCATATTATTCATTTCTATCATCATATCATTCACTTGTTCTCTAAATTTCATTGCATTCTCATAGTTCTCGAGCATGTGCCATCTTATTTTTGGGGGCGGTCGGTTTTTGTTTTTATTATACTGAACCCTAATTTTTGTATCAAGTACTAGTAGTCTATGTTGTGATATCAGATCCTCACCCGGTAGGACCTTACAGTCTCTGACACAATTGATTTTATTTCTCCTGACTAAGAAATAATCAATCTGTGTCTTATGGTGTCCACTTGTGTAGGTAATTAAATGATCCTGTTTCTTTTTAAACCATGTATTGGTGATGGCTAAGTCAAAAGCGGAAGCTGCCTCTAGTAATGCCTCTCCTTCGTGGTTGCGATTTCCAAATCCCCAATTTCCATGCACTCTCTTATAATCCTCATTCAATCTTCCCACATGCCCATTAAAGTCACCCCCTATATAAATATCTTCTGTACTGGCAATGTCCATCATTACAGTATCGAATTCCTCCCAAAACTTTTCTTTCATTCTATCGTCACAACCGGCCTGAGGAGCATATACACTAACCACATTAACGATTATGTTCTGTAACATTATTTTTATTGCTATTACTCTATCACTCACTCTTTTTACATTCATAACACTTTGCTTTAAATTACTATCTAACACAATTCCGACTCCGTTTCTTTTTCCATCACTTCCACAGTAATAAAACTTATATCCTTCACCTATTTCTCTAGCTTTTGACCCTTTCCATTTAGTTTCCTGTAAACATGCCACATTTATTCGTCTTCTTTTTAGTACATCCGCTAGTTCTCTTCCTCTTCCAGTCATCGTACCTACATTCCAACTTGCATACCTTAGTCTCACATCCTGAGTTTCCCGAATTCGCTTCTTACGTCGCATCCATACGGGATGATGCGACAACCCTGACCCATTTCCCACAGGAGCCGGGTGCTGCCCCTGCGCGTCGCCTATGGGGTACGCCCTAGCCCTTACTCGCATCGTATTCATATTTTCCATACTGCAAAGGTTTTTGGCATAAGTGTTTTACGGCCGGCCGCCTGCCTGACACCAACCCTCCTTGGGAACGCTATTGTTGGTTGTTTAACGCCCACCGTAAAGACGACAGCTTCATCTAGACCAAAGTTAAGCTAGCTGAAGATTATGTTATGGGTACTGATATAAATACAAAGATTTTTTTTCGTAAATACATATATATTATCTATACATAGAAAACACCCAGACCGTTACAAACAATCATACTCATGAATACAAATGTTTGCAGCGTGCGAGGAATCGAACCCTCGACCACCAAGCAGGAATCAAAGCAGTGTGCTAGCTAAATCGCTAGACTACCGACAACTAGCTGTACACTCGACTTCGTCCGCGTGGAATTTAACTTCTTATATTTTAGAAAAATAAAGTTAAATTCAACACGGACGAAATCCCGTGTACAGCTAGTCATCAATAAAAAAACACGTAGGTATCTCTAATATATTATACACTAGCTGTTCCCGCGACTTCGTCCACGTGGTTTTTAACTTTATTTTTCTAAAATAAAAGTAGCCTAAGTTACTCCTTATTACATCAGCTACCTGCCAAAAAAAGTCCCGTCAAAATCGGTCCAGCCATTTCAGAGATTAGCCGGAACAAACAGACAGACAGACAAAAATTGTAAAATATGTTATTTTGGTGTATGTACCGTATTTATATTCATATGCAAGTAGTAAAAAACGGTTATTTCAATATTACAAACAACAGGCTTCAACATTCTCAAGTACCACAAAAAAGATGTTTTTTTATCAAATAAACAGTTTTTATTAAAAACAAGCTGTCCCCGCGACTTCGACCGCGTGGAATTAACTTTATTTTTCTAAAATAAAAGTAGCCTAAGTTACTCCTTATAAATCAGCTACCTGCCAAAAAAAGTACCGTCAAAATCGGTCCAGCCATTTCAGAGATTAGCCGGAACAAACAGACCGACAGACAGACAGACAAAAATTATAAAAATTGTTATTTTGGTATATGTACCTTATATATATTCATATGCATGTAGTAAAAAACGGTTTTTTCTATATTACAAACAGACACTCCAATTTTTATTAAATGTATAGATGTATAGATTATTATTTATTTATTTATTTATTCATCCAAAATAATACAAATTGTGTAGGATAACGTAATAGTAACATTACAGTAAAATTTTGTCAACAACATAATAGCAACTTAAACATTAAATCTCGGTATATCTATAGACTAGCTGGCCCCAGCGACTTCGTCCGCGTGAAATTTTATTTTATTTTTCTAAAATAACAGTAGCGTAAGTTACTCCTTATTACATCAGCTACTTGCCAAAAAAAGTCCCGTCAAAATCGGTCCAGCTATTTCAGAGATTAGCCGGAACAAACAGACAGACAGACAAAACTTGTAAAATATGTTATTTTGGTGTATGTACCGTATTTATATTCATATGCAAGTAGTAAAAAACGGTTATTTCAATATTACAAACAGACACTCCAATTTTATTTACATGTATAGATGTATAGATTAAAAAAAAAGTAACAGTCATAAGGCTAGTCGTATGCCTAATATATATAATAATGTAATAAATTCATTTAAACAGAAATTGCGGGAACATTATTTAAATTTGTAACTTTTTTACTGTCCTTCTCCTTTTTTCACATCTTTCTGTTATATCCATATAGTTCTCTCTATATTTTCTGATTTTCTTACTTTCAATTTGAGACTGTACTTATAATTTGATTATCGGATCATTATGTATTTACTTATATATAATATTTATACATTTATGGGTTATACTTAGATATATATTTATGTATGTATATTGTTATTTTTTTATAGAAATGTATATTTTGCTTATCTTTATTATCTTTATAAATCTTTTTTTGACATTTCTTATTTATATTAGTGCACCGCCAATAATCTTTCGCTGCACCACTCATGGTTGCCTGGTAAATAACGCGGCAAAATATTAAGTCCGCCACATGTACAAATTTTTTTGTGCATTAAAGTTAAAGAAATAAAAAAATACAATACTGTTTAATGAAAATGCGTGTTGTCTAGTGCTTTGAGATGTATCAAAATAAGGTCAACAAAAAAGTCCGTGATGGTATATGTCTATCTCTTAAGGATAACCAACAATAACCATTTTTTATCTTTTACATTTTACGGGATTTTTTTTTATCGTATGTTTCCCTTAAAATCATGTAAACTATGTTATTATGTCATAATCTAAAGAAATAATAATATTTTATAGTGACATATCCACTATAAAATACCAAAAAGTAGCAATGTAATTCGTTACGCGCGAATCAGGTGTTATAAGGTCAAAGGTCGGTGCACCCCGCGTATTTGATAAATAGTGCTTCTCTGGATGTCTTTAAGAGAAAATGGCAGTATGTACGTGTATATGTACAAGTCCTTAAGTGTTAAGTTTTTCAAATGTACATACAGTAAAGAATAAATATTTTTAAGTACAGTACTTACGTACATTAATATAATACCTACTTTTTACTTGTATCTATTGTTATCAAAATTAAATTATAAGTTCTTAACTTGACCACGACTATGTGACCCTCTCTTGGCGCCAAAACGAGTGAAAAAATGAACAGCATACGACGACGACGCAGTACCTATAGAGTGGAGCAACTGCTTATTCAGTTTTATTCAACTATTTAGTCCCTCCACCGTTACAATGAATGGAGGCGGATATTACAATGTACGTAGCATTGCGAATATAAAATATCTAGATTAGGTATAATAAATTCATAATTCATAGGCCGTTACGGTATCAGAGCCAAAGTCTTCTTTCTTTGTTTATGTACTGTTAGATGCGACAGCGACTTTGTTTTTATATTACTATGTAATGATTGATATACCTAAAATAAATAAAATATCTGAGGTTTGGACAAAAATTCAAAAGGTACTTAATTTTTAAAAAGTATTTTGAAAATACCTATTTTGCATTTAGTATTTGAAATACAAAACACAAAACTATTTTTGTTTTTAGAGTGACATTTCTATGAATTCACTGTCGATAGCGAGCGGTGCGATGGAAAAAGATAACCGTTTATAAAAATATAATAAATAACCCTGGACAATTAACACAGACTGATACTGAACTGATATAAATAGATATTTTTATTTTGTAAATACATATATAATATACATATAAAACACCCAGACCGATGAAAACAATCGATGACCGATGAGTACAAATGTTTGCATCGTGCGAGAAATCGAACCCGCGACCATCGGATGTAAAGCGGTGTGACCACCGAGGCAGTCGAAATATATAAATAATCTTATGAATTTAATTTATTCTAATTTGTTTATGTGCGCGGGGTGCGGTGTACGGTGCTCCCCCCTGCCTCCACCGTTGCTGGAGCTTGCATGTATGGAGCATTGCGAATATAAAATATGTAGATTAGTAAATTCATAATTGATAGACCGTTACGGTATCTATATATATTCGGATTAAAATAAGTATCGCAGTAAGGACCAGTATATAAAGTGATCAACACAATTAACTGATTTTTGAAATATATATACAGAGCCAAAAAGTCTTTGTGTATTCAAAAAATATCTAATTTGTTTGTGTGCGCGGGGTGCGGTGTACGGTGCAGGGGGACCCTGCCTCCACCGTTGCTGGAGCTTGCATGTATGGAGCATTGCGAATATAAAATATCTACATTAGTAAATTAATAAAGTCATAATTGATAGACCGTTACGGTATCTATATATATTCGGATGAAAGTAAGTATCGCAGTAAGGACGAGTATATAAAGTGATCAACATAATTAATTGATTTTTGGAATATATTCTGATCCAAAATGTCTTTGTGTATACCAAAAATTTAGCCGTTCGGAGCCAGTCATGCACGAATTATTAGTAAAAAATGTGTCGAGTATATCGTACTATCGACGAATATATATGGCCACAACGCAAAATAGAATGCGACGTTGCCACACCGCCTGAGATATACGCGATAGGAGTAAAGTTATTCAGTGCAAAAGGTGGAATCGGCAAGTGTTTAGGTTGTGGCGTGATCAACAAAGTGCCCAAAGAGGTGTTTATATATATAAATATATATATAAATATATATATATATATAAATATCCCCTTGGGCACTTTGTGGCTCAGACGTGCCGTATAGGTAGTTTTTTGTTGATCCTTTTTCACTTGTTGATCCGGAGGCCTTTTGTTGATCTAATGCCAGATGACCATATATAAATGTTGATCCGTTTTGAGCCACAACTGTCACGACGAGTAATAATAATAATTAAGCGATTTATACACGATTTTATACAAATCCACCTTTTTGGCATACGAGCACTTCTTGATCCAATTCAAACGGGCCAATCAGGGTGCAGCATTTGCCAAGGGCTTCCTCATTGGCACGTTTGGGCTACTACATTATGGCTACAGTAACTTAATAATGTCTAGCTAGTGTTTCAAAAATAATAGTCTACCTAATCTAAATATTTATAGAAATCAGTCTGGAGTAACGTGACTCCAGATCAAACCTCAATACTTGTTATTTTTTGGATGGGAATCTTTTCTTTTGTAACAACGTTACTGAGCGAATAAAGAGAAGACGCAACGGCGGATCCAGGGGGGAGCGTCATGGAGGTCATGGGAGTCATGGGGGCGTCATGACTCTCTCCCCCTTAGCCCAGAACTTAGGTAGACCACTAATTGAACTAAAAAATAATGAAACAGCAAATTTTTTGCACGATCGGAGTGTTGGTGCAGTAGTATTAATTATAATTAAACATTGTTACTTAAAACATAACAGTTAAAGTACTATAACACTAAAAGCAAAATAGGTATTTTCAAAATACTTTTTCAAAATAAATTACCCTTTGAGTTTTTGTTCAAACCTCAGATATTATATTTATTTTAGGTATATCAATCAATACATAGTATAGCATAGTACAGTCTGTCTGTCTGTCTGTTTGTTCCGGCTAATCTCTGAAATAGCTGGACCGATTTTGACGGGACTTTTTTTGGCAAGTAGCTGATGTAATAAGGAGTAACTTACGCTACTGTTATTTTAGAAAAATAAAATAAAATTTCACGCGGACGAAGTCGCTGGGGCCAGCTAGTCTATAGATATACCGAGATTTAATGTTTAGTTGCTATTATGTTATTGACAAAATTTTACTGTAATGTTACTATTACGTTATCCTACACAATTTGTATTATTTTGGATGAATAAATAAATAAATAAATAAATAATAATCTATACATCTATACATTTAATAAAAATTGGAGTGTCTGTTTGTAATATTGAAAAAACCGTTTTTTACTACATGCATATGAATATATATAAGGTACATATACCAAAATAACTATTTTTATAATTTTAGTCTGTCTGTCTGTCTGTCTGTTTGTTCCGGCTAATCTCTGAAATGGCTGGACCGATTTTGACGGTACTTTTTTTTGGCAGGTAGCTGATTTATAAGGAGTAACTTAGGTTACTTTTATTTTAGAAAAATAAAGTTAAATTCCACGCAGACGAAGTCGCGGGAACACCTTGTTTTTAATAAAAACATCTTTTTTGTGGTACTTGAGAATGTTGAAGCCTGTTGTTTGTAATATTGAAATAACCGTTTTTTACTACTTGCATATGAATATAAATACGGTACATACACCAAAATAACATATTTTACAATTTTTGTCTGTCTGTCTGTTTGTTCCGGCTAATCTCTGAAATGGCTGGACCGATTTTGACGGGACTTTTTTTGGCAGGTAGCTGATGTAATAAGGAGTAACTTAGGCTACTTTTATTTTAGAAAAATAAAGTTAAAAACCACGTGGACGAAGTCGCGGGAACAGCTAGTGTATAATATATTACAGATACCTACGTGTTTTTTTATTGATGACTAGCTGTACACGGGATTTCGTCCGTGTTGAATTTAACTTTATTTTTCTAAAATATAAGAAGTTAAATTCCACGCGGACGAAGTCGCGTGTACAGCTAGTTGTCGGTAGTCTAGCGATTTATCTAGCACACCGCTTTGATTCCTGCTTGGTGGTCGAGGGTTCGATTCCTCGGACGCTGCAAACATTTGTATTCATGAGTATGATTGTTTGTAACGGTCTGGGTGTTTTCTATGTATAGATAATATATATGTATTTACGAAAAAAAACTTTGTATTTATATCAGTTGTCTAGTACCCATAACATAATCTTCAGCTAGCTTAACTTGGGTCTAGATGAAGCTGTGTGAATTGTCCTGAGATTACTATTATTACTATAATAAATCTTTTCAAATCAGCCGATGTTTATTTTTGCCATAATACGTGCTGTTACCATGTGATAATATTACGTACGTACTTATTACTGTTTTAAATGTGATGCGTTCATTATTTATATTTCCTTTGAATTAAAGACAAATGTAAGTATATATATATATACTTACATTTGCACACTTAGTTGATCCAGCCACGATCCGTAGATATTGCTGATTCCACTGTCTCTCTCTTTCTACCACTATAACGGTAGCGTGGCGGAACGGCAACATGTTGCCGTTCCGCGTTCTACCACTATCTTTGTATTCTAATATGCGATGTTCCGACCGAGACCATGCGTTGTTGCCAAATGTATTCGTCGATAGTAGTAGATACTTATACTCGATATATATTTTTTCAACAATTTCCTGCAATAGTGAATCCTTATCGGCATTTTTTTTAAATGCACAAAGATTTTTTGGGTCTGAATATATTTAAAAATCATTTACTTGTGTGTTGATGAATTTATATACTAGTACATGAAGTACCTAATACTTGTTTTGATTTGAATAGGTAGCGATATTATGAATTTATTATACGTAATCTAAAGATTTTGACGAAATAAAAGTAATTAGTTATCTGTTAACCTTGACTTCATGCTGGCACCAGTATTATCAGATGATGAACATACTCTTCGAAAACTTACAGCAGAAATATCGTGTTTGGACTCATTAGATAGGTCTCGATGAATAGAGTTTAAAAAACTTAAAATAAATGGTACATTAGAAATAATGTATAAAAACCCCTTACGTAAAATTCAACCACTTTAAACTTAATAATAATAATAATTAGGAAAAGAGAAAAGCTATACATGCACTGAAAGTAATTGATGCCTTCCACACAATATTTTCAGTATTAAACAACTCTGTTTGTTCAGTAAAAGTGTAAATACACTGGTAACCTTTAATCATATTTTATATGCAAACATTACATATACAAACACTAAAGTTTTATTTCAGAATAGCCAGTAGTTTTCAAGAAATAAGTCTTTGAAATTGTACGTGTAACTTATATATATACCTACTAGTTTTTTCACCATAACAAACAACACCAATATGGCCTAGTTAGTAGTTTACCTGTGTACCAATTAATAATAATAGTAATCTCAGGACAATTCATACAGCTTCATCTAGACCCAAGTTAAGCTAGCTGAAGATTATGTTATGGGTACTGATATAAATACAAAGATTTTTTTCGTAAATTCATACATATTATCTATACATAGAAAACACCCAGACCGTTACAAACAATTTAATAATAAGTTAATAGTTTAATAAGTACGTACGTAATATTATCACATGGTAACAGCACGTATTATGGCAAAAATAAACATCGGCTGATTTGAAAAGATTTATTATAGTAATAATAGTAATCTCAGGACAATTCACACAGCTTCATCTAGACCCAAGTTAAGCTAGCTGAAGATTATGTTATGGGTACTGATATAAATACAAAGATTTTTTTTCGTAAATACATATATATTATCTATACATAGAAAACACCCAGACCGTTACAAACAATCATACTCATGAATACAAATGTTTGCAGCGTGCGAGGAATCGAACCCTCGACCACCAAGCAGGAATCAAAGCAGTGTGCTAGCTAAATCGCTAGACTACCGACAACTAGCTGTACACCCGACTTCGTCCGCGTGGAATTTAACTTCTTATATTTTAGAAAAATAAAGTTAAATTCAACACGGACGAAATCCCGTGTACAGCTAGTCATCAATAAAAAAACACGTAGGTATCTCTAATATATTATACACTAGCTGTTCCCGCGACTTCGTCCACGTGGTTTTTAACTTTATTTTTCTAAAATAAAAGTAGCCTAAGTTACTCCTTTTTACATCAGCTACCTGCCAAAAAAAGTCCCGTCAAAATCGGTCCAGCCATTTCAGAGATTAGCCGGAACAAACAGACAGACAGACAAAAATTGTAAAATATTTTATTTTGGTGTATGTACCGTATTTATATTCATATGCATGTAGTAAAAAACGGTTTTTTCTATATTACAAACAGACACTCCAATTTTTATTAAATGTATAGATGTATAGATTATTATGTATTTATTTATTTATTCATCCAAAACAATACAAATTGTGTAGGATAACGTAATAGTAACATTACAGTAAAATTTTGTCAACAACATAATAGCAACTTAAACATTAAATCTCGGTATATCTATAGACTAACTGGCCCCAGCGACTTCGTCCGCGTGAAATTTTATTTTATTTTTCTAAAATAACAGTAGCGTAAGTTACTCCTTATTACATCAGCTACTTGCCAAAAAAAGTCCCGTCAAAATCGGTCCAGCTATTTCAGAGATTAGCCGGAACAAACAGACAGACAGACAGACAAAACTTGTAAAATATGTTATTTTGGTGTATGTACCGTATTTATATTCATATGCAAGTAGTAAAAAACGGTTATTTCAATATTACAAACAGACACTCCAATTTTATTTACATGTATAGATGTATAGATTAAAAAAAAGTAACAGTCATAAGGCTAGTCGTATGCCTAATATATATAATAATGTAATAAATTCATTTAAACAGAAATTGCGGGAACATTATTTAAATTTGTAACTTTTTTACTGTCCTTCTCCTTTTTTCACATCTTTCTGTTATATCCATATAGTTCTCTCTATATTTTCTGATTTTCTTACTTTCAATTTGAGACTGTACTTATAATTTGATTATCGGATCATTATGTATTTACTTATATATAATATTTATACATTTATGGGTTATACTTAGATATATATTTATGTATGTATATTGTTATTTTTTTATAGAAATGTATATTTTGCTTATCTTTATTATCTTTATAAATCTTTTTTTGACATTTCTTATTTATATTAGTGCACCGCCAATAATCTTTCGCTGTACCACTCATGGTTGCCTGGTAAATAACGCGGCAAAATATTAAGTCCGCCACATGTACAAATTTTTTTGTGCATTAAAGTTAAAGAAATAAAAAAATACAATACTGTTTAATGAAAATGCGTGTTGTCTAGTGCTTTGAGATGTATCAAAATAAGGTCAACAAAAAAGTCCGTGATGGTATATGTCTATCTCTTAAGGATAACCAACAATAACCATTTTTTATCTTTTACATTTGACGGGATTTTTTTTTATCGTATGTTTCCCTTAAAATCATGTAAACTATGTTATTATGTCATAATCTAAAGAAATAATAATATTTTATAGTGACATATCCACTATAAAATACCAAAAAGTAGCAATGTAATTCGTTACGGGCGAATCAGGTGTTATAAGGTCAAAGGTCGGTGCACCCCGCGTATTTGATAAATAGTGCTTCTCTGGATGTCTTTAAGAGAAAATGGCAGTATGTACGTGTATATGTACAAGTCCTTAAGTGTTAAGTTTTTCAAATGTACATACAGTAAAGAATAAATATTTTTAAGTACAGTACTTACGTACATTAATATAATGCCTACTTTTTACTTGTATCTATTGTTATCAAAATTAAATTATAAGTTCTTAACTTGACCACGACTATGTGACCCTCTCTTGGCGCCAAAACGAGTGAAAAAATGAACAGCATACGACGACGACGCAGTACCTATAGAGTGGAGCAACTGCTTATTCAGTTTTATTCAACTATTTAGTCCCTCCACCGTTACAATGAATGGAGGCGGATATTACAATGTACGTAGCATTGCGAATATAAAATATCTAGATTAGGTATAATAAATTCATAATTCATAGGCCGTTACGGTATCAGAGCCAAAGTCTTCTTTCTTTGTTTATGTACTGTTAGATGCGACAGCGACTTTGTTTTTATATTACTATGTAATGATTGATATACCTAAAATAAATAAAATATCTGAGGTTTGGACAAAAATTCAAAAGGTACTTAATTTTTAAAAAGTATTTTGAAAATACCTATTTTGCATTTAGTATTTGAAATACAAAACACAAAACTATTTTTGTTTTTAGAGTGACATTTCTATGAATTCACTGTCGATAGCGAGCGGTGCGATGGAAAAAGATAACCGTTTATAAAAATATAATAAATAACCCTGGACAATTAACACAGACTGATACTGAACTGATATAAATAGATATTTTTATTTTGTAAATACATATATAATATACATATAAAACACCCAGACCGATGAAAACAATCGATGACCGATGAGTACAAATGTTTGCATCGTGCGAGAAATCGAACCCGCGGCCATCGGATGTAAAGCGGTGTGACCACCGAGGCAGTCGAAATATATAAATAATCTTATGAATTTAATTTATTCTAATTTGTTTATGTGCGCGGGGTGCGGTGTACGGTGCTCCCCCCTGCCTCCACCGTTGCTGGAGCTTGCATGTATGGAGCATTGCGAATATAAAATATCTAGATTAGTAAATTCATAATTGATAGACCGTTACGGTATCTATATATATTCGGATTAAAATAAGTATCGCAGTAAGGACCAGTATATAAAGTGATCAACACAATTAACTGATTTTTGAAATATATATACAGAGCCAAAAAGTCTTTGTGTATTCAAAAAATATCTAATTTGTTTGTGTGCGCGGGGTGCGGTGTACGGTGCAGGGGGGACCCTGCCTCCACCGTTGCTGGAGCTTGCATGTATGGAGCATTGCGAATATAAAATATCTACATTAGTAAATTAATAAAGTCATAATTGATAGACCGTTACGGTATCTATATATATTCGGATGAAAGTAAGTATCGCAGTAAGGACGAGTATATAAAGTGATCAACATAATTAATTGATTTTTGGAATATATTCAGAGCCAAAAAGTCTTTGTGTATACCAAAAATTTAGCCGTTCGGAGCCATTCAGTCACGAATTATTAGTAAAAAAAGTGTCGAGTATATCGTACTATCGACGAATATATATGGCCGCATCGCAAAATAGAATGCGACGTTGCCATACCGCCTGAGATATACGCGATAGGAGTCAAGTTATTCAGTGCAAAAGGTGGAATCAGCAAGTGTGTAGGTTGTGGCGTGATCAACAAAGTGCCCAAAGAGGTGTTTATATATATATATATATATATATATATATATATATATTTATATATATATGTATTTATATTTATACCTACATGGTACTTCAGATAGATAGACAAAGCTAATTACTAATACTACTAACCCCATTTATACATTGACACTATAGCATTCAGATATACCTAGCAAAATATGGACATATGATTTGTTGCCTTCACCGTGACATCGATAATAAATTGACAATGCTTCTACTATCGGGGATAAAAATAGTGACAGTATGTTTTGTTTTGTGTTTCACTAAATTAATATTTAGCGTTTATTTTACATAATGTTACATCTTATTATAAATTAGAACTATCTATTAAATATGCCTATTACATATTACAAAATGTCCCAGCCCTTAACCAGGCTGATAATTCTCCCAGGGTCTGACACCACCAGACTACAATTTACCTAAACGTTAACTAATTTATTACTTCCACTAGTATAATCTCAATCTATATATAGAACAAACAACCGTAAAGCAAGTTTCTTCGATTGTTCTGAAATCAACAACAATAGATAGCACTCGCCGGAGAGCGCTCGGTAACCACTAAATGTTCCCACCGTGTATTGATATGTCAACTTAGTTTATTGGATAATGTTCTAGTAGATATCGTAAATAAATGAAGGAGTATGCATACATGTTAAACCATACATATTAATATATTTATACTAACAAACTGTTCTGGGAATTTAATCAAATAGGTGGTGTAACTAGTCTTCTGTTCTATAGAGGTTTTAGTTCTCTCGGAATTATTCATGATCTGTAGTATTTTCACCTTTTTAAAATTATTTTATATAGATATAGGCACTTGATTATAATAATTGTATTTTATTTCATTTTCTCAATATACCTAATTAAAAAACTCTGCAAGAAATACATAACGTGTCAGACAAGATGTTTTTTATGTAATGCACTACATTACATTATGTTAATAGGTCTTGTAATACTATATCAGTTTCTTTTACGAAATTTATCTCCGTTAAATTACAGTATTTGACTAAGATGGTTTTTAAACCTAAATTGCCAAAAGATGGTTTTGAGTTTCCTTAATATAGCTACCTAAAAATAATAAAAGTCTCTCATTTGTGTCGTATAACGTTAGGTACTGGTATAATTTTAGAATAACAAAAGTACCAAAGATGAAAATTTTCGCACTTGTTCCTTTTAATATGGGAGCCGCCTTCATTTCTCCCAAACAGCGCTTTGAAACAGATGGCAGCATAATCTACTCATACCTTAAGATATTTATAATAAACTTAATCTGAATAAATTGGTTTTTATAACAGTCTTCTTGTGTCCGGGGTTTCGTCGTTTCATTTAGGACCCGACTTCAGATGAGGAGATTCTCAATTCGATTTATAAATTTTTATATTCTAAATTCAAATATACCAAATAATATGGTGACCTGGTTAGGGTGTGTGTAAAGTCATTTTGACAGATCATCTATTGTTAGGGTTAGAAAAGACAGATAATGTCTTTTCTAACCCTGACGATAGTAAAGTAAGTACATCGAAATTTCAAATGCCATAAAATTTATAACAATTTATCTCTATATTTTATCACGTATTTATAGTACAGGTATCTCCAGCTTTATGTAAAAATTTGCGACAGAGAACACATGATAGGTACACTTGACAATAATTTTAATAAAAAAGGACAGGGCTCTTAAGCAAATATAATTTTTAACATGAAGCAAAAGTAAATAACTATTTGATACTAAAATCATGCTTTATTTGATATTAGTAATGTCAGTAATGCATTACCATTAATGCTAATCTGAATGTATCCCATATACAGAATATATTATACAGGTCTACTTATCTACTACCATCTATGTACTCATAGGTTCAAGACATATATTATCTCAAAGGCAAAATACCTGATCCTTCTCATTAATTTGGCTTCATTCCAGTAGACTTGAGACATTTGCGCGCATCTGTTCTAGAACCCTGTACTATTGCTATTCATCATAATTAAATAGCTATTCGGTTACGTGCGTTATTTTAAACTAGTGATGAGCATGCCTGAATGGATATTTAGATTAGAAATAATCATTAATGAAATTCATACATATATAAATGGGAATAAAAATAAAATAATAATGAATATGCTAATGATTATAATTTGTTAGGTAGACTACAAAATCATCTGCATGGGGTACATCTGTTTGACCCACTAATTACCTAAATAATGTTATTAAACTGTAAAACCCATTATAGGTATCGAAATCTTTTTATTATTATGTATTATAATTATA
This sequence comes from Achroia grisella, assembly GCF_030625045.1. Classification (NCBI taxonomy): domain Eukaryota; kingdom Metazoa; phylum Arthropoda; class Insecta; order Lepidoptera; family Pyralidae; genus Achroia; species Achroia grisella. The sequence goes on from NW_026712658.1 coordinate 879,123, forward strand.
ATTATATGTCCTTAAGTAAGATAATTTAAAATAAACCTCTTGAAAATAAAAAAGGATTCATAGTTATTCATTTAGAGTAAAGGGCCCGAAAAAAATAAATTGTGTCATGTATACAAATTTGTTTAGTTTACGCAAAATGTGACGGTTAATATTCTTGAAACAGCTGTGAAGCTCGTTCGCTAGCAGAGACGCTGTTTACGAGTATGCAAATGGACAATATCCGTTTAGGACGGATATTTCCTATTTACTGAGTATCGTCACATCACTACTTTTGATGTTAAGTTATTAATATGTAGCAAACGCTCTAACAGTTAATAACAGTTTATTAGAATTTAATTCGAGGTGAGTCGCGCTATTAAATATGTATGTATGTTGACTGGTTGTATGTCATACAGACATGATAATTGAAATGAGTCGTTATTTATTAGTGTCACACGAAAACAATTATGACAAAAGTTTATTTGAATTTTGCATGCCTAATCCTTTGATTAGACGGTTTTACTACTATTATGTTGTGTTTTGTAATTTGTGGTATAATCATAATTATGCACTTAAATAATTTGTTGTTATAAATAGGTTTTAAATTTCAATGATTCCTACTGATACATTATTTTAATATGGTATTCTGATATATAGTTTTTTTTGAGAATTGTGGTAATTTACAATATCCACTAATGTCTCATGAGTTCTATTATTCGATTTGCTGTAGCAATTCGGAATCGAAATATACTAAATTGTATTTAGTTTCATTCTCCAGATTAACCATATTTGATATCACAAAAGAGAGGTTGTGTTTCAACTAAGATTTTGTGAAAATTAGTTACAACGATTTAGGTCACAGATTTTATACTTCTAATATTAATATGAGATGTTATATACATGGTGCTAAAAATGTATTTGAATATGATATTTAGAAATAGTCGTATAGCAGTCAGTATTCCTGAATATTCATTAGCATAAATGTAGTCCATCATTTCTGACTCTGTCTTGCAGACAATGTCGTAAAGCCATTTTACGAGTAGTATCTTTAATATATTGGCAGTAGATTTTAAACACTATGTATTCTAACAGTTCAAAACCTAGATGTCGTATTGCAATTTGGGTTGGATCTATTCGATTGTTCACTAGAATGATCAAAGTTGGACAACCAATCTATGCTATTACGCTATCTCACTTACATGTGCGGTACAACCATGTGTGTAACGAACCTTAATCCCCGTATTGGATAATTTTAATGAAAATGCGAAGATCCCTTTTTGATAGGTACTATCAACTCTATTACATTTATCTATTATATGAATTTAAGGTTATAGTTCGCAATTGTAGGTATAGTAGTAGTGACAGCTGGAATTTAGTGCGTTTTAGTATTTTTTATGTGATTGGAATACAATATATAAAAAGCTGATGACCCAAAAAATAGTAACAGTTAGCCGCATATACTAACATACGAGTGAGTTTTTTAAAACACGTATCTACTAACTACATGAATGAAAAACATACTGTAAAAATCATTCCACTATATATACTGTAAGAAACAGAAAGACGGACACACTTTCGAATTTATAATACATGGATAATCTTTGTGGGTCTTTCTCGTACATTTAAATTTAGATACATTTCTTTCTATCAAGTAGCATTGTAAATAACCGTTTTCTGCATTGCCTTATTTAGACCCAAACTTAAACCACCTTAACATAAACCACAATACCTTCCGCCTTCCATCCATCTTGTTTATGGCTGCGGAAATGTTAATCCGTTGCTTAACCCTCAATGCCTATTTGGTTGTACGTCATTGGATCCAGTTGCCGAATGCAAGATCCATTCCATTATTTATGTGGTAGTTAATGCCGAGTTGGAATTGGTTGTTTGAAGATTTAAAGCTATCGGATGCTATTGTACATTATGATATAGTAGATTTAGTATTATCTGTTACAGTCACATATTTATAATATACAATTATGATAATATATGGTTTACTGGAAATTAATGAAATTTTCTGTAGTGATGAATGCGTTCATGATATAAAATTGCATATATATGCATATATATGATATGCAAATTTTATTGTAATTAATAAATAGTGTTGACCTCAAATGAAACGATTAAGGATGATAAAAATAATGAAATAATGACAAATTTAATTCTGACATTATATATTAGTTTATAGTCTTAACTTCAATATTTTTCACTTGACTTTAACTTTACTTATTACATTAGAAATATGATTTAAGTTTGAATTTAAGATGTTAACTGACGAATTTTTATTGTTAGTTGTCTTATGTCCTACATACTTTAAGTAGTTAATTTTGAAAGGTATCCGTCCAGTGAATAATTTAACTTCTCACTTTCTGTATTTTTGAGTTAACACCCATAAAATATTGAGTCTACTCTTGGAAGTGTCAAAACTTTTTAAAATGATAAAAGATTTGACAAAGTGCGTGACGTCACTACCACCCCTTCTGTTCCTTGACTTTACTATGATTGCGTTTGGATTAAGCTATAGTTGATAGCGGAAATTATTTCTGAAACACATTTGTATACAAATATGTTCTATATATAATTTCCACGTGTATTATTACATACATATAATGTTTAAGTTTGTAACTTAAGTAACCGTCAGAATATATTTCCCGAGAGATACACTCAACGAGATTTCACTTGACTTGAATTATTCTATATAAATAATATTTATAAAAATATATCGATAGATTAACGAAATTACAAATTTCGTCATCTAAGAGGAATAACTAAATAACACTATACGTGTTTATTTTTTTTCTACGCTATAATAAAATAATAATATGTCTCGCAATTAAAATGTTATACTCACCATAACAGAAACAAAGGGTCCACTGATCTTGAAGATTATATCTTGAATCACGGTCATAATCATATATATTGTTACATAATATTTGTCTTATAACTCTTCCAGTATGATAGGAATTCCAACGTCCTCTTTAATGTCAGATGATATTAAAAATGATAAGTATTCGGTTGCTCCTTAATATAGCCTTATTGGTCGAGATTGGGTCTCTAGATTTAAAAATTTCCGTAAAAGAGATGGACTTGCCATTTTATGTTAGACATAAAACTCAGTCGATTTTCCAACAGCGCACCAATTAGGCTCCGCGCACCGATTTATTACTGTCAAGAGAATTTCATCCATCAGGTGAGTTCGGAATTTGGTGTTATTATCTTCAATTTGTGTAGATCTTTTCCGTCAATGAGGTATTCTAATCTATATATAAATAAAATCTATAATGTGTACGTGAAGAATATATGAGAACATTAATTTAAAAGAGAAAAAGAAAAGAAATATATAATAACAGTGTGACACCCGGGTATTAAATTATGAAATCGTCAATATATAAAACAACTTCATTAAGCAAATATAATATTGAGTTAATTCATAAAATGATCTTATTAGACTACTTATTGTTGTAGATTAAATTCCAATTTTAATGACCAAACTGTAAAATCGCAATAAAATAATGTACTATAAAAATAATACAGTCCTATAAAGCCAACTCTGCCAGTTCAAAGAATAAAAATAATAAAAGATTCATTTGAAACTGAAAAATATAGTGGAAAATGTAAGACCTAGGAAATCTACAAAGGTCCAGTTTGTAACTGAAATACTGAAAAATTCATAAAAGATTTTTCAGCAAGTGGACAGACTGAAGGTTTTTCCACGAAGAAATCGTTTTAATTATTATGGAAAAGTAAAGTAAATTATACTTTTTACTTACTTATAGTACAAAATTTTAAATATAAATTATTATACGTCTATGTTATATAATAACTTAGATTTGAAAATTTGTACTACATTAATTATCTTTTGTTCTGGACACACTTTTCGTAAATTTATCAGTTATAAACATATTTTATTCGATAGTTTAAGTACTTGTTTACTTTCATCTCATTTGATTAAGTATTTATTTGGCCTATTTGAAGTTACAAAATAAATATTAAAAAAATATTGAGGCTTTGAGCTTCGGAGGGCATGTAAAGCCGTCGTTTGTTAAAAAAACTATGTCAGAGGCTTTCGTGTACAACAAAGTCGGCCTAGAAGCCCAACGGCGTCTCCCATGATTTATCTAATAGTGACAATAACATTTAGAAAATGATATCACCATTTGAATCATGAAATATTTTATATTATTGCTAACAAAAAATAGAATAAAAGATATAAAAACATCCAATATTTGTGGTAATACTAGATTTACTATTTAGAAGATCAGCAAAATAACCAGTAATAAAAGGAAGCATTAATCCGTATAACTGAAATCATGTCCAATATCATTTGAAAACTGCCTCGAAGCACTGCTTCGCGGCTTAAATTACATTCTAAACTGACAGTAGATTTGAAATATCATAAGTATCTGTAATAGATCACATTCATTAAGCTATGTTATATGATAAACTGTTGTAAGGCAAATTGAAACCGTAGGGTTTCTAATTATGTATAGACATAATTAGGAACAACCTGTAGATATATATTAAACCACATGAACATCAAAGTCTCATCAATGAAGTCAGCATTCTTTATTCATATAACAAATTTTCGGTCAGTTCAGACTATTATGTAGTCGCGAATAGAATAATACATACAAGCGTTCCAGCGTTCGTCGATAGAAATGATGCACCACACTATATTTGTTAAAATTTTAACGCATTATAGTACATTGTTAATAAATTTAAAATTAAACCTGTGAAGCAGGCAAACAATGTATTACATGATTTTATGAGTAAAGTTCGCGATAATACCTTTATTATTTTTCTCATAGCCTATAAATCATGCCATGTAAAAATATCTGAACTTGTTTTCCATAAAACAAAGTTGAGCGAACGTGTTAAGTGGGAGTCAAGGGCGAACTTCATCTTTATGTGTTATGAAATGCTTATAGAAGATAAATCACCTTCTCCTATGCATAATATTCTTTCTCCTAAAGCATGAAGTAAAGGATGATGATGTCTGTGCTGTTAATCCTACAAAGTTAAGCCTTAAAAAGATTTTTTTATTAGTAATTTAAAGCAAATTTTGATATAAGTCTGCATTTGTATCCTTATTAATTTCCTAACCGATTTCAAAAAAGCATATTCTAAATCGTGTTTTTTGTCTATTTTTGTGATACGCCGTGTATTTTAGTTATATTTATGTTATAGCTATAGCTTTAGCTATATATATGGTATAAATAAATTATAATTAGATACTTTAAGAATGAAAGGTATAATATCTACAATTTTATATTTGTTAAAATAATTTGTGGTATATTTTTTCTAAAACAATTCTAATAGATCCAAGAGAGAAATACAATTTTTCACAGAAGAAGTACATTTTACATAGTTAATATAGTCATAAACAAAATAAATTGGTATTAATAGTATATACTTTTGTTATCTACTTCGACTAAAGATTATCTTTATAAACGCAAAGCATATCCACAAACCCTCGTTTATTGCAATATGCTCTTTCAGCCGGATACATTGCGTTGGTCCTTCGAACCAGATTTGTACCCTTTCGGAAGCTATTTTAAGGGCCGTTCTCCCCTTCATTGGTTGTATTTGTCCCCGATCTACACCCATTTCCTCTGACTGATTCTTTGTAATAAAGAAACGTGTATAAAATACAAGATTTTTTCTAAAATAAAACATAATAAAGAGGGCAGGAAAGAATTGATATCACGATTTGTCAGTAAGATGGATTGAGATCAGATAGTTCATAATGTGAGTTGTATGTAATATTTTCTTATATGAGCACAAATGGTTATTTAAAATAAAAGAGTATTATTAACAAATAGTTTAATTAGTACTTAATGAACAATGAAAATTTGTTATTTTACTAAAATTATGCCTATAATTATTTATAAACATATACGTTTAAGTTCACACATTGTAATGTATTTCTATATCTCTGGATAGGTATAAAAATACATTACAATATGTGTAATGTATTTAGCTGAGATAGCTTAGTTTGAATAGCGTATTGAGGATTTATAGAGAGTGAAACTGTAACATTAGTCCTCAAGGATAGCAACGCGTGAGAAGTATTCTGGGTTCATATCGTATGATTGCGTCAGGACTCAGGTCATAAAGAGAACATGAAATTAGTTCAGTTAGCACATCATGCCAAATCCACCAGAAACCAACCATGAGGGTTTCCAGAGGGGACCGCGTGAAGGTCAACCTGACTAACAACTTCCAATCGCACTATTACCTAACAATCCTTAGTTAGTAGTTCGCCATTTCAATCCCAAACAAATGTACTTAAATCTATATTCCGTGGTACAGTTCTAGCTTTGGTAATCTGTTCTTTGTGTGTGCTCTTTTAGTGTAATCTATCGTAAAGCCTCTACGAAATCTGTCTATCCACTTCATATATATCATCTGTCTCCGTCGCGCTTCAAATGAACAGAGCTCCGTGCCGTTTTTACGTGATGACAACATTCCCACACCATATAAATTGTATATATTCAACATTACGCCGTTTTGTCAAGTTCTCTTTTATTGTAGACAGCGACAGGTACGCGTAATATCTTTATGTGGTATATGTACTTTATACATTGCAATGTTAAAGTAGGTGATAAAGGAAAAGAAAAATTCGTTTAAATTTTATATTTTAAAAATTATGTTAAATTTTATACGTCTTGTACATATCTTTTGCACAGTACATTTTCCATTTACTAATCTACTGTATAATTAGTTAACAAACGTGAGTTATATATTTTACACATTAACAGAAACCAGATAAGGTTTGTATTTGAAACCGATATACGAGTATAGCTCGTCACTACTCATTCAACGGGAACAGGCTAGGTTGCTCATTTGTGTCAACTGGCTAATTAATCAATTCAATTCATTGAGCTGAATCCGATGGCTTAGTTAGATAGCTAATAAGTTAGATAAATTTATCTTAATCATATAATATTGTATCAAGACAAACTTGCTGTAAATCAAAGTGGCAGAAGACGAGTCTACAACCATCTCCCGGATGAATTTGGTAGGGTAGATATTTCCGGTCACTGGAAAATTAACTATGAATTTAAATTGACATTTAAAATTTGATGTTGAAGTTGGAAATACTCGAACTCATGAACTTTGACTATAAGTTGAAGTAGTTAAATACAAGCGCTCGTTTTTTCTTTTAAAGGATGCACGGACTGATTTTTTTACTTCTAAATTAATTTTGCCTTCACATTTGCATATGATCACCAAAGACAAAATATTTGCATATGAGACATTTATATAGTTAACGTTAGCTATATTATCAAGCATAAATGAGTGCAATCTTACTTCTTTTTAATGCAACATTGGTAACATAACTTTTGGTGTATAGGGTTTTGTTAATATGCAACGTAGTCGTTTTTATAAAAACATAATTTTAATGTATATTTTTTTCATGATGTGTACTTTTTATATGAACATGAACTTTATATTATCCTTCAACAATATTTCGTTAGTGGGAATATCTAACTATATCTTTATCTGTGCCTCTGTTCTTTGTACAATATTATATCTATGTACTCTATATTTGAACGGAACAATACAAGTGGTTATTCACACGAACTTTGTAGCGATAAAACCCTTTGACGTGCAGTGATTTACCGTCAGTGGCGCGAACGATATTCGGGTTCACTCGAATGATTCCCGATATGACAAATTACTTGGCCAGACGCCGCCGTGACAATGCAAGTCTTGGCCAAATTCGTATTATATATATACTCCTTTGTTATTAAGCACCATACTGGTAGATTGGGATCTTACATAAATTTATTCTTACAGAAAAAGCACAGTTATGCAGTAGAGAATGGAGTTGAGAAAACTCCATTCTATACATATAAAATTCTTGTGCCACAATGTTAGTTACCATACTCTTCCGAAACGGCTTACCCGATTTTTATGAAATTTTATATGCATATTCAGTAGGTCTGAGAGTCGGCTATTATTTTTAATATATAGCAGAGAAAATACATACAACTCCAAATATTGACTCTTCTACGATCAACTTCTATTTTTTAATAGTGCTTTTAATTTATATGGCAAAACAACATTTGCGGGATCAGCTAGTAACTTATATATAACTGTTTATCAATACTAAAATACCGGCTTCTAATCGATACCGGTACCGCACAGCGCTATTCAATCAGCGGGCGCCTGGTCGGTCAACTGACCAATTAATTAACGACCGACCGCGCACTTTTTACAGGATTACCCAATCGTTTGCTGTTTTGCGTTGCTTTTATATTGAACTTTTCAAGCCTTGGCATTTTTATACCTGTATATTAAACTTATACACTTCTTGTTTATTAAAACACAAACAATAAGTTAACTAAAAGAGCAGAACAGTTCAAAATTATGGGACAACTAGCCGATAGCCGCGAATTATTATTTATTTCATATAAAAGATATTTTGTATCTGTCCTCGGGATATGATCTCTAGCCAAATGGATCAGTCTAGCCATTTATAATTTTATTTTTAGCATATATAGAATATATATTATTAATTATTACTACAGCGAGACAGGAAAAAATGGAACAATTCAATCTTCTAGCTTTAAAAATGACGATACTTCAGTAAAATCTTTCAACTCCCCTTTCAATCCCTTACAACCCTTTTTTCGTATTAAAAAGTAGTTTATGTCCTTTCTCAGGGTATATAGACTATCTATATACCAAACTTCATTTAAATCGTTTCAGTAGTTTTGGCGTTCAGAGTTACTTTCGCATTTATAATATTAGTAAAGATGTATATTAATTAATTTAATGTAAAATATTATTTATACTTCTTTACTTCTGAATTGAACGGAGAGTTTAGCTAGTTTAATTATCGGGGCACTGAACTACAGAACATAGTCACGACATACATTATAAAATCGCAGACAATGACATAATTAATCGATTAAAAACTTGCGGAATAAATCAATTCTGTCTTTTTTTCCAAACACATCACAATGGCGTGAATTTATTGCTAATAGCAGATTTGTTGAAGTATTCAATTACCGGTTTCTATAAAATGATGTCGGTCACGTAATACTAGCTAGTACTTACTACTTTATGTGCGCTTGTTTGTATGTTAGTTGATCTTATATTATTTTTTTAGTTCATTTCTATTAATTAATCTACTTCTATTGTATTTGGTTGTAATTGTAGTTAAATATAACCAGATCCATTAAAGGCCCGTGATGTTATAAATTTTTAAAAACTGTATTGGTTAGAAATGTCGTTTCTCAGTGCTCTACTATTTACGTATAGAATTATATAATATATGTGTAATATGTATATTGTAGATTGATATATTATACAAAAACTAGCGGTTTAGTACACCGTTTTGTTTCTGATGGTCGCGGGTACGGTTCTTCACATGATGTAAACATTTGTATTTAACAGTATGATTGCTGGTTTCGAGTATATTTATGTATAATATGTGTATGTTTACAAAAAAAAAACTGTCAGTTTTCTAGTATCTATACATTTTAGGGAAATTAGTAAATTGTGAATTGTACTCAATTATAAGTTATGGACAGTAGAAATAGGTAAGACGCTAAAAACATTCTTCTCGTATATGATCTACATTGTATACATATTTGATTTAAGTGATTTAAATATTTTTCAGGTGAATAAATTTAAATAATGTTATTCACCATCACCATTCAATAGCAATGAGATCTTATTAACAATAATATACTGATACATGTAAGTCAATAATATATAGCGAAGTCAGCCAGAAGTATAGTGTTTCTCGTATATTTATTAATGATGTGTAATTTTCTTCATTACAGGTACAACAACGACGCAAGCGGGCAATAATTGAGAAAATAACAGTTCTCGTCTCGTCGAGGATATACAGGCACATTCGATTACAACTCGCGTGTCAGAGACGTCATCTTGTAAAGGTCACGCGGCAGCGGCAGTTAAAATGACACTTAATTTCAAAAGAAAGAAATAAAAATGTAGTAAAACGAAATGTAAAATATTCTTCATTTTCTTTAAAAAAATGTTTGCGAAACAAAACCGTTTTTGGGATAGGAGAAAGGGTAAAATTACACGATGACGCCGCGTTACCGGTTTAACGATTGTATAAAATAATCGACACTAATTATTATTTTAGTAAACGCTTCACTAGTACATTAGGACCGCTTTTTTGTGTGTTACCGTTCGTGACGCGTTTGTGCGATTAAGGTATTTTTATTTTGCGTATTATATAATTTTTCGGTATAATTTTTGGTATCATATTCGGTAATAATTGTTGTATTTTTTGTCGCTGTCCAGAAGCAATATTAGGTAAGAGGCCTTTGTATACTGCACGCGTATTTTGATTAATTTGTATATTGTAAATAATAAATACTTAAATTATTAAATATTTATCCCACTAATTAGAATTGACTTAGGTACATAATAAATAAATCTGTATATAAATATTGCGACTTTTATCGATTATTCAATGCTTTGATATAGTCTTCGCATAATATAGTTCGGGAAAACGGGTATTAAATTTAATTCTGTAAAAATTATCCATTGTAAAAAATAGTTTAAATATTTGAATATATAATATTCCGTTCCTATAGGCAATACTTTTTTAATAATTTGAACCGTGCAATGTTTTTAATCTAAATAAAAATTTTCGTATTATACTACGGGGCCAAATAAGTCTACTTTCGAATCTCAAATTTTATAAACAGCAAACAACAAATCGCGTAGTTAGTTCAATTCGACAATCTGGCGTCAAAACCCGGTACTGCCGTTTACAGCCGCAATTCTATCGATACCAAGATGGTACCAAACGCTACAACCCTTTTGGCTGCGAAGACCACTATGAGCACGCACTTTAACGGAACACTGGGGCTAAATTCCACGTTTCTAGTCCCAACGTACATGAGTCAGGAGGAGTTTCTCGCGTTGCAGATGACAAACACATCAGACGCAAACACTACAGCGTCGAACGATACCATAATCAACCAAGTGATACTAAAAACCTGGTACCCAAGTGGGTATTCGCCTGCGCACATCATTATCGCATCAGTGGTTGTGACAGTGTTAATGATAATGGTGGTAGTAGGTAATATGTTAGTTATAATAGCAATAGTGACAGAAAAAGCATTAAAAAATATACAGAATTGGTTTATAGCGTCCCTAGCAGTGTCAGACTTTTTCTTAGGGTTAGTAATAATGCCATTTTCACTCGCGAATGAATTAATGGGCTATTGGATTTTCGGGTTTTGGTGGTGTGAGATACATTCAGCCATGGATGTGTTGTTGTGTACTGCCTCGATTATGAATTTGTGTCTTATATCGTTGGATCGATACTGGAGTATTACGCAGGTATGTGATTTATTTTATTTATTATTAATAATTAATTTCATGTACATTTATGCCTGGAAACTTTATTCAATACTAACATACATTTACTACTTATATATTTGAAACATTTACGAAAACAGTCATTTTCTTATATTGTTTCCAGTGTAAAATTTACATTAGTCAATTTCGTGAATGTGCAAGAAGTTATTAAAAGAAATCTGTTGATTGTCTTTTCGTATCTATGTATTATTATATAATTATATTTGCATTATTCAATATGAGAAAATTCATCGAAACACTTACTACTTATTGTTGAAATCAATTTAGGTAATAATTTAGTAAGATTTCGAATTACCGAATATGTATAAGTATATGAGAACAAGGAAAAGATAAAAATAATAATAGAACTATTACGAATTAGAGTTGAAAAGGAAAATAATAACAATTAAATTATACCTTTGGGATATTACAACTAAATATATATAGGTGCATACGTCATATAGGTACATCAGTAATAATAACAACACAAATATAAAGATTACATAATATATATTATGTATAGGCAAATCATCAGAAAATAATTAAATTAAATGAATTTATTAGTGTAACGGAGGAGTTTCTGTATTCTTCGTTGTTAATATAAGGATAAGTAATATAGATTATATATTACATGATATAATTCTTTATTTATAATTTACCTAGATTATTAAATCAAAATTATTGTTTGTCTTATTCTCGTATTTCCATCACATACTTCGTTCATAGACAAATTTGCTCCATTATAGGTAGGAATTTTTCTATGACGAGGTGTCGCAAATAGAATGAACCTACTTCTACATTAACAAGTGGGGCCATACACACGTATTTTCTGATTCTGTAAAGTCTTACACTACTAAAATTCTAGAATAAAGAATTTTTGGCATATGTTTTCATAACGACTAACTATAATAACATTATTCTAAACAGTGAAGAATTAATACGATACAGATCATATGTTTATTACAGCAGTGCATATATGTGTCTATCTATAAATGTTATATATAATATGATGGGACGAGATCTATAGTAATATCATTATAATTATTCAATTTATCAATTATTCGCCTCAGTTCGTTATTCATTGTCGTAAGTATAAAAAAGATACATTTTAAGGCGTGACAGTATTAATAATAAATTGCAATATTATTGAAAATCATGACAAAAATTACAAAAGAACTAGTAACCAATTTCCGTATCGGAAACTATTAGTCGAAATCGTATAATACTGTCTATTGGAAAATTAATTCCGAATTGGATTGTCCACTGATTTCGATGAATATTGAATATCCGATTTGCCATTTTGAATAGTCTAAACCGTATGTACCGATTCTCGCCGGTTCGGGCCGGCTCAAATCATCTCATGCCGGTTCGTTGGAGCTATTCCGATTCGGTTGTAAGCCAAAACCAAGTTACGTACTGTTATGCCCTGGTCTAGTATGCAGTAAATGCCGAGTTAATTATTTCCACAATTTGTGTAAACCTTAGTAGCTTTACTGTAGTCAGTTAGCATTTCTCGAGTTCGTCCACAATAGTAGTAGATACTTATAGAATATCGCTAGTAACTGGGATAAAGTTAATATTATCAATTAGTGTTGACGTAATAGTGCAGTTAAAAAAACCGGTACATTTACTTTTTATTTTAACGGTTATTTTTATTTTTCAGTTTATATTTACAGTAAAATATTTGGTATATAAGGTAAATATGATTCGGTTGTAGTCGTGACTACAACCGAATATTACCAAAATTTATTTATGAAAATATATAAATATCGAAGACAATCTTAAAATTATTAGAATAGTTCACTAAGTTATTACACCTACACCTAAAGCTGGCGCAATCTTTACTATCTAAGCGTACATCTACATTTCGCTGCTAATATGTTGTATTGCTTTTATTCTATTGATTGTAGCAAAGATTTCTATCGTCTGATATTTTAGCTTACTTTATAATACATACGAATCGAAAGAATTGCTTTTATCTCTATTATAGTTCAAAGCAGAGGGGAATATATTTTATTGGTTATAATGCTGCCAAGGCACACAGGATAGAAACTAGACTGCACCTTATCATAGTTATTGTTATTAGGGTCCCGGATGTTTCTCTACATTTCTGTGGTACATTGTTCTGCGGTATTTCTTTATTCTTGTCTTATTTTTGAATAGTTCAACATTAATCGTTTAATAATATAAATTAATATGTATACTGAATTGTAACTCTTAACTTGCTAAAGCAAATCAAATACATTTTTACAGAAGAGCGGTTGAACCTTACGTATAAATTATTACGCAACAATTTATTGTAATACATTAAATTTGTCTTACTAATATTTCATAAAATGTTTACAAGTGAAAGATTTTATAAAAAATCTCAATAAATTGTGCAAAATATAAGAAGTCACCTTGAAATATCGAAATCCCTAAACAACCCTATCTTCAAAGCATCGCACTACATTATTAGTGAACTTTGAAAGAGTTTTACATTTTCGGTAAATTAAGTGGAGTATGTTTTAAAAAGGAACGCTCAGCTGCCCAGCGGCGTGGAATGAATCGTAATAGGACAGGCCTGGAGGCATTCCCTAGTCGATGTTAGCCGGGGAAAAGTACCACATTCCTTGTAATGGAGGTTAATTTTTAAGCGAGTTCAGAAAACCATGTTTTGTTGAGCGTCGAAAGTATGATATCGAAAAAAGTACAAGATAAAGGCAACGTAGGCGCTACACGTCTGAAATATGTATTTGTATAAAGTATTTGATAATAAGTTAATTAATATAAAAAATAAAGTCCGGGTTACAGTTAAGACTCTAATAATGTGGTTTGCTACAGGAGATCTTTTCTAAAATCAATAAAGTGTTTTATTTTGGTTATATATTTTAAATAAAACGAATATATATTTCGTACTAACTATCGCCGCGACTTTGTCCGCGTGTTATAGCTACTTTCAATAAATAAAGAAAAAATATTCAATAATCTAACAGTTCTAGCGTCAAAAATTACGATTTTCAATACAAACTTTCATCCCCTTATTTTATTTTACCCTTAAGGATAGCATTTTTACTAACTTTGAATGTCACATTTATTTACATATATATATATATATATAAATATCCCCTTGGGCACTTTGTGGCTCAGACGTGCCGTATAGGTAGTTTTTTGTTGATCCATTTTCACTTGTTGATCCGGAGGCCTTTTGTTGATCTAATGCCAGCTGACCATATATAAATGTTGATCCGTTTTGAGCCACAACTGTCACGACGAGTAATAATAATAATTAAGCGATTTATACACGATTTTATACAAATCCACCTTTTTGGCATACGACCACTTCTTGATCCAATTCAAACGGGCCAATCAGGGTGCAGCATTTCCAAGGGCTTCCTCATTGGCACGTTTGGGCTACTACATTATGGCTACAGTAACTTAATAATGTCTAGCTAGTATTTCAAGAATAATAGTCTATCTAATCTAAATATTTATTGAAATCAGTCTGGAGTAACGTGACTCCAGATCAAAACTCAATACTTGTTATTTTTTGGACGGGAATTTTTCCTTTTGTAACAACGTTACTGAGCGAATGAAGAGAAGACGTAACGGCGGATCCAGGGGGGAGCGTCATGGAGGTCTTGGGAGTCATGGGGGGTCATGACTCTCTCCCCCTTAGCCCAGGACTTAGGTAGACCACTAATTGAACTAAAAAATAATGAAACAGCAAATTTTTTTGCACGATCGGAGTGTTGGTGCAGTAGTATTAATTATAATTAAACATTGTTACTTAAAACATAACAGTTAAAGTACTATAACACTAAAAGCAAAATAGGTATTTTCAAAATACTTTTTCAAAATAAATTACCCTTTGAGTTTTTGTTCAAACCTCAGATATTATATTTATTTTAGGTATATCAATCAATACATAGTATAGCATAGTACAGTCTGTCTGTCTGTCTGTTTGTTCCGGCTAATCTCTGAAATAGCTGGACCGATTTTGACGGGACTTTTTTTGGCAAGTAGCTGATGTAATAAGGAGTAACTTACGCTACTGTTATTTTAGAAAAATAAAATAAAATTTCACGCGGACGAAGTCGCTGGGGCCAGCTAGTCTATAGATATACCGAGATTTAATGTTTAAGTTGCTATTATGTTATTGACAAAATTTTACTGTAATGTTACTATTACGTTATCCTACACAATTTGTATTATTTTGGATGAATAAATAAATAAATAAATAAATAATAATCTATACATCTATACATTTAATAAAAATTGGAGTGTCTGTTTGTAATATTGAAAAAACCGTTTTTTACTACATGCATATGAATATATATAAGGTACATATACCAAAATAACTATTTTTATAATTTTAGTCTGTCTGTCTGTCTGTCTGTTTGTTCCGGCTAATCTCTGAAATGGCTGGACCGATTTTGACGGTACTTTTTTTGGCAGGTAGCTGATTTATAAGGAGTAACTTAGGTTACTTTTATTTTAGAAAAATAAAGTTAAATTCCACGCGGACGAAGTCGCGGAAACCGCTTGTTTTTAATAAAAACGGTTTATTTGATAGAAAAAACATCTTTTTTGTGGTACTTGAGAATGTTGAAGCCTGTTGTTTGTAATATTGAAATAACCGTTTTTTACTACTTGCATATGAATATAAATACGGTACATACACCAAAATAACATATTTTACAATTTTTGTCTGTCTGTCTGTTTGTTCCGGCTAATCTCTGAAATGGCTGGACCGATTTTGACGGGACTTTTTTTGGCAGGTAGCTGATGTAATAAGGAGTAACTTACGCTACTTTTATTTTAGAAAAATAAAGTTAAAAACCACGTGGACGAAGTCGCGGGAACAGCTAGTGTATAATATATTAGAGATACCTACGTGTTTTTTTATTGATGACTAGCTGTACACGGGATTTCGTCCGTGTTGAATTTAACTTTATTTTTCTAAAATATAAGAAGTTAAATTCCACGCGGACGAAGTCGCGTGTACAGCTAGTTGTCGGTAGTCTAGCGATTTATCTAGCACACCGCTTTGATTCCTGCTTGGTGGTCGAGGGTTCGATTCCTCGGACGCTGCAAACATTTGTATTCATGAGTATGATTGTTTGTAACGGTCTGGGTGTTTTCTATGTATAGATAATATATATGTATTTACGAAAAAAAACTTTGTATTTATATCAGTTGTCTAGTACCCATAACATAATCTTCAGCTAGCTTAACTTGGGTCTAGATGAAGCTGTGTGAATTGTCCTGAGATTACTATTATTACTATAATAAATCTTTTCAAATCAGCCGATGTTTATTTTTGCCATAATACGTGCTGTTACCATGTGATAATATTACGTACGTACTTATTACTGTTTTAAATGTGATGCGTTCATTATTTATATTTCCTTTGAATTAAAGACAAATGTAAGTATATATATATATACTTACATTTGCACACTTAGTTGATCCAGCCACGATCCGTAGATATTGCTGATTCCACTGTCTCTCTCTTTCTACCACTATAACGGTAGCGTGGCGGAACGGCAACATGTTGCCGTTCCGCGTTCTACCACTATCTTTGTATTCTAATATGCGATGTTGCCGTTCCGACCGAGACCATGCGTTGTTGCCAAATGTATTCGTCGATAGTAGTAGATACTTATACTCGATATATATTTTTTCAACAATTTCCTGCAATAGTGAATCCGTATCGGCATTTTTTTTAAATGCACAAAGATTTTTTGGCTCTGAATATATTTAAAAATCATTTACTTGTGTGTTGATGAATTTATATACTAGTACATGAAGTACCTAATACTTGTTTTGATTTGAATAGGTAGCGATATTATGAATTTATTATACGTAATCTAAAGATTTTGACGAAATAAAAGTAATTAGTTATCTGTTAACCTTGACTTCATGCTGGCACCAGTATTATCAGATGATGAACATACTCTTCGAAAACTTACAGCAGAAATATCGTGTTTGGACTCATTAGATAGGTCTCGATGAATAGAGTTTAAAAAACTTAAAATAAATGGTACATTAGAAATAATGTATAAAAACCCCTTACGTAAAATTCAACCACTTTAAACTTAATAATAATAATAATTAGGAAAAGAGAAAAGCTATACATGCACTGAAAGTAATTGATGCCTTCCACACAATATTTTCAGTATTAAACAACTCTGTTTGTTCAGTAAAAGTGTAAATACACTGGTAACCTTTAATCATATTTTATATGCAAACATTACATATACAAACACTAAAGTTTTATTTCAGAATAGCCAGTAGTTTTCAAGAAATAAGTCTTTGAAATTGTACGTGTAACTTATATATATACCTACTAGTTTTTTCACCATAACAAACAACACCAATATGGCCTAGTTAGTAGTTTACCTGTGTACCAATTAATAATAATAGTAATCTCAGGACAATTCATACAGCTTCATCTAGACCCAAGTTAAGCTAGCTGAAGATTATGTTATGGGTACTGATATAAATACAAAGATTTTTTTTCGTAAATACATATATATTATCTATACATAGAAAACACCCAGACCGTTACAAACAATCATACTCATGAATACAAATGTTTGCAGCGTGCGAGGAATCGAACCCTCGACCACCAAGCAGGAATCAAAGCAGTGTGCTAGCTAAATCGCTAGACTACCGACAACTAGCTGTACACCCGACTTCGTCCGCGTGGAATTTAACTTCTTATATTTTAGAAAAATAAAGTTAAATTCAACACGGACGAAATCCCGTGTACAGCTAGTCATCAATAAAAAAACACGTAGGTATCTCTAATATATTATACACTAGCTGTTCCCGCGACTTCGTCCACGTGGTTTTTAACTTTATTTTTCTAAAATAAAAGTAGCGTAAGTTACTCCTTATTACATCAGCTACCTGCCAAAACAAGTCCCGTCAAAATCGGTCCAGCCATTTCAGAGATTAGCCGGAACAAACAGACAGACAGACAAAAATTGTAAAATATTTTATTTTGGTGTATGTACCGTATTTATATTCATATGCAAGTAGTAAAAAACGGTTATTTCAATATTACAAACAACAGGCTTCAACATTCTCAAGTACCACAAAAAAATGTTTTTTTATCAAATAAACAGTTTTTATTAAAAACAAGCTGTCCCCGCGACTTCGTCCGCGTGGAATTAACTTTATTTTTCTAAAATAAAAGTAGCCTAAGTTACTCCTTATAAATCAGCTACCTGCCAAAAAAAGTACCGTCAAAATCGGTCCAGCCATTTCAGAGATTAGCCGGAACAAACAGACCGACAGACAGACAGACAAAAATTATAAAAATTGTTATTTTGGTATATGTACCTTATATATATTCATATGCATGTAGTAAAAAACGGTTTTTTCTATATTACAAACAGACACTCCAATTTTTATTAAATGTATAGATGTATAGATTATTATTTATTTATTTATTTATTCATCCAAAATAATACAAATTGTGTAGGATAACGTAATAGTAACATTACAGTAAAATTTTGTCAACAACATAATAGCAACTTAAACATTAAATCTCGGTATATCTATAGACTAGCTGGCCCCAGCGACTTCGTCCGCGTGAAATTTTATTTTATTTTTCTAAAATAACAGTAGCGTAAGTTACTCCTTATTACATCAGCTACTTGCCAAAAAAAGTCCCGTCAAAATCGGTCCAGCTATTTCAGAGATTAGCCGGAACAAACAGACAGACAGACAGACAAAACTTGTAAAATATGTTATTTTGGTGTATGTACCGTATTTATATTCATATGCAAGTAGTAAAAAACGGTTATTTCAATATTACAAACAGACACTCCAATTTTATTTACATGTATAGATGTATAGATTAAAAAAAAAGTAACAGTCATAAGGCTAGTCGTATGCCTAATATATATAATAATGTAATAAATTCATTTAAACAGAAATTGCGGGAACATTATTTAAATTTGTAACTTTTTTACTGTCCTTCTCCTTTTTTCACATCTTTCTGTTATATCCATATAGTTCTCTCTATATTTTCTGATTTTCTTACTTTCAATTTGAGACTGTACTTATAATTTGATTATCGGATCATTATGTATTTACTTATATATAATATTTATACATTTATGGGTTATATTTAGATATATATTTATGTATGTATATTGTTATTTTTTTATAGAAATGTATATTTTGCTTATCTTTATTATCTTTATAAATCTTTTTTTGACATTTCTTATTTATATTAGTGCACCGCCAATAATCTTTCGCTGCACCACTCATGGTTGCCTGGTAAATAACGCGGCAAAATATTAAGTCCGCCACATGTACAAATTTTTTTGTGCATTAAAGTTAAAGAAATAAAAAAATACAATACTGTTTAATGAAAATGCGTGTTGTCTAGTGCTTTGAGATGTATCAAAATAAGGTCAACAAAAAAGTCCGTGATGGTATATGTCTATCTCTTAAGGATAACCAACAATAACCATTTTTTATCTTTTACATTTTACGGGATTTTTTTTATCGTATGTTTTCCTTAAAATCATGTAAACTATGTTATTATGTCATAATCTAAAGAAATAATAATATTTTATAGTGACATATCCACTATAAAATACCAAAAAGTAGCAATGTAATTCGTTACGCGCGAATCAGGTGTTATAAGGTCAAAGGTCGGTGCACCCCGCGTATTTGATAAATAGTGCTTCTCTGGATGTCTTTAAGAGAAAATGGCAGTATGTACGTGTATATGTACAAGTCCTTAAGTGTTAAGTTTTTCAAATGTACATACAGTAAAGAATAAATATTTTTAAGTACAGTACTTACGTACATTAATATAATACCTACTTTTTACTTGTATCTATTGTTATCAAAATTAAATTATAAGTTCTTAACTTGACCACGACTATGTGACCCTCTCTTGGCGCCAAAACGAGTGAAAAAATGAACAGCATACGACGACGACGCAGTACCTATAGAGTGGAGCAACTGCTTATTCAGTTTTATTCAACTATTTAGTCCCTCCACCGTTACAATGAATGGAGGCGGATATTACAATGTACGTAGCATTGCGAATATAAAATATCTAGATTAGGTATAATAAATTCATAATTCATAGGCCGTTACGGTATCAGAGCCAAAGTCTTCTTTCTTTGTTTATGTACTGTTAGATGCGACAGCGACTTTGTTTTTATATTACTATGTAATGATTTCAAATGATTTCAGGTATATCAACCTAAAATAAATAAAATATCTGAGGTTTGGACAAAAATTCAAAAGGTACTTAATTTTTAAAAAGTATTTTGAAAATACCTATTTTGCATTTAGTATTTGAAATACAAAACACAAAACTATTGTTGTTTTTAGAGTGACATTTCTATGAATTCACTGTCGATAGCGAGCGGTGCGATGGAAAAAGATAACCGTTTATAAAAATATAATAAATAACCCTGGACAATTAACACAGACTGATACTGAACTGATATAAATAGATATTTTTATTTTGTAAATACATATATAATATACATATAAAACACGCAGACCGATGAAAACAATCGATGACCGATGAGTACAAATGTTTGCATCGTGCGAGAAATCGAACCCGCGACCATCGGATGTAAAGCGGTGTGACCACCGAGGCAGTCGAAATATATAAATAATCTTATGAATTTAATTTATTCTAATTTGTTTATGTGCGCGGGGTGCGGTGTACGGTGCTCCCCCCTGCCTCCACCGTTGCTGGAGCTTGCATGTATGGAGCATTGCGAATATAAAATATCTAGAGTAGTAAATTCATAATTGATAGACCGTTACGGTATCTATATATATTCGGATTAAAATAAGTATCGCAGTAAGGACCAGTATATAAAGTGATCAACACAATTAACTGATTTTTGAAATATATATACAGAGCCAAAAAGTCTTTGTGTATTCAAAAAATATCTAATTTGTTTGTGTGCGCGGGGTGCGGTGTACGGTGCTCCCCCCTGCCTCCACCGTTGCTGGAGCTTGCATGTATGGAGCATTGCGAATATAAAATATCTAGATTAGTAAATTCATAATTGATAGACCGTTACGGTATCTATATATATTCGGATTAAAATAAGTATCGCAGTAAGGACCAGTATATAAAGTGATCAACACAATTAACTGATTTTTGAAATATATATACAGAGCCAAAAAGTCTTTGTGTATTCAAAAAATATCTAATTTGTTTGTGTGCGCGGGGTGCGGTGTACGGTGCAGGGGGACCCTGCCTCCACCGTTGCTGGAGCTTGCATGTATGGAGCATTGCGAATATAAAATATCTACATTAGTAAATTAATAAAGTCATAATTGATAGACCGTTACGGTATCTATATATATTCGGATGAAAGTAAGTATCGCAGTAAGGACGAGTATATAAAGTGATCAACATAATTAATTGATTTTTGGAATATATTCAGAGCTAAAAAGTCTTTGTGTATACCAAAAATTTAGCCGTTCGGAGCCATTCAGTCACGAATTATTAGTAAAAAAAGTGTCGAGTATATCGTACTATCGACGAATATATATGGCCGCATCGCAAAATAGAATGCGACGTTGCCATACCGCCTGAGATAGACGCGATAGAAGTCAAGTTATTCAGTGCAAAAGGTGGAATCAGCAAGTGTGTAGGTTGTGGCGTGATCAACAAAGTGCCCAAAGAGGTGTTTATATATATATATATATATATATATATATATATATATATATATATATATATATAAACACCTCTTTGGGCACTTTGTTGATCACGCCACAACCTAAACACTTGCCGATTCCACCTTTTGCACTGAATGACTTGACCTCTATCGCGTATATCTCAGGCGGTATGGCAACGTCGCATTCTATTTTGCGATGTGGCCATATATATTCGTCGATAGTACGATATACTCGACACTTTTTTTACTAATAATTCGTGACTGAATGGCTCCGAACGGCTAAATTTTTGGTATACACAAAGACTTTTGGCTCTGAATATATTCCAAAAATCAATTAATTATGTTGATCACTTTATATACTCGTCCTTACTGCGATACTTATTTACATCCGAATATATATAGATACCGTAACGGTCTATCAATTATGAATTTATTAATTTACTAATGTAGATATTTTATATTCGCAATGCTCCATACATGCAAGCTCCAGCAACGGTGGAGGCAGGGTCCCCCCTGCACCGTACACCGCACCCCGCGCACACAAACAAATTAGATATTTTTTGAATACACAAAGACTTTTTGGCTCTGTATATATATTTCAAAAATCAATTAATTATGTTGATCACTTTATATACTGGTCCTTACTGCGATACTTATTTTAATCCGAATATATATAGATACCGTAACGGTCTATCAATTATGAATTTACTAATCTAGATATTTTATATTCGCAATGCTCCATACATGCAAGCTCCAGCAACGTTGGAGGCAAGGGGGAGCACCGTACACCGCACCCCGCGCACACAAACAAATTAGAATAAATTAAATTCATAAGATTATTTATATATTTCGACTGCCTCGGTGGTCACACCGCTTTACATCCGATGGTCGCGGGTTCGATTTCTCGCACGGTGCAAACAATTGTACTCATCGGTCATCGATTGTTTTCATCGGTCTGGGTGTTTTATATGTATATTATATATGTATTTACAAAATAAAAATATCTATATCAGTTCAGTATCAGTCTGTGTTAATTGTCCAGGGCTATTTATTATATATTTATAAACGGTTATCTTTTTCCATCCCACCGCTCGCTATCGACAGTGAATTCATAGAAATGTCACTCTAAAAACAATAATAGTTTTGTTTTTGTATTTCAAATACTAAATGTAAAATAGGTATTTTCAAAATACTTTTTCAAAATAAAGTACCTTTTGAATTTTTGTCCAAACCTCAGATATTTTATTTATTTTAGGTATATCAATCATTACATAGTAATATAAAAACAAAGTCGCTGTCGCATCTAACAGTACATAAACAAAGAAAGAAGACTTTTTGGCTCTGATACCGTAACGGCCTATGAATTATGAATTTATTATACCTAATCTAGATATTTTATATTCGCAATGCTACATACATTGTAATATCCGCCTCCATTCATTGTAACGGTGGAGGGACTAAATAGTTGAATAAAACTGAATAAGCAGTTGCTCCACTCTATAGGTACTGCGTCGTCGTCGTATGCTGTTCATTTTTTCACTCGTTTTGGCGCCAAGAGAGGGTCACATAGTCGTGGTCAAGTTAAGAACTTATAATTTAATTTTGATAACAATAGATACAAGTAAAAAGTAGGTATTATATTAATGTACGTAAGTACTGTACTTAAAAATATTTATTCTATATTGTACATTTGAAAACTTATCACTTAAGGACTTGTGTGACATATACACGTACATACTGCCATTTTCTCTTAAAGACATCCAGAGAAGCTTTAGATTTATCAAATACGCGGGGTGCACCGACCTTTGACCTTATAACACCTGATTCGCGCGTAACGAATTACATTGCTACTTTTTGGTATTTTATAGTGGATATTTCACTATAAAATATTATTATTTCTTTAGATTATGACATAATAGCATAGTTTACATGATTTTAAGGGAAACATACGATAAAAAAAATTCCCGTAAAATGTAAAAGATAAAAAATGGTTATTGTTGGTTATCCTTGAGAGATAGACATATACCATCACGGACTTTTTTGTTGACCTTATTTTGATACATCTCAAAGCACTAGACAATACGCATTTTCATTAAACAGTATTGTATTTTTTTTATTTATTTAACTTTAATGCACAAAAAAATTTGTACATGTGGCGGACTTAATATCTTGCCGCGTTATTTACCAGGCAACCATGAGTGGTGCAGCGAAAGATTATTGGCGGTGCACTAATATAAATAAGAAATGTCAAAAAAGATTTATAAAGATAATAAAGATAAGCAAAATATACATTTCTATAAAAAAATAACAATATACATACATAAATATATAACCCATAAATGTATAAATAAATACATAATGATCCGATAATCAAATTATAAGTACAGTCTCAAATTGAAAGTAAGAAAAACAGAAAATATAGAGAGAACTATAGGGATATAACAGAAAGATGTGAAAAAAGGAGGACAGTAAAAAAGTTACAAATTTAAATAATGTTCCCGCAATTTCTGTTTAAATGAATTTATTACATTATTATATATATTAGGCATACGACTAGCCTTATGCTGTTACTTTTTTTTTAATCTATACATCTATACATGTAAATAAAATTGGAGTGTCTGTTTGTAATATTGAAATAACCGTTTTTTACTACCTGCATATGAATATAAATACGGTACATACACCAAAATAACATATTTTACAAGTTTTGTCTGTCCGTCTGTTTGTTCCGGCTAATCTCTGAAATAGCTGGACCGATTTTGACGGGACTTTTTTTGGCAAGTAGCTGATGTAATAAGGAGTAACTTACGCTACTGTTATTTTAGAAAAATAAAATAAAATTTCACGCGGACGAAGTCGCTGGGGCCACTAGTCTATAGATATACCGAGATTTAATATTTAAGTTGCTATTATGTTGTTGACAAAATTTTACTGTAATGTTACTATTACGTTATCCTACACAATTTGTATTATTTTGGATGAATAAATAAATAAATAAATAATAATCTATACATCTATACATATAAATAAAATTGGAGTCTGTTTGTAATACTGAAATAACCGTTTTTTACTACATGCATATGAATATATATAAGGTACATATACCAAAATAACAATTTTTATAATTTTTGTCTGTCTGTCTGTCGGTCTGTTTGTTCCGGCTAATCTCTGAAATGGCTGGACCGATTTTGACGGTACTTTTTTTGGCAGGTAGCTGATTTATAAGGAGTAACTTAGGTTACTTTTATTTTAGAAAAATAAAGTTAAATTCCACGCGGACGAAGTCGCGGGAACAGCTTGTTTTTAATAAAAACGGTTTATTTCATAGAAAAAACATCTTTTTTGTGGTACTTGAGAATGTTGAAGCCTGTTGTTTGTAATATTGAAATAACCGTTTTTTACTACTTGCATATGAATATAAATACGGTACATACACCAAAATAACATATTTTACAATTTTTGTCCGTCTGTCTGTTTGTTCCAGCTAATCTCTGTAATGGCTGGACCGATTTTGACGGGACTTTTTTTGGCAGGTAGCTGATGTAATAAGGAGTAACTTAGGCTACTTTTATTTTAGAAAAATAAAGTTAAAAACCACGTGGACGAAGTCGCGGGAACAGCTACTGTATAATATATTAGAGATACCAACGTGTTTTTTTATTGATGACTAGCTGTACACGGGATTTCGTCCGTGTGGAATTTCACTTTATTTTTCTAAAATATAAGAAGTTAAATTCCACGCGGACGAAGTCGCGTGTACAGCTAGTTGTCGGTAGTCTAGCGATTTAGCACACTGCTTTGATTCCTGCTTGGTGGTCGAGGGTTCGATTCCTCGCACGCTGCAAACATTTGTATTCATGAGTAGGATTGTTTGTAACGGTCTGGGTGTTTTCTATGTATAGATAATATATATGTATTTACGAAAAAAATCTTTGTATTTATATCAGTTGTCTGGTACCCATAACATAATCTTCAGCTAGCTTAACTTGGGTCTAGATGAAGCTGTGTGAATTGTCCTGAGACTACTATTATTATTAATTGGTACACAGGTAAACTACTAACTAGGCCATATTGGTGTTGTTTGTTATGGTGAAAAAACTAGTATATATATAAGTTACACGTACAATTTCAAAGACTTATTTCTTGAAAACTGCTGGCTATTCTGAAATAAAACTTTAGGGTTTGTATATGTAATGTTTGCATATAAAATATGATTAAAGGTTACCAGTGTATTTACACTTTTACTGAACAAACAGAGTTGTTTAATACTGAAAATATTGTGTGGAAGGCATCAATTACTTTCAGTGCATGTATAGCTTTTCTCTTTTCCTAATTATTATTATTATTAAGTTTAAAGTGGTTGAATTTTACGTAAGTGGTATTTATACATTATTTCTAATTTACCATTTATTTTAAGTGTTTTAAACTCTATTCATCGAGACCTATCTAATGAGTCCAAACACGATATTTCTGCTGTAAGTTTTCGAAGAGTATGTTCATCATCTGATAATACTGGTGCCAGCATGAAGTCAAGGTTAACAGATAACTAATTACTTTTATTTCGTCAAAATCTTTAGATTACGTATAATAAATTCATAATATCGCTACCTATTCAAATCAAAACAAGTATTAGGTACTTCATTTACTAGTATATAAATTCATCAACACACAAGTAAATGATTTTTAAATATATTCAGAGCCAAAAAATCTTTGTGCATTTAAAAAATTTTGCCGATACGGATTCACTATTGCAAGAAATTGTTGAAAAAATATATATCGAGTATCTACTACTATCGACGAATACATTTGGCAACAACGCATGGTCTCGGCCGGAACGGCAACATCGCATACTAGAATACAAAGATAGTGGTAGAACGCGGAACGGCAACATGTTGCCGTTCCGCCACGCTACCGTTATAGTGGTAGAAAGAGAGAGACAGTGGAATCAGCAATATCTACGGATCGTGGCTGGATCAACTAAGTGTGCAAGTTTATATAAATGTATATATATATATATATATATATATATACATTTGTCTTTAATTCAAAGGAAATACAAATAATGAACGCATCACATTTAAAACAGTAATAAGTACGTAATATTATCACATGGTAACAGCACGTATTATGGCAAAAATAAACATCGGCTGATTTGAAAAGATTTATTATAGTAATAATAGTAATCTCAAGACAATTCACACAGCTTCGTCTAGACCCAAGTTAAGCTAGCTGAAGATTATGTTATGGGTACTAGACAACTGATATAAATACAAAGATTTTTTGTCGTAAATACATATATATAATATCTATACATAGAAAACACCCAGACAGTTACAAACAATCATACT
Source organism: Achroia grisella (assembly GCF_030625045.1). Lineage (NCBI taxonomy): Eukaryota > Metazoa > Arthropoda > Insecta > Lepidoptera > Pyralidae > Achroia > Achroia grisella. Next base: position 906,475 of record NW_026712658.1, read on the forward strand.
CATGAATACAAATGTTTGCAGCGTGCGAGGAATCGAACCCTCGACCACCAAGCAGGAATCAAAGCGGTGTGCTAGCTAAATCGCTAGACTACCGACAACTAGCTGTACATGCGACTTCGTCCGCGTGGAATTTAACTTCTTATATTTTATAAAAATAAAGTGAAATTCCACACGGACGAAATCCCGTGTACAGCTAGTCATCAATAAAAAAACACGTTGGTATCTCTAATATATTATACAGTAGCTGTTCCCGCGACTTCGTCCACGTGGTTTTTAACTTTATTTTTCTAAAATAAAAGTAGCCTAAGTTACTCCTTATTACATCGGCTACCTGCCAAAAAAAGTCCCGTCAAAATCGGTCCAGCCATTTCAGAGATTAGCTGGAACAAACAGACAGACGGACAAAAATTGTAAAATATGTTATTTTGGTGTATGTACCGTATTTATATTCATATGCAAGTAGTAAAAAACGGTTATTTCAATAATACAAACAACAGGCTTCAACATTCTCAAGTACCACAAAAAAGATGTTTTTTCTATGAAATAAACCGTTTTTATTAAAAACAAGCTGTTCCCGCGACTTCGTCCGCGTGGAATTAAACTTTATTTTTCTAAAATAAAAGTAACCTAAGTTACTCCTTATAAATCAGCTACCTGCCAAAAAAAAGTACCCTCAAAATCGGTCCAGCCATTTCAGAGATTAGCCGGAACAAACAGACCGACAGACAGACAGACAAAAATTATAAAAATAGTTATTTTGGTATATGTACCTTATATATATTCATATGCATGTAGTAAAAAACGGTTATTTCAATATTACAAACAGACACTCCAATTTTATTTATATGTATAGATTATTATTTATTTATTTATTTTTTCATCCAAAATAATACAAATTGTGTAGGATAACGTAATAGTAACATTACAGTAAAATTTTGTCAACAACATAATAGCAACTTAAATATTAAATCTCGGTATATCTATAGACTAGCTGTCCCCAGCGACTTCGTCCGCGTGAAATTTTATTTTATTTTTCTAAAATAACAGTAGCGTAAGTTACTCCTTATTACATCAGCTACTTGCCAAAAAAAGTCCCGTCAAAATCGGTCCAGCTATTTCAGAGATTAGCCGGAACAAACAGACAGACAGACAGACAAAACTTGTAAAATATGTTATTTTGGTGTATGTACCGTATTTATATTCATATGCAAGTAGTAAAAACGGTTATTTCAATATTGCAAACAGACACTCCAATTTTATTTACATGTATAGATGTATAGATTAAAAAAAAAGTAACAGTCATAAGGCTAGTCGTATGCCTAATATATATAATAATGTAATAAATTCATTTAAACAGAAATTGCGGCAACATTATTTAAATTTGTAACTTTTTTACTGTCCTTCTCCATTTTTCACATCTTTCTGTTATATCCCTATAGTTCTCTCTATATTTTCTGTTTTTCTTACTTTCCATTTGAGACTGTACTTATAATTTGATTATCAGATCATTATGTATTTATTTATATATAATATTTATACATTTATGGGTTACATTTAAATGAATTTAATCGATAAAATCGTTGTTAAGTATTAAATTAATTGGAAGTGATATTAACTATTATATTATGCATAAAAAATATTTGTAATAATAAAGAAAATACATTTAAAATATTTTACTTGTTGTGTTAGTTATTTATAAGATCTTACTATAATTGTTAGCTGCTTTACAATTTAGAAAGTACAATAGGTAATGTAAATTAAAATTAATTGAATACTTAACAACGTTTTGTTCGATTAAATTCATTTAATTATTAAAATAGTTAATTTAAAATTAGAATAAAGACAAAAAAAAAAATAACAAAAAAAATCGGTGGCGGGAATCGAACCTTGAGCGTCCGTTTGGTAAGTTGATTCAAAGGCTTATTAAAATCAAAATTCAAAATTCAAAGTTACTGGTCATTTTGAAATAATACTTAGGGTTCGCATACCCTTATCGGATACTACTACTACACGGAGTTTCGTCAAAATAGAATATCTAGGTTAGGTATAATAAATTCATAATTAATAGACCGTTACGGTATCTGTATATACTCGGATCAAAACAAGTACTATGAAATAAGAAAGAGTATATAAATTGATTAACACAAGTAATTGATTTTTGAAATATATTCAGAGCCAAAAAGTCTTCTTTCTTTATTTATGTACTTGTTAGATGCGACAGCGACTTTGTTTTATACTATACTATACTATGTAATGATTGATATACCTAAAATAAATAAAATATCTGAGGTTTGGACAAAAACTCAAAGGGTAATTTATTTTGAAAAAGTATTTTGAAAATACCTATTTTGCTTTTAGTGTTATAGTACTTTAACTGTTATATTTTAAGTAACAATGTTTAATTATAATTAATACTACTGCACCAACACTCCGATCGTGCAAAAAAATTTGCTGTTTCATTATTTTTTAGTTCAATTAGTGGTCTACCTAAGTCCTGGGGTAAGGGGGGGAGAGTCATGACGCCCCCATGACTCCCAAGATCTCCATGACGCTCCCCCTGGATCCGCCGTTACGTCTTCTCTTCATTCGCTCAGTAACGTTGTTACTAAAGGAAAAATTCCGTCCAAAAAATAACAAGTATTGAGGTTTGATCTGGAGTCACGTTCCTCTAGACTGATTTCTATAAATATTTAGATTAGATAGACTATTATTCTTGAAATACTAGCTAGACATTATTAAGTTACTGTAGCCATAATGTAGTAGTCCAAACGTGCCAATGAGGAAGCCCTTGGCAAATGCTGCACCCTGATTGGCCCGTTTGAATTGGATCAAGAAGTGGTCGAATGCCAAAAAGGTGGATTTGTATAAAATCGTGTATAAATCGCTTAATTATTATTATTACTCGTCGTGACAGTTGTGGCTCAAAAAGGATCAACATTTATATATCGTCAGCTGGCATTAGATCAACAAAAGGCCTCCGGATCAACAAGTGAAAAAGGATCAACAAAAAACTACCTATACGGCACGTCTGAGCCACAAAGTGCCCAAGGGGATATTTATATATATATATATATATATAATAAGCCTAACAACTAAGTTTCAAGCTTCTAGCGTTAATAATAACGATATTTTCATACAAACTTTCATCTCCCCTTTCAACCTCTTATAACCTTTTTTTGCTATCTGTGTGTAGTTTTGGCGTGAAAGCTAGACAGACAGACAAACAGAGTTACTTTCGCATTTATAATAATAGTAAGGATAAGGGTAACATTAGATAATCTATTTTTATTTTATAGAACGAAATTCATTGAAATCAAATGAAAAATTACAACCTTTATAGTTTGTTTTTAACATTAATTAATTTATGAGCCGATACAGTTAATACTAGTTATTATAATTAAAAGGAAACATAGATTAAAATCTGAATATTCTCTAAACCAACATTATCTACGACCTCATCTAGAAATACAGTGTCATCATTACTTTAAATTATTATAAAATATTTTTAAAAACAATAAGATGAAATCCATTTTTCATTATGTTCATTTCTGAAGCAAATATTTCGTAGGTAATATTTTTTTATTAAATAGTTCACTGAACTTTCTTTACTTAATTGACTTTTAAACGAACTTTATTAAATTAACTTTGTTCTAACATTGGGTAATTTATATCTCATTTCCATTTTCAGAGAACATTGTGACTAAGTGATTTATTATCTCGCTTTATAGTCAGTTCGAATTTGGCTATGATCAAAAACTTTGTATGTATCAAAATTTTCTACTACCTCTCTATTTTTAATATGTTAGAGTTAATAGAAAATTTGTATGTAAAGAATGTATAGCTAAATTAATCCAGAAATGGAAAGACACACACTACACACTACACTTATACACTTTCCCTCGTCTTGCATTCCACCTCAATATCCTCGATGAAATTTCAACCTCTCGCATTTTACCCACTTCAACTCTATTCTACTACTATTATTCTATGAACTATTTAAATTAACAGCTAGGAACCGTTAGTCACATACTAACAGTTCCTAGCTGTTTAAATTTTCGGGTATTTTTTCTCTTTATAAAAGCCTTTCTTAAACATCATGGACTAAAAAAATTATAAATTTATTAACGATCCGTTTACCTACATAATTAACGATATTTTTTTTATTAATACAGATTAAATATCGAATTGAGAATCTTTCATTTCACGATCTTTTGGAATTAGACATGCTTTAATTCCGCTTCTGTTCCATTACGGGATTATATGTACATATATAAAAACCGGATAAAGTGCTCCAGTGTAAGTATTTAATACTTTAAAGCTCAGATAATGGGTGTGCATAATTTAAATACAAGTCACGTTCGGTGTCGTACATGTGACGTTTAACTAAGTTCTTCCTGTAACTTTTGTTGGATTTTGTTTAATTTGATTTGCTCCGTTACAGTTGCGTCTCGCCATTTAGACTCGGAGAAAAGGGTTCGTTGTCACACACTTAAATCGGATGCTAATTCCTGTTTAATGGTTGTGGTTAATAGGTAGATTTATTTCATGAATATTTATAAAAATTTTCGCTGTGTTTTGTTTTTGCCGGGTTTTATTTCTTTTATTAAACTTAGAAACAACCAGGATATTTTCATTTTTTAATGGATTGTAATGGAGTGGTAGTCCCACTTGCGTAAACGATTTACGCTGACGGGGCAACAGTGAAGGATGATAAAATAAGTTTGTTAATTCGTCGTGGCAAATTCACCAGGAATTTATCACAGTGATTTCCAGGGGAGACCGAATAGAATGCAAGTCATATTAACATGGTATGTTGCTAGCAATGGGGTTTTTAGTCCATATTACTAACAAAATCTTACCCCCCAAATGCCTACATTATATTCTTATGAACTGAAACAATAAAATCCTCAGTATATATACGCTTCCCACACTTTCAATGGAATAAAGTAAAACAGGGTCAAATGCGTATCGAAGTCCCGGCCTGTGGGTTTCATGTTATTTTAAGTAATATATAAAAACAATTGAAAATCGACAGAGTTTGAGTTGCACTTGCACACTGAGGGTTCGGCACGAATATTTTAAACATATTTTTTATATATGATAATTTATTTAAGTATGTATGATGATACATTATTTACAATGCTATGTTATACCTGTAAGATATAGGTGCTAGACATTGATGTGACTGATATTTCCTTGGATTAAGATTGAATATCATTGTGATCTTTATGCAATTCTTTTGGTGTATTTTGATTATTATATTTTGCATGTAGAATAGAAAACTACCAATAATAAAAACTTATAACCGGTTTTTAAGAAAGTACAAATGAGTCCTTTTATAACTATGCTATTCCATTTAAGACTTGTAAATACATATATATTTAAAAATAAAATCTATATTATTTATTAGGTTCCTGTCATACACTGCCGTTTCTATGAAAATACAATTTCGAAAGATTGTACCTCTGTTTTTACTTCAGCTTTAAACTTTTTATTAATTTATTTTTATACCTACTTATATCTTTTGAAGAAAAAACTTTACTATTTGTCTAACTCTACGCAAAGTTCAATAAGTGCTTCATCATTACATTTTGTAGGACTATATCCAAAAAATTGTTGAGGTCAAGTATCCACATGGTCGCTAAATGTTTCGGGTCATTATTTCTCGTGTGTTAAAAATTAATTGACCGTCTCTTCCTTGTGACAGTGAAAGAAGTTCCTTAGACGGAAAACACTATCTATCCCTTTTATGACACTGACATATCGTTAAGCCGATAGCACTGACATGGTGTCACTCTGACACGCTAACTTATGTATATTTTATTGACACAAAAATGATCTATGAAAAATGGGTACCATAAACATTAATATAAATTTAATAATGAAACTTGATAGTATCTGATAATTTAATTTGATTATACAATGGAATTTAATGGAGGCACTTTCGTAATGGTAGAACGGCATTCTATTACAGTCAATGGAGCTAATTCTGAAATGTCATTCACTAAATTTATATTTAAAGTATTATTTTACAGAATGATAGTAATATAGTATTTATAATTTTTTTTTACTATTTTGCACTAATAATTTATTACTGTTTACGGGAATTTAATGAACTTACTTTTCGTCTTTCGCGACAATAATAAATGGAATATAAGATATATTCCATAATATAATGTCCCTATCCTTAGCTACAAAATTTTTGAATAATTCATTCATTATTAGTTTCAATATTATAATCGTTGTTGAAAGTAAAATTGAATCAAATATATTTGAAATATGTAGACACCACGATTTTATATAACTTCACTTCATAGTTATGAAAAAAGACTAGTACGAGTAGGTAGGAGTAGGTAATATAATAAGATACAAAATTCTTTTGATAATATTATTACTTTGGTTTGTTACGTTTCCATGGTTAGGCTGAATTGAATTGAAGATCAAACAACGAACGTAATGTTTATAAAAGCAACTGATTTCCTTATTATCCTAACGTATTACAAATCATTCTGTTCTAGTAAGTTTGTTTTCCATTACATTATGAAAAGAATGGACTTCAATTATCTATGTCAAAATTGCTTTGAGATTATTTACTTAATAATAGGTAGTGTATTAAACTTATTTAAAAAAAGGAGAATACGTAAGTCAATTCTAAATATATATCACAGGGTCAAAATTTAATCATAATTAGGCCAAATAAACAGTAGCGAAACCTTATTTTGAAGTTGGTTATAAAATATTACCACAGATTTCATAACCTTGTCCAAGAAAACGTATAAATAAAAAATAAATTTTATTCTCACACTCGTGCTCGCCATTACAGTGATAAATTGTGGTACACTGTCACACAACCATATATGAGATACGGGTATAGGATACCCTCACATACCCTTAACAAAGGAAGCTATCGGTAGTTGGTGAAACCCCCAGAGGGGATTTTTTAGCACAATGATATACAGTATACACGTTTTTGAATTATACATGGAGTTCGCGCCTCTGCGGAGATATATACGTACACAGATGCAATAAAATCATGATATTTTTTAATAATTTGTTTTTTTAATTGATAAAAAAACTTCTCAGTAATATTGAACAAATTTAATTGTACTTTGTTTGTATATCATATTTATTATATTTATTTTTATGTGTACGTATATGTATATTATATCACGCCCTATCATGTGACACAAGATGTCATGCCTGTTATCCTGTAATTAACTGCCTCATATTATCTTTCATGTGAAATAGTAAATCGAACACAGTTTCTAAGGCAAGTAGTTTGGCGACTGAAATAGCTAGACATAAACAAATAGAATTTTTAAAAAGTCTACTTCAGATATTTGACCTACCTTATTTATTATTATAAAAAATATGCATATATGTACGTAATACAAAGTATACAAGCAATTACAATTCCAGCGACACTTAACGACATTTTATTAAATTTAATTAACTTTTTCAAAAGGAACGGATGGGATTTTGACGAGGTTCCACTCTCCAAGACGATCCGTCAATTTATTGATTCAAATCCGGTTTCGGTATATAGAAATTAGCATCTTTCGGATAATATACATATTACACTTACACTAGAATTTAAATTACGTTTCCCTATGAGTGCATCTCCAAAGGGTTCGTAACCAACCTTTCATGTTCCACTTTATCTGAAATCTGTACACTAACTTCTGCGATTTACTCCTCTACTGCCGTTAAAAAAGAACCAATCCCTTCAATTTGTAACAAAAAAAGTAACTTAAATGCACTCACCGCGTCCGTACGAGTTTGAGAGTTATTTCGTGTAAGTAATTTCAAAATGTCGTCTCCAAAATAAGAGTAAGTAGCTTCGTAACTCGGGACCCTGATGTATGGGGACGCCATTTTTAACAGTCCAAACTTAGCGAAAGTGTGGCTGTTTGTTTGTTTCGTATTAAATTGATTGTGGTCACAAGTGAGTGCTAAAATAATGAATTTAAGGAATATATATTTATTTCTTAGTCGTGCTGACTGTCCCCTCTTGCCCCTCCCTTTCCACCGTATCACGTAATAGGTGAGTAGAGAACTAGAGGCTATCTGAAATGGTGACGTAGCTTGCACTAATGACGTATGCTGGCAGTGCATTAGTGAAACTTGACTCTTGGGATGTTTTGTGCTCATATTAACTAAATAAATGAAATAAATTAATAATTAATTTATTTCATTAATTAATATTTTATTAATTAATTTATAAAATATGAATAAATAAAAAAATGAAATAAATTAACTATTAATTGTTCACTCTCACGGAAAATAAATTTATATAAACTAATGTAGAAACCAATATAGAAAATAAAATATAATTAGCAAAGGGAAGTTTTTCGCTTTAAAATGCTTAATGTAATTTGCATATTTTAAAACTATTTAATTTTATCCAGTACTAGCTGACACGTATAATTTTGTTTGCTATTGGCCATAGCGTGATGGATTTTTTACTATTATTATTAAAAATTTTCTTCAATCAATACCAGTAGTTCATAAAATTAGCATGAACGAACTAATTACAGACGCCAAAATTTTCAGCTTCTGGTATATACATTTGTATAATATAGTATCTAGTATTAATATTAGACTATTATAATATTCATGTATGTTTAACAAGTTAATGAGATTTTCATTGTATGTTTGAACTATTTAATTTGTTACTATAAACCTGAACGTTTAATGAGAACCGTGTGATTGGATCTAACTTCCATGTTACAGCTTTGATTACTACCTTTGAGCCGCGTAATTTTATGTTATAACACTGATGCCATATTTTTTATATCATGTGTATTAAACTTAATTCAAGCTGGTTACAAGCGAAACTTTAAACAATAAATCAACTTTTGTTGCAAGAAAAACTTCTGGTTTAACATAATTGTTTGAGAACTATTACATATATCAATATCTATATAGTTTCACAATAGATTTCAAAAAGGAGGTATTTAAATCACTTACTTTGCATTGTTTTATATTCATTTGTATGTGTAATGTGCCTGATACCATTGTTAGTAACTAATCTTGATTTAAATTATTTCTATGGATTTCTTTAATTAAGTGGAATTCTAGCAAACTAGCTCATTTCATTTATGCATTTCACATCATCATATGACACGCACCACTGATGTGTTGCTATTCGGTACTACTAAGATGTTATCATATCCTGTATTTAGATTTACAATATAAAAATATGACTATAATAACAAGAATCGTGATAACTGACAACATTATTCTACTGCTGCGACTCATCCCAGACTTTCCGGAATAGAAAACATATAAAGGAAGGACATTCGGAATGGTATTCGAAGATGACGTTTTGTCTTTAGCTTTAATCATGTATGCTATTTATAACCAGATCGATGTTTAGAATATGGAATTAAAAAAGTTTAGACTTCTACAACAATTCTGTGGCGCCTTGGAATACAATTTCATTTCGAATTTAATTTCATTACTACGTTATTTAGAATTTCATTAGGAATTTTACTTCACTACTACTTGGATTCACAGTATTAGAAAACGACACTGAAAAGTTAGGCAGGTAGATAAGTATCTTCATATAAATTCCTTGAGATTTACAATGTAATCATGGAAATTCGTTTTCCATATCATTATTAGACTAAATTCACCATAAAATTGATTCCGACCTTATTATCCTCATAATTTATAGAGAGGAATAAAATGGGCTTAAAATTTTAAGTTAGACTTACTTTAAATATCGTGTGTTCTGTATATTCGATAATAATATAAGTTATAAAACTCTTTTATCACTGTTATATTACAAACTCAGCTCTCGTATATAATAAGAAATTTATAGTATGGTTAGGTATGCGTTTTAGAAATCTCAAATATATTATTTACACAATCAAACAAGTGACTGTGTAGGGCCTTAGATTATTAAGCTACATAGAATTAGTTTACAAATAAGTTATCCTTACTCAAATTTTTTATAGAAATTGGGACTTGTTTAAATATTTTAATGGACGATACAAAGGAGCAACTGGCATATAGAAGTAAAGTACATAAGTTCTCATTTATACACTACTGATGGTCTAAATGTTCAATGTTACTAAGTATTATCGTTAACTCTGCAGAATCCTAAAAAAAGATCGACGCCAAATTCTTAAATAAAAACGTATTTCACAAAGATTCCGAGATTAATTTCAGATAAGACAGTTGATATAATAAATCTTCCACGAACGCCACTGGTATGCCGTTCATTATGCCGACTTTTAGACTTTAAAATTTACTGGAATTGAAAGATGTTTGGGTCTTTCTTCATTTATTACCATTTGTATGAGCGATGATGCCAATAGGATTACTGTCTTCAATTAAATATATATAACTTCAAATATGACAGAATATTTATTATACCATTTATATTTACCTGTTTGGTGAATGTTGAATGTTGTTAACATATATTATTAATTTGATGTTTAGTCTCTCATATAAAGGTCTAACTCGATTTGACGTTCGCGGTGGCATTGATCGACAGAATGCTTCTAACTGCCCATCAATTTTGTGCACGGTACAAGAGTCAATTCGCAGGAGCGAATTGACAGGCGTGCCTTTGCAGTCTTCGTTTTCTTCAATCTGACGTGAATAATAAAATAAACGGCGCAACTCAAATACCTGCATATTAACAGTTATCTACTGTTACGATTTTCGTTTCTGAGAATGGTTATCTGCTTCCAGAAAAGTAAAGAAATAGGCGTTATAGAGTAATAATTCTGATGAATGTTCTGTATGTTTTTTTTATTGTTTTGTACTACCCTTATTGTCCACAATGAAGTTCAGTAATAAATTTATTTGATTAAAATTCAACAAGACTCTGCCACAGATTTATTGGTGTGAAAAATACTAAGTTCAGTTTGAAGATCATGTAGGTTTGTGTATGGATTTCTGATCAAAATTAGTATTATGAAAGTTTTGCAGAAGTCTCAGCCTCACCTTCCCTACAGATCCGTTTGCATGCAAGTTAGAACTATTATAACGCCAAATATTTGTGTTAGATATTCTATGTAAATCTGATATGCCATTGCCATTTTTATGTCTAAAGCGATAAGATAGCGAGAAAATAAGGCTTTTGTTATACAACTACGAATAATGTATGTGCATATTCAAATATATGAGGAAAAATGGGCGTTTGGAGTAGCAAGATTTCGCGCAGCGATAAAAATTGTACATTGAAATTAAAAATTAGATATCTCGATTGACAAGATCCAAATTTAACAGATATGGGTATAAAATCTGTAAACTGAAAGTATGAAATAATATTATTTCATACTTTTAGATTGTTGAAAGTTATGCCCTCTGACCTGGGAACAGAGGTATGGCAAGACAGGCCTGAAGTACTTGAAATTATTAGAAAATTATAGTTGCAACTTTTTAACGACACGCTTTGATATTAGAAAGTTACTCATTAATAGCAAACTAAGTCTTTCGACTAGCAAAAGAAAATGCTCTTTATGCTAAGGAAAAAGGAATAGAGTGGTAAATTGATAAATAAATATTGCCTTTCTTGTAAAAGATTGTTTTTATCTAATTGTATGGCTAAATAAGCTGACGGCTAATGTACTGGTAAGTTGTAGCATATAGGTGGTCGCCTATATATATAAACAGCGCTGCGGTAATCACGTTATCATGTGACACCTGTGATAGCACTAATGGGTTGAATCTTCAGACGACTAAGTTGCCACGCCTCTTATCGTTCGATTTCACAGCACAATCTCACCTTACAACCAACATATAGCTTACAAAGCAATCTGCTTGGAGGCTGAAGTAGGTGAAACTGCAGAAATGTTGTATGTTGTCTTTTATAGTCAATCTTGGTGAAAACGTGATAGGTTAGGATATAGTCCACTTTCATCATTGCTGTCGTTATGTTACAGTTACGATTAGGATGTCTCAAATACGCTATTTCCTATGCTATAAAAAATACAGTAGTATAATATTATTTAGTAAAAAACGTTCAGGTTTATGGATGTAATCCGAATTAAAATAAATAATAATAAAAAATATGTTGAATATATTACAACACTAGCATGTTATATTTACTGTGAGAAATACAAATAAAATTTCTTTTCAAACCTGATCTTTTTATGTGTCTGAGGTCTGGATGCTTCAATGTGAGTTTTCTAGAGATTTCAGCTGTATTCAGTCGCTGTAGACAAACGTAATCTTTATTGGCTAATACTTTCCTATGATGTGTGACACACTGGTTTGTTTTTCAGCGAACTTCAAATAACTTTTTCGTTACATTTTGTCATTACTTGGCTTATTTTTACTTGGAGTAATATGTACCAAGCAAAGTAACATTTTACTAAACATTGTGTAATCTTATATTCCTCAGTACTGTTACTAACAAAATAATATGGGATGTTTCTGCTCCCCTTTTCTTGTATTTACATAAAATCATGTATATATTCTTAGATATGATTTTCGCTCTTTACTTACCATATGTTCTATATAAATAACATATTACCTTTTATTAATTCCATAATTTGTAAGTATTGGAATGATGTAAACTTGAAGTATGAATAAAATACACATTGTAAACAGTTAATGTGTAAGGTTTTGAAAAATATAATAAAACGTCCTATGTACTATATTTTATTTTTGTATTTTACACAATATTTTCATCAATTACACGCTCTACGCTGGTGCAATTATTACAGTTCAGTCACTTGTTAAATTGGTCTCACATTGATGGTGTCACTATTTCGGTTTTTTTCGAAACGTAAAAGTTAAAATTAGATAAAAAAATAGTAGAGTAAACATTCTCGTTTGTTGTTTACGTTAATAAGTTGTTATGTAAAATATATACGTAATTAAATTGTATATATAAACGTAATTAGGTGAATAAGGAATTAAATAAAATAATATTAAAACATATCTACAAATGTTCATTTCTTCTTAGATTTTAATTAGGGGTGTTAACGTTTGATAAAAATGCACTTGGCGCCTGATGTGTGGAGTATACTACATAGTTCCTGTGATGTTGGACTCCAATATTTGAAATGTTGACCGAAGTTTTGATTCGTACGTTCTTTATTGTCCATACATGTAAGGTAAAGGTCAACCGTAAATATAGAAGCAGCCGGATAGCGTCATAAAACTGTAGGTACCATTTTACGAGTGTGCTGCGAATACTAAATGACCTACGACAGTCAGATAGTTCTAGAAGGAATGTACTGACAACCCTATACTGATGACCTCGATAGAACCACTCTATCGCTGTTAACGAATCGTACGTTAGGTTCTCTATACTTACATATAAAACCAAACACAAATGAAGACATTGTTTATTTTAACGCGCTAATCTCTAGAAATATCAATCGTTTGATTGATTTTAAAGAAATAATCTTATATCAAGCAGTTGTCGGCTGAAATAGGTGAGACTGAGATACCCACGCCGACATCTTTTTACGAAGTCTAACTCAGAAGAAGTGCCGATACCAATAAAGGATGCATATTTCAAATTAGATTGTCTACATAAAAATATGACTCTTAAAGGTATAATAGAAGTGTAATGTCTATGTAATCCTACACAACAAAAAAGTTTGTTTCAAAATTTTAGAGTCAATTTATATAAGCTACTTCTTAGACCTTCTAATTAATTTGATAAACGTAACCCGACCACTATAAATACGAACCAGCGCTACTCGCCAATATGACTGGAAATTCGATGTGTCTGACTCTTGTGAATAAATTACAAATGAACAAACATACGAAACATCAATCTATAAAAAACATCAACCCGAGTCCCCAATATTTACGAATCTGTAGCAAATAATAAAGCGTCAACGTGGCGGATTCGAACCCACGCCCGGGTAAACGTCAACCCTCTTTTAGGTCCACAAAGAAAACAAAACACGTTATCGTTGTACAAAAATGGGTAAACAGTCCGAATTCCTGATACACTGCTGACGACTGGAGAGCGGAAAACACGCCGGTCAACTGAAACACGAGTATGTATATGTACAGCCTTAGAGTACATATGTATATTAGTTGTGTAACATTTTATGTATTACATGTTATATAAAACACTACATTTAAAGCAATTGTATTTTGATGACCTCGGTGGTCTAGCACACTGCTTTATGTCCGATGGTCGCGAGTTTGATTCCTCGGCACAAACATTTGTATTCATGAGTATGATTGTTTGTATCGGTCTGGGTGTTTTCTATGTATAATATGTATTTACAAATACATAGAAAAAAATATCTCTGTATTTGCATCATTTATCTAATTCCCATTACACAAGCTTTAGCTTATTATTATGAATTATTTAATGAATAAATAAATTTCTCGTCATAAATGTCCTAATTAATACTAATTTCTATTGAGAGGCACAGGGAGTGTATTCGTAAAGCCACATATTTCTTTAATGGATGTTAATGATATGGTGCACCTGCATTGGCTAGTTGGCCTGCCGGGCAGTTCAGCCACTGCAGTGAGATCACTAGGAATGAACCACGATGATTTACTGAAAAGTGTTGTTCATGCTAGTGAGTACATTAATAGAAATGAAAGAGCATTGGTAGCAAACAAGCAACGACCCACCTGATGGAAAGTGATAAACGTCTTGGATACATATGGTCGACCGTTAAATTTCTATAATATTAGGTTTAACGATACCTAACGTTGTAGGTTAGTTAGGTAGTAGGAAAATCTGATTGGCATGAGACAATTTCACATATTTTTTTAATTTAAAGAATAAAATTTTATTGCTATAGGTACGTTACTTTAATTTAATTAGTTTACATAGTTTATTATAAAAATATTTAATGTATAACACAAAGATTATACGTATAAAGTAATGATATATTAACCTTTGTGTGTCGTATCCCATTCGCAAACAAATTTTGGTTCCACTCTCCCGGGTTGTAGTTGAGATAATAAAAAAAGAGTCTTGTATAGACAAAAATATCGTCAGTGCCCTAAATATAATTATAAATATAGAGTGCTATAATAACGTAAGAAAAATTTGTTAAAAACATAATAGGAAATAAACCATCAAAAGGCGATTATAATAGAATCGTTATTGACGAGATGGATTATCTGTAATGTCTGCTAATGAGATGGTATTGTCCCGTATTACGCTAAGTATAGCAAAAATTTTATTATCAGGAGATTTATTTCCATTATGGCATTAGTTATATAGAAATAGATAGATACACAGAGAGTTGGCTGAAAGAAAAAAATATTGGTATAAAAATAAGAAAGGGCATGCTACGATGGATCAGGGATGCGGAAAGAATGTCGGATGAAAGATATATAAATAACGCGAAAGTGGAATGATGCGGGCGTACTTACGTTAGAAGGTTTGGACTGACCTATCCTGATCAGATATATTATTGTCTGGCGGAGGAGTCAAGAATATATCGAGCTTGTACATATTAGACAAATTAATAAAGAAATAATAAATGATTGATTCCTTTATTTATTGGCCTAGGAAAACATATTGTTTTTTTTTGTTTATCCTTGTCGGCTCTTTTCGCCTTACCACGTAACTCCTAAAGCAGCTGTGTCATAAGCCTAGATTTCCTAACGCATAACTTTTTTATGACGAATCCAGGAGATGGCCATCCGAACTTCTGTTAGTATATTGTAGAATCTTACGACTGAACTTTAAATCCTAACCAATTGCGTTGATATTTAGATACATATCCGAGTAAGTAAATCGAAAGGCAAGCTGATCTGAGGCTAGTCTTTATAGACGGCGTCACGCAGTGTCTTAATTTCATTTGTCTCGACGACTACTTAGAGACCAGGAGATACATAAAATATTACAATCTCTTACGTTACCTTTATAACTATAAACATGTTTCAATTTCAATTCTGCCGAATAGTTACTGGGTGGATGAAACAAAATATTGTACAATTGTTATGCAAGTACGTATATTTTTTCTCGTCCTTGAAAGTATAGCAATAGTAATAGGTACAATTGGGTTTTAGATCACACCAGTTAACAGTCATTATAGATTGCATACAAAAAAAATCTATACTTAAAGGTCGTGCTTCAAACGGGCATATTAATTACGACGGTTTGAGCTGAGGTTCAAACCAATAGTATGGTACTCTCGCTCAGACTAAAGTCGTATGTATACATCAGGCTGAGTTAGCCTTCAGCCGCTCCATAAGTCCTTCTGCTGATTTGGAGTGTCATCTGCACTCGCCCCCTATCGTCCAGTGAAGCTCTAAAGACCAGCTGCAGCCAACAGCTTTAGAGTAATCCGAAAAAAAGTCTATGCGCCAAAATTACGTTTACATTAAACATTAAATAAAGTACTTACGTACCTATATATTTTTTGGAAGGAGATAACGATCATACTGACAGTTGTCGATGCCACCCTAATATTTTCAACGAATAGCCGTCATCGTGTCGATCATGAAGAATTCAGTTGAACTGATACATGCCGATCCCAAGGTTTATTTATTGACAGTGTACAGTTGTGTACACTGACGGCCACGGTAATGGATAAACCTTTTTTTATATTTTTTATTCACCTAAATAGCAGAGATGAAGTTTTTTCTGTGTAAATAGAATATAGCAACCTACTTAATTTAAACGAATAATTTACTGTTGAGAGTTTTAACAGTGACGTTTATTATTTGACGACATAAGTAAATATTTTAACTACTATGACTGCTATATTGTACATGTGTAAGAATTTTTAGAATCATTATATTATCTCTAATCATCATTTTAAGGGGTATTTGGGGAACAAACAAGGAGAATTTTATATATTTATTTATATGAATTGCTCATTTATGAAGTCTCAAGCTTTATTACATTATTTTAGATCATTATAATAGTTCCCACGAAAGTGCCATAGAACGTGTCACATAATGGTAAGAATGGAGCATTGATTATTTTATTAACTTGCCTATTATAATAGTTGAATTTGTTGGTATTTTTCATGCACTGAGTTGTAAACCTTTAAGGCACGTTTATGTCCCATAGTACAAGATCAGCGCTGTTGAGCTTCGACCGTACTCCCACTGCCTTTATCTTGATTATTTGGCATTGCTCGGAAATTATATTTTTTTATCACTTGCTTTTTTTTCTTTATAGGGAAATTGTTATTAACGGTGTACTCTTCGCACGGGTATACAGTGAAAAGCATATGTCGAAATCATCTCCTTTTAAAATAACAAACTTATGATTTTTGACAAATTATTATTGTATTCTCTAATCAATAATATGAAATAACTAAAACTGTTTTATACGGACATTTTTTAATCAAATTATTTTATCTTTACTTACGAATTTTTAAATAATTTCGTTTATATTAACTTGTCCTGAACATAATAAACAAGTCGAATAAACGTAGTCTTTCAAAGGTTATGTACTATATATTTGTATGTATTCAAGTTTTTTCTTCCATTGCTTTTCTTATAATATACTTACATCTACATGTATCCGATGTACCAGTATAAAGAGATTTGTACTAAGTTATTGATCTATCAGTAGAAAGCCTAAACGGCTGGACCTTGAGACTGTGACATGCTCTAAGAAAAAAAATCTGTGAAGATTCAAACACATTACAATAATTAAAATTTGTAAAATACCATAGGATGTGCTAGTACACATAAAATATACAATCAATTTTAAAAGTCCTACTTTCTGAAGTCGGTTTAAAATAGTTCTATTAGTTTAGATTAGTTTTAAACCCCTCGACCTCGGTATTGAATTTAATCAATCGTTTT
Organism: Achroia grisella; assembly: GCF_030625045.1. Taxonomy (NCBI): domain Eukaryota; kingdom Metazoa; phylum Arthropoda; class Insecta; order Lepidoptera; family Pyralidae; genus Achroia; species Achroia grisella. The sequence goes on from NW_026712658.1 coordinate 924,199, forward strand.
TATTAGTTAGTTAACTCGGTCTAGAGATTTCCTCCTAAGCTATTTCAGAACCAATTTAATTAGTCTGATTCGATCATTAACTTTCTAATTGGCTGTTTTAGAAAGTCGATATAGCATAGAATCTAATAGATATTTGAAAAGTAAACTGATAATTTTTAAGTTTGTCTACAATTTTGACCTCTGTGGTGTAGTGGTAGGTACATTAGTTTGTATAAATGAAGTTAAGTTTTCGATTCTAAGTTGAATCACAGTTTAAATAGGCAAGTGTAAATAGGTAATACAAATAGGCAAGATTTATCCATATAAATACTTTAAATGCCAAAGTGAGCCTGTCTGTCAAAAGGTATTAAAGGCTGGACAGTCATTTTATTAAATTTAGCTTGATGATGACGGATGTAGTATTTCTTTATTTTTGAAATAAATATAATAAAATAAAGCAGACGAAGTTGTGGGTAACAACTAGTTAATATAATTTAACTTTTTTTATGATTTAATATATATCTGTGATTACATGCGATTTTTGTGATATAAGTTAGTCTATGTCAGTCCTATTTAAGACATATTACATATGAAAAAATATATCTATTATCAAATTACTCAATATTAAAAAAATATGTACCTGTAATGTATCTAACTTTAAAAAATCCATAGTTTTATTGTACTCTAATGACCTACTATTTTGTCACACTGATTTCAGGAATAATCGTTGCCATCTCTTTTAAATCGATACACCTAAATATAGCTCTAAGAGCCATTGGATAAGATTTAAATTTACAATTCCGCGTTTTTGGGTCAGGAAGTAAAAAAGGTTGTTTCCGATTTGTTGATTTTACCGAATACGTTTTCAAGGGGAAAGGTTAAATTGTCATTGGTGACAATTTAAATTTATTTTTACTATCTGTTTTTTTTTAAATAAGTTGTGATTTAGCTTGAAATTTAACTGTTATAATATTAATGATATGTTTAATTTTACGTAAATAAATAAAATAATAAATATAAATAATAAAAGTTATATTGATATTTTAAATATCAGAAATTCAGATTTGGCGGTTACAAAATTTGTAGTTTATGATTATCTTGAGATAGTGTAAAATGGTTCTGAACATATGTATATAGCGTTATCCAGTCATAATCGAAGCAGAGCTTCTACTACGGGCTTACAAAATATATATATATGTATACTTAACAATTCTTTTTAAATATAAAATATACAAAAACGAACTGACAGCCATTGTAAGTACATAGACCAAACAAACATAGCTTGTACTATATAGAAATTGAACCCCCGATAATTGGGATGGACTACTACGCCACTAAGGACGTCGTATTATATATTATTACTTTGAATCATGTATTGTTTCTAGTCCCTCATATAATTTAACTAAGTGTATGTCACATTTATAGTACATCTATGAGTTGAGGGATAGTTTGTAATACCTATAATGGATAACATAAAATAATCGATATCCTTTTAGCTTTCGTTTAAAAGGTTATGGCTTGATTGCATGTTTGATAAAGTTGATTATTTTTAACGGATGATAAAGTATCTGTCTTATCGGACTGTAGTCTGTATTTTATTTAATTAATTGTAATTTTATAATAGTCTATTATTTTTACAATAATTTATATTAACTAACGAGGATGATGGACTGGTTTACTACTGCATTCATGAAATATAATATAATGCACCCAACTTTACTCCTATAGTCGCTTTCTTGGAAATTGGTAATTCGATATTCAAAACATGTACACCAATATATTGTCATGACACGGTCTAGTGTTTTAGCACTGTTGGTGGTGCCGGTTCGATTGCTCGCACGATGCAAACATTTGTATTACAGATCCCAAATCCATACAAAAGATCACACTTACTATGATTGATCTGAATGTATCCTACATATATGGTTATGTATTTACAAATAAAAAAATTCTATTAGTTGTACACAAGTTTAGTTTAGACGGTGCTGTGAGAATGTTCTTGGGTCATTATTATTAATCTATAATAATAATGCTGAAACTCACATCAATTTATTATGAACTAAACCATTGGTAAGGGACTGATTTAAATCCAAAATTTAGCAGCAAATATAGACTTTACTGTGCTGTTCTGAACGTGAATGTGCATTGGTCGAGTGTTCCGATTTTGAAATTAATGATATGTACGCCACAAATGTTACGGCTGAATTGGCTAATACAATAGAGGCAAAATGTGAAGCGTTTGTGTGTTTTGGGCAGATAATAGCTATAGAACGCACGGTTGTTGACGTGATAATTTAGTCTCTTTGTATATTATGACAATACTTATAGATATTAATTAATTATTAACAATAACTATTGTGCCCAATTTAAAATACTTATAATCTAAATCTAAAATCATAACGAACATTTATAAATTAAGAATAATAATAACCATCCCTGTGATGATGATAATTATAATAATATTAGTAATAATTTCTGAATTGAGTATAATCTCTACCATTCATAAAAGTTTCATCTATAGAGTAAAGGCATTTTTTAATAAATATTCTTTAAGCTTTGTTTGCAATTTCTTCGTCTTTTAAATCCGTGGTAGTGAATTTACAGCGTGTAAGGTATTATATTTTATAATAGTATTTAGGAATGACGATATATGAGAGTATATCGTCGACGTTACACGATGACGTTATGTTACTCTAATTACATAAAAAATACTTGACTTCGCCTGTCAGGAGTACTACTTTATACTTAATAGCACGGACGCTTATTTTTCCAGTCATTTGTAATTATAGAGTTAAAGTATTTTATTATTCAGCATGCGATATCTAATTAAAAGTCACAAATTGGTCATCTTTATAATCTATTTATTTAATAAATTTTAAAAATATTTAATTAATCTATAATTTATTTACCTTTAGATAGCTAAAGGTAAATAAATTGATATTACAAATTTACATTAACAAAAGTTATATAAAAAGAAGTTGGTATGTCAATTTGTATTTCTGACCGACTCTCAGGGGAAAGAAACACCAATATCAAACCAAAAAGTAATTCGAGAAACGATGGTAGGGTCTGTATTCAGAACAAGATCTGGGTATGGCAAGTGTTACGTTCACCACAAAATTGACAATCCATCAATCATAACAGTCGTGACTGTCGGTCGGTGTCGGTGTTTTTTTTAGTCGGTGTTTTTATTTTATATTATTTATGCGTGTAAATTGTATTGTTAGTATTAGTCATGTATATAAATATAGACAGAATAAAAATGAAACTACCATACAGGTGCTATTTCATCACTCCTCTTAATTATTCATAGGTATCTTACAGCACACCTCACTTCGTAACTGCAAACTCAATTTTAGTGTAAGCGACAGAAGCGATAACCTTTTCGAACGAGTAATTATGCAAATGTTACGCTCAAAATAGAATAGTGAACTGGCTGCACTGATTTCGCTTTTAAATGAGCACTTTCATTTTCAGTAGATTTATAATGGAATTAAAATGTATTGCAAACTGTCAAAGGGCCATAGATTATTGCTTTATGCGTCTTAGTTTGCATTACTATAGAGTAAATTAAGAAGTAATAAGATTTGAATGAGGGGTGATTAAAGGGGTTTCTTTTTAATAGTATCTGATACTCCACAATCACATTTTGCAAATTTTTATTGTAATTTTGGCATAAAGATTTATAGATATAAACAACAAACATATAATTGGTGATACGAGAAAAGATTAGAAAAAAGTACAATGTTAAGTTTCCCGATATCCCATATAATATTAATGCATAAATATATTTCCAATAATATATTAAAATAAGGAATGAAGAAGTGCTTGAGAGGATTAAAGAAAAGAGACAGATCATAGATATTATTGAGAATAGGCGGGGAAAAATGTTGGGGCACTTGATACGACACGACGACCTAATTAACAACATTATTGAAGGAAAAATAGATGGAAAGAAAGGAAGGGGAAGACCAAGACACAGCTATATCAAGCAAGTTAAAGAAAAAGTTGGAGTCGTCGTATCAACAGCTGAAAGGACTGATAGAAGATCGTGGTCTTATCTTAAATTATGAATGAATGAATGATATTAAAATATTATACAAATATTGTATGGCAAGGTTGATGATGGGTTTATTAACCCTAGAGGAAAAGTCGAGTATGACCAATGGACTCGTAAGTCATATTTAAAATATGACTTATAAAATATGGTGGCAAAACATTTAAAATTCTTTTCAGATACCCATTATCTTTGATAAGAATTTAATACAATCTAAATATAAACACAAAAATAATTATTGTTTAGCAATTTTGCTTGGAATAACAGTGAGAAGATGAAGCAAAAATATTATTAAAATATTGTTTAGAAACGAACAAACAACTTTCATATACCTTTTTAATCACTTTTTGTTTTTAAAGTAAACAAAGAAAAATAATCGAAAAAGTTGTCAATTTACCGGTTTCATAGGATAACCATAATTACCGTATTTTGTGATACGCCTCAATTGACGCAAAAAATCTACAACAACGACTTAAATCCTTGAAAAGTTTACTTTTCCGCCACATCAGTATATGCTCTCTGTCCTCTCACTGATTTCATAATACATTTTATATATTCTATTATATCAGTTTACCTAATCGTTTACTTTTCAAAGTATTATCATTATATGTTATATATATTACAGGTTCTATTGAAATTCTATTAATCCTATTCTTTATAGGTTATATTGAAAATTACCTACACGACGCAGTTTCGTAATAAATATATGTAATGTTTGATAATTCATACTTAATTATAGTGATATTATAAATTGTCACGCACACTTCCCACTAGTGAAACTGTGAAATACCTGGGTATGCATCTTAATCGTCGACTCACTTGGTCTAAGCACATCCAAGCTAAAAGAGATGAGATTAATATCAAATACCGAGAAATGCAATGGCTGCTTGGAAGAAACTCAAAGCTGTCTACTGACAATAGGTTGCTCATATACAAAACAATTCTCAAGCCAATCTGGATGTATGGGCTCCAGCTGTGGGGTTCTGCAAGTGTTACCAACATCAACAAAATTCAAAGAGCTCGAAACTACATATTGAAGCAAACCTGTAACTCACCCTGGTTTATTCGTAACGCGGAGGTTCATCACCACCTCCATCCACTCTGTCAAGGAGAAAATCTCTCAAACAATAAAAAAATATAAAATCAAGCTGGATAGACATCCAAACTTACTTGCTGTTCAACTGACATTGCCTGATTATATGGCACGTCTTAAGAGACGTAAAATACCAGACTTCAACAACCTGGCATAAGCTGGAATATCTGAGGCTGGATTCTCAATAGAGAATCACCTCTCACGATATAATATAATCAACAAATCTGCTTATACTCTGGAAGACTGATTGCATGATAAAAATAATAAAAAAAATCTGTTTTATAAGATATCCTGCATTTTCATAATTTTTGGCATTCCTATTGGTTCGATGTGAATTGTTTCAGAAATTGGCATAAACTCAAAGGCTATTTACTTGAAAAACTTTTTTGTGTAACTCAATCTTTATCGTTTAACTTTATTAAAATGTTACTCCAATTTGTTTTTATGTTTTATTAGCGGTTATAAAAGGTCAATTTTGCGAGAAAATTATTATTGACATTGTTGATTTATTTCACTTAAATAAAATTGTACAATACTAATTTTATTCTTAACTAAGTAAAGTTGTTTCTTTTTATTATTTTAAGTATTTAATAATATTAACTACCATATTATACAGCATTGAATAGGTATGACATGTGAATGATATGGATTTGCAAAATTCCAAATGTGGATTACAGCGGGCTGATGATGACTACAACAAAAGCTAATAAAACAAATAATCAAATAGGCTATCACCCCTAGTAAATGAACGCAATGTACATATAATATGAACGCAATAAGAAAGACAAGTGAATTAAAAATTTACTCATATTATGAGTATAATCGTTTGTATTCCATGCCATTTGAGTGTTTTCTATATTACGTATCTATGTATTTACAAAAAACAACGTATTTAAGCATTTCCATCAGTTATCTAGTACCCATAGTATAAGCTGTACTTTGTTTAGGGCTAAATGGTGCTGTGTGAATTTCTGTAGTATTTTAGTAGATGTTATAAAATGTTATTATTTTATAATTTGAATATAATACGAAAACTAAAATAATGCAAAATTATAATACTTACCTGTAATTAAAAAGTACGTATAAATATACTTATTGTGTTTACATTTACTTAGTAGGGTCAAGGATAGTGCTGATTTGACAAAAATCCGAGGCGTAGCCCGTTTTTAATGGGCAAATTAATCATTCCGTAAGAAAAGCGGACTCAAAGTAAATTGATGTTGATTAATTAACCGTGCCGCTGTTCGGTAGACATAGAAATTTTCGTAGAAAATTATGTAATGTACCGGTATCCCCATATATGTGTTTAACATTCCTAATATTCCACATTTGCAAAGAGCAAGCATAATATGAAATAATAATTACTCAAAATTGTAGACAATGTATTTATTATACATTGTATTTATACTTTTTAATTACATTCGTGTACTTTTACGACTGTAATCCAAGATAGGTTAGTCAGAGACACTTACATCTAAACACAACTATTAACATAAACAGATTTCGTAGAGTATATGTGTTATAGCCTTTGTTCGTCTTTGTGACAGAATCTATATTCAGATCATATTTCATAAGTACTCGTTATTGTGTTTAGTCAGGAAAAGTAACAAAGAGACAGACATACAGACAAGCTTATATAATATAAGTATGGATTTAGTATCTTTTTTTTTAATTCTTACTGATTTAGTATCTTTTAGACAGTTTTTTCATGTTATATTTCATAAGGATTCCGCTATAGCGTTTAGTCAGGAAAAATAACAGAGACAGACACACAAAGAGTCTCGTAATATTAGTATGGATTTGCTACCTTATAAACATTATCAGTGTAATAAACACTTCATTCTCTCATTAAGCAAGCATTATCCAGTGTGAGCCGCAAATAATCGAATGATTATTTTGTTTGGTAGCTATTCTCTCTGTCTGTTAATTAAATACAGATACATAATATTTTAAGTACAAATACATAATTCTAAGTTGTCCTGATTTTATAAATATATGCGTATTGTGTCTGTATGTTATCTTTTCAAGAATAAACGGCTAAACCTTGAGGCATACAAAGTTGCGGAACATAGCAGGTGATATATATATATATACATATATTCTTACTTTCAATTTGAGGCTGTACTTATAATTTGATTATCAGATCATTATGTATTTATTTATATATAATATTTATATATCTATGTTTATATTTATACATTTATTTATGTATGTTTATTATTTTTATTGAAATTTATATTTAAAATATTTTGCTTTATATTTATATATATCCTTTTTTTGACATTTCTCAAATTAACTCTTATATTAGTGCACCGCCGACAATCTTTCTCTGCACCACTCATGGTTGCCTGGTAGATCACGCCGCATGGTGTTAAGTCCGCCATATGTACACATTGTTTTTGTGCATTAAAGTTTAATAAATAAATAACATATCACGTAATATATAATACGTACATATTTGTCATATCCGCTAACTTTACCTGCATGGTTCCGTATAATATTCATTCACATTAAGATGATGACTATGGAAGTGAAATTTCAAAACTTAGGGAAGAGATGCAATCAATGTTCACAAAAATAATGACTTCACAAGAGAAGGAATTTAAGAAAAATGCCGCTACTTTAAAAGAGATACAGTCCTCAAGTGGAAATATCGAACAATCAGTCACCTTCTTAACTGCACAGAATGAAGAATACAGAAAAAAATCGAGTTATTAGAAAATAAGATGAAAGAGGATAGAAAATATATAACGATTCTGGAGAATAAGTTAGAAAATATGCATCAGGATAGTAGGAAAGCAAATTTTGAAATTAAAAATGTACCTAAAAAACAAAATGAAACAAAAGAAGACTTGATAAGTATGGTTACTTATTTGTCTAACACGGTTGGCTGTCAAATAGAAAAATCCGCAATCAGAGATGTATACAGAGTTCGGCCAAAGAAGAAAACCGTCAAAAATACTCCAATCGTAGTCGAAACCTCTTCTACATTACTGAAGAATGAAATTCTAAAGTCCTGTAAGGCACATAATATCAAACACAAAACGAAGCTGTGTGCCAAGAACCTTGGCTTCCGAACATCCGATACACTCCTGTCTTCGTAACAGAACATCTGACCGCTAAGGCAGCACGCCTATATTTCCTTGCTCGTGATTTGGTCAAGTCGAAATCGTATAAATTCTGCTGGACGGCTTTGGAAAGGTGTATGTAAGAAAGGAAGATAATTCGCCAGTTACATCGATTAGGACTGAATCGCAAATAGAACAGCTAATTTCTAACATATGACTATATATCAAATATGTTTGTAACCAAGAACATTTTTATAATTTCTTTTATTCGATTATTGTAGGTGAATGTCTTCTGTTATATTATTTTATATCGCTTATGCGTCCCACACGCACACAAAATAAATTTAAACTTATTTACACATACACACTTACAATTATACATTATACATATAAATTAACATACAAAACAATTTGTACACAAAACCAAAAATTAATATCACATCTATTTCATAAGTAAAATTCGAAAATACTCATATTGTACAAAATAACTATAAACTTATTTACACATATGTATTAAAAATAAATAATTATACAACAATAATTGTATACAAGACAAAATCTCAATTAAATAACAAATTTTTACAACGTTTCACTATAATGAATTTTTACATAAATATACAAATTGTAGTGTATACACGCCATATTAATGCTATATTAGGCCAAATATATACATATTATAATAAATACAACCCCACCTATCATATGACATACTGTGTATTCTATACTAGTATTACAAATTAATGTCTAATTTATTAGAATCTCAAAACCATCTAGATAGTTTGGATATTGCCAAAGCCATTACATGTGACTGTACAGACCTCTCCAAACTTTATGAAACGAACAAAACAGACTTTACAATAATTTCTCAAAATATTAGAAGCATATACTGTAATTTCAATGATTTTTTTGATAAACTTATCAACCCTTAATTTTGAACCTGATGTTATAGTTTTAACCGAATGTCACCTTAATAATAACAAACCTATCCCGAAACTAAACAACTACAACTCTTACACCACCTCATATCAATTAAATAAGAGTGACGGTGTCGTTGTTTATATAAAAGAAAATTTAAAATGTAATGTAGTGGAGGTTAAATTAATGGAGGCAACGGGCATTCAGGTGGACGTACTAAATAATACCCTTATACGCATGTATCGGTCCCCATCTACGAATAATGCGGAAAACTTTATTAACTCGCTATGTACTCACCTAGACACCCTGAAATCACAGAACAATATTATAATTACTGGTGACATAAATATTAATATCAAATATAAAGACACAGAAAACACATACGAATACAAAAATAGGACGTACTATTTAAATATGTTATCTGCTTATGGTATTTTACCTGGACATACCTTACCCACACGTGGACAGAACTGTCTAGATCACACTATGTTAAAAATTAAAAATAAAAAGTTTTCTGCTTTTATTGCTATTCTTAAAACCACCACCACTGACCACTTTACAACTTTTCTATCACTATCCAAAGTAAAAACACATCAATGTACATCCAAAACCCGAACCAAAGTTAATTTTGAAAATGCTCTTAAATATATTCAAGAGAAAAATCTATCTGACTTGCTTTTTAAAGATAACCCTAATGATATAACAAACCATTTAATTAAAATACTAATGGAATCAATTAAAGAAAATTCTAACATTATAAAAATTCCTAAAAGTAAAAGAAATATAAATTGGATCACCACAGGCATACTAAGATGCATTAGAAACCGTAATAGGCTACAAAAACAATCCAAAGAAGACCCATATAATTTAATTAAAAAAATTACATATACGCGTTACAGAAATTATTGTAATAACCTCATTAAAAAACTGAAAAGAAAGTATGAAAGAAATTTAATATCGGAGTCTGTTAAAAATAATAAACTGCTATGGAAAAACATAAAATCATTAACCTACACATCTAAAACAAACAGAATTAATCATGAACTAATCCAGATAAAGTCAACAGAAAACGAATCTGCTAATTACATAAACAACTATTTTGCTAACATTGGTAAAGAACTGGCTGAGAACGTTCTTGATATAACAAAAAACGATTTAGATAAATTTCTCAACGAGCTACCAACCCAATCTCAATCCTTTGTTATTATTGACACAGATCCTGAAGAAGTAAATCGTATCATTGTTAATCTTAAGTCAGACAGTGCTCCGGGCTGGGACAATATCTCAACTAGTTATTTAAAATTTATTAATAAGGAAATCACTCCAATCATATCTCATTTAGCAAACCTCTGTTTTAGAACAGGTATCTTCCCATCTGCATTAAAGCAATCTATAGTTACTCCTATATATAAGGGAGGGCGGAGAGACGAAATTAGTAACTATAGGCCTATTTCGGTTATATGAGTGTTAGCAAAAATATTAGAAAAACTTTTAAACTCTAGACTTCAAAATTATTTAGAAAAGTACATACAATATAATATCCACTTTCCAGTTTGGTTTTAGGCAGGGAATATCGACTGAGGATGCTGTGGGGTCTTTATGTTCATTAGTAACAGATAACCTTGATAAAGGGAGAAAATGTCTCTCTGTTTTCATGGACTTGAAAAAAGCCTTTGACACTGTCTCTCTACCAGTCCTTGTGAAGAAACTGGAAAAGATTTGTTAAGGTTTACAACTCTCTATATTCAAAGATTACCTATATAACAGAAAACAAAGGGTAAAACTGGAGCAATATAACAGCGGAGATGTAAACGTGTCATGTGGAGTCCCGCAAGGAAGTGTCTTAGGACCTACTTTATTCCTATTTATATTAATGATCTCTGCAACATGAATCTAAATAATGCCAAAATTTTATCCTATGCCGATGATACTGTCATTGTCTTCACTGGTCCTACCTGGAGTATTGTAAAAAGGAACACCGAGCTTGGTATGGCTAAAGTTGCTAAGTGGTTAGAGTACAATCTTCTTACCCTAAATACTAGCAAAACAAATTACGTTTGTTTTTATTTATATAACTCGCAGCCAGAACAAATTTCAATATTAAAATCCATAATTGTAATTCTTACTCTATGATATTAGATGGTTCTGCTATTTCCAACACTGCATTTAATTGCGAATATATATTTTTACTATAAACAAAGTGAGTAATATAAAATACTTAGGTGTTATAGTTGACCAGCGTTTATCTTTTATATCAAATAGAACAAGTCTCCACAAGGATTAGGAAGTTTATTTGGATGTTCAAAACATTGAGGCATATTGTTATGTAATCAGACATCCCCACACAGCTCATTAATTTTAAATAAAATATATATGGCATTGGTACAATCCATAATTATATATTGTATGTATAACTGCATTCAAGTCATTTTTATAGAAATAGAAAGAGCTCAAAGAGCTCTGCTCAAGGTAATGTACTTGAAAAACCGACGATTTCCTACTGATGGCTTATACCGGATCACGAATCTTTTGTCTGTGAGAAAACTGTACATATTAAACACAGTTTTAAAAAAGCATAAACAAATTACATATGACCCAGCTTTAGAAAATAGAAGAAGGAAACTTAAAGTTCTATCAGTGCCAAAAACGAAAACCAAATTCGCGAGTATACAATGTGAAAAGCAATTTTGCACTCTTGTATAATACAATAAATGAAAAGATAGCTATATACCCTAAAAATTATCGTGAATGTAAAAATATACTAATAGATTGGATAAAAACATTAAATTATAATGAAACTGAATTACTGCTGCATCATTGTTATCAATGCTAAAACTGTTGTGCAAGATTACATACACACACAAACACACGCACACACACACATACACACACAGATACACACACACACATACACACACACATACACACATACACACACACACACACACACACACATATATATTCCTATTTATTAGAGAGAATTTTTAAAAAAGATTGAATACAATGTTTCCTATAATGTATGTACTTTAAAATTGATTATATTATATAACTAATTATTTATAGTATAATAAACAAGAAACATTTTACAACAGTGGTGATATAAGGTATGGAAGAACGGAGCCTCCTGGCACAGACATCTTTATGCTTAAAAGGAGTCTTCAACAACTGTAGAATGTAATTGTAAAATGGTGTTATCTAAATAAAGAATTTTGAATTTTTGAATTTGAATTGTGCTAATTTCTGTAAAATTATTATTCACTGTCGAACGAATAGAGATTCCTTCTTGTAATATAATTTAAATAAAATTTCATAAATTTTCAACCTTTTAGTTCTGAAAAAGAAACAAAAATACAGACAGACATACTTTCTTATTTATAATATCTTACCTAATAATATTATAAACGGGAAAGGTTGGGAGAATGGATGTTTATAACTCTTTAGATTATATGAAATCGTAACGAATCTAATTGTAGGGATATTTATTTAATAACCGATATGAATGTTAAGAATTATGAGGGTGGTTTAATCGTTTGGGCAATGATTTCACCCCGATCTAGATTTAAACGAGCTATTTGGGACGATTTCTCACTAATAAAGCCGAGTCATCACCCGACATCATATACTGATAAGGGTTGAGTACACGGAAACGGGTGGTTTTGTCTTAGGCTGTAAACGTTTTCTTAATTAAAGGGTAGGTTTATGATGTAATGATTTGATGGGTACCTCATTAAAGATATTATAGCCATTGAGTTTTAACACGTGTTCTACATTCTGTTCTGGGTTATACACAATAAATTTATGTCTATCTAAATAAATATTTCTAGACATTTTCACAAAATGGAATACATCAAACTACTAATTATTAGCACACACAACTTATAAATTACGAGTATACTAAAATAACAACAGATATTTACATACATAAATGTAAATACAATATAATACAATATATTGTATTTGCAGAATTATGTACCACTATACATTCTTACATAATGTAACATAAGAAAAAAGTACATAGAAAACAGCCTGCCCAAAACAAATATTATATTAAATTATTCCTGGATTACAACCGCTTAAAATTCCGTTCATTATTTTTTAGATTATCGCGAACATACAGATAGAAGGATTATTTTCTTTTATAATATGTATAGATCTATACACTATACTCTGTTATAAATTAAAAATATAAATTACGCCCTGTACTGTAATCTTAGATGTCGTAGTTAGAGCCAGGCGAGAAGAGTAATTTTGACCATAGATCACGTCGTTATCATTCTTTTCACAGGACGGCCCTATAACCGACCAGTCTTAGCACTTGGATTAAAATGGTCTCTTATTATTACTAAGTATTTCTAAATACCAGCTACGATTTTTAATCTCCGATACAAAAAGGCGTTTTAAAAGTATGATGTATGAGTTTGTGGTATCGTATCTTCATAACGAATGGATTGATTATGATTATAGTTTTTTTAAATCTAACTTGATTCAGATTATTCTTAGCAACAATTTATACTATTATTACTACATTTTTTTTATTCGGGAGCTATAATATACTTTATACCTTCCCGATTGCTATCCCTGATGGGGTAGTCAAAAGTATTGTTAACTGACAATGTGGTGTTGACGCAATGGTAATTATAATGGGAATATTTGAGTCGAACGTGGTAGCATGTATTATCTGTGATGGATGGTAGCGAGAATACCCTTTTTTAACTTATTTTTGTTTATTATCGGTGCTACGACCATTAAAAAGCATTCAGAAATGTAACTTGACACACAAAGTAATTTTTATCGGCCAGATTCAAACTCGCTACCTCTTGGATTAATTTGGAGTAATAAAACGCAAAGGTTTCGAAATTTTTAAATTATCAACTATTTTATTATACAATGCTTAAATTAGCAGATATTATAGCCTATTTCAAAACAAGCTTCAAACACTTCAATTGTATAACACGAAAGGGTCTGTTTACTAGGCCTGTTGCCTCGAATGTTATCTGATGTATAAATTATTAAGGAAATATCAATTGTTATATGTGTAGAATCTAGACACGTGTCGCCACAATTAGTTATTTGTGTCATTGACAATGGATACAGTATAATTAGGGTTTACATTTTACAATATAAAATTAATTAAGTTTTCTATTTTTATACTATATTCCTCGTCACTAAATAGATCCTAAAATATTTTTTGCTACATCTTTTTTTGTTACTAGAATAGCAAACAACTTGATGGTAACCATCGGTTATATACTTGAGCTAATTATAAGCCAGTCGAAAATGGTTTTTTAATAAGTATTTGTTTAATAATACACTATTGGCAGCTCCGCAGTCCGCAGAGGTCGATCATTACTTTTTTTATTAAAACGGACTTTAAATTATTATTCTATTATGTAGCAGTAAATGTTGCACTGACAGCAGATTTGGTAACTGACGGTGCAACCTAGAATTACATGTTGATGCTAAAGGTAAGTAAGACTGCACATACTAATTATTTTAATATTATTACCATATATCTAACAAGCGCCACTGACATGATGAGAGCATGTCACTCCCGTACTCAATCAGTACCATTGTCATGCCTCCGTACCCTTTAATTTCACTACCATATCTCACCCTCAAAAACAGCTTATAAAGCGGCATTGCACGATATGAAGCCTTTTAAAATTACGCTTTCTGATGTCCGTGTTTCAATTTAATAAAGATGCCGGTAATTTCCACGTTTCTAATAGTAATGTCGTCAATGTAGATTCCATAATATGAAAAAAGTAGTTTGAGTAGTGATTCTAATTTAGTACCTAGGTACAAACATTTTACTAACTGACCAGTCAGCATACATTTTCCGGAACGTCTGTGCCTCTAACACATTTGAGATTTCACTCATGAACATTCTCATGTTCATGAGTATTTCATTTCCGTATTTAATATTTTAGTACTAAGAATATTTCGCCTAAAAGAATAATTAATTGATATTTATAATCTCAGTTCTTAAATCAACAATCAGTACGCGTAACAACGGGATGCCTCGCTTTAATATTCTAAACAGAGAGGCAATGCTTTTAGCAAGACGCTATTAGGTTTATGTTACACTAGGAACATTAAATTCAATTAAGAAATTAAACTCCTCAAATTTGTAGGGAAAGATGTCTCAAGTATTTTTATAATTTTTATTGTAATATATATTTTTACTGTATTACAGTAAACTACACTACAGTATTATTTATACCTGGACTTATTTATTTATACCTTATAGAAACCTGGGTGTATGTTTTAAAACTGTAACAAATTAGGAGTGAAAATTGTTATGTAACCTTTCTTATAATCTATTATATTCTTATAATTTGGATATGAATACTACATTTAATATTTAACTATTGTTATTTTTATAACATTAAAACTCATAATATAGTTAACAAATTCTATTTTAAGGAACGTACATTGATTTCATTTATAACAATTATGTATTCCGTGGTTGTACCAAGTGTGCCACGGTTCTTACTCGCGAAATTTTGTTTCCTTAATTCAACGAAAGTTAAGACAAACAATCCGATAGAATTCCTAATTACATTATTTTGCCCTTTTTCATATTGATGAAAGACCGTAAATACCTACTAACGGTATTTATTTATGACGATACCATTGCTGGAGTACGTAAGTACCGGTTTTGTGGTATTTTTTAACTTGGTATATTGTTCTTGAATTCGAATTTCTAGTTGAACTATTAATATTGAAACCCGATTTTTTACTACTTGTTACACAGAATGATTTATGAATATAAATTTAGTCGAAACCAAAAAATCAATTATCAATATGTATCAATTTTTGACTGATTAGGTTAATAAATCAAATCCTAGGTGGCGGTGGTAGGTTCGGCAGATTCCCTGCCTACCGCGTTTAAATTCAAATATATAAGACAGTGTTACTTCCTAGTTAACAAAGCCTTTGACTAGCCCACCTATTGTATAACACAGTGCTGATATATTATCAATGAAGGTGACAATGGGAATTTTATAATACGACAATGCAACCTCATCATTATGGCCTAGATTTGTTTCTTCTCAAATGGTCTAAAAGATGGTGAAATGTCGTCTCTATTAATAATTAGCCGCCTATAGTCCCATCAAAACTATGTTAGTAAAAAAACAATATCGGTTGCTGTGACGGAAATACAAATAAAACAGAAGTCAATACAAATAAAAGCTTCATTTACGATGTCTCATATAGATATGAATCTGTAAACAAATATATTTTTCTTACATTAAGTACCGGAAGCGGATATCTTTCCAATTTGCTTCGAAAATTGAAAATACAATATCCTCTCATCACTTAAATGAATCTATTTATTATTTGATATATAAATATACCAGCTAGGATCTATAATAAAAGAAATTAATCTGTCTTTCTGACCGTTTCCATCTAAATAGTTCCTTTGAATGTAAGCCTAGAAGCGATTGTGGTACATTGTATAAGCGATAATCTGTTTATGTAAAATAAATATATATCTGAATTATTATAATATCAAACTATTTCTACATTATTCTCGAGATATTAGTGACTTCTATGTGTTTATATTGTAATAATTTTGAAAACGTTAGAACTTAATAAGAATCATACTGGTAATACAATAAAATACGCTCTAGTGTATTCGATCCAATCAAATACCCATATTTGTATGAATAGATGTTATTGTATTAGTTTAGATAGTCTCTATGAATTGTTGTATTTATAAAATAAAGTATTTTATGATTTGTTCTATGCTCATAATTTTGTTAGATTAAAAGTAAATGGCTCTCTGTATTGTATGTTCAGGATTATCATAGATATAGTAATAGAGTAGGTATATTTACATACCTAAATAAGTAAAGTAAAAAATAGGCTTTAAAAATACAAATTCAGTAGAGCTCCATAAGGGATTAAAATGTCCTACATGTGTAAATGATTATTGAATTTCAAGTGATGCTTTATTGAGCACACATTTGGTGACTGTTTCCTGGTTTACACAATTCCATGGATAGTAAATCAAAATATACCTATTTTATGTTAAATTAAGTTAATTCGCATATGTAGTAATTTGATAATTTCTTATCATTTTATGACATTCATTCAATGTAGAAGCCTTTAATTATGTACACGTAAAACGTATGTTCATATTTAATCTACATTGTAACTAGCTATTATTAAATAAATAACGGTGGCCAATGGCCGCTGCTCTTGTAACTTACGCGGTTCATTAATCCAGCTCAGAATAAGTTTCAGAGATTTAGAAATATCCTACATTCTATATTAGAGTCCGTGCTGAAACAGATTTTCATTAGCATTTATCTTCTTCATTACGTTCTTTTATTACTTGAGTATTATTATTTACAATTTGAAGTTGCATAATTTGTTGTATATTAGGATGATTAGTGTTCTGTATTACAGGTTATACCTATTTCAGATACCAGCTCCTCAAAGCATATTGGTTATAAGAATAAATTTAAACATTGTGTTATAAAAATACTACATGCCATTCATGTTTGTGAGGAGAAATATATAAATTATATTATTATTATACTTTATGTGTCTTTATATATATTCTTATTATATATATATCTTTATTCATATTGTACATATTTGTAAATGAACGAAGACATAAATTCACCTGTTTTTTATAATATGATATTCCAGAGCCATACTACGTACCGAATCGTCTTCATGAATACCCCTGTCGTATACAATTCTGCCGCCAAATAGGATACTTTGCAAGCTATGAATATGTTTCGTTTCATCAAGTTACGTTTTAAATGTGTGATATGATAGTGAAATTACAGGATATGGAGACATGACACCTTAGTTTACAGGAATGGCTACGCATGAAGGGTATTAGTGTGTTTTGTGATGTGCGTGGTGATGTTCAGGTTTATTATCAGACAACTTTCCATGAAGTGGCCAGTTACATACAAATTTCGTCATAAATTTAAATGCCATAGGTAATTTTCTATTTATCAATATGTCAACTAATTTACAGTTATCAATTTATAAGACACTAAGTAAAAATTTAAATATGACCACTCATAGTGAGTATATAGTTATTATGTATTCTACGAAACGCATGTTTATGTATTTCTACCATGCTTACAGAATTTTTCTCATCTAATGTTATGTAACCTTATATTTTATCGGAGAAGTTTCTTAATGCCTTCACTTAGACGGCACCCAAAGGCCTGAAACAACTCGAAATTATCATAAAGGAGACGATAATCGCATTTGAACGAAACCAAATCTATCGTTTCCTCGGTTTTATTTTACTTAACCTTCTCTTGGGTATTTCGTGAACTTTCTTTATTTTGTATAACCGTTAAAGTTAAAAGTTAATTCATTTTGACAAAAGGAGACGGATTTTAATTTTAAAAAGTTTGAATAATGTTAAATAATTGTATACTTGTTAGATGTTTATCAATACTAGCTATTTGCCCTGGCTTTGGATGAGTATTTCAATTAATTTACACAAAACCTTAACAGATTACATCTTCAGAAATCAGCTTGTTAATGGAAGAAAATTACTTCAGTAGAAAATTCGTTCGTTAGTAGTTTTTGAGATCATCACGAACATACAGACAAACACGGTAGGTATGTTTTTATAATATGCATAAGTTACAAAAATATTACGTTGTATTCTAAAAATATAGATAGAATGTACACAACAAATACCAGGACAAATTGAACTGAAATAATTCTTAATAAAAAATATAATCTCTGTAACTGAAATAACAGAATCCATAATTGTCTAATTATTATTGTAGTAGCGGTTTTTTTTTTATTATTTTTGGCTATAATAAAATTATATTTATGACATGGGTCATTTCAATCATTGTTTTTTTTTGTTGTAAGGATATACAGATGTAGGTATAGATACAACTTTATGAGCTAAACGTTTTCACATTATAAATTGTCATCTAAATCATCGGTGAGCAATACTGAGCAATCTATTTCACCAATGGGAACATTTCAAATTTAAAAACATTTGACGGGCCGCACATAAAGTAACAATTTATCAATAATTTGTTTTTTTTTATAATTAACAATTGAATAATAAAAAATAAGTAAAGATTTTATATATATATTGTAATATAAAGACCTCGTAAGAATTTTTTTTAAGGTTTAGTATGTACTACCATGTTATTATAATTAACTTTATAATAATGTGTTATGGGAAAAAGTCGAATAAATAATTCAATTTTAGATATGCTTGGCGGACCGCATACACACGTTTAACAGGCCGCAAGCAACCTGCGGACCGCAAGCGACTCGCGGGCCGCCTATTGTTTGTCCCTGATCTACATCGATTGAGCCATTTCCGAGATAATGCATGTTATATGTATACGCACAAGATTTAGTTAGATTTAGTAGTTGCTGCAGTGACATATGTATATACATATCTAATATGGGTTTGATTTGATAAATATTCATAGTTCCTTATACCATTCTCCTCATATCATTCACGAATCTTGATCGTGTTTATAAACCACATAACTTTGAAATTGAATTCAAATTATCCGATTTTATGACACGATCAAAAAATGGATAATAACGAGAAAGTCTTTCAGATATGTTAACACTAATCATACCGTAACGGGTCAAAAGACCCATTTTGAACTTTTGCATTAAAAATGCACGTGTAATAAGATGTATTACTTCTGCAAATTTGAGTTTATGACTTTTTATTACTAATTCTAAATCTACAGTTCTTATACGATTTTTATGTATTTTTTGTTTTGTTTATGTTGAGTAATACCCGTCGTATACTGTTGTCTACCACATCAGGTCATTTAACCCTGAGAACATTTTTTTGCTTTATAAGCTTATCATATATACTGCTTATCGTATTGTAGTCGGTAAGCTACACATTTCTGCAAATACTGTTGCGTAAAGTACATAGTTCAAACAAAATAGCTGAGAACAAGATTTCACAGAGAGATGTAGGTTAAATGGATTTAAAAAAACTCGACAGGGAGTTTATTCCAAAAACTACATAATACACAAGATAAAGAAAACTACATAAATCTCTATGTGAAATCTTAGATAATTTCTAGATAACTCAAACGAGATTACTAGGATTTTGAGACAGTTATCGAACCACTAAGCAATCAATGGAGTAATGCGTTTACAGTTAAGTATATAGCTTCAGTATCTACACGAGCATGACCAAAGTAATTGTAATAGATTGAATAAATCCAATTGGAGGTAATGAATGAAATGAACGGAATGAAATGAGCAAGTTAAGGCAATTTGAACGATTCTTTTCCTTTAAGAGCAATGTCAAATTGAATTCCAAATGCACTGCTTGGAGACGATTTGGTACTTAACTAAGTACTTGAATATAAATGAGACTTTATGTTGTTAGTATGAAAAAAAAATTGTACGCCAACAAAATTGGAAGTTATAATATAGTTTTAACCGAGGATTTAAAAGTTTGATCCGAGCAATATGTTTGCTAAATTATAATTATATAATTGACCGTTTTCCTCCAAGTTATAAAAGTATATAATAATTAACTACCTGACACAGGTGCTATTATTGTAATTTATTGTATTTTTTTAATTATATATAACCCACGTAGATCACTAATAATGAATCTATGTTATATAATGTCAAAAAAATATATAGGTGCAAGAATATTTCAAATTGATTAAGAATTACTTCCATTAGAAAATAACATAAAACTTTCCTCTTTATGATACTATTGTAGTTAATTTATATGCTGGACAAGCTGTTACCTGCGTCTTCGTCCGCGTGAATTAAAGCTATTTTTTTGCTGCTATAATAGATAAATAAAAGTGACATTAATTACTCCATATAATATTTGTTATTTATGAGTGAAAGTCATTTTAAAATCGGTCTAGCCTTTCCAGAAATTATTAAGAATAGACAGAGAAAAAATGAACTTTATATTTTCATATTTTAATTAATTTATTAAAATGCTGTCAAACATCGATGTGTTATTGAGAAATATTTATTCCTTAATTTCTATAGAACGGAAATAGGCAATCAACTGGGCGGCCAGCTTATATCTATCGATAACAGTTCGAAAAAGAAAATTAGTTTAGCAGTTTATGAGCGATTGAGTAACAAGCAATCAAACTCCCAAGTCTCTTATCGAAACTTTCATATTTACGTATAAGGAGGCGTAAGAATGTTCATGTTATCTATATGTTATTATATAGAAATTGATTGATATTTGTTACTCTCGCTAAACCTCAAAAACGGCTTGACTAATTTAAATGATTTTTTTGTTTGTTATACATATATTTTTTGAAACCATCTGGTCTCACAGTAAAATAGTTAAAACTAAATTTCAGAAGTTCAGCTGAAAAATTAAATTGCAATTAATTATATTTGTACTTGAATTTATATCTCACTAATTTGGATTATTAATATATATCGTTAGTAATTAATGAATATACGACATAAAGTTTACTGAGGCATTGGTATATATTTTATATGTCATATATATGTATATAATATAGTGATGGTGAAGTAATATAAATATTATGAAAAAATATGTTATTGGTTAAAGAAAATGACGAAGGAAGGTCGAGAGCTATTCAGCTCCTCGACTTATAAAGGATATACAGGAAAAGTGGTACCTCGTTTATTTAAAGTGTCCTCAAATGTCTTTTTTGGGTAAGGACGCGAGTTGCTTTGTTAACCGTACTTGTTCTTAACTACCTCTTTTAGGTAAATAATTTAATAATTATTCTTACTGTTACAGTTTTTGAGTAGAATAAAACTGAAATAAGTCTTATTCATTTCAATACATTTTTTTTACCACTATCACATATCCAACGTTAATATAGCCAAAAATCATGGGTACAAAGTAAATTGTATTGTATAATTTATTAAAGTTGTGCTACATGCTATTATTAAATGTGATGATCACGATGACAAAAATAACATGATCCGTATCACTCACTACTTAATGTTTAAAGTATAAAGTAAAAGTATAATATCAATATATGTATAAAATCGTGTATAAATTATGATATTGTTTTAAATTTATTCTTTATCAGCTTATGTCAAATTTATATATATTATAGCTTAAGTCTATCTGAAAGAAAACAAAATACAAATCGAATAGTAAATCCCCTTACAGTATTCGGTTAAAAACTAATTAGACATAGTGATACGGAGCATCCATATTGATATCGCTTGCGAGTCCAAAAATGAAATTATTAATGAAAAGGTCATAAGCTCTCAGTGATTCAATTTTATTGTGGATTCTATAAAGTATAATGTAATTAGTTGCGACGAAATGGTGCGTAAAAATCAGTGGGGCGCTTATTTGTTGAATTAAAGTGTAGGAAAAATTATATTACCAGATTTGTTCTTTGTATAAAATCGTCTACATGTGCCATATTTTAACCAGCTAAAAAGCAGCTACTTTTATAAGCTATGTTTCATAACACAGATTATTTATTAGTCATTTCAGTCACATAAAAATAGTATTCTTATTAATTTATTTTGGCATCTATTGAAGACTGATTTGCCTGGTTTTACAAACTCTGGCTTTATTTAGACGTCTTCACTGACTTTGCGTCAATTTTACTGAATATTTTTGAGTTGATGACGTTTACAGTATTCTCACGATCATTATCAAAATGTTAATCAATTTATTATCAAAATTAACATTATTGCAATAAAGACATTATATTTCCTATTTGCCTATTACGGCCTATTTTCCGCAAAGATGTACACGTGTTATGTAAACATAACTGAGATACATAGAAAGTTGGAAATTAAAGCAGAAATTATATGAGATTTAATTTTGGCAATGAATAATTGTCTTAGAAAATGAAAATATCTGCCTACAACAGCCTCTTTAAATTATAAAGAATGCAGTGTACAAAATTTCGTGAAAGTAAAGCTCAGATGCGACTTAAGTTGAAAATTTATTTGACTTCCGAGTGGACTCAGATTTTTTCAAGAAAAAAAAAGGAAATCTTTTGTTAATCTCGGAGGCCCGGCGTCATTTTATTTGGTTTGTTTGAGTCTACGTCTTTCTTAGCTGGGATATTTTAATTATACCATTTCAAAAGTTGGATATTGGATACATAAACTATATGGTTTTTTGTAAAGTGTATAAGTGTAAATAATGTTATTATTTATAATTGTAATGAGAAAAAGATTTTGTTATTATTTTTGAACAAACTGATTATTATCGTAGTAAAGAAGATTTAAAAATCCTGGTTTTATGACAGATAGTCGTATCAATACATGTTTGTTCGTTATTATCACTTTTCTGTTTATTGCCTCGTTAGCGTAATAATAATAAAATTGTATTATATTGTGTTGTATAAGCGGTTGCGTTATACAGAGAAAAGATTTATTTTTTGTCTATAATAAAGAAACTGAAAATATTATTTGGAACAAGTTTTTTTGGAAACTGTCTTAGAAAATTCAACTTGAACATACTGGATTTTCAAACCCCTAAAGATCTACGATCAATCAGTCAAACCGCATAGGATTCCATCATATCTTAAATCCTATAATTCCACTTAGTGCGACCCATCAGGGATGTTCTCTTCGAAATCCCTGTAAGCCACAAGTTACAATTTAATATCGGTACAAAAGCTTCGGTTGCAGCCCTAGCCGGCAAAGATTAAGTCCACATGCATTATGTATTCTGCTAGATTTAGCAGGGTTTACGGTTGTATAGTTTCGTGAACTTGATGGCGAACTTGCTAGTTTATATGTGTTTACTGTGATAATCAAACAGGCATCAATCAACATCATTATCTATGTCTAGACCCGATTTGGTTTTCTTGATCATTCACAGTTCTCTATTCACTTTCTTCTTCCTTCATCCTCTCGTGTAATTTTTCTCAAATTATATATAACAATTGAATATATACATGTATACAAAAAACTTAAAGTATAATAAGATACACATTAATACTAGAAATACAGAGTAATATATCGGAGAGACGAATTAGTAATTCTATCAATCTATTACGAAAAATCGTAAGTAGGTACAATTTTTATAAATTAATTCTCTTACTTTCTTATTAACCTTCATTTATGTAAGAACATACTAATAATATTAATGTAATAATTTAAGTTCGTTATACTATTTGCCGGTATGTCACTAATAGTTAACTTTACTTAGCTCGTATTTGCTTTTGCTTGACTTATTGTGATGTATGTATTAACTACGGCATATACCTATATGTAAATGAATGAAATAGATATGTTTTGTAAGTATATATTATGATATTGCTAGCATTATAAATTCAAAAATGATTATTACTTGTATTTATATTTTGAAAAGTAATATTGATACTTGTAAAATGTAATTTAAAATCGTAAAGGAATACTTTATATACCTATGTATATATTTTTTTCATTCTTTACTATAAAGAATCATATATGTCCAGGAAGCTTCTTCGTATCTTTTTCTAACAAAATATGCAACTATATTATAGAAAAAGATATCACAAATTGAATGTATTGTCAATCTTAATAATAAAAAGGAAAAGGTAATATACCAATCGCAATGTATCTTCGGTTTTCATATTTTTTGTTTCATAATACTATAGGTTTTACTTATATGTTGGTACTGTAATTATTTTATGTCACTATATGCTTGACAGAACGCGACAACATTTTGGAATTCTGTATTTTGTCGAGTGTAAACCAGCAGATTATTTCGTTAGTTCTATGAAATAACATATAGCACATATCTGTTTTGTAAACGCTTGAATTATCTTAACTCAATATCGACCTAAAAATTGTTATCTAAAATATTTTGCCGTGATTTATATGAGGATCAAATTAATTCACTGAGCAAACATTTAAATGAAAGTTTATATTTAATCGCATAATCACCAAGACATTGTTCGAGACAATACGCCATTAATAAAATGTAAACAAGGAAATCGGGTAGTATTGTGATAATGCCCCCATTAAAATAATCGTTTACACTGAAGGTAACATTTATTACAATAATTGAAGACATTTTGGGTTAACCGTTAAATTGATATAAGAGTTTTATTCAAGCACCTATATATTCTTAAGAAAAGTTATGGTTGAACTGTTTCATAAACAGTTCAACCATTACTTAAAAATACGCACGTTTCTTTTAAAATTCAAGCGAAAGTTCTAGGTTACGAAGACTCTCTGACTCTACGAATCTAGTATCTTTTTTATACATGTTTGCAAATAATAATAATAAAATATTCAGAGACTATTCCAGTCAATTAAAATGTAAGTTAGAATTATATTTTTACCTTTTACCAAAGCCTTTTTCCAGCATCTTCTACTTCTGGTTTTCAAAAATTTGGGCAATAATTTATCTTGGTCATATAATATTTATCTTGGTCATAATTTCTAAAATTGAATAAAAGCGCACGTATACTCATTTGATATTTATAGCAGAAATTGATAAGACAATAGTGTCTATTTCGGCGAATCAAACTTCATCGTCACTCCCATTTATCTGACAAATCTACCATCATTTACCATCCAGTTCGGGGACAGAGCAAATCGTATTCCAAACCCGGTCATGGCTTAGGCCTTACGCCTGAAGAATCTCTTTACGGAACTCAGCACAATAGTGAAATTGGTTTATCGTATTAAGAAGGCTTAGTAACTAGCTGTCGATGAACTAGATTAAGAAACACTGAGTGCAATCTATTAGAGGGTTGACTATATGTGGGATACTATGTGTATTGTATATTTTGATATTACGTAACAGTTTAGTTAATAATTTCACTAATTCAAAGTATACTCGTATTATGAAAATATTAAATCATCTTCATAAACAGAGGTTATTTCAATTATATTTGTGTGTATGCTAGTTTTGATAATTCTGTCTTCGCCAATAGTGAGTCCTCAAATTAGTCCTGGCATGAAACTCTTTGTTTGCTATTTTCAATTTTTTTTATACTACGATGGTGGCAATCAAGCATACTGCCCAACTGAAGGTAAATGGTTACCGTAGCCTATGAACGCCTGAAACACCAGGGGTATCACGTGCGCGTTGCCGACCCTTAAGAAACCTTAATATACCCTTCTTAAAAAACCCCATGCTGAAGCTCGTGGGAAAACCTTGGCAAAAAGTTCATTCCACAATTTATATAGTATAGTTTCATATAGTACACAAAATAAATCAATGTTTTCATATTCATATCATTATTATTATTTATTTCATGATTACCCGACGATAAGTATCTAAGTATGCTTTTTGTGAAGATAAATAAGTTTTTATTAATTCTACGTTTTTAAAAATAGCGTCCAGAAATAGGTACACAGTACCCAGTTTCTATAAGTTCATGTTTATACCTTGACCTATGACAAAGCTTAAACATAGGGCATAAAAAGAGATTGCCTTGTTGCGAGAAACGAGGGTACGGCAGTGATTTCTCGATTACTTGTCTCGACAGAGGACATACGTATAAAATAACGTATATGATACAGATCTTAGCTAAAACATTGATATTTTTTAATGCCAACCATAGTGATGCCACCTTGATAGAAAATGTTAGCCGTCGTCTATAGACATCGAAAGACCACCACAATACTCTAACTAATATATATATAATAATATATAATTAAAAATTTAAAATAAACCTGGACAATTAACACAGTGCTCTCTAGTCACGGTAAGCACAGTTTGTGTTATGGCAACTAGACATATGATATAAATACTTAGATATTTTTTTGTAAAGACATACATACAAACATTCATACTGATGAATACAAATGTTTTCACCGTACGAGGTATCGACCCCGCGACCATCGAAAGTAAAGTGGTATTCTAAACCGCTAGACCACCGGGGCCGAATAATATATTGTAAAAGGTACTGCAACTACTCGAAAATTCATTGCTGCATTTCATAAGCTTGCAAAGAAATCTACTAACGCTAGAAGTAAAAGATAAATGAACCAAGGGTATAACTTGCACATATTACAGTACATGCGTATTCTTCTGGTAACAAAAAAGACAAAAATCGGACAGCAATACTAAAATCCATTTTGTAAATACTTTCAGTCTTACATAGTCCATTTAGTGAGGAGTGATATAGGATATGTAGCATGCTATGACCAACAGGAGCTGCAACAGGAAATGTTACTTAAACGAGGTTGAGCGTGTGAGCAAGTTGAAATTAACAATATGTAATAAATACTATATTTGTGAAATACATATTATATATCAACGGAAGATAAAGATAGAATTTAGTATATAAAATTTAATATGTATTGACTAGAGTTCTGGAAAAAGACAATGCCTCAACGTTATTAGAAAAATCGTTGCCATTTTTTATAAACCTGCCACTGCTACCCGCAAATTGTGTCCGTCGTTACGGCCAGCAAAAATCTGTCCCAAATCATATTTGGTTGGGCCGACATATTTCTACAATGGATGATTGATCTGTATGACATATGTAACCGTATACTATTATGCTGGATAACCGTAATAACGTGGAATTGTTGGGACGAGTCTAGACTATTTCGACTGCTGATTTAAACTAGATATTTTTACTACTTAGATATTTCTAAAATATAGCAATACCCATTTTATTTTCTAATACATATATTTAAAACATTTATTTAAATATACATATATATTACAATTGAAACCCGTAGCTCTCCTCATACGTTTCAATTCCGGTGGATTAAGATATCATATTTAGGTATTCTGTATATTCACTGCCATAATAATAGGAGCTTACTATCTAACTGAAACACAGCTTCCAAAAAAACTATTTTGCGGCAGGCTGATATGGACACCCATTGAAATGGATGACTTTGTAACTAAGTATATCTCTAGTAAATATAATTATTTTTTTTGTATAGAATAGTATACAACTATTTAATACAAAAGATAAAGAAAGTACGGATTTGTAATGTAGTATAAAATTTTATTTAACTTAAGTAATTTGTGAAGTGAAACAAAAATGCTACAATTGTAGAGTCATACGAATAGGCTGTAACCGAAAATAAATTACAATGATTAATAGAACATTACCATTACGATACAAATATAAGCAAAACGGTAAATAAAATATTTCTGCTTTGGACGTGCACGGTTCATTGCATTTCTTAGTAATCGCCTCTTATGGAATTTTGTGTAAGAAACAATGGAATGGAAGGAAAAAGTCCCTGTAATTCCCCTATTCATTTTGCCAAAGAATGCCTTTTGTCCACATACTTGTATTTATTTTATGTAATAAATATAATGCTGTTGCGAATATTTGCCTGATTTTGTTTGAGAAGCAGTAGTTGATTGTTAATATTATAGAACAATGCATGGACCTATTTACCTCATTACTGTAAATATCTATCAATATTTCAAACCTATAAACAATCAGGGGATAGGTCTCGGACCTGCGTTGAATTATTAATGATTTAAGCAGCATGTTAGTCTAATCTATTAGGTACTTATTGTAGAAACTTTCGCTTTCTCATTTTCTCGAGAGACTACAGCATAGTGTTTTTCTGGGAGGGTACATTAAGGTTTCTTAAGGTTTGGCAACGAGTACGTGACACTCCTGGTGTTTCAGGCGTCCATAGGCTACGGTAACTGTTTACCATCAGTTGGGCCGTATGCTTATTTGCCACCTACGTGGTATAAAAAAACTCATCCAAAAGTCTATGGGTGACCACAGCGTAAGATAAGCTGTAGTCTATACTAAAAGATATTTTTAAATCCAAGATCCCGCAAACATTAAAAACAAAACTGTATAACCAATGCGTTCTCCCAGTGATAACATACGCTTGCGAAACGTGGACGCTAACCGCCGAAAGGGTCAACAAGCTACAAGTCACCCAAAGAGCAATGGAGCGATCTATGCTCGGTATCTCCCTAAGAGACAGATTGCGGAACACTGAGATCAGAAGGCGCACTGGAGTTACCGACATCATCCAAAGAATCGGGCAGCTAAAGTGCCGTTGGGCTGGTCACGTATGCCTAAGCAAAGACGACAGATGGACATACCGATCACTAATGTGGCGACCTAGGATAGGAAGCAGAAATGTAGGCAGCCTAACTGCCAGATGGTCTGATGACATCAAGAAGACGGCAGGACCGACCTGGACAAGAGAAAAGTGGAAAATTATGCATACGTCCAGCAGTGGACAAATATATGCTGAAAGAAGAAGAAGAGGAGAGTCTAAACTATATGTGACGTTAAAATTATAATGTTGAACTAAATAAGTCTAAGTTAATAACCATTATATACTTTATTTTTTTTATCTCGTGAACTTAATGTTATGAGTAGTTTTCTGTGAAGAAAGAGCCCGCAATTCTTTTATTTTCTCATTTCAATATCGTATACAGTAATATGATAGCCGATATTATATTTTATGAACTCCGAGCTTTGAATATCAAATATATTTATTATCAATACCACATGAAAGGACCGCAAATCCATACGAACAGAGATGATATAAAAGTTGTAGATGTGGGAAATGGATAGGTTTACCTAATCCCAATCACATAATTCACAAATCTATTATATATCGAGCGATATATATCTTATGATTGATATGAGATATAAGTCGGAGGTTCTCAAATTATTTGGAACTATTTTTATGGTTCTGCAACTAGGTAGTAAAAAGGTACACTTATAAACTCGTAGTGTCGAACTGTGCTACTCATATGATTAAGTTCTGTAACTTCTATCACTACAAAATTCAATAAAAATAATAAAACACTGATCAGTATAAAAAAAATCACTGGGCTCATTTGATACCATGAAAACATTTGAGTTATACTGAAACATACTATGAAATATTACTATTACAATGCTAAATGTTACTTGATGCCTATAATTGATTGAAGTGCATGTCACTCCCAATCACAAATCCTAATATTAATACGTAAAGAAAAAAATTGTACTCCTTTTTACGAAAATAGTGTGGACGGTGGTGTATAAAATTTCGCACACTTGTATTATAGTTTATGTAGAGAAGGAGTGGATAATGCTAATATTTTTTAAAGTAAGCCTTTAAAATACATATAATTAATCAATAAAACATTTCATATACTACCATTATATTAAACGACTTATAAGTACAAATCATCACTGCCAAAATAATATTGTTAATATTATTAATTGTCACATCAGCAAATTGTGATTTGTTTCTGTGCTGTTATCAAAGTAAGCTACATATTAATACGTGAAGCAAGTCTATGACAATAGAATCTATTAAGTTCAAACTTATAATTTAAATATAACTATTGTTATAGTATAAATTCTACCACGGGGTGATTACTAGTTAAAATAAATGTAAAAACATAAGCATATTTTTTATTGATATATATATTTATACTGTTAAACAAATATGCTGATATTTTATAAACTTACCATTTTGTGAAGGAAGCGTTATCTCTCACTTTGAGAAACTAGACCGTGAGCTATTGTGTCGAATGATATCCACTAAAGCATCCCATTGTGACACTATCTAATAAGTGTTCTCGTTATTATGATTTATATTATAGAATTTATATAAAAGAGAACCTGAACAAATGGCGATGGATTATGGATTTATTTCTATGAAAATTTTATATCCGCTCGGTGGTTTAACGGAAAGTTACAATAGTACAAATCCCGGCGTAAGTATTTATGAAGCTGAGCAACTTTTCTATTATTTTGAACGTTTTATACTAAACGTTAATTATATTACTATATAATTTGAAAATATGTTTCTATTTAGATTTACCAAGTAATAACTTTCAAGGAACACTCTGGTGAAAGTTATTCAAAGTTCATTATAAACAGTTTAATTATTCATAATTTTAACATACTCACTTCTACAAGTATTACTGCGACTCCTTTATATATCTTACTTAATCATTTAGTGTTTTACCACTTTTCTTGTATGTTCTTAGTATAGTATATTTCTGATTATTCTTTGTATTACATATCAGACTTTCCAACTTTCCGGTATCCAGTCTTGCTCCCTCTTTTGAGTAAAGACTTTCTTATTTAAAACTCTGAAACGGGCGAAATTTTTAAGAATGAAAAGCTAATAATACAATGCATTCTCATTGCTATTCGCGCACAAAATAAACCCTGCATAATATCAAACAATTTTTCATACAGTTCCTTTACGTAATTTGAAATGTAACATTACATTCTGGGGAAAATGTTCTGTTAGTTCTGCTGACTACACTTTTAACTGCGCACTTTCAACAGTTTTTAGAAGAAATTCATTTATATTCCATAAGCGTCGTAGTACGACTTCTTTATATCCTACGCAGGAGCATAATTTATTGAATAGAAAATATAATAAATTCAAGAACTTTGATTGTAAAATACAACTGTTGTAAAATAAACGTAAATTTTAACGTACACGTATTTATGATTAAGTCGGCGTATTCTCTCTGTGTTATGTAAAGAATAAAAGAGAATATCAATAATTTTCAATTAAAATAATACCTTTACAGTCGAAAATAAACTAAAAGGACGTATTACACTATTAAGGCTTAGTCACTTACACTGATATCTTCTATATTGGTCTTCGAAAATTAGATTACAACCTTTATTTACACAGTTTATTAGCAACCATTTCACCTTAATAAACCATAGAAAATAAATATAGAACTTATTTTATCAATATTAGCATACCTACTATAAAAATAATAGTGTTCAAAATTTCAAATTTCATTTTTATATCCATAAGTAAAACGTATACTAAGTACTATTACAATAATATGCAGGTATTTATTTATTTTCAACGTTTTTATAGCGCTGGAAAACGTTGAATGCGTGCAGCGCAGGATCGGTCCTCGTCTAGATTTCTTGGGGATGTTTTCTAGGCTGAAATGATGATCATGATTATTATTTATTTATTTAAAGTAACAAGTATTACATGTCAATATGGCACGCATAGTTTAGAGCTAGATACTAGATAGATATTTTTTATTGAGAAACAATATTTTATATAGTATATAGAAAATACTACAGTATACTAGTATAAGAAATTGCATGTTACAAAGTATAGATTTTGGAACGTTTTGTATACAAATCTAAACTATTAAGTTTGAAGCGTGCTGTACCTTATTACAGCGCGCTACCTACTTAATTATAGCAAAGCAATAAATGTAATTGCCTGGGACTAAGTTCTCTAGTAGGTACAACCGTAACACTGTGTACACTTGGCTTCCCAAAATAGCTTTATTAACTTTCAAATACCTCCCTGTGCACTCAACCTCCGTCAATACAGTTCTGCCTTATTACATCCTGACTGGTCGTTCGTCTTACAATTCCGGAATAAGTGCATGAACAGAGGAAAGTAGTGGAATAAAATTATATTAAAATAACAATTGTTACAAAGTTGAAATTTATCATATTCAGTAATAGTTTGAAACATAAAATCATACTCAACTCTTCTGAAACTTATTATCCGATTATGTGGACTCCGGTTTCTAGTTTTGTGAAGTTGGTATGTAGAATCACAATTTTGTTAGGGTTGCCAAACCTAGTTTGAAACAAAGTTTTAGTGTGAAAATATTCCATAATATGTATATGAAGTTTTAAGTTATTTCTTGATTTGCAGTGTTATTGAAATTATTATTTTCTCAAGCTATTATTGGTATGTGTAACAGATCGATAATAACATAATAATAGACAAATAACAAGAATACATTCCAGGTTTAATTAAATTTTAAATGAGTAATGGAGTCTTTATTTAAAAATATGTTTATATTTGCTTAATGTAATAAAATATATTAAATCAAAAGAATATTGTATAAAAGCGTCTTGAAAAGTAGAAAACCCAACGAACTTCCAATCCATAATCCATACAGTCATAAAACAAACCTAAAAAGGACAGAATTTTCCTTTATATGTGATTTATTATGCAGTTCCAATATTTTCTACATTGTAAGCAAAAGAATTGTGATTGCGTTAGGTTTGCGTTCTATTGTAAGTCAAAAACAAGTTATTGGCAGTTCTATGTGCAGCGTATAAGAGAGTAGTTTGTTTGTAGAATTTTATGAGAATCACCTGTTTCAAGATCCTTCATTTCGGCTATCAAGCTTTTTTTTTATATAATTCACATATTATTTCTTATTATTATGTATCAACACTAGTGTAATTGGTAGCCTAGGTTATTATTTTATTGATTGTTAACGATAACCAGACGGCTATTTTTGTATTTAAGCATTGCATTCAATAATTTTTCAGTAAACATTTAGTAGGTAGTTATTATAATTTCACATACAGATTAATTATGGACCATGTTGGTCACAGCAAGCAGAGAAGAGAGGAGAACTTTTTTTATGATATAGAGTAATTTCATAGCTATATTTTCCGTGAAAGCAGCAGCAAATGAACAGTTTTAATTTAATCAGATCATTGGATATAAGTTTTTTGAAAACTCTACAAATCAGAATTTATTGAATATTATAAATAAAGGTTTGTAACATAGCATCCATAATATTTAAATTTTATGATAACCATTATTGTTTTCCATGTATTCGTCGTTATCAGACACGTATATCGTATATACTTACTCGTATATGATGAGACTTCTTTCGAAAACTTATTTTAATTATTTAACAATAAATGGTAACAACAATAATATAAATGCTATAAAAAATTAATTGGCAGCCCTAATTGTGTACCTAATGCGACAGAAGCATAGTGACGTATCAGGGTGCAAAGTTTTGGTGTACTGGTACGGGCCTTTACAGAGCAGAGTGGGTGTGAAATCAGCTTTGTATAAATCATACCATTGTTTTCTGAAATCCAGTAACTATGTATATTGTTGGTGACACTGGCATAACACTACTCACTCGATCGCCGTTTTTACTACGAAAAATATGTATTGTCAAATTATATTGTACGGTCATTGATATCATATTAATTAAATAAATTATTTATGAAAACAAGCAGTTTTTCCATCGATCAAGCTATGATTTGTTTCAATTAGTAATCTATTTTCATTATATCATTTAAGTCTCATAAAATTATACGATACGTAACAGTATCATAGAATGAATTATTTTTATAAATCAACTTGTTGTGACGTAAATACTGAAATGAAAAAATAATTTCTGAAACAATTTATGTCAGAACAATTACAAATATATATTTTTTTTGTAGTGATAGTTATTTGTAGCCTGGCTGCTTTGATATGATATGACAGCAGTAAATAAATATAAAGCAATAAATAAAAATTATTTATAAAAAATTTAACTACACAGTTTTCAGTCCGGACAAGCTGACTATGCCATTTGATTGTTGTATATACAAACCGATTCGCCAATCGAATGGTATTAGCTGGGTTCGTCTGACTTACCGGCTATAGGTTAGCTCCAAAAATAAGTTAGCTTTTGTAAATAAGTACATACCTTTGTAGATAGGTACCTACATAGAGTGTACACATACGAGGGTATGATTCGAGACATAAATAGGCAGGCATTGGCCGTTTTCATAAACGTAACACTCGACTCCCTTACATTGTCGAGCACATTTGAATCCAAAGTAGTTCAACGTAGCGTAAATGCTGTACCTAGATATTTCACAAGAAATTAGATTATGAGCAGTATGGAGAACTATAGAATATATAAATAATCCTTAAAGTTTTGCTATCGTCTAAATTAGAACTGACTCATAGAATCTTATGAGAGGAGTTAATAAACTATTAGATAGTGATTAATCTTACATTAAAAGTTTTAATATGCTAAATTTGCTTCTACAACCTACTTTAACAGTTAAAATATGTGGTTATGGTGACGACCAATAAATTGACAAATAAAAAATTAAGCGCTATGTTCACATTCATTAAAAATATTCTTAGGAATTAGTTTATCATCATCATCACCATGATCATTTTCTCGTCTACTTTTCAATACATATGCTTGTGTGTGGGAATGGTATAATAATTATACGCCACGAATATCTGTAGGGATGGAACTTTTATACACTGTATTTAAAACTATTAGAATACAATTCATTTGTAAATAAAACTCGATCGTAACTCGATTGTGATTCATCTGCAATTTACAGTAGGGACTATTTCAGTTGACTGTATGCATGTCAAGCTCAAGTTTTGTTTGACTTGTGAATGTGATATGTGCATTGGAATTTATACCCATTTCTACTAACTTTAGTGGAAACAAACGTAAATAGCGTATTTATCAAATCTACAATTTCGGTGTTTGATTCATGCAACGTGAATAGAGAACATTTAATAAAATATGATGTTATAAACTCATAAATTTTACTACTTTGAAAGGTATTGAATTAAAATGTACCGTATATATAGAGAGAGAGATTAAATTGTAGTCTACAGAATTGGAAATGCATGAAATTACACTATATTGTATAACCTATATAATGATTTCTACTAATGTGATACATGTAAGTATATAGATGCCGCCAGCTTCTTCCTATTGAAGAAACATATTAAAAAAAATATTTAGTACAAGTCAACATACGGAAACTTGACTGTTTATAACAGTTTGTATATTTCTTTTATATGGTCAATATATGTATATCTATATCTGTAATATTCCCATAAGGATGATGAAAGTCGGAAGTACAAATTTCAATTAAATCTATCGAGAGTATTTGTCTAAAAGTCAGTGTCACTAAAGAGCACAACTCCACAATGTTTTGTGTACGTACATATTTATGGGATTGTTATGGTAAATTACGTGATTTTAACAAAGTAATAAACATATATTTAATGAATAGCAAGAATAATCAGAAATAAATTTTATTAAAATATTATGAAAATGCCATGGCACTTTTCTGGCAGTCTTCTCTTGCTGTTCGCATAGCTAGAACAGAATTAAATTACATACAATAATAAGAAATAACTAATAACTAATAATAACTGCTGGAATACCGACCCAATGTTGGTATAAATAAGTATTTAATAATAAATTAAATTTCTTTAAAAATTGATAACGAATATTACACTCGTCCACTTTTCTCGAAGAATGGAAACCTTATTTGAAAGCACAATATTAATTTTGATATTTTTCGTATCTGCAGACACATCTGGGGCAATCAGAACAATGTGCTATACAACAATAGGGAATGAAATTCTCTCAACTTTGTCGTTCATAAAAATTGTTACAAAAATGTAATTGAAAAATTAAATGAAAAATCCTGTAAGTATTACAATGTAAACTTGCCCGCTGCAGCGCAATATGTAAGTCTATTCAATAGACATCTAGTATTGTTATTTCTAAAATAAGAGTTCTACTATACGTTCCATAAGTACACCGCCTTACTTCCGATGGTCGTGGGTTCGATTTTTCGCACGGTACAAACATTTGTATCGGTCTGGGATTTTTCTACATATGTGTACGGAAAAATAATAATCTATGTATTTGTATCAGTTTAGACAACTGATATCCATAATACAAGCTTTAACTAGCTTAACTTGGGTCTAGATGGGACTGTGTAAATTGTACTAAGAACATTACTATTATGTTTTCTTAATATTTACCCGAGATTTTGTATACAGATACTAATTTTAAAGAAATAATTATAAAGCAATCACTCTTTTACCAACTATAACTTAACCTCGATATAAATTGAACGCAGTTCGGAATTTGCCTGTATATTCCCCAAGTGTAAAATGAATTAACAACATAACATAATTTCGAGTTCCGAGCAAGGCTACGCTCGGCTAGTCAAGACTAGAAAATTAATCTTTCACTCCCAACCTTGACCTAAATGAAGTATGTTTATAGTTATTTATGTAAGTACCTCCTTGTATGTTATGTAGGAAACTGAATAAATAAATGAATCCCTTCGAATGAAAGGCTTCGATTTTCAACTAGATCAATTAGGGAAGCGGGTAATTCTAATTTGCTCCGTGCGTGTATTCTTCTTCATATCCATCCTTGAGAGAGAAACAACTGATGTGATTATAATAATATGGTAACTACTCATAAATATGTATGTATTATAATTTATATCTATAACCTCATACAACGCATTGTGAGAATTTGTCGCAATGTCACTATTGTTGACAACTCAGTGCATTTTACTCATTCCCAATAAATAATTATTGTGCCAAGGTACTGAAGTGCTTCCATAGTGGTAGATCATATTTATTTATTTCCCCTTTATTGGAAGAAATACGTATTATAAAAAAGTGTAAGTAGCCAAAGTCTTACAGCTAAGGAAATCTGTTCCAGCCAAAAAAGGTTGGCTGAAACAGATAAACGGGTAGAGAAAAATAGACAGAAAGACATATTGCATCTTTGCAAAATCTATCTTTGTTCTTTTAAGGGCGCGGCAAGTCTTTCAGTATACTACGGAAAAAAATTTGGTATTTTTACAGAAAGAGTGAAATCTGTGATGTTTATCTCTTAATTACATATGTACTAATCGGAAATTAAATCTACGACTTCGTTATCGACCTGACTGATATATCATATGCACACACAATACTTACCAATCAAGCGTCATCTATTTAATACAATGACATTCATATGAGAAGTTGGTAACTCATATCCCGCGTCACATTTACAACTTTTCCAATGGTTGATAATAAAATTCATAATGTGCTTGGAAATATCGAGGCAGGGAGGTGTAGAGACGTTTTATTACACCATGAAGCTAAAAAGGGTAAGACACTCTGTATGTTTAATATAAACTTTAGGGACTGTAAACGGGTACTTTTAATAAAACAGATATAGGTGTATACATATGTTGCACCGTTATTTTTACTCGAATACTAAAAAAGGAGGATAATGTATAGGTTACTCTTTGACTACTTTAATTGTAAAAGATCTATAAGCCGTAAATAACGATAGTTTAATTAGACAAAGTGACAAAATTTAGAAAAAATATCAACCTACTTCTTAATTTCAAATATGAATATATCACTAAAAAGATCAAAAGAAGACCCAAATAAATTAATCCTAGAATTTAAATTATTTTATCATTAAAACTTGATTAAACAGACATCAACAATTTACACTTCAGTAGGTATTCCTTCAATTGAAAAACTTTTGACTGTTTTATCAATATCAGTTAGGTAAATTATGAAATACCTACTAGTGTAAGAAACCTCGTTGTGAGAATGTGAAGGTATTTGCTGATTGGGTATTCAAACTAATTGATTGATTAAAGTTAAAGATGTGTATTGACACATCTTTAAGTTTGGGAACAAGAAACAAAAACTATGAAATTAAATTTAAAAAAGGGTTATTGATAATAGTTAATAAAAAGTTAGTTAGTCTTAACACGAATAATTTTATGGTAAATAACGATACCAAACAGCTTTGAGAACGGACAGTAATTAATAAATATAAACAACGAAACAACGCGAACGGTTTTTCATTTCTATTGTGCTGCAATGTTTCTGTTTCTAATATCGGTTTTCAATACGTTTTTCAAACAAAATTCAATTGCAATGTACCTATTCTTTTTTAAGCTACAAATACCATTGTATTCAATTCCTAACGAGTGGATGTAATTAATTCGTTTCAAACGATGTCCGTATACCGTTTCGTATTCGTATTTTTTTATATCATAATGTATACTATTTAATAGATGATAAATGGTTACCGTGGTACATATACCGTGTATATTAACAATCACAAGAACCCTATATTCTGTGCCCTTTTTGGAAAATCTCATATTGTGTAGTCGCTCGAGAAAATTTCAGCAGTTACCATAACGTCTAAGGATGAAGTGAGGATAAAAAAAAATGCAGATAAGGTCATATATTTTAAATAATATGTTTTGTAATGCCTGAGCATATTTCTTGAAAAATTGAATGTATCTTGTATCAGTTATTATAATCATACGGAAATTAGATTCAATTGCTACCCAACTGTTATCCTGGGGTCGCGATCAATTCACTTATCCCCTTCCAGACATTGTGACGCCTAATATCAAAATATCTATAGTTATTTTATTACAGTTTTATGTAGAAGTCTACAGAACTTCTATCCTTTTGTTTTATCAGTAATGTCTCTGTCATCTGTCAAGTATCTTTAGGTTTCAAGTATTATCAAGTTAAGATAAAATAATGAAATAATTAATTATATTTGTTTTGGATGAAATAAATTATTACAGTTAAATATACAATAAAATATCCTATGTGAATGTTATCTTAGATGGAGTATAGAGGCTTTGTCAGCTGTCAAAGTCGTCTTAAACACAATACTTGACATGTCCATATTTCATTAGTTATATATTATATGCAAAATAAGGGGGAGCCTACGCTGTCTTTCGGATTAATTTATTTTTCATATGTGTTTCCTATACTTTATGGTCAATCTGATATACTTGTGTATGTCCTACCTTATAAACTACTATGGTCTATGGGACAAAAAATAAATAAATTTTGATAATTACTATTAAATAAAGTAACTTAAGAACATCTGTTATGTGAAATATGGTAGATAGCTTATAAACACTTAAATACATTAATGATGTATCTAGAAAATACTCAGGTACAAATAATTATACTCATTAATACATCGAAGGAATAAAATGCGCGACCATTGGAATTAAGGCAGTGTGCAAAACCGCTAAGCCACCGAAGCCTCAATATTGTATGAGATATATACATTATTCTCACGGGAAGTAAACTAAGCGGGTTCACGAGGGCAAAGCCACAAAAAGCTGGTACAAGGGAAACTTTACAATACTGTCATATACAAAATAGTTCTTCATAAAATAATTTCTCAGCTATATTTGAAATTTTCTATTGTCATTTTTAGTGAAAACTACATTCTAACGATGTAGGTATATTCTGATTGATCAAATCCTATGGCTGCCGTCTTGATGTATTGAATTGAAATATAAAGAAATATAACAGAAGCCAAGGAAGTGAGTAGAATAAAGCCAGCACACAGATAGTTCAAATTGAGTTTTGTAAACATGAAATTTCTCGCAGTTCCGTTGGTACTGTTCTGTTAGCTATTCAAACTATGTATGGAGGAAAATATATACTAATACTCACAATTGTATCTAGTCCCAAGGGGGGTAATCAGAAGCATTTTATTGACTATAGCTGTTGTATTGAATGCTGAACTTACGTAATTTACTTCATTGTAAGTAAGACAAGCGGGAGACAACTTTTAATAATAGATATCAGTGATGACATTTATACGAGGTTTTACATATTATTAGTAACAATATGTTGAACATATTACATATTCATGCGTTATACAGAATGTTTAGGATTACGTTATCTGTGGTCTAGGCGAATATTTTTCGAAGTATGGCGTATAAAAAGTTTTATATTTGGGTTATTCTAATATACTATTTAGACCGTTGTATCGTCATCGTGATTCACTGAAGTCACATCGTGAAGAACTGAAGAAGTGAATGCGGACAGTCTCCTAGTTATTGTAGTAGTCGTATGTGAGTTTATGGAATTAAGGTTTTCCAATTACGTATGTAAATAAGTAATATATTTCTTTCTAAAAATTTTATTATATGAAAAAAACTTTTAAAGAATTTTCTCACATTATAACAACAATACAGGAAAAATCACTTGTTTTCAGAAAACGGGTGCTGTACCGCGTTGTTGACTCGTTTCGAATAGTAATCAGTTATGGTAAATGTGGTTGTACAGAAAACAAGTGAGCTCTAATAAGGTAATTTGTATTATTTATATTGTTAATTGGATCTTAACACGAATAATTTTATAGTAAATAGAAGTATCTATATGATATATATCGATGTCGACGTCAATAGGTGCTACCAGTTTTTTCTTAGTAGAAATTCGCAATCTAGTGACGGACTACTGTTACTAGCTTGTCCAACGAGAAATTGCGACACACAACACTCAATGTATCTGTGCATTTATTAACTGATGTTACCAAAACCAATAAAAAAAACATTTTTTGAAGTAATGTATCTCTGGATTCCATACTAATTAATATTTAATGATGTGCATTAAATACGAAAGTTTAAAAATAAATCATTTTAAATGTGCCTAAATTTGTGTTTATTTTGGAAAAGAAATATAATTATAGTTTTTAGCTAAGAAATAATCAATGCACAGTATTGACTGAATATCTTTTCCTTTTTAAAACGGATAAAAACTTTTAACAGATTCAGTCGCTGGTTGCAGTCGGTATAATGTTTATAACCTAACTTTTTCATCACCATTTTACTATCACCAAGGTGCTTGAAGATTTAGCACCTATTCAACTTCTGATCGTATTAAAAACTTATCAACTTGTTACAACCTATAAAGTAAAACTGGTCAAGTGTGTGGCGAATAATAATTATTAGAGTTCTGTAACCATTCTTTAATATTTAAATATCACCAATTATCTATATTAAATCATAACCGCATTACTAAGATTATTTTAAATATTAAAAAGTATTGTTATAAATTAATTTATTTTTATATATTATTTTTGTAATTATGCACAAAGTTGAGGGAAGTAAAGCGACAATACTGCATCCCCATGGTGATAAAGTTGGTGTTTTATTTTTTCTTAAAGTTGAATAACAATTTAACTTTTAAAGAAATGTAAACTTTAGTTTAGAAAATTATTCGTATGTAAATGAATATACCTATATTTGTAGTTTTTAATTCTATTTTTTTAAAGGATAACTAAATTATGGTATAAAGTACATAATGACGTAACAGCCGCGGGTACTCTTTAGATCTCATCATCATGTCGATACGGAATCCTAAAACCTGATCCAATTTGGCATAACTCAAACACCGACTCTTTCGAGCCTGGTAGGTTATAAATGGAAACTTTTAATTAAATGTATATAAAGTTTAAGGGGATTATAAAAATATTAGATTTATTTCAGCGCGCTTAAAGTCACTTCCAATCTTATTTTAATATTCTTTTGTTATTGCTTCGGGGAAATTAATACAGAGTGACAATGTTTTACGGGATTATCCTGGTTAAACGGGAGATTTAAATAATTTAAAAGACCGCACAGATGAGGTAGGGCAGTCTTTCTCAAAGTGATATCCATATTTTATGTTAATGTCATGTTGCCATAGTGCTGTTCATGCATGTGTATACGCTACTGTTACCACTTATTTCTATTCTAGTCATATATGAAATAATTGTTACAGTTATTATTACATTTAGCCCATCAATTATGTTAATATCTTAATCGCGTGTTACTTCGCACTGATTCTATTAATATAATAAAATTGTTAACATCTATGTTTAGTTATAGAGCGTGTGTAGGCGCTAAGCTAGCACTAATGTTTAAATGTTATATATGTATAATAAAATTATTATGAATATATTTATTCGACTTTTTCTTTTAACAAAATTGCAATAGCGTATGTTTATGGTCATGCTATTCTCTCTAATTTGAATTTAAAGAATAATCTGTATTTTTATAAATATATACAGATTATGTCTGTAATAGACTTATATGACTAAAAATATTTTGGTTTGATTTCATTTGAATACTTTGTCTTATTGTTTCTTTAAGTGTTTAGTTTCTTTAAATGTTACAAACCAAAATGAAGATTGTCTAGTTTATTATACTCATGCAATAACTTTACTCAGAGAGATACTAAGAGCGTCGGGACCTAGTGGATTACTAAGCAAAGTGCGCTGAAAGTTAGAATCTAGCCGACACTATATGGTTTAAAACCACATTAATTTGAAGATGGTCGTAGGATCGCCTTCTGCCATGTTGAGTTAAAATGAAATGATAAAACCGAGCGTAATGTTGTTATTAATTTGTTTGTTTTATATGTTGCATCCACTATCTTAGCCGGTGACAAGCCTCTGACTACAATTTCGGGAAACAATAGTGACGCTTTATTATTATTATTTCCATTAATTCCAGTCCATTCCTATCCTATCCTCCACAAAGACGGATCTCGAGCGACAAACGTTTTATCACGTGCGACAATTACATATACCGGGAGAACGTTATTTTCTCAGCGGATACACACAGTATATGTGAGGAATCAATTAAACACAGTCGAGGCAGGGTGCCAG
Source organism: Achroia grisella (assembly GCF_030625045.1). NCBI lineage: Eukaryota > Metazoa > Arthropoda > Insecta > Lepidoptera > Pyralidae > Achroia > Achroia grisella. The sequence continues at coordinate 967,221 of NW_026712658.1, forward strand.
CGAGATGTGGAGGGAATAATAAATCGGATGTGGTAAAATCTTATACAGGTATATAAAATGCTAAAGGTCAAAAGGTCAAACTCAAATTTCACGGAGATCGTTCATATTAGGTACTTACTATATTTTAACTGCGACTTCGTCTGCACGAACTTTTTCATGCACTTTTAGAATATATTTTAAGACAAAATATAAGTGCCATTGTTCAGCCATTCAGACATTTAGTCGTAAAAGATATCAAATAGACAGACAGATACACTTTTGAATTTATAATATTAGTATGGATTATTATTTGTTAATATTAATATTAATACTCTCTAACTATAATTTTTCGAAAATGTTATATAGAGATGTTAAAAATATGCAAAAGAATACAAATTAGCAATTTTAGAATGAAATCTAATTTGAAATCTGTTTCTAATTTGAAGCTGTTAAAAACTGCATTTGTTCAACAGAATTTTATAATTGCGTAAATATTATTGCAATTTAAATACTGATGTATGAAATGGTAAAAATTAATACCTCTGTGGTACGAGATTGAAATGATATCTGTAAAATTAAATCGAGACTAATGTCACGTAACATACGTATATGTATTATGGAAATAACAAAAAAGAAAGACCAAAGAGCTACAGAAGGATTTACAGATATTTGACGCGGTTTGTGATGTTATAAAATTAACTTAAAATGTTTCTTATAATGTATATGAATTACAATAAAATAAAAGTATAGTTTATAGTTATTCCGTTGGTAAGTACCACGGCACGCAGCCAGAATGTCTCATACTTAGTACTTAGACCTTAGTTAGTTGACACATAATAAATGTTGTAACAGCACATCCACATATAATTCCATGTATCCGTCATGTAACTCCAAAACCGTAATATTATTATACACACGGGTCCATATTATTGTTGAATGCTTTTAGTTTTATCTTATACCATTTACAATAAACGCCTCGATTGGTACCCATACCTCATTTCGTACACGAACAAGCAAAAACAATTCATTACTTCGGCACCTTCATCGACTGATTTGCTATAACAACATGGTCATACAGAAAAATAATTATAACATAAATAAAAACTGTTATGAAGAACAATCAAAGTCTATAGATTTGATATATCAATATAAAATATATCATAAGATACTGTATTAGATCTACATAAATAAAGATATTTTGATTTGAGTCAAAAGAATTTGTTCATTTAGATCATTTTCTGTTCTTTATAATCGTCACAATTTATTTACTCACAACTTTATTAATATACTTATTTTTAAATTTTCGAGGTTACTACAATTTTTAATATTTATATGTATTTTAAACAAACATTGAAATCGCTGTTTCACCAGTTAGATCGTGACCACGGCTAGTGCAACCTAGTCGAAACATCGAGAGATATGAGTCATGATTATATTTCGTATATTTATATCAAACCTGGCACGAGGGATCCTGGCTTCGTCTCTTCGAATAATTTTTGATGTTTGATCCATCGGACATTCTATTAAAAATACAAATAGTTACAAAGTTTTTTTTTGTGTTGCCATTTGAACTCACAACCTATTGAGTGTAAGTGGAAGTAATAAACCACTAGACCTAGATAGTCGTCTATCTCATAATATGCATGACATTTTTCATATACACTCAGTATATCGGAATAATATGTAGTTAGTATTAATACAAAACAAACAAAATAGATCTATTAATAAATTATACACAAAGTTCCGCAAATGTGGTGTTCATGATTGTCAGTTGTAGAACTGTGTCAAACCCTGTATTCCTGGCTCCGAAGCTCCTATTATGTAAATCGTCTATAAAGAGCTATGCAAACTAACGTCACAGTCTAAATTAGCAGGCAGTAGTCCCATCTTGCTGCAGTTGTATCATGGTATCATACGTGCTTTCTGAAGAATATAACTAGTTTAGATGCGATTCCATTCTATATTGACACATAAAAGAAAAAAAGCGTGCTTTATTTTTATTTATAATGTACATATAACTTTTCACATATATATTGTACTATTTTTCAGCACATAGTTTCAGAAATATTTTATTGAATTGTTTTAAATACGAGTATCTGTTTTGTAATAAAACAAATTCTTTAAATATTTGTACTGAAAATAAATTCTTTATTTAATTAGCATAATATGAATAATTTGTAAAATAGAAGTCAAAATTGATATAGAATTGGTAAATTATATAAATATTGTTTATCATTAAAAACAGTAATTTAGAGTAGGTATATTACTATTAATATTATACAGTAGGTACATAATATTATATTTGAAAATATGAATTATGACATTATCTTTCATTGATACTTACTATTCTCATAACATATTAGATTTAGAATTTCTTACAAGTAAATAATTTAATATGAAAAATATTTAAAAAATAAGCAGTAGTAACTCAGACTAACATACACTGTGGAATATACGGCATTTATGGGTCTCTTGTAAGCTATAAGTACTTTATGTGTGGCTATAAATATGTGACTATTTAATATAATATAGTTGAACATGATCCAATCCTATTATAAATGTGAAAGTCAATAACGAATTAGGATATTTGTTATTTAATCACGCTTTAACGGTTGCACGGAATTATATTTGGATAATTGCCTGGATTAATACATAGGATGGTGAAAACCATAAAATTATGTAAATTACCTGTACGATAATAGTAATAATTATCTTTAATGTGTACAGATACACAAATATAAAAAAAATGTGATTTAAACGTTACAAAATAGGATATATGTACATGTCTTCCAATAGCAATCTAATATAAACAACCTAGACTCAGTTGTATATCTTACTAATATTATAAACGCGAAAGTTTGTTAGTATGGATGGATGGACGTTTGTTAGTTTTTGAGAAAATGACTACGGAACTGATTTTGATGAAACTTTACAGTAATACAAATTGTATGCGGATGAAACTACGGGCACAACTAGTGTGAACTTAAATAATTAAAAAATAATATCTGGGCTATAGACCATCAGCCATTTATTTGTTATTTGTAGTACTAACATCAAGAAGTTGAAATTTTTAATACTTACGTTGTGTTCAAAGCATAAACAACCAGAGCGGTTAATATCGGCAGTGAAAGTCTATTATGATCACTATTTAAAACAGGTTAAATACTAAGTTTAACCAATGCAACGATGTTCGATACTTATAGAATCAAATCTTGCTATTCCCACTAAATACATATAAATGCTAGCAAACTACAAAACTATTACAACGAAACTCCTAAAAACGGGGTTATTTTAGACGACCTATATTCGACGATCAGCTAAGTTTTTTTGCTGAAAGGCGTAAAAATGTTGACGGCCAAATGTTAGGCACGCCGGGGAAATTTGTACTCGCAAACTGAGTTAGTGGGCGCTGAGAGCAGAAATAAGTTCGGGTTAAATTGTTATGGCGATATCTAATTACGTAAGTTTCGATGTAATGCAATGGGACAGTAAGTTTGCAATATATATATTTACTTTTAGCACATACAATGGGTACAGAAATATTCTTGAGCGTTTTTTTGTCTGTCTATTTTTGTTATCTACATACATACATACTCCAAGCATCAAACCGTGATGGGCTTTTACTACTGTCTTATCTTTTCTATCTAAAGCTTGCCTAGAAAAAAAATCTTGTGAGAAGCTGTCTTGAGCTTTTTGCACTTAAATTTGTAAATTACAATCTTTGTAATATACAATTAGTGCATGCAATACAGAGCTAATATATAGATAGGAATAGGAACCACTAAAACGTACATATATAGGTCTTTCACAAAGCTTCAATCAAAAAAATATAAATTGCAACTATAGCTTGTAACATGCCATACGGCGCAGAGTATATATGGCATGACCTCAATATATTGCAAACAGTCAATGGGCACATCTGGTAGGGGACTATTCTTTATGGCGGTCCATGGAGAGGCGGCAAGCAAAAATAGAGACCTGTATACATGCTGTCTTCTTACATATTTTTAATATACAACATTTATTTAGTAGTGATCAAACAGTAACTAAACTGACAGGCATAATATTCATTGGTTTTAATATTCGCCGCTGAAGGTGACACGATAAGACGTATATTTAATGAAATAGTGGTAGACATAATACATACATATATATATATATATATATATATATATATATATATATATGCTATGCTTATACTTATGCGATCGTGAAAAAATATTGAGACTGTTATCACATGGAATTACATTGAAAAAAAAACAGCCCATCTTGTAGAAGATTGCCATTCAGAATGATGGACTGTTATTTCGGATGGTCGGAAGAGAAGATTCAGTGTGCCCTCGAGTTAAAGGCGTCGAGAAAGCGCCATTTTATTTGAACCAATTGAAATTTATTAGCACGGATGTATTATCTCAGACTACCAGTACTCTTCTCCGTAGTTTGAGGGGAGGCGTATGTAAAAATATTACAGAATTTTTTGTTATTACCAAGGACATTTTTTATTCTAATATAAAAATCGAACTTACGAAATTAAAATGTATCTACTTAATAATAAAATAAATATTATCAATATTATAATTATATCACCTAATAAATTATCTTCTTGTTTTGTCCGAAGCTCTGAAAAGCTCCGAGCACAGTTAATACGTATACCTGTCGTCACTTCGAGTTTCCAAACTCATTGTGACTTCGGGAAACTTTTCTGAAGGTATATTTACAGTTCAGCAACTTTTGTGCCTTGTGGGTATAGCCACTTCATACATCAGTGTTAGAATATATATTTTCATACAAAAGAAATAATGTATTATTTTTAAATAAAAATATTAGATGTGCAATTACGGAACGTAACGTATTATTATTCTTATTGGTGTGGTGGTTAGTTACTACTATAAATAATGTTCTAATTTTGCTCTTATAAGTTTTAGTCTCTGTAATTTGCAATTTATGAAAATTTTTTTAAATATTATTATTATAAGGAGTTAAAGTTACAAAACTATAAACATAAAAATGTTAACAGATCACCTCATATGTTTTTAATTAAAATTCTATTACTTTACTGTAAAAATATAATTATACAGTTAAATTCCTTTTCACTAGATTTCCAGAAATTTGTTTTCAGTTCACCACCGAACGAAACGTTGAACTGAGACTCAACAACTCAAATAGAACAGGCGACAACGGAACACTGAACCCTTGAACTTTTGCATTGTCACAAAATAGAAGTTTTCCTGCATGTAAGACATAAGGTTGCCAATCATATATCCGTAGTCACGAATAAACAAGTAGGGAAAAATTGTTGAGCGAGTTTGCAAGTTGTCACCCACGGTACGTACCAGCCACTTGCATAATATTGAGTGACACGTGGTTCATAAAATGCAAATATGTAGGTGTGACTGGCAAATTTATAAGACTCTTGATTTTATTATAATTTATTCTTGGAATAAACTTATCTTAACATGAGCACTTGTAAAATTTATTTTTACTCGCATAAGAACAAGAAACTGATGATCACTGCATATTGATTTGTTGGGTGTAGGAATACAAAAATTTATGCAGCGGCTTTAGTAAAATTAAAAAAGAGAGACGTGGCACGGGAAATTACATTTGCTACCAAAGTACTTAAAAAATATTATATATAGTTACAGAAAATGAAGGTGGTCTACAATCTTCTGAGACCAATTATATACTAGAATTTGTTCCGTTTCTGTTAATATTTCTAATAACAAATATTTGAGCCCTAAAATTTAAATATTGTCGCTGATTTCATAGAGCGTAATCATTTTCTACTTAGCCGAATTCATTGCTATAATTTGGGAAGAAATGATCTGGAAATAGAGATTGATATAGAGAACTGTCATGAACTGTTGTCGAAGTTTGGAGACTATTATTACATCATGTGATGTAGTCAGCAGTTATCAACGAGGTTAAGCGATATATTTTACTATATTATATATAAGTTTCATTTGGAAGACACTCCTTAATCTAAACTTTTATAAATTTCCTAGTTGTTCTATTTTGGCTGTTAAAAATGCCAAGAACTTATGAACTCAACCGAATACATCGACCCGACCGTCCTGTTAGTAAGTTACGTTTTTCAATTTGCACTACCGATTGCAGAGTTTCCCAAAAAAAACTGGCATCAGTTACTTTTTAACAAAACTTTAATCATTACAGAACATAGTTATTGCTGCTTCCAAAATAACTAGATAAATTATATTTTCCTTATACTAGTGTATCAACATCTGTGGTCTGGAATTTCACTTTACGCGGTGATTCCCACAAATCAGCCAATTATATAAAAAAAACACATGTAATACTATGTACGTATTTATTAATTTGAATTACGTGTGAAGTCGACATCGACATGTGATTGTTTGTGACTATTTATGCCATAAAAACCTTGAAAAAATGGAACAATTGTAAACATTTACTTCAAAGTATAGACTAGGAATTTTTAATGGTCCTACTCGTATTTATAACTTTAATGCAATATATTCCAAAATAAACGACTTTAGCAACCCATAAGATTACATTAGATAACATACTGGATAATTAATTATACATTGTTGCACTCATGAACGCTGTACGTACGTACTTTTATGATCAAATTTTATTGCGGACGAATTCCTGATGCATATGTATCGTAAACATTTAATAACTGTAATTTAACAGGAGCGTTAAGTGTTTTTGTATCAAACGACCTATATACATGGTCATATTGAATTTATTGCCATGGTATAAACGTAATATTTTAAGTTTGCCAAAAATTGATGGTCTATTTGTTGAAAATTGGTAACAATTGAACAGCACCATTGATTTAATGGATGTAACAAATTCCGTGTGTTCCGTCAATACGTGTTTATTTTTGGTCCTACAGTCAACAGTTAGAATTTTTGCATTTCGATTTGGATGTCATACTCAAAATTATGTTAAAAAAGTCCTGAGGATATTTTTTTGAGTAACTAGAATTGTAAACAAGCCGTATGACAATAGTCGCTTATACATGAACAGAAACCAAGAAATTCACGGCATCATGTAACGCCATTTTCATGCATTGCAATTCCTGAAAACTAAGGTGTCATACATTATTAAACTACCACTCATTCGGAACGCAGACTCATCAGAAGAAGAATGAGGAATAAACTAGCATGTTGCTTTATTTTAACAAATATTGTTCAACATCACAATTTAAAATTTTCTGTGATCACAAACTGCCAATTTGCAAAGTTGACATAACTAAATAGTTACTTGAATAACAAAATAAATCATTGTTATCAGAACGGACCAGCCTCTACAAGCAGCATCTGTTCATGAATATAAATAAACTTATTTACAAATCTTCTTTTAATAATTGGTATTATGTGTTGGTATTTGACATGACTTTCCATAGTTCATTCCATCATTACTTAATTAAAATTCTTATGTGAGCTGATTATAAAAATCATTTTTGGCTGTATTTTACTTCATCTAAAATTACAGCTAAATAAATGATAAATTATGAAATAAACTTATTTAACCTGTCAGTTTAGCATAAACTATTGGATCCATTTGAAATCAGTGAAGTAACGCAAATGATACTATAATTACATGTTACCTAAATCTGTTGATCCGTAAAACGGGTTTAATATGATTTCCATTTGATCATAACGGCATGTAACTCAATCGGAACATTCAAAAGATCGAACAGCTTACCCTTAATTGTGGTACAAATAATGAGGTGTCACGAGTTTAATAATTATCACGTAAATATATTATAAAGTGATAGTGATAAATGATGTAGATTCTATTTATTTAATTTATATAATGAAATCATTTAAACTACTGATGAAAATTATTATATTATAAATTACCTTATAACATCTTTGTTACTTAGTAAAGACCTAAAAGTAAAACTTAATAAAACTCAACTCATTAAATACGAGTAAGTAATAACTTGTCTTGTAATTTATAAAATAAAGTAAAACATAATATTACATTCTTACTGATTTAGAGAACACGATTATTTATCAATTAGTATACGCACATTTATACGAGAATATTAAATATTATACGAAAAAACAGTAATAGTCAAATCTGCATTATATTTTAATACATTACCGGTTCTATATTTATTGATATTTAATTACTGCCTCTTCCTGGGGTATTGTTCAGAACTTTCTTTATCCTATATCTTGACCCCATTTTATATAATAACCCTGAATAATTCACAGAACGCCATATAGATATTAGCTACACAGGGTCTATGTAGTGGGTACTAGACAACTGATATAAATATTTAAACACTTTTTTTGTAAATACATATATAATATATAGAGTAAAAACCCAGACCAATACAACCATACTCATAGAAAGAACAACTGTTTCTGCCGTGCGAAGAATCAAATATGCAAACATATGATGTACGGCGATGCTAAACTGCTAGACAACTGAGATCGAAACTCTCCGGGACCGTTTATTATTTATTTATTTTGTAAAGATAGAGATACATTCATTCATAATTTAAGAGCTTTTCTCTTGTAGGTGGAGCTCCGGCTACCTTCCACGATCTTCTATCTTTTAGCTGTTGATACGACACGACTCCAACTTTTTCTTTAACTTGCTTGATATAGCGATGTCTTGGTCTTTCCCTTCCTCTCTTTCCATCTATAAAGATAAAGATAATAACACATATATAAAGATAAGTGATTTTATAGTATTCAATCGCTTTACACTTATGCCACAAAACGTGTCTAAATTCAGAGGCAAATGTAATCAGAATACATCGCGTAAATCATATACCAAATCGATATTTCAGATCAGTGCTACTTAACCTAATGCTCTATAATGTATCTATAGATATTATTTGAACAGTTGCCTTGAGATAGTTTTTTAATTTCTTATAATATTTAGGAGAGAGAAACATGCAAATCGCAGAATACATAAATAAATAACCCTGGATAATTACGACAATGCCATCTAGTCGCAAGCTAAGCAGAGCTTGTCTTATGGGCACTAGATAATTGATATTAATACAAAGATTGTTTTGTAATGTAGGTATTTACATAATATGCGTAGATAACACCTAGACTAATACATACAATCATACTCATTAATGCAAATGTTTGCACCGTGCGAGGAATCGAAACAGCGACCATCGGATGTAAACCATCATGTAGATCATGTAGATCATCGAGGAAGTCACCAAATCGCAGAAATTATTATAACTGCGCTGTTTTGAAATTCTACACTAAAACAGAGGGTCTAAAAATGTAGCTTTATATGAATCATAATAAATAGGTTTTGCTTTGTACAACCCACTGAGTTTAGGAAATCTTTATACAGTCATATACCTGTAATAACATCACAAACCAGGAGTACCTACCTAGTGCAATGTAATATGTCAATACAAAAACTCAGCGCACAATATTTCCAGATGGATTGATGTCAAGGAAATAAAGTTTGTATAGGCGATTGTGCGATACTCTATAGAGGGGAAAAACCGAGAAGTAGGTTGATTCTATAAGTGACAAGCTTTTACGCTAATAAGTTTTTTGTATTTTTTGTTAGTTTTTATTATTCATAACAGAATAATATTATATATACTAGCTTATTAACTAATTGATGACGAGATTTATATGTTCCCTAATATAAGTATGTAGTCATATAATGTATATATTATTCCCAGTATATGTGTATTATGAAATGAAGCCTTGCTTTTGTAAACATTTTAGTAACGCGAATAATATCAAAATACTATATTTGTATATAACTGGCATGTAGAAATCAATGAAAAGGATAGTTATAGCGTTAAAGCGATATTTTAATCGAATAGAGGATACAAATAATGTAATAATAATAATTTAAGATTCGTTTTGTTCCACAGGAGTTATACCAAAAAGTAGGTTGATTAATAATAATAATAATAATATAATAATAATAATAATAATCGCGTGTTTGAATTACCCCCGTCAGGGAGATATAATAAATATATATATATATATGTAATAATAATAATAATAATAATCACACAGCGCCATCTAGATCCAAGTTAAGCTAGCTAAAGCTTGTGTTATGGGTCCTAGACAACTGATACAAATACATAGATTTTTTTTTTTCGTAAATACATACATATTATACATAGAAAATACCCAGACCGATATAAACAATCATACTCATGAATACAAATGTTTGTGCCGTGCGAGGAATCGAACCCGCGACCATCGGTCGTAAAGCGGTAGACTAGACCGCTAGACCACCGAGGTCGTCAAACTATTATTTATGATTAGCTACGGATATTCTGTGGTAGCTATTAATCTATGGCTATCTATACAATACATATATGTATATACATATAGCAGTTAAAATGGCAGGGTACGTTTGTATCTCTAATAGCAATGTAGAAGTGGTATCACAGGCGTTACATGATGACGTGAAATCATTCCCGTTCTTTGTGCATAAATATATGTAAAGCTCGCCACTTGCCATTAGGTGGTCCTTCAGCTTGTTTTTCATTCTAATAATATAAATCAAAAGAATATTTGTAACTGTAGGAGTTACCATTAGATAATACGGAGAAAGGATCAAATAAAATTACATTGTGCCCATCTCAGCCGACGCGGCCCACCACTGTGCGTTTTTTTAGAAACTTTTTGCCACATGGAAACATACCGTGAAATCAATTTCAGCTGAAGTGTTTCCGAACCGATATGATATCAAAAATTTTAAGACTACATTCTTTCTATAAGGTATAAATTATCAATTCTTCTAGTATTGCAGATGTTCATTGGTGATGATAATCATTTACTATTAGGAAAGATATATGATCGTTTTCACCTTCTTTACAAAAAGTCAAAGTGTGTATTGTTTATTCATATAAGACACTCTTGGTCGTTTATGTAAGTAATATTTTTCTAAATGTAAATAAAGTAGCTTCAAAAAATCTATAGTTTCTTACCAGGTCTTCTCAATTTAACCTGTATATTGAACTGGACGGTAGGGATATAAATATAATACAATTAATTAATTAAATTTTACGTCCATAAGGGACTAAAATGTCCTACATTAATAAATTAATTTTGATTTGATTTGATTTATCACTCTCCCTGTCGCCCCGTTCGTATTATTGATGATTGATATTAAAGATTGAAATTTAGGTCTGTTCCAAACAATTTTAAGCCTGCGAAATGCATTCGAAAATGCATTCCTCGTAAAGTGAACAGTTGTAAATCTTATGTGCTGTATAACGGAATTTATTGCCGCTTGCATTCTCACTGTACATGAAGTATTTTGGGTAACAAAATTTTGGAGCAACTCTGTTTAAAATCAGAAAATATTGTGCACAAAATTGTCAACCCCTCATATTATTCATCTTGACACCGTACGGAATTGAATTTTAGCATTTTATCTAGTTTCTTTTAGGTGTGTGTTTTTTGCGAACGTTGTCTTTGACAATTTTGTTCAACATTGTGAATTTAGTCTTAATTTTAGGTAATAGCTGTGCCTTGTAACCAAAATAAGAAATAAAATGTAGTTTACTAATTGACTTAGTCCACGCATTTGTGATATTTGTTCATAGGTTGAGGAAAAAAGGCTTATGTTCTTCAATATTCAAAACTTTTGGTGGCCATATGGTCAAAAAAACCGGAAACAAAAATGTAATAAATAGATGGTCTCACATTTACATTTATAATATTAGCATAGACAAGAAGATTAGGTTATATTTATTTTTCTATGATATTCAGAGCTACACTATAAAAAGTCGTCTTAGTCTAAGTCGACCTTAGTCTCATCTATTAAGTAGCTTGCTGCCTATAAAAGACAGTGAACTTGCTGGATAAATGTAGTGGTATCACGGGTGTCACATAGTAACCTGATGTTCGTAGTAATTCATGTATATAAGCAACGGTTATCGCTTAGTGGCACATCAGATAATTTGCCATTTCAATTTTAAAAAAAATGCGTAGTAGTTCAACGTATACAAATATACAATATGCAATAGTTTGTATATAAATAATGCAATAAATTAGTATTTATTACGCGTTTTAATTAATTTATTTGTGTATATTTTACATATTTTATGAGTGTTTAATTTTGTCTACAGGCCGTGGACTACCTTAAAAAGCGGACGCCAGCACGAGCCGCGCTTATGATAGCTGCTGTGTGGCTTATGAGTGCGTTAGTGTGTATACCGCCTTTACTAGGGTGGAGAGTCAGCCGTCCCCCCGAGCAGTTCCCACAGTGCAAGGTGAGTTACTCTATTTTACTATGAATTAAGTTGATGACAAGTATAATGGAATAGCATGTACCTGTCTACGCTGGCAGGACACTAGTCGAGGACGATAAGATAAGCATAAAGTACCTAATTTTATGCTTATTGTATCTTAAGTGACCTACACTTATTCCATCTTGACATTACTATATAATGCTCTTTCTGTTTGTTGCTTTGTATTTTGAAAGCGTCATTACCTATACTAACAAAAGGATTGACAATTTTTATACGAGGTCGACTTTGTATAAAGTCGTTTAGATCTCACCTGTTTCAGCCGTTACACAGATAATTTATTTAGCATGTTTTGATTGAATGTCGAAAAATCAAGGGAGTAATGCAGTCAATTCAGGAGAACCAAAATGTCAAGTTCTCAGGAATGGCATAACTGACTGGCATTTTGTTGCTGTTTTTTCTCTACCTACGTCTGGGAGAGATCGATTGCTTGCGATAAGACCGCGTTTTTGTACAGCTATATCTCTTTTCTGTATAATTCTTGTGTAAAATGCTAGGTGCAATAAAGAGTTTATAAATAAATAACTAATACCACCGACGTCACAGAATAACTTGATACTGTTGAGATATGTAGGCGATTACCAGAAGAATCCTTGTAGACCGTCAAACGGCCTTTGAGATAACATCCTAGTCCTATTAATATGACAATATTAACTTTTTAAATATTACGCTATATTCAGTAGATAAATATGGCCTCGAAAGGCGATGAATAAGAATAAACAGTGGCATTGCTATGTAGAAAAAAATATTAGATACTTCACAATTTTAACACTAATCACCAAAGTTGTCCGTTTTACATAAATAAATATTATCCAAATTATACACAGACAAAGTTACGGACAACAGCCAGTCTGTATAAAACACTTTATGAAATTAATTTTCATAAAATGGTTGTATACAGAGTATCTTTTGTTATTTTGTAACGTTCCTGAATATTTTGATGTTAATAAGTTATAACTTTGAGTGGGTATATTATACTTTAATACTTAAAAGTTATATGCTTCGTTACTATTATAATTATAATTCTAAGGGGTCTTCCATGGGGCCTTAAAATATATTGAAATTATTAATAATAGTTATTAATTAATAATTAATCTACTACATACTTGTTCATTATAATTATGATTAATTTAATTAACTGATTGAATATTGAAATTCTATTATCTGTTTGTATCTAATAATCTATTTATATAATTTTAAAAGTTCCTATTTATAGCAATTATTTATTAATTAATTTTTCAATTATTTTAATTGTCATTTTATTGTAATTATTTTCTGTAGTATATTTTTTAGATGAGATATATTTCTAACCACTGTTAATTAAATTAATTCTTTATGTAATTGGAGTAGAAATTACGCTGATTGACCACCTGATGATAAATGTCGTCAATATATATGAACAGCATTACGGACGTTATATATCATGTACTAATGATACCACTATACTATAGCGTTCTACTATACAATTCCGGAGGTTATTATGTTATGGTTTCTTATCCCATAATTTCATTGCCTTCTCAACTGCATGATGCCTGAAATAGGGACTATTTCTTATAGAATCTACCTCTGTAAAATTAATCCTCAAGTAGTTCGCTATAGTCAATCACATATTAATAAATTAATTTTCTCTGAAAGTCATTTTTTCATTCGTATTTTCATGTAAAATTAAACATACATACATTTAGACATGTCATTAGTTGCCTTTACACGTACGCTCTTTCACTCGCGAATCGGCTTTCACGCTGGAAAGAGTGAGCACGTAAATGTGGATAAAGAAAACGAGAACGAACGCGCGCACGCCATCAGCTCGCATATACCCGCGCTCTTCTATCGTGCGTACTTTAGCGTATTTTTGTAGCAATTACTTGTCATTACAAGATGGTCGCGGCGGAGTGATCTGAATCAAGAATATAATTATAGAACTATTGGTCATTTATAAATCTTTGTAAAATATTAAAAAAATATGAAAAAAGACATTCACGATTGCGCTCGCCAAGTTTCCCGCGCGTTCGCTCTTTAAAGAACGTGTCGTGTAAAGGTAACTATTAAGTTTTTATATTATTGTAACAAATACATCTATTCCCATTTTAAAGTTGTCAACTGAATTCAAAATTTTCCTTTTATTTTATTTGTGAAACATTTGCGTGTGATATATTAATGGTTTTAGGACTATTATTCTATTTAGCGGTAGTTAAAAAATGTAATGACTATTCAAAAGTGCTTCAATGTAAGTTTATTTGAATAAATGATTTTCTATTCTATTCTATTCTATTCTATTTAGACAATTTTGATTTATTCCGCTAATAGCTGTGTTTTAAATACCTCAGAATTATTCCTCTCACAATGTTTGAAATATGAAATTGTGAGGAAACTACTTCGTACGTGTTTACATTGGTACCATCGGTAAAATTTAGTCAGATCCTCGACCGAGCTAGTAAATGTTTGCATAGTCCTTCACGTCACAGTAATAATACTTTATTATATACACCGACTGTCTGTCTGTTTGTATTGGATACCGTGGAGGGGAAGCTCTTAGCGATCTATTGTTACGACTTTCATTATGTATTGGTTAAGGATTTTTAACTGACTTCGAAATGGAATGAAATTTAGATGTTCAGAAGAAATGTAGTTGCCTTTGTTATTTTTTAATATATCGCAATTGTTGAATTTGACATATAAATCTTGAATAGAAAGGGTTTATATCGTTTTCTTGTTATAAGTTTAGTTTTTTGTGGTATTAAATTTAAATTACATTACTTTACAAAAAATAAAACTTACCCATAGTCTTAAAATATTAAGACAGTGGGTAAGTTTTATTTTTTGTGTGTTTATGTTTGAATATCGTCGACTTCAAGTACAAAGCATAAAACAATATTGGCAAGTAGATGATTCTTTTCTGTTTCATTTAAACAAGACTTCTGCATTGCATTGAGAAAACGATGACGGTCGAACGATTTGTTTGCATTCAATTACGAATACAAATTCATTTAAATTGGCTCAGGTGTAATCGGTACAAGTTCCCTTCAAATATTCATTGTCTAGTTTTAAAGTGTATTTTAGTTTATACGGGGCGGAGTTTCACGCCACTCAGGTGCGACTATTTTAGATAAATTTTGCTGTGAACAAGCAATTCGCGTGTTGTTGTAGGTATTTTGCTGTGTCGGTACGATGACCAGTGCAATCCCTAATTTGCATTGCAAAACTGGTGCATGAAACTAGTTTTACGATGTTAATTTTGTCAACAGTTTCACCTAACCTTTCAGTAACCTGCTATTTCCCTGATAATTATATGCATTAGAAAGCAGATTTATATTACTTTAAATTTTAATAACAAATATTTAAGTAATGTAAAACAGTATTTGTAATACTTAGTGACCAGGCACAGAGTAGTTTCTCCTTTTTTAGTTTCTGTATTAAAGCATAATGAATGTTTTCATTAGTATCGTAGTAGTAATTGGAAAGTATGTATTTATTAGAAAAAAAAAACATATTTTAGAGGTTGACGTGATAATTAGATAATGACACTCTCACTATTAGTCTAAAATCTAAGTAATAAGATAAATATAAATAAATCCTCATCATGCAGATTAATGAATTTTATTCTATATAGTCACACAAATACAGTGTATTTTGCATCACAATAAAAACTCAAATTGCCAGTTTTTGGCAACAAAAATTGAATAAACATTAACAACGAACAAGAAAGAAGTGCCTATAAGAAATTCTCTTTTCAAACAACTCAAATAATGAATTCGGCAGTGAGTAAACTACCTTCTCACTAAGGCAAGCCATTAAAATACCTATTAAGGCCGACTAGGAAGCGATATTTGACTTCCTGATCTTGTAATACCAATGTTAGGGTAACATTTTTACGACCCTTTTTGACCTTTTTTTTATCGTAAAATCATCCCCTTCTGAATATTAAGATACTTTATCGTGAATGGATATTCGTTGCTTGTTGTCTAAGAATTTTTATAACATCGCTTCTAGGTTGTATTTTATTAGAAGTATTGTGGAAGGTTAGAATGACGTTCTCAGCAACAGTAATTCAGTTTATTGTATACTTGTTCAAGTAGTAGTAAAAAAGAGCGAAGTAATAAAACTCGACAAATTATTGTCTCATTGCGTATTTTGCTATCTCAAGATTAGTCTCCGTATACGCGACAATAATCTTGAATACAGACATGTGGAACCTTAAAGGAGAAGCTTTAAAAAATACGTGACGTTGTTGACAATTCTCCAAAGGACTAGGCTCATAAAATATGCTCATATATCTCTCAGTACATAGTATAAAAAAACTCTATACCTAACTACTCTACGTAAAATATATAAATACCATATTTATATATTTTACGTAAAGTAGTTAGGGTTTTCACTTATGACTAGATTATTTGGGTAGATGAATCGTAATGGAATTAACTAAAGGATGGTAAGACGACCAATAGGGTCAGGCCAGTTTGTGAAAAATTCAACAGGAATTAGCCACGATGGTTTCTAGTGACCACATGGAGGTCGATCTTACATGTAATTACTAGCAAGGGGATCACCAGTCCCCATTGCTAATAATGCTGTACCTTCCTATCTGGATAATTTTGTCCGCATGGATTGCCTAATAAGATCCTCCACGCGTCACAACTACGTCACTTACGTAAATTACTAGAGTCTATAAATACGTTATCGATAATTACTTATCGTCTTTACTAAATCACTATTCTCAATAATGTTAAGAGTTGCAAATCTTTTGCCATTTGTCATTTCATATTCCAATTTTCGTGATTAAAGAGCTCGTTTTATCTGATAATTACTTTATACTTTCCTATCTAGGTCATTCCCTTTGACCCCCATTTAATTGGGGTTACTAACATCCTTATTAAAACATTTATCATAACTTCGTATCTTTTGGCAATTACCGAACAATGTCTATGATTTCGCTTCCTCAGTCCCTTAGGTACTGTATTACTGTAAGTACTAAAATATTATTTTATTATATATAGCTTTTATTATAACAATAACTATTATTAGATTAATAGCTATTATTACCAATTAGATTATTGCATTTCAGTGTAGTATTTATTTTTAGGATGCTTGGAAATAAATTCCTATAAAATATATGTCAATTTTATGCCATGAAGGTGTAATATTAGGTATGGCTATTTGTCGATTTTTAGAATATTGAAGTCAGAATAGTTAATTAAAATAATTTAGCTACTCTGCTTTTAATTTCTTATTTAGTATATTAATTTTGTGATTTTATTAAAAAAGTAATTATTTATTAAAGAAAATATCTTATTTTTATTTTTTTTGGAAATGAAAATCATTGCAAAAATATTTTTTCAACAGAGAGATATTAATTAGTGAATACTTGATAAATACTACAGAAAAGACTAATACTAGAAATGACAACAACTAATTAATAAAAAAAATAGACGTAACATCGTCCATGTTCTACGTGGCTAATGGTGAACCTTCTTAGTAATAGAAGAAAGCTTGAGAGTAAAATCATGTCATGTCACTCCTGTCTTATAAAGAAGAATTTATCATGAATTATCATGTTACAAAGATTTCTCATGTAGGCCACGAATTAATAATCGTTCGTAAGATATTCGTTTATATTCTGCTTTTAATATAAAATCTTTCGAACCGATTTAATAACAATACCCATTTAATAGTCTAATCAAAGTTTATGGACAATGGGAGGATTTGAAAATGTTTAATACCGTTGAATTTATTCATTTTAATAAGTGGAAGAGTTTTGAAGTTTTGATTGTTATAATGCTCTTGAAACCGCAAGAAGCTCGAGGCAGGAAAGTTACAGAGAAGTTAGGTCATGTGGAAAGCGAAGAGTTACGTGGTGGGGAATTTTCATTTCCTTAATTGGCAACATTTCGGTTCGTTTTCCAATTCCAAGTTATAATAAAATACCTATTTCAATTTCGATAATGTATACTTCCTTGAATGTACGTAACATTATTAAATTATAATACCATAAAAGCTAATTAAATTTAAAATAATAATTTAGTCTTGGGACTATCTAGCAGAGTAGTAAATTATTATATTGTACAAAGATCACTATTATTAGCATTTGCAACGTAATCTTACGCTATCGTAAGATAATCTAGAAACTATATTGAAATGTACAATCTATATAATATAGATTGTTTTAATTTTTGATCCATACTAATATTATAAATATGAAAATGTGTCCTTATATCTGTCGGTGTTTTTCTGTTTATTACCTTTTCAGTACTAAAAGGCTTAACAATCCTTATGTTAGTTGATATAAAGATATATCATATCATTAAAAAAGCACACCAAGTAACAGGTAGTTAATTTTAAAAATGTGTGCACACAGACTAAAGCCATTTTGTCATGCAATTTTGAGCAGAATGTAAACTCATTGCTACATCCTCTTCACATTTTGTAAACAATTTTCAAATGCTTGTACGCAAATGAAAATGCTCCGTTGATTTTGGTTCCAGCGAATAAATCCTTTTAAAATATCCCCTTATGAATATGGACATTAAAATTGGATTTATTTCAGGGAGTTGGACGCGTGACTGATATTTTAATCCGAAGATTAGTCATTATAATGGAGTGGCTTATTTTTTAGAATAATGTTTGTAGATATATTTCGTGAATTTATCTTAGTGTTTTTAGGATCTCTTGGCAGACAAAACGAAACACATATAACTTCATCGTTTATTCCTATTTGTTAGAATTAATGTAACCCTAACTATTGCATTAAAGGTTCTTGTTCTATACATTATAAATTATATAACAAGAACCTTTTAATTTAAAGTGTATGTGAATTAGTCTTTTATTGCACAGGTATAATAGTTTACAATACTTCGAAGTATTCTTTCTTTTATAATGATTGCTAATAAACACTTTACTATTTTAAATGCGTACTCGTAATTAAATCGATCACTATAACACACCAAAAATACACCACACGCCTATACTAAATCATATTAACCGCCTCTTAATGTCGAGCAAGGATTGTAAGCAATAGCAAATAAAGACTAGTATTTGAATACAGTTTTGTTTTGAAAATTTATAGCTATGTTAATTGAATTTACTCTCAGCCTCCACGTAAAAGGGCCATTTGTAGACATTATATCCCCTATTCTGTGTATTTACAAATATTTATTTAATATTAAGCTAATAGTGGATCCTAGAGCATACATTGTTACGTTAGGTAGGTAATGATTATAAGTTTCTGTTCATTCTCATAATATGAATTGCTAATTTATATATGCATTTTAGTTGATAATTTCTTGCATTCTTCAAATTTGAATCTTGTTTCAGTTGTAACTAAATTGTAGGTTGTTTTATTTCATAATATCTTTTATTTTAGTTTTGTACATTAGCTATTTAAATATGTAACATTATTTACTACTTATTTAAAAATATGAATTCAAATGTAAGTTTAATTAAGTTAAATTACAGAGATGATAAACATACTTAGTCGGGTTTTGAAATGTATGTTTTGTGATAAATAAGGTATTTATCGTTTTCAACGTTTCGGCTACATTGCACCAGCCGTGGCCACGAGCTTACTAAAGGACGGCGATATTGACGGCAGTAGACGTCAACATTTTGTTCAAGTACCGTCACAAAAAAATTGATGATTGATGTAATGTCTTCAAGGATTTAGGATTTTTTAAACAAGAGGGTTCATAAGCGCTATTAACACCACTTACAATACCTATTTACACATTGTTCTGTTCATTCTCATGCGATTTTGGCTCGACCAACAATTATGATGGAACTTACAACAAGTGTCAGATGTCTCGATTACGTAAGTAATAACAAAGAGTTAAACACATTACAGATATATATATAGTTATTTATTCACGTTTTGATTTTAATTCTAAAGTTTCCAATGTAAATATTAATAAATGTAGGTATAATCATTATATTTAATTATCTAGTTTCTTTAATCAAATTCATTTAAACAATTATAGGATACGTTGAATTTTATTGGAATTTGTCTGCAATAATTATATCTAAATACCAATCTTCGAATATAATGTAACAAACTTTGGAATCTACTGTTAACCTTTCACTTCAACGGTTTCGGAATGAATACTCAACAACAAGAATCTGCATTATAAGATGGCGTTCTAAAATCGGTTGTTAAGTAGTATTAGTGGGGACGAGTGCGCCGCTAGCGTCATCTAGTTTCACAATATTACAACTGCGGGTAATTTTAATAATTAATACTGCTTTGGCGTTGGTGCTTGCTTCCAGCGCCATCTATATCCGGAGCTAGCGATAACAGTAATATGTATTTTTATTAGCTTAGATAGGAAATTACGACTAAGCTGAGCTTAAAAGTTATTTTTTATATACTTATTTATAAAACCCTAACATAATTCATTCACCCCGTCTGTTACATACCTCGTAACAGGTCACAGCGATCGTAAATTAGAAGCGGGTAGATAATGATTTATCCTCGGTTAGGTAAATTATAAATAATTTGTGCCCATGTATGTTTTATAAGAAATTTTCTGTACAACAGAATAATGATTAATTATGTTGAGCATAAATTATGAATCTACATACATATCTTCCTGTATTTCTACAAGTACAAAACTTAGTATAAACAATTTTTATATAAATATTTGGTTAATGTTATATAATATATTTCTCTCCACCTACTTGAATTATCATCTCTAGGGATTTCATGTTGTCATGTGAAGACTGGTGCTCTTTATGCATTGCCATTTCAAAGGACTAAGATGTGACGCCTCTTATCCTGTAATTTCGTATCATTTCATTTTATTGCCGTATCTTACTCTTCAATCGAAACACAGCTACTGCCTGGCTGTTGGAACAGTGAAATATTGATTCTCTAATGACTTAGGTAAAAACTTTAGAGAAAATTTATAAAGGCAGTTTTGTATACTAAATAAAAAGGAATGGAATAAGGTGAATGTTTGCATATAAAACCTTAAATAGTTGTGTGCCGTAACTGGATACTGTCGCAAAACTGTATCAATACGGCCGATCGCTGCAATAGGCTATCTAATCCCTAAATTGAAATCAGTCCCGTGCCGGAAACAGAATCAACCCGAATCATTTTTTCAATTACCTGTCCATTATATATGTCGTCTTCTTTACGGTCTTCGTGGGCGCGTTTGATTCTCGCTCTATACAATACATATCTATACTTAAGTTTTATTGTAGTTACGTGTTCTTTATGTATATTGTGTACGAGTTTAAAAATAAAACGGTGCTTGGTAATTTCTATTAGTTGTTTAGGGTCCAAATTTAGGCCAGCTTTCTGCTTACTGGAACCACAGATAACATAATAGTGGAACTACGCAAGATCGGCATTTTGATATTGTCTCTGACTACCCCACCTGGGTTATCAATCGTGAAGGTATATTAAATTTACCAAAAATATATAATATGTTGGTAGCGAGCAGCGCAGGACTGATGTCGTGGAGATTGGGAGAGGCCTTCGTCCAGTCCAGCAGTGGACGTCTTCCGGGCTGAAATGACGATGATAATATAAATAATAGACAATTTCTTCACATTACACTATTTACTAACTACATTTATAATAAACAGATTTACACTAAATGTCATGCATACCATCTTACCAATAAACATTATTATTTTTTAATAATCATCCGCCATGGTTACACAGATAGTAGAACATTACATATTACACATAAATCTTCGTCCAGAATTCTCTATTGATTTGCGAAAACCGTAAGAAAATCCGTTCAGTAGTTTATGAGATTATCGCGAACACACAAACATACGCTGCGGGAGACTTTGTTTAAAATATGTACAGATTACGTAAGTCTCAAAAAATTTCCTACACAAACATTGGATCAACATAATGCATTGACTATGCTACGAAATCCTGTATCTTCCCGTATTAAACAAATGTAGGTGAAAGGTTGAATATTTCACCACTGTGGAGTTTTTTTATCTGTCTATCCGTACTTACCCTTAAGCCTGGTCTATAAGCGGCATTCTTGTTCACATTCCTTCTTTTATTAAGATACGGTGCATAATGTAGGATTGTAGCGTGGTGATAAAGTTTGAGCTATTGGATTTTTTATATACGATACTAATATGATTGTTGTCATGCAGTATATACTTCGTACGATTGAGTTGTGTTTCATACTCGTTTTAGATACTTTGCTGTATAGTTTTTTTTCTAATAAAGTCCATATTTAAAACTATACTCTCTAATATTTTGTTTTATACAGTGATATAGTTATGTTATCTATTTATTTCTGTTAAGAAATCTTCTTAATGAACTAAAGTATTTCGAATTAATTGAATAATGTATAAATAATAGTTCTTCTTGAAAATCAATTAACAATTTCGAAATACATCTCTTAAATAAACGATTACAATATTATAAAATTTTAATATTTATTTTAAAACGAACGTGACTGACTGAAACGAACGTTACGTCTCTTATTTAAATAATAATGATGTTGTTAATGATTGACATACCGACGTACTGACTGTCAGATAGTACCTAAAGCAGTAGTTCGACACTATTATCGTTAAGCATGACATACAAAGCTATAGTCCTACACGAGTAAATGAATATTACAATTACGTCGTAGTAATGAATCGTTTTTAATATCAAGTACTTCCAAGCTAATTAGTTAAATAAAATTAAAAAGTCGCTGCTCGCTTGAAACTTACTACCGTACCTCCCCTTAAATAAAAGACGGCATGCGTTCTTAACGTGCTTCGCCTTAAACGCTATATAATATTCCTCGGAAATAGGTTGTTGCACTCGGGGTCACAGCTTCAGTTACCGCGTTGATTCATGGGGCAATATTAAGCTAATAGTTTGATAAAAAACAGTAATTATTTACTTTAAATTAGTATGTTATTTACTACATAAGTTCAAGTTGAAAATACAAAATTTCGAGATTTCTCTAGTCATACACAGCAAGTAGTAATTAATATTATCTAGTTACATACTTGTTATACCTTTTCATATGATTGGAAAGAAAAAACCTGGAGACGTTCATAGATTTATTAGGTTTCGTAATTTAGTCTGTATATTTTTTAGGTGCAATTAGGAATGGAATGATAAGAGGCAAAACATCTCAGTCTTTTGGAATGGCCGCATAAGTGGTACCAAGCATGGCATATAATAACATGATGTCCATAGTCCTGTTCATATATATAGACGATAATCACCGTTTACCATCAGTTGAGACGTGTTGTTAGTCATTTCAAACATTTTTAGGTTAGCATAAGTTTCTTTTTAACATAAAAAAGATATTTGGATACTTTCCTTATAAGTTTTATAATACCTACGCAGAAAAAAATGTTCTTAAAGACATTATGCAATTGTACAAAAAAGGTCCATTTTAACTAAAAATATCTATGATATTCTTCTTATAATTCTTACTAATATTATAAATCGGAAAGAAGTTTTTCTGTTCATTTGCTTTTAACGGCTCAATGACTTGTCATGAAAATTATTACTTCTTTTTGTATTTGTGATGAAGGACAGGCTATTTTTAATCTCGGTAAAATCATATGTTTCGGTCACAAAGAAGCGCGTGTAAAAACCGGTATGAGGATAAAAAATATCATATTACTTTGAATGGTACTGTTACATAATAATCTTTAATATTACTAGAATAAAAAAAGACCATTAGATAAAATCAATCTTTCACACCGAACAAATACTTAAACAAAGTTTGTTTCAAAGAATTTCGGCGTAGTACCTACCTAGATTTAGAGGCTCAGGTATAATGCAAAAATATGATAATCAATATTTAATACAAAGTAATTAAATATTTAAAATTTATGACCTGCTAATGAAGTTCTCAGATCCCTAAATCATCTGAACTTGTTGCTTGTTGGTGATCTGCAAAGTGGAGTAATTACTCAGCTTGGCGTGTAGGGGTTAATCTAATTTTCGTTTCTGCCATACTGGGAATATAGGAGCTTGTCATACCGCAAGGAATTCTCAGATTAAAACTTTTTGTAGTCTGCTGTAGAAGGGGAGGGTAATATTTTAAGGTGTGGTAACGTATCGATTCCTTGTGTTCGTCTTGACAGCTTTCGTGCTTTAACGGTTTAGTACTCGTATACTGCCTTACTTCTAACAATGCAAACATTTGTCTACATGACGATTTGTATATTATCTAGCTATTTATAAAAATATGTTTTATAGTATTTCTATCAGTTACTTAAAATCCATAACACGTGAATTGTCAGGATTCTTATATTTTATATTTATATCCTTTCATAATAAAAATAGAGTCATTATTTTGTTGATATATATATATATATAAAATAATATTTACATTGTCCATTTATTAAAAAAAACATTGCTTTAGTCATGTATAGTTACATATTTTTGTACCTATTTCACATTAGCAGATCGTATCACAATCGCGCGCTTGCTAACTCATAGATGCTTTCTACAATCTTCTTAAGGATATAACAGAAACGTTAGGAATCACTACAGCTAAATTTGTTAACTATATCTGGTGAATTGAATTTTAGTCGGATTAATTTGATTACGAATTCGTACAAAGAATAAATAAAAATACAGAGTGTGTCATTTTAAAAAGAAAATAATTATTGAAAGAGGAAGGAGAAATATGATTTCACGTAGGAATAACGTCTTCCGCACTCCAATCACCCCAAAGTAAGCGAAAAAGTAACACCAAATTTACTCACGTTTGCTCAGTGACGTCCCAATGTGCAGTCCAATTTGGCCATGCACTCTGGAGTGTATATTTTAATAAAAACAATTATATTATATTAATTCAATCAATCAAGAAAATCTACTTGTAAAATAGTTAAAAATACAGAGCGTTCTTTTTACCAGTTTTTATCTTTAATTCTTTTTTTACTAAATCTTATTTTTAAGTGGCCACATGTTTTATTGGTAGGCTTTATTATCAAGCGACATTTCCTCCAGTAAGCAAGCTGGTGACACTACCTACTTATACTAAGGAAGTATTCGGAATACGGAACAGCCTAGTTTTATAATTTGTGATATTACTTAAGATAGACTATTTAAAAGTATAGATATAAGCTCGAAACAGTATATCCGGTAATTCTGTTCGCCTTCTCGTACCTATATCAATGAGACGTTACATCAAATTCCATTACATTATTAGATAAGAATTCTATATATGTGTCAAGACGTGTTCTGAATTAAAGTAACTAAAAAGGTTCAGTCAATCATAGGGTTGCGAATATTGCCCTTACAACAGTTCGAAGATAACATTTTACTTGATATTTTAACGTTTATTCATTCTACATTTATGCTTCTTAGAAGTCACTACTTATTTCTTTCAAATAGTCCGTAAAAGGCAGCGATCTATGAATCGAAAGAAAATCCATTAAGTACTTTCCTATTTTCAAAGTATGTCTTTTTTAATTATTTTTCTGCCAGGTTTAGTCGTTTCACTTGTACTTTGCCCAATATTTTTTTTATCAATCAATCAATTTTGATGAAATTGAATTAAATAATTGAAATGCGATCGGTGGTTGCTATTTGAGATGAATAACATCATTCTGGATGTAATAAATGGACTCTAATAATTCAGAGTAATTGATTGAACTTCCACCTATTTTGTTGCTTCTATTTCCTCCAGTTTTGGTAAATGATCCAAGACGTAAAAACTAAATGTATAATATCTGTCCTCCTGTTTGTATAATATCTTTTAAAATGAAAGTGTTTTTTTTAATAGTAAAAAATATATATTGTACACAAATAAACATGCGCTATCATTATAGAATTTAAGACAGAAACAGAATTGATTTTTCTTAAGGTTAAATACATTCTATTTGTGCGGGTTTTGGCATGATTTTCACTCTTCGAGACATTTAATTCCCGTAAAGGAATTTCGCCTATATTATATGATGTGGTAACATCACTTACTTAATTAAATACTCTAAATTATACTAAAGATCTCTTCTGGATTGTACTCAGTAGGTACTACGTACTAATCTAACATTTGCAAAGATTAATTATTCAGCTCTAATTACTAGAGATTATGTTCTGGTATGCACATATGCCATATAGTTAGAGGATGTCCTGAACTGTTATAATCTTACATTAGTTATTTATTTCTTTATATTAGGTAGACGCACTTTATCGATTGTTATTCCCACTTTCTAGTAAACTGTGTTCGTTGTCTTTCTCGCTAGTCGGTAGTCGTGTTTTAATGCAAATTTTATCCTGTTACTTTTGCAAATAACGTATCGAGTGTAACCAATGATTTTAGTAAATAAAATAGATAAAAATCTCTATATACCCTACCGTATCATTTTCCTGCTGGTGGCCGAATTTTGTGTACAGAGTTTACATTACCTTGATAACAATCTATTTAGTACTAAAAAATGAAATTTTAGTCATCTAATTTAATTGTAAATAAAAATATTATTTTATGAATTTTGTCTTAGATTAATACAAAAGTAATTTAAATTAGCTTTATATTATCTTTGTATCTACGTAGGATTGCAGTGACGAAAGAAATTCCATTCTAATTTATCCGACCGGGGGTGTATATCTATATGAAACAAGTAGTTTGTACTACAAGAAAAATCTAAAAAAAATCACGTTTGTAAAACTCGTGTTTGAAATATAGCAATATTTCAAGTGTTAAGTGTTATGTCAACACAATTACGATAACAATTTAAATTGTATTTGAGCATGTTCCGTCGTATCTACATATAAAAGTTAAGTTTGTGAGTGTTTTCCTCACTTTGTTTCTGAAAGTTAGTTGAAAAACAGGGATAAAAGTATCACTAAATAATAAAAAAGATTAATGTTTTATCCCTGTTATGTGTGTTGTAATAAAATTAAAAACGTTTACAATTTATCGGTACACGAGTTATTTTAAAAATGTGTTGTGTGGTGGTTGGAATGTCACTTGTAGTGCTTCGAAAAGATAAGTAATATACTAGCTCTGGTGCGAGTGTGGTATTTTAATACAGTGAAGTTATTTTGTAATCTCGTCGGAACTTGTAGATACCAAAGTATTATATAGTTATAATCGATCGAATGATATACATATATCACATAACCTCGTACAATTACATCCGTTGTAACTTAGCTCTACTCTATACTCACATTATAAAGAAGATTTGTATTTCTGTATAAATATAAAACTATGTAATATTATGTTATCTGTGATAAAACTAATAGATAAAGTAATAAATTTTAAATAAATAAATAAAAAAGTATAAATAGTCATTAGAAAGACAAACTACATAAAAATACATTTACTCTGTGTTTGTCCCAAAATGTTTAAAAAAGAAATGTTCACGTTTCTATGTAACATGTATGTTTCTTTGCCAGGTTTGCATTATTTGTGATGATTGAAAATTACTCATATCCAATATGACTGTTTGACATTGCATCAATCGGAGTAGTCTACAAACGTTGTTATTGTACTAGCTCTATCTCACAGCTTCACTTGCATAGTGTCTGCCTCCATTAGTTTCCGTTTCTACGGGAACTTTAGAAATTAATATTCATTACTTACAAGGCGCTCCAGTGGAAATTTCAAAGAGAAATAAATAAGATAAAAGCTTTTAAGATTAAATCAAATTTTTATATTATTTTGTTAGTATTTGCTGCAATTGTTTTACTTTTATTATTTCTATTACTAGTATTATAATTTGTCAAGAACATAACTGTACCTATGAACGATTTTATTGAGTACTTCAAAAAATGATAACTAAATTATGTTGTTATACTTTTTTTACACTTCACTAATAATTAAGGTAATAAATATTTATTTCTAAAAATAAAAAAGGTATATTTTAATTCAAGAAAAGTAAAAAATGATAAGTATTTAGGTCTGAAATAACATATAAAGAGAGGTCCAATCTGATCAAATGTTAGGAACGACCTTCGCCTATTCATAGCCAGCAGATAGTATTTCTTCTCGGCCTTTATATTTTCTTCGGCCGATCTAGACCGTCTTTGTCATTTCAAAGCTACATTTCCTTCGGTTTGCTTAACAAATATGTATAAGAAGTTATTGAGACTTGACTTGTGAATTCGAACTAATAATATGAAATGGGACTTTCTGTATTTGCTACCTCTTGGTGTATTATTTGCTCAAAAAATATTGCCGTCTATTTTATCATGTGTATTACTTAGTGCTTAGAATATAATACATACAAACTAATTTACTAGAGGTAGGTTGTAAAAATTCATCTGCGTGGGTTCCTCAGAGTCGCCTATTTCAGCCGCCATGCAGATTGCTTTGTAGGGTTTAACAGTTGCTGTTAGGCAGTGAAATTACAGGGTAAGAAATATAACATCTTGACTAGCTGTTAGGTACCTGCGACTTCATCTACTTTTTTATGAGCATGATAGTAACATATAATATCCTTGCGTTTGTGTATATAATAGATAAGAATATAAAATTTCGTTATAATCCGTTTGGTGTCTTTAGTCATGAAATGGTACAGATAGACAGACAGATACATTCGGATTTATAGTATATTTCATGGCAATTGATCGAGTTATAGACGATATGAAAAGGAATATATAAAGCTATGAAAAACTAAACCTTATAAGCTCAATCAAACTCAAATTTATCTTTTTGCTAGCTATAAATTTAGAGATTAACAATAAACAAAGCTAAAATAAAAAAAAAATATTTTAAAACATTTAAATTTATGTAATATTTATCAAAAAGTTTGTAATGAAAACAGATATAAAAAATATAAATTAAAATTTCCATTATAATAGAAGTTTTAAAACGTCTTAGTAAATTCAACAAGCCTTTGCAAATTGTGCGGAGAATGATAAATAAGAATGAATAAATAATCAAGTTATGTCTAGATCCTTGGCCTAAGCTAAAGGATGTTCTATAAATAATCTGTTTTTTAGATACATAGTCTAATTTGTGGGAATGAGAACCAATTATCTTTAAAACGTCAGAGACTTAACATTTTATGGGATAAATAAAATGTTGTATAGGTACTGGTTTTATTCCTAAAATTCAGTGGACAACTATGTACATTCGCTGAAACCCGACTTTCATTCTATATTTCACATCCGTCCAGACTTTTTTTGAGGTATAAGGTGATACAAGCTATCTTCATACCAGATTTCATTATATTCCGTTCTGCCATTTACCCATGAAAAGTTTGCAAACAGATAAACATTTTTTACATTTACAATATTGCCGTATAATGAAAACGTCGATTGTCTAAAAACTGCAAACATTGTTCTTTCAGAAGCGCAATTAGTACTATAGGTTATCATACCTATTATTATGTTATCTGTGCTATTATGAATCATATGTTGAATAATATACGTAATATTTTTATGGAATAATCCAAAGTAACAATATGTACCTATTAGTATTATTCGACGTCTTCACACACGAAAAAATTTTCTTCTAAAAATCCTTTCTATATATTATTTTTTTAAGATTATTATAAAACCATGTTATTTTTGTCCTTACGTTGATAGTAATAAAATAAAGGTGTTTATAGATATCAATAGTGGTAGTATTTAGTGTAGTGAAATGAAATAATAAATCTTTAGGAAGTTAAATACGTTCCAGTAGTTGAATACCTTAAATGAAACCAATTGTCAATGTTGTCATCTGTACTGTACTGTACTGTACCTGTTGATGAATTCTAAAGAAAATAATTAAATTCAATTGAATTATATTACGCGGCAGTCATAAATCCGACGTAAAATCGAAATAAATTAAATTTTAATTACAGGTAAGCCACATCAACTGGCATTTGCGGACGCCATTTTTCTAGATCAGCATTTTTATAACGAGATATATGAGTAGGTATATCTACAATATGTCCAGAGTGAGTTAAACGGGTAAAGCGAGAGGAAATTTAATCACCCCGAAACGGGATTTTACATTTTAATACGCATTTCAATGACACCGTACTGTAAGAATTATGATTATTTCAATTCGCCCTATAAATAATTTTTCTCCCTGGAGACCTAAAAGTAATTTCCCTATGGAAGAATTTTGTGACTCTCTTGGGTAGACACTACTCAGTGACGTTACTTTCATAAAGCCGATAAGCCAGACTTGCCCTACTTAAATACAATACATAAACATAAATAATACAATTGATTTAGTATACATATATCAACATCAAAGTAATATATTTTTATATACTGTAACTTGATATTGATTATTTACTACAGAAAACTTTACAAAAAGTCATCTGTTTTGCAGACTTCGTTTCGGTTGTGGGGTTATATTAGGCAACGAAATTAGAGAAGAGCCGTGGCATCTATCTCATGAGGAATGGCAACGTATGAGTGTTAGTGTCATGTTTAGGTACTCGTAAGTACAGATGGTTATCACTCACCATAAGTTGGACCGTCAGGTTGTTTACCATTCAAATTGCATAAAAATAACAAAACAAATTCTTCGTGAAGACTTTGTTATCATCGAATTGTGAACCAGAATTGCTTTAGTAGTATTCTTGATATAAGATGAATTTCTTATTTCATACTTAATTAATTTAAACTAAATAGAGAATATCTGCGGTAAAATAACTGAAGTATACAAAGTGCTAGTTGGATGAACCACAGAACACTTAATACTGATTTAAGCAATGACCTTGTATAATTGCACTGCGCAGTAGGTGATTACTTAATGCATCAATGGTATGATTTAATATTTAAAACAAATTTAAATATTTGTCGCATTAACAAACATTAATTTAAAACATTGTCCTTGCGCTTTATCCATAGTAAACTTTTATAGAATACCCTGAACACAATAAATAAATGAAATAACCTGATCTAACCTACATTTCTAATATGAAACTATATACTTGATGTAGACAGAGGAGTCAAAATCTAATGTATGACGACTTTATTTACTTCATCATCCAAAAATTTCGTATTATATAACAATTTTAAACACAGAAGGCTTTTTGTAAATCATATAATAAATACGTTTACAATTTTTGATCCTCGTAACCCTTTAAACCTAAGCTAAAAGCTTTTAAAGCCAAAGTATAGTTATTAAAGATTCGTAACGCTTACGCCTATGATTTGTTTCTGGATGGTTATTAATTTAGATTTGTATTTGAAGATAATTTATTGGACCATTAAATGAATAAAATAATTTTTGTCGCTTAGTTTGATTCTTATCGATACGATTTTGAAAACTTTTGGAATTATTTTAGTCGACTTATACATTTATTTAACCATATTTAAAAATCAATTTCATTCTTGGTTTGGTTTTTGATTTTAAAATGTATTTATATTAATTTTACTTTCCAAATAATAAAATAGATCTCAATTTACCAAAAGATACAATAAATAAGAGACGGTGTGAGTGTAAGAATTCTGAGTATTTTCGTGTTAGCTTCGCTCGATCCGTAGTGAATGAGGCGACATTTATTTTATACCAGTTTCCATGATTTAATTCCTATAAGTTATTATAATTAAATTATAATAATAATAATAAGTTTCCTTGAGACCATATTAATACAAAAAATATATATGTCTTATTCTTATTAGTTAGTATATTCTTATCTGCTTTAATGTGCGTGTGTCTATGGAAGATAAATAGGTAATCATTAAATTCTGGAATCTAAAGACAATTACATGTTCTGACATAATATATGATAATGATGGGAATGAAAAGTATGGTGATATAATATATTTAGGAGTATACTCCCTCACCACGCGGAAAATTAAATGATATAATTTATATATGTACATTAGAGTATTCCAATACAGCATTATTGGATTCTGTAGTACATTTAATAAACTGTGATCACTATAATTTCCTGTGAGGACAAATCTGACGATATTATTCCTGTATATCCCAATCCAATCATTGTAGCTGATATTTTGTTTTGATATTATTGACAAGTGCGAAACAGTCGTTTTCAGGTTTATAATAATAATCTGTATATTGTATATGCTTGATATATTTACTATAGGCTATATTTAGTAGCAGAGTAAGTCATGGAAATGTTAACGAAGTATTTTGTTATGTATTAATAAAGCAATATATTTTGTCCTATTTGCTCGGAAATTGTTTCATTATTAAGAACTGATATAGGTAACAATATTGATATTGTGTTCTTAGTGATAATAGTATACAGTAGTAGAAGTGATATCCATATAAAATATATATATTATATTAAAATCACTTTTACAGTTCATAGCAAAAATATTAAATCATAATAAACGCTAAAGTTTGTAAGTGTTGTAGTATGTTTGTTACTCTTTCACGAAAAACTACTGATTGGATTTTGATGAATCTTTACAGTAATATAGCTTATGCATCAGAATAACATATGAGCTGTACTTTTTATTGAAATTTAACGAGGCTGAAACCGCGGGTGCTACTGGTAGAACCATAAATTAAACTTGCGTAGTAGACTTTGCTTTTGTATGTAAAATTTTTAGATTGCGCAGGTCACATGTTACTAAAATAGTTTTTCAGTTATTTGTTAGTGCCTATATCGCTGACACGTAATGTCGCACAGCAAAGCAACAAAATATTGCTTGTACGGAAAAGTTGTCTACTCGTAAATTTCGGAACTAAGGGGCCGTTGAGACCTTTAAAGAGCCGTCTACACCGAGCGATAATTATATTATATTATATTTTTAGAGTAAATGGCAATTTTTATTTATGTGTTATACGAATAGGAAACAAGCTGACTGCCTCACCCGATGGTAAGCGGTAACTGACGCCTATACACATGGACAGCACTAGGGACATCACGTTATCATACGACACCCGCAATCCCACTGCGCTGTCATTCCAGAGGTCTAAGATATCATATCCCGTAGTATATCAAATACTAGCTGTGCCTTCGGTTTCACTCGAGAGAAATTTGTAGCCAATATGTATAATATTCTGTTGTAAATATAAGCTATATTAAATATAAAGTTTCATTATAGTCCATTTTGTAGTGTTTGCGTGAAATCCATTCAAACATCCACACTCACAAACTTTCGCGTTTATATGTAATATTAGTAAGATAGTATTTAATATGGTTCATGTTTTAATAATAATGTAACTATACAATATGACAACCTATCTTTACAAACATTTATATGTACAATAATATTTTGTCATCAATATACCAATGTACCATATTACTTAAATAAATAATAAAATTATGATAATGGTAAAAAGCAAAATTGGACGCTCACATTAGGACTTGCCGTTAAATGTAGGATCTCAGAATATTTTTTCCGAATTCTCCAAAACCTATAATTACGTAATTCAATGATTTATATTACGATAACTAACAAGAGAAACTACTTAGGAATCGTCGTTAATTAAAGTCTTTTCTTTTCTACGTTCATCTTTAATGTGAACGTGCCCTAATTGCGAGCAAACTCGTAGCTTATAAAATTTATTGAAGCACCGCACTGGCTTACTGGGATCCAATCGGCTAAGTTACTCTACGTAATGCCATACTGAATTTTTATGAGCTTAAAATTCTGTATAAGCACAATCTCTAACGCCATTATGATGTGAAGTGTGGCGTCCTTGATTATAAATTATAGTATAGCGAATTTTACGTTATATATAATATAATGAAAATGCAACTAAACCCGCATTTGCATTTGAAATTACATTGCATTTTAGTTGATCTTGGCCAAGAAATAAGAATAATAATATTCTATCACCCCATCAAAGGGAGGTATATAATATATATAAATAATAATAGTAATCTTAGGACAATTCACACAGCGCCATCTAGTTAAGTTAGCTAAAGCTTGTGTTATGGGTACTAGATAACTGACACAAGTACATAGATATATATTTTTCATAAGTACATACATAAGATATATAGAGAAAACCCAAATCAATACAAACAATCATACCCATGAATACAATTATTTATGCTGTGCGAAGAATCGAACCCGCGACCATCGGAAGTAAAGCGGTGTGCTAGAATGCTAAAGTCTTAGATTAAATTTTGCTACATTCTGTATCAGTAGAGATATTACGAGATAATTATACATTGACACGCTAAATCATAAGATTAGTGTTTATGCTTGGTGGTGCCTAATACAAGCAGAAGTTTTCAGTACATGTATTTATCACCTAAGTGCTGTCAAACGGCTGTACCGATTTCGATTTAATTTTATTACTTTATTAATATAAAAAAAAATCCTAAACGATTTATAGTAAACCACTCTTGTCACTTAGGGGTAAGAAAAACAGTTTACGTCCTATTCTCAGACCGACTGAATACATAAAAAATCATAGAAACTGGTCAAACTGTTTTGGAAGGAGTTTTGTTGGAAACATCATGATACAAGAATTTTATTAATCAGATATACATTTAAGTATATTTTTAAAATATATTACACATAGCATTGTTGGAAAACATTAGTTCTTATTAGTTAGAACATATTCTTTACTCTTCCAATGTAGTAAATACTATTTAGATGGTGTAATGCTATCATGAGTACCTAATAAATAATAAAAAAAACAATTCACTCTACAATAGCGAGTTATCCTTAATAAAATTCTGTAGATGAATATGTAAGAACAAAGTAACTTCAAAACCATCAAGATACTTATCTATATCTCATCATTGCTATTCTTTTTCATCCCCAAACATCACTCTCTACACAAGATTTTGCAAGAGCATTAGAAATACTACACAAACATTTATCTACAAAAGATTCAAAGATATCCTTACTTCAAACGTTGCCAAGGAAAACGAAAAACTATTCCAAAGCCCTCAAAGTAAATTAAAATCGAGGAAAAACAAGGGTAAGAAAAGGTTCCGCAAAACCTATTTTCTTGCAGGTTGGGTAATTTAATAACACCAACCTGATAAGAGCGATCGATTTGCAATATTTACCCCCAAAACGAGTATATGGTCATAGATTAAAACTTGTATTTGTTTATAAATATTGTGTCTAGCAGGTCACAGTTTGTTTCTAAACCTTACCTTAATTAAAATATAAAAATTCGAAATAAAATCTTTAGCGAACTCCTTGACGAATTCTATATCATTTTAAAATTTTATAATCCTATTTTGTATTGACATATTCTTTCTTGTACCAATTTATTATATATCGCTGTCGTAACTCATCAGGTAGATCAGTTACCTCCGCTTCAAAATTTGTACATTTAGTTGAGTTTCAGATATACTATGTAATTTCTATTTTATTACAAAAGTTAAACCAGATAATTTACTGTAGATATGCATTTGGAAAACTCATTACTTTCGCTTAAATATCCATAAAGACATTCCACAGAGTACTATTATTATGTAGATCACAGGTTATTTAAGTAATATAAGTCACATAGAATAGAATTAAAAAAAACTTAGCGGTAATAACGGGATTATTCAACATGTCTAACGAATAATAAATACGTCATAATAACAGTATACACAAAATACGTAGTTTTATTACTGCTTTTAACTTATTTACGAAGTAATATTTTTTAAAAGTCCTCACGATACCTAATCTGAAGTTACAATTTTATTTCAGTAACACGTGGTCTGTGCATCTTAACCTAAGTTATCTTCGCTGATTAAGAAAAAATATTATTGTGACTTTTATACACTTTTCTACCTAAAATTTGAATCTGTAACATAATCTATGTTCATTGTAAGAGAATGCAGATCATTCAGTGAACACTGGGTAGGCTTTTGACCCCGTTCTGCCCTATAGATATCACTTGAAGTGTTTGCTACCCAAAACTTTTCCGTTTGATTGGCAATCGTTGAAAATAACTTTACTTGTTGACCTCGCAGACCAAGTCTTGATCAATCAAATGAACTGTTAAGCTTCTAGTGCAGGTATTATTATTTGTTATAATAATATTTTCTAAACCCATAGTAATATTCCAAACTTGGAAATGAGTCTGTCTCTTTATTACCTTTTTATAACTCAATATTTGAATAGATATTAATGATTGGACTATATATATAGACTATCTTTATGAGAATAAAAAATAAAACAGACGAAATCTCGCGGGTAATATTTTAAAAACATATTTTGCCAAAAAATTTTTAGTACTGTATTTAATTTACTTACTGGAATGTGATGTACAAATTTTCAATTGACGCAAAGAAGACATATGTTTATACTATGACTAACTGTTTCGAAATATTTGTACAGATTTCTCCTAGATTGGACCTAATTATGGTAGAAACAGAGACAGAGTTAGTAGTTTTATATATTACGATTACCGGTTTCGTAGTTGATCAATAAATCTAGTTTACTCCATAATATAAGATAGATATGTCATCGGAGTTCAATTAACAAGTTATTTTTGGTAGACCAAACAAAATCCCATTAATTCTCGCAATGAACTCATTTTTATAGCATTATTTGTCGTCAAACATAAGCTTAATGCTTCCCCTAATTAATTACTCAAACACATTCTCTATTTACCGCATCGGCCGGACGTGGCGACGGCTGCGATTTCCGAGCGCGGAAACTCGCGTGCCGCGATAATGGTGGTTTCCGGTGCACGTCATTAATGACAGATTGATTTTTTATTGTTCTGATCCATGGAATTCTTATTGTTTGTAGTAATTAATACAGCTGTTAATGTGTTCCTTCAGAGCTATGCTTTATCTGACTATTGTGTTAAGGAGGTAGATTCCCAGCACTATGAATTAATCAAAATTTTAATGGGTTTTGATATTCACAATATATTTTCTGTATATCGCACCTCAAATAGGGTATAGTAATAAAAGGAAAAAAGGGTTTATTATGGGTGATTTCAATATGAACATCGTAATAAAAGTAAGTTTTTTTTTTTGTTATATTGTGGTTATTATTACAGTATCATATAGTAGTTAGATTGTTAGTTTTTAATTCAAGAGGGTGTGTCTTGAGTTGGCTCCTAACATAAAAAGAGTTCGACATACAAAAATATTACAATCGTATGTAAGTTTGTCTGGGCCGTTTCAATATGGCGGGTGTTGACCTAGTAGTTAGGACAACCACAGACTGCAGACCGAAAGTAAAGTCAGAAAGAATATATTCCATATTTATTTTATTACTTTATTATGGAAGTGCATCTTTATATGGACTAGGCATGGAGCTAATACAGGTAGTATTATTGTATATTTTTATTACTGATATAAAAGCTAGTCTTATAAAGTTATACAGAGAAGTAAAAATTTTTTGGTTAAAGTTAAAAAGAGTGAGCAAAAATATGTTTTAGTTTTGCTTAAAAGTTTTTACCAAGAAAAGTTAGTGTTAATATCTAAACATGAATAATACACTTTTCATAATCCTTGTAGTATGCTGTAATTGAAAATAGAATAAATTTAAAACGCCTTTTACCCCGCTCTGTGGAGTGTTTAGTTGCAATTCTAATTGAACGGATGCATGCTATGTTGATATGGAAAATTAGTCCTAATACCTTAACCAAAGATCAATTTAACTATATTTTGGTTAATTGCCAACCGAAACAGTTTTATTTACAAAAAAACACATTCTAACTCTTTAGTCGCAAATCATTGGGTGACCTAATCTCTTAAACGGGAAACACAAGCATTAATTCAGTGGTATGCACAAAAATGTTAACGAGAGTTCTCGTCCGATTTAATGCCTGGATTAAACTTTTGCATTCAGTTGCCCACAGTGAGGTAGTATTGCATGCTGCACATTATTAAAATTATACGCTATACGGTAATTATGTTTGTGTAAATAAAACGTACTCTCTGTATACTGCTTTTAATTAATACTCGTAATTATTTTACACTAATATATGTACGTACTTTACAACCATAATTAGAATAATTAGAACATATACATTCCTTCGTATACAGTAATTCTTAATGGGATAGTCAGAACATAGCCACGTTTGAACGTTTATACGTTGATGTGTCAAGGAACAGTTCCATTATGGTCTTTCGGATTTAAAAACATTTGTTTTCGATACCTTCATCACTAAAAAGTCAATCAAAAATATAAATGAATTATTAACCATTGGAGTCGACAACGCTCTCGATAATCAAGAGATCATAGTTAGATGTATGACTATGACTAGGTTAAAAATCTGTGATAAATTAAATGAAAGTATACAATCAGATTGAAATCGCTGTGGAAATCCTTTACATGCATCCATCGCCACATCGAATATTGAAATTAGAGGGTAGAGCTACCTAATAGTCTAGTACCTCGTCTAAGAATAATTGAGTTATTAAATACCT
Source organism: Achroia grisella (assembly GCF_030625045.1). NCBI lineage: Eukaryota > Metazoa > Arthropoda > Insecta > Lepidoptera > Pyralidae > Achroia > Achroia grisella. The sequence goes on from NW_026712658.1 coordinate 1,005,607, forward strand.
AATTGGACTTCGTTTGCATCGTCGTTACTCAGAATATTTTTAGAACGAACTCTGTAATTATGTTGAATAGCGATTAATGATATAAATTTATTCTTTCAACTAATTAGTACTCAGTTGACCGAGAGTCGTTCATAATAATTTGCAATTTTTTGCAATTTATTTTTCTATCTGCAGTTCTATTAAGTTTAGAATTAATTTCATTATCTTCTAGTTTTTCTTATACATTAATGATTGATTGGTTTTAAAAATGCAAAAATCACATTTTATAGTACAAATACAAACATACTAACATCATCAACTCCTTAAAATTAAACATGTAAAATCCTTTATACAGTGCAATGCATGCCACATCGACAGCATTAAAGGAGTACGTTATTTAGTAGCTAACATTAACTAAACTGCCAAACAGCGGCATTCGATATTTATTGCATTAATTATTGAATCTACTTAATAACCCCCCATTTCTTGCCATTACACCCCGTTTCTCCCCATTTTCCTCCCACGGGGGTAGCGATTTCGCGTCTCATTGTTTGCGAGGTGTTGCGAACATTTTCTCGGATTTTAATAAATATGATAAGATTTTTTATTGCTTCATTTGCTGTCGAAAGGGTTTTACTCATTTTGGATTCTGCTTCTTTATAATTGGTATACATTTTTTAGGGTTTATAGTGGAAATTTTAACGATATGTATGTATGCTATGTTAATTTGTTACATCATCATAGTCTTGCAAATTAAATTGAGGCACTATTCGAAAATTATATAAGTCTCAATTATATATAGAGGATAGCAATTTTATATAACATAACATGCCTTCATGACTGTGATTCCAAAGGTCAGGTGTAGTGTCAACTATCGACGTCGAGGTGAAGGCAATAATATTGACATGCTCAGATTTCGCTTGATATACCTGAGCTAAGGTGGGAGGTTTTTCGCTATCTTATAGATTAGCTTGGTTTATCAGCTAGCTAGCAATTTCTATCACAGAAGAGTTAGTAAAAAAGAAGTACTATATAGACACAAAGATTTTTCTATTTCAACTCACGACGTTTTTGCTAAAAGTCGAGACGTAAGAGAAGTAAGCACTTGGCCAAGGCACTATTATATAAAAAAACTTTTATTGCCATTAATTTTATTTTTATATGAGCATTTATGTAAATATTACACAAAGTTACCCTTCTTCCATTCTTACACTATTTAATAGTTAATTATTTATTCTGTGGAACGGGATAGGCTTGTCGTGAGTTAATGGAAAACGATAACCGTCGCCTATGTAACTAGATCAGATCCACAAATATCATGATATATACAGTGCTCCTGTGGAGTTAGGTATTAGGTACATTAAAATGCACGGTTCTCAAATTATATATTGTATTGTATCTGAAATTATACATTGTATATATATGATATATATTGTATTTTGCGTTCCTAAATGGAATTTTGTTGCATTTGGCTATGATTTATTATACTTACACAGCCAACAAATATTCTCTGCACCACCTATGGTTGACTAATAGAAAATGCCGCATAAGGTTAAGTCCGCTGAATGTAGTGTCCTCCACAATTCTTAATTTTGTAAGAGTCCATTGAAGTTATATAAATAAATGTAATAATTAAGTTAGGCTATCAGCAATGTTATATAACAATTTATTATCTTCAAAAGTTGATATATTAATTTTTAAAGACAATAAATTGTTATAAATATTTAGAATACTAGAGTTTAAATTATTATTTTAATGTTAAACAAATTTAAATATTACTAAATCGTATTATCATATTCTCACTTCTGTTGTTATATTTTATCTGGGCTTAGTTTAAACGGAGAAAATAATTGATCTCTGAGCTGTTTCATGTGATCCTTGTGAAAATAATTGCAACGTTTAGAAGAATTGATTCAATTGGAATCTAATATATAGGCTGTAGCGAAATATTGAAAATTGTTATGAATCTTGCTCAGACTGTATAATTAAAACAACAGGACTTTCATATGAATATCATAATTTTAATAGAATCGAAATACATTCATTTTTAGGTAGACTTTATACAAAGTACAGGGCCCGGAGGCATAACTGGCGTTACATATTGATGTCATACCTATATATGCCTATAAAATGAAATGAAAATTCTTTATTATCCTCCACACAGAAAAAAATAAACATTTACATACACTATTACGTATAAATATATAAATAGGTAACGTAAAAATATAAATATATATATATATAACCTTAGGATGGAGAGGAGCGATTAGATTTGATTCTAGTCGAGGTGTAACAGTAATAAAGAATATGATGATATGATATGAGAAGTGATGTTAAAATATAACTTGTCATTGTAGTACGTTCAGTTTGTTATGTATCCCTATTTACGAATATACAATGTTAAAAACACTAAGTTAAATAGATTTTTTATTGCAGCGTGTGCGGACAGTTCTGTTTCCTATACAATGTCACCACTATTTGGCATGCGTCTCATATACTCGATATTGAATCTCATAAGCTTTCTTCTTGCACCAATACCAAACTTCTGTCTATTATTTCACCCTATCACATTGTGTTATTATATATTGGCAACATCTGTGCCCCGTTCGCGTCGAAAATTGTCGCTTCAAGTTACAATACCCGTATTTCAATTTCGACTCGCACAGGTATATATTTTTTGCTATATGTGTAATTTGATACTTGTCTATAACGACTCAATTTCTTCATGCTGGTTCATCTTATTACACTCATTCGTATTTGAGTTTATTCCGATTTGTATTGAGTTTATTCGGCATATTGTTTGGTACGAATATTTATTGTTTGGTATTGTATTGGAGATATATGGTTTATGACCGTAGTTTGAGACTAAAGTCTGATGTAGTTTGATAGAAGTCCTTAACGGGTAGATTGACATTAGGTTTGTTCAATTCAATTAATACGTTATGGTTTACAACTCAGATTCTGACAATGCATCCGATGTCTTGGAAAGGACTTAGAAATATTGCTGTGAGATATTCTATATAAGAGGATGATATAAAGTTTTAAAGTCATGGTTATCACCACAAGTTCTTAATAACTACATTCTGATTCATGCAACAAGACTTAAGAAGATGGATTTCAGTATTCATATTAACAATCTGCTCTGCTTTTGTTTTGCATGTTTTTGTAAATGATAATTTTTGTGATCGATAGTATTTCTTTCTGTATACTCATATCAATGATAAAGTACTATAAATCTAGTTTTCTATCGTAAAACGTACATCAGTAATTTTATTCCTCAAAATAACATCGTATAATCATATCAGTCTTTACACAAAAGTGTTATAAAAATTCCATCTAAATGTAATATTCAAGATCTTATTCAAACTTTCTATAAACAAAACAAACAAAAAGAACTGCGTATTACGAGTACATTGTTACTATGAATCATTAGATAAGATATGAAGTAGTAAAAACTTTTTGGTTCCGAATAGCACTATCCCGTTGCGTAAGTTATTTTTTCCTGAACTTTCCAAACTCTTCATGTCCTTCAATAAGTAATCCATTTACAAAGGACTTAACACCATTTTAACATCATGAAATTTTCAACTGTATTCCATCCACATAGGTTCTTATCCGAAACATTCAAGATTGTTGATTCGTCGAGAATTACTGAGAGGAAATTGAAGCGACCAAAGTAAGCTGCTAGCTATCACAAAACTGTGGTAAATGCGAAAACTTGGTATGAATTACGTAATAATATGTCGCTGGAGCTAATATTTACGGTGAAGCATGATCCTTGTAAGTATTTGTGACGTAGAATATTATGACGTTATTGATGTGAGGTCCTAATTACAGAAACTCATAATATAGAATAACAATCCTTTATATGGACTTATGTGTACGCTTGAAGTGTGCTATTTTGGAATATATATGAATATTTATATTATTTTTGATTAAAAAAAATACTTTATAAAACAAATTATGTAACGAAGTCTATAGTAAATCCTTTTAAATAAAATAAATTGGTTTCATTGTATTCATACAGATGTATTGATAAATATTTAAATGTAATTCTACATTACTGTATAATGCAAATAAGAATATTCCTATTTATTTAGTTATTAAAACTTTAATGCACAGATACACAAATAAAGGTACACATAGCGGACTTAACACCTAGAGGCATTTTCTCCCAGTCAACCATAGGGCAAACAGAGATTCATGTGGGCGGTACATTATGATTAACATATAATACATAATACTTACATAACTTAATAATATATATACATACATACATACAATATATATACAAATCAACAATGAAAGTCAGGTTCCTGAAGGAGGAAAGGTAGAGGAATATTAAATAGTATTGAAATTTGGGATAAAAGGAATTACTCTAGTTCAAGAAAAGGTGTTTACGTAATTTTGATTTAAATGAGAATTTGGAAGCGCTGGATTTAATGTCATGGGGTAACTCATTCCAATGTTTGATGGCCTGTAATGTGAAGGATTTTGAAACGAAGCTCGTACGATGAGCAGGAATATGGAGAAGTAAATTCCTAGACGGACGGAGGTTGCGATAGGAGATGTCCCCATGAAAAAGAAATTTGGTATTATGATACTCGGGAGAGTTAGGATTGTATAGTAAATAATGAAGAGTACACAAGAGACGAACAATTCTGCGTTGGCGGATTGGAAGCCATTTAAACTGAGCGCGGTAAGAGGAGATATGGTCGTACTTTCGAAGACCGAAAATGTAACGTATACAATTATTGAGAAGGCGATCCAATTTATTTACAATTTCTTCATTCATATTCGAGCAGCACACATCAGCGTAATCGATAATGGGGAGTACCAGGGACTGAATTAGTAAGTTCTTAGTACTGGTAGGTAGAAAATTCTTAAAACGATATAGATTACGTAAGGTGTATGTTACTTTACGACTAACCTCATTGACGTAATTACTCCATTAGTGATGAATTTAATGAAAATAGAAAATAATAATGGAGACAATATACCGCCTTGAGGGACACCAGCGACCAATTCGCACCACTCAGATAGAGCTTCGTCAAAGCGGACAGCCTGCCAGTGACCCTGAATATAAGTAAGGAACCAATTAATGGCCGCAGAGGAGACCCCAAGATGAGAAAGTAAAGCAAGAAGGACGTCATGGTCGACTGTATTGAAGGCATTGGAAAAGTCAATTAGGACAAGAATAGTAACTTTGGAGTTTTCCATGCCCTCCCTCACATCTTCCGTCACTTTGAGAAGTGCAGTAACGGTGCTATGGCCTAGGCGGAATCCAGAATGAAAAGGACTCTCAAGTTTGTTTTCAAAAATGAAATTAGACAACTGCTTGTGAGCCATCGCTTCCAGGATGTTAGAGAAGTAGGGCAGAATGGAAATAGGTCGAAAATCCTTAAGAAGAGATGATACTTTAGGAAGTGGAAGGATGAAAGCATTTAACCAAGATGAAGGGAAGGTATTAGAAAGCAGAGAGCAGTTAATAATGTGAGTGATCATAGGAAGTACATGTTCAAGTATAGAATAATCATAATTCTACTCACATTATCAGCGCCAATGCAGTTGGATTTAATGGAGGATATAATTTGGGATCTATAAATTGTGGATCTCCTCGACGGACACTGAAGAAAATGAGAATATATCCGTGGATAATTTAGGCCAGATATCGATAGAATATATAGATTTCTATCGATCTATCTATCATGTTTCATAAATATCTACAATTATTTCTAATAAAAACATTAATATTATACAATAAAGTTCCATTCTTAAATTTATGGATGCAATGGTTTATTCTGATATTTGAATCACAACTGTAAAAGTTTCTCTATCCCATTACCACACCGATTTCTATTCTCCTCATTACGCAAACAAAATAGTAGATTTTAACAATTTTATTCTTTACGAAATTATACATTTGTGGCATTTATATAGTCTTGAGTTCTTTGATGATTAAAAAAACCTTATAGGATTCAATTGAACAGTGAAAAGTTCATAAAATCACACAAAATCGCAAAAAAGTGCAGTGTTGTCGAAAATATCTGTAAAAACTGTTCCAGTATTATCCACGACGTTAACATATATGTATTTACACGTTTAATTCAGTGACTGAATGTTCACATCTGCTACCCATTTGCCAACCTTAGATTTTTATACATCACGTCCTACGTTATGTCTGAAAATAAATTTCTAAGTATAAAACATTTCATATACAGGCTGAAGCCGAAATTAAAATTGTGAACGGCCGTGGGTGGAGTGTGGGATATGAGAATTTCATATTGAATTATTGTAAACAAGTATTAATCAGATACTTCTTTTCTATTTACTTACTAATTATGAACATATGAAATTCACTTAAGAAATCTGACTAAATGTAGACTATGGATGCATTTATTTATTAAATTTCAACAGTGGACATTATTAGTTCGATTGTACATATAGATTATTAATGTACGTACATTTTTAGTGGAGTTTGATCTTTTTAATAGCCGAGTTTACACTTGTGATGCTGATATTGCTATCGATTTCGATCCTATACATTTTAAATAGATAAATCTTTATTGAGTTTAGGTATAATATTAATAGTTTCATATTATATTGAAGTATCTCTATGTCCTGTGATTTACAAATAGTTTTATAATTTTGCCTATTTCATTATTAATTTATTATCCACTATAAAATTAGGCTAAAAAAGACTTATGTAGACTGCATTTAATATAATCATGAGAACTCACTAGAATCCTGAATGATTACAATGTCTTGTGTATATATCAAATATTCTAACACATGAACTCATACTTATTTCATTACTACAAGATATACAGTAAGTTAGTCCACTATTTCTCTGGTACACACTCGTACTTATATAAAATTCACCCTAGATAAAGTCCTGTACAATTTCTAGTTGATAAAGTTAATCTGCTTCTGTTGATATTACAGCCTGTATATAACGTTATGCAGCATTATGTTACCCTGTAGCCCTTAGCTGGTAAATTGAATGCGAATTCGTAAATAGGTATAACGAAGGGAGGGCATATTTTATACGAAAAAAAAATAAGCCAGCGCTCCTTGTCTCGGCTTTGATATCGCATGGGTCCTATTATTCATTCACCAAATAAATTACACGTCTAACATGATAGGTTAATATAGTGCGTAGTTTAAGATGAATTTTAGTGATATATGCGCAATTTGTATTTCTCGATTAGTTTAGGGACGTAACCCATAGGTAATCGAAGTTGTATTGTTGGTTAAATTGAGATATAACATAAACAAGAAAGTCGGGAATAATTCAAGGTCTAACTTAGAAAAACTGTAATTTAAGTTCGAGTCTTAATGAAATTAGTATAATGCGTCAGTATTTCTAAGTAGGATTACATCCTATCTTATATTTTCCTCTCTGTATCGTTGTCGTAAAGATAATTTAGTAGAACTACGCTAATGAAGTCATGAGTAATAAAAATGTGCATAACAATATAAAAGTGTATAAGCTTTATTTAGAATATTGCCTTTTGATGGGTTCACAAGAAGCTCGCGTTACAGTTACTGAGACATGTACTTTAATGCTTCAAGTTTACAACTTGGGTTCAGTGCGTTATTGAATTTTACTGCCACTATTGTACTTGTTGTACATTTACTATCTGCACTTGGCGACTGTGGTTCAGAGGACGAATAAAATTTTATAGTAATAGCTCAGTTTTGTACAGAGTTATTTTACTGCACGGGATGTCGAAGAGTGTAGGATTTTTACAAAGATGTTATATTTATCTTTTGTTTTCACGTTGTTCTGGACATTCTTTAGTGAGATTTATTAATTTGAATAAATGCAGTGCTACTTAGTATACATAGGTACTTATTAAATGAGTAGTATTTAAATGAGTTTTAAAATGATAAATGGATAATTTTATAATCCAATCCGCTTGAAGTCGAATCCGCGAAACCGAACTATTGAAATATATCCTCTCCTATTATATGTAAATAATTAAGAAGATTATTGAAATTTATTGGACAATTAAATATATGTTTTATTGAGGTAGTTTAGTAGGTTAGATTATTTGAAACTTCGTATCATTAATTAATAGATCGTTATTATTTTAGTGTTAGATCATAGCGGAATAAAATCAAAACAATATAAATATGACGTCATTTTCAAAACAGAAGAGATTTCATAAAAAATATTACTTATCTCATATCTTACTTCCGACCTTAACAAAAGATCAATATGAAAATAAAAAAAACAAACTTATTACGGTAACCCTAATAAAAGAAAATACAGCCAATAGGTTTTCAATCAACGTAAAGTTTATTAACCCATTGGTTATCAATGGGTCGATGCTCAATGACATGTCATAGCCTTTTATCAATACAACCCCACCACTTCATGTCATTTCATATTTTTATACTGTAAAAAAGCTAGATAATGACCCAAGTATTGCTTTTGAGTGTAATCATATATGGAGTTATCAAAAACATATTGCGACTACTCCAGTTGTCATGATTGAACAGCATCGATTTACCCCTTTTTCCGGTTGTTTTGTCATTGTTCTGGTACTACTTCAAGCATATGTCACACGCTTTATCTATATTTATGTTATAATGAGGTAAAGTTTGTATGTTTGTTTGTTAGAGGTACCTCTAACAAACAAACATACAGGTTCTGCTGATCTGATTTAAAAAATTTCACTGTTAGAAAGGTATTATTATCCCCGACTACAATAGGGTATATCATCACGCTATGATTATAAAAGAATAGCAGCAACAAGAAATTCATTTTGATTACTTCCACTGCGTAAACAGTTAAAGTTGCGCAAAACTGTGTATGACGGAATTATTCTCTTTAAAAAGTTCTAATAAAAGTCCCTGATAACATATGTATGTCTTCTTATTATATCTATTAAGGTTAACTCACTATATATTTTTTTTAAATAACGCATTACTTGTGAAGGTGATTTTGTAAATATGCCTACTATTAATTCTTATCGAAAAAAATACTTTATTAAAAGTATTGAAAAAAAAGATTGGTTAAAATAACAGGACATCAAATATTAGGCCCGGGGCGGGCTACTGGTTTATAATAAGAACTATGGTGTAGTTCTTAAATTAACTCTCAAATAATGATATATTTATTGTATGCCTACAAAACTTACTACTAAAAACTACAACTTTATAAAAATTAGAGCGACAAAAAATATTGTATTGTACAAATACAATACAAATTACTACCATACTTGACACAATATATAAAGTACCAGCACGTTAAAAAATTCACTCTAAAGTAAACATCGAAATTATTACTAAAGATAAAAAAGTAAGTTAAGAACCTGCTTTTCGCTGTTTGTTGAAATCTATTCATAACTGGCTCTCTTGTATGTTGATGTTGAAAAACGTGGAAAACCCTAAAAGGTCTGTTTGAATAATGTTAGAGTGTTTAATGATCCGTTATAAATAGGTATGTGTACATGAAGAACAAAACATCAGAAAAAGGCTAGGCTGTTCAATATTTTGTACCTACATTATTTAAAGGTACAGCTAATCCACTTTCAGTCCCTGAAGATACATAAAATAGTGGTTTTTGTCCTAAAATAATGTAATTATGTTGTTGCCTCTCGCGCTGATGTAATCCCGGGATGAATTAATTTTATATCATTATACGTGAACCCATGTGGAATCTAATTAACAAATTAGTTGTGATTTATGATCGTTTAAATGGCTTGTTTATATATACGCAAATTTTTGAATTGCTTTTATTAGTTCTCGGTACAATTTATTTTTTGACACTAATGAATTAGTGCTAGTTGGTAGTTTGTATTAACATATTTCAACTTAAAAATGTTAAATTACAACACGGAAGTTTCTTGCTGGTTCTTCTTGAGATGAGCACCTTTACGAATGAGCGGTACATTAAAAAATATTATTGAATTGAAATTATGACTATTCAAAAGTCCTTAAATAAAAGTTTACTTAATAAAGAATGTTCTGTTCCATTCTATAAATTCTATGATTATTCATTATAAATGAGACACGTCATAATATACACACGACTATATAATTTTTGTACGCAAGTAGGTATATAATTATAATAAATATAATAAATATTAATTCACGCCAAAATGAATAATTAATGCGAAAAAAAGTTGAAAATGGTAATGCAAGGTTAAATACACACTTATTATAATAATGGCTTAACTAAAAAAATAGATATAAATAAAAAGTCTAATTTCAAAAATTTTTAATTTCTGAATTACAGCAGTATAGATATGCGACTTATTAATGCCATATAAGTTGCGCGCGCAACTGATTACCAATTTTATTTTATAAATACATAAATATAGAGCAATTATCACTGCGTAAAACAACATATATAAAAAGTGTTGACATTGCCTTTAGATGAATTGATACTATGTAACAAATTGTAATTCTTCTAGAAAATTATTTTGATTTAACAAAATTTTATTGTCAACTGGACCACCAATTTTCAAAAGAATTCAAAGAAATGTTTAAACTGTTTATTAAATAAAAATAAATATGACATTTTTTTTCATTACGGAGATTTCGTCAGTTTATTTAATAAATACCTTACTAATATTATGAAAGTGAAAGTGACTCTGGACAATATCTGTAAATTTGATTTATAAGAGACTGAAAGAGGAATACTTGCATACCTATATCATCATCATTGCCCTAGTCTTCATTCGAGTGTTTGGTATCGGCGCAGATAGTAGTTTTTCGTTTTCTCCACATTTTAATAGCTTGAACTATAAATATGCTATGCCATAGCAACCATAGAGCAATTATCACTGCGTTTTATAAGCATTGTATGATATCATTGTAGGACAATATCTGTAAATTTGATTTATGTAAACTTGCATACCTATATCATCATCATTGCCCTTTCTTCACTGTATCGCAAATTGGTACTTTCAAAATATGCATATAAAAGTGACCCAAACCTGAAATAACTTAGTCCTCAAAAACAGCAATATTTGGAAAAATTAGACAAATTTTGTGTCTCATAGGAAATACTGTACGTTATTCTGGAGTCGAATTGGTTACCCTGTAATCTATATGACATTCTTCGTATAAATATGGTAAGTAACGGTTACCGTAATTTAGCAATATTTCCAATACCTATTATAGAAATGGTAACCAATTTCAATTGTCAACGTTACGAAGACGTTTATATAAATGCCTGAATTCTCCGCAGTCACACCATCGTGTACCCTGCCTTAATTCCAAATTGGCAGTCTGCCAGTGTACACAAGGCCGTGAACTTGTCCTGCGAGCACGACCCAAAGATTTATGTGGTATTGTGTAACAATAGGAAATAACAAATCGAATGAGGATCTCGTACACTAAAACGGGTTGTGGGACTGATAAGTTCAGACTTCTATCTTTAAATTTGAAATACCCATACATAGTTACAGTTATATCTTCATACTAAATAGATCTGAAAATCTAACTAGGGTTGGTAGTGATATGTCGGTAATACATATGTAATGTTTCAGAAATACATATATAAACTATCAACTCAGATAAGAGATCTTCAGATCTAAGATCATGTACTACATATATACCATACACCATAGATTTTTTTTAAGGTAGACTTTGTATAAATTCGTCTGTGTGGGTCATTTTAGCAGTCAAGTATTTGCAAGCTGTATTTCGGTTAGAGGGTAAGATGACAGTGAAATTACAGAGTATGATAGCATAATATATTGTCCTCTGGAATGACAACTCATGATGGGAACCATGGACGGTACGTAATGACGTGATTCGTGGTGCTCTTTATATATGTGTATAACGCTTGCTACTTACTATTATGTTGGTAATTCTCATTATTTGCCATTCTTTTATATACCTATAAATGCATTAATTATTCGCTATTGATAAAAAACAAATTTATATATTGAGTAATAGTAATTCGATACGTATTAAATTTATATTAAATTACAATACATCAAAATATTCACTTTAACATATTATATATCTATAAATGAATTAATAGATATTCGCAATTTATTAATACAACTTTTTATATTAAGCAATAATAAATTGATACATAATAAATTAAAATTAATTCAATAGGTCAAAATATTCAATTTAACATGAAGTCTCTTTTTGAACGCTGGACACGCAATATGTGTAACAAATTAAATAAATTAGTAACCGTAGGAATTTTTATATCAATATACTATTATTTAGTGAAATTATTTCATATTTGCGATAATCAAATAACAGCAAAAAGTATTTCTCTTTGCGAGATATACTTTTTTGTATATTACTTTCTCAGCCTCCGTGGTCTATTGGTTTAAGCCCTGCCTTACTTTCAATTGTTATTTCCGATGGAAAAAAAATATTATTCCTTACTATACAATTTCTGGATTCAATATAAATAATTTTCTTTATATATATCACAATCATCCACAAATTCAATGTACTTATCTGACATTGAATATTAGATATGCTTTCTCAGCTCTGATTAATTAAGTCGTCATCACTGGGTATCTATTAAGAATATGACATGAATATACTTATATAATGGTATAGAACAAATATATTCCTCATATTTAAACCTGCTATTTTTATAATTCTTATAACGGCTTTGTTGTATGTTTAATTTGTTGTTACAGATATATATGAAATAAAAAGTTACCTCTAAATGTCTAATGTCCAAAATGATTTACTATTAAAATTACTAACAAAACACGTAATTCATGTAACATAGATGCACTTTGTATGAGAAATGCTAAATGTTTCACACATATATTACCATAAAGAATACTATACCATAAATGCTATACCATAATCCAGTACAAATTAGGATCTGGACAGATTAACTCATTACACCGCGGGATTGGATTATACCAGCACAATTATTTGTTGTTTGGGTTAGGTCGCTTTGAAGTCTGTTTGAATGGGACCACGTATCTATTTATAATTGTGTTCCAAATTGCCATTAATAGTTTCAATTAATTTTGAATGCGATGCAACATAATCTTTTATAAATGTGACTATTAATAGAACTGCTAGTTTTAAATATGTCTAAACACTTGCTTATAATCAAGTATGTTTAGCTTAAGAACTGATGCCTAAAATTTGACTTACTTGGCACTGTGCCAAAACAATAATAATCTTCTCAGATTTGGGATGAGTATGAAACGACCGAAGAATACATAGGGGTTTAAATTTTGGCACATTATTAGGTTACCTACTAAAGTTTTGTGTGACTTGCCGGTGTTGTTCTTATGCGTGGTTCTGTTTTAGTTTGAAGTCCAGGAACGGCAGCGTAACGGTGATGCAAAAGCCATTAATTAAAGCCTTAGTAGTGTAAGAGTGATGTATTACCGAGTCCCTAAATTAGGCCTTATCTACACTAATTTTATAAAGTGAAACGTAAATTCGAGTGTATTGTGAGTTACACAAAAACTAGGAAATATCCAACAAAATAGATAAATTAAAAAAAATATTATACCTCTTGCAGATTGAAGCGCTGTAAGTTTTTAATAAGCCTAATTTAGACGCATTATGAAACTAAGGAATGCATTATAAAAAATATTAAATAAAAAGTAAAACAATTTTATGAACGAAATTTCGTAGAGAGCGAATTACAAAAAATATATGAGGTTTTCAATTGTTAGGGTTTATCATGAACGTGTAATCTGTCTCTCTCTCTTATATTAGAGAGTTTCTTATATTAAATGTCTGTTATTATAATAAACGTATACGTGATTTACATACAGGTAAGTATGGTAATGTGTGGATACTCTTTATTCCAAAGTAATAAAACTCAGTCAAAATTGAAATGAATAACAAAGAATGACGGACAAATAACTATATATCTACAGAGAACGAAGCCTCTGCCTAAGGGATTCTCTTTTACTTCTCGGTTACCGAACCTCAAGAACGTACATATTAATTTTGTTACGATTCCATTGTAGAGATATTTATTTTACGACTCTGAAAGCTCGTTCTATAATGTATTATAATGTATGTATTTTTTTCCTTGCCTCCAGCTTAAGGAAGAAAAAAAGACAGAAAAAAGAATTTATTATATTGTTTACTATTATACTTCTACATTCTATACCATATACTAGTTTTAGATTCGTGACTTCATGTACATTCACACACAGAAAAAAAATACATTTACATATGTTATTATTAAAACTTACTTTTACAAGCTTTTACTTGACTATTTATTTATAATGGTAAATATATTAACATAGACTTTACTATTACCTATGTAAAAGGAATAAATAACTATAAAAAACAATAAGAAAATGTGTCTAATATTCCTTCCTGTCTAATATTTACTTATTCGTCACATAAATAGACAACATAAATATTACCTACATTACACTGTATTCCACATGGTATATATGCTATAAAATAGATAAAAACATAATTTTTAGAACTATAATTCTATGAATTATAAATTTATCCAAACTTCGTTAATTTTGTTTAATTTCATTTACAAATCAAATTCTAAACTTATTTTCCAAATACTTTCACTTTTCCATTTGTTCAGTCATGTAGGCTTTTCTATTAAAAATTTACCAGCTAAAATATACTCTAAAGTAAACCTTATGTCAATATAGGCAAGTTCTCACATGGTTAAAGCAGAACTTCAGTGAGTGGAACATTCTAATAACGGACTTATACCTTTCTCACAAGGTCTAAAATAATTTTACCTGAAAATTGAATCTGAAAAGATCATAACACAGCTTTCAGACTGCATGTCCGTTCACGCCGGAAGTGTTCGTCTCAAATGTCTCGATTTCAGCCTCATTTCCTATCGTAACGCGAAAAAATTTTTTTCGAGCAAATAATTATTCTTCCTGCATTATTTTTATGATAATAGTTAATAAATTATAGAAATCTTTGCTGTCTAACTGTAGTTACAAAGAATAAGAAGAGGATTCTGAGGTCTCTTAACTTATTGAATAATAATAATCTTATTATTATTATACACATACTTACATATATATAGGCGACGATACTGAATTATGTTATGTTTATGTTTCTTTCTCATATTCATATATTTTGACGTTTCATCAGATTTGGTCTTGATAATTATGACTTTCAACAATGTTCCCGAATTACTCAACTTGTTCTAAAGATATATTATTCATAATAAACTTGACAACTTTTGCGAGGTTTCTGCATGTAGAGGTAATATGGTGTGTTTACATAATGGAGATAACGACTAAACTTCAGTTCATTAAAGTGGATATAAAATGTTTTGTTTGGTTGGCAAACCACTACCTTGTGGTGAAACAGGAGCCAAGTTCCCAACTGTCTGCTAACAATAACCTAAAACTTCATTGTATCGAATCGAATGCTTCATTGGATAACAATTACTTGAGCACGTTTTAATGTATCTACAGTTGCGTTGGACCGAGTTATAAGTTGAATATATCGGATTTAAGTGATATGAAAGAAAGAAAGAAAGAAAGAAAAATATATTTATTTGGCGCATACAAAACAATCATACAATATTTTACAAAAATTATAACAAATTATTTTAAAAATACAGCTGCGACCAAATTGGTTTCCACTCAGCTTTGTGTCTGGGCTGTAATGCCCAAACGCTGATTTTCAGTGGAACCTTGTAGAAAATAATTTAAAATATAAAATTTGTGTACCTACTGTTGCCTGCGTGAACGTGCGCTGTTGGTGCCCTCGATAAGGTGTAAGTCTATGCTATGATAATGTATGGAAATGAAAACACATATATAAAACAATACAGTACGGACAGTTACACAGTGGAAATTTGATTTTCTAATGAAAATTTCTTAAGATTTTGTTTAAATGTAAATACAGATGTTGAATTTTTATTTGAGGCGGTAGATTGTTCCAACATTTCGTGGCAGCGTAGCGAAAGCTGCCACGAAATGCCGCCGTACTGTACTGCGGATATATTAAAAGAGATGCAAGATATGCTGTAGCGTTTGTTGAAATTAAAGTCCATGAATATAAAACTATAAACAATCATGCAAAATAGGTTTATAACATTTGCAAGTAAAATCTCTAAATACTCGTAAGGCTGTAAACACCCGTTGTAATAAAAAAATATTACAACGATCTGTTTATTAGAATTGCAGATCATTATATATAAGTAATGAATATAAATGCTCGAACTGTATACTTTGGGAAATAAACTAACATTTTGACGGTGGATAATAACAATCATAGTTTGCTCACCTTAACGCAACGTCGATGTATAGATTGTTTTGGTCAATTCATATTGGACATTGTATCCTAAATGAGTTTGTATGCATGAGTATGATTGCGTCGTTAGAGGAATCGAACCTGCGACCATTGTAAGTAACGCGGTGTGCTAAACCGCTAGATATAATGATATTTACCAATAATTTCAATAACATTATATAATTATTCATTTTATTTTGTATCTATGTATATTAAAAATATATAGCATATAGCTTTTCCACCTGACACCTAACTGTACGCAACAACCTACAGTTGTAATAAAATAAATGTAAAAATATTATTGTTATTGACTTACTTTTAAACAACTATAATTCCTTTGAAACTTCCTCTGAACCTCGTTGCAAAAAAAAACCTAACTAACGAATTCGCATAAAACCATTTATTGAAACTGTTATGCACAAATGTTTTCATCGAAAAGTCCAACTGAAAGTTTTGAAACTTGGCATGCTTTATCTAATAGTTGCGTGCAGTTTTAGGATGCATTTCCTGTTTGTTTGTTCAACAAGTATTATGAGGAAAATGTTTAACATGCCTGTGGTGATGCCAAAGGGGAGATATGAGTTTCGCAGCCCATGCAAATATTTATGTTGTTCAGCTACGATACTAATAGTTGAGTAGTTATATTACGTACGAAAAATGATGTCATCCTTTTCGATATTTATAAAAGTTAAGTAGTTATAGTTATATTTCATATGTAAAATCATATCATCCTTACCAAATTGGTTATAAAATGAATATTTACGATATAGGTGTTTATTGCTTTAAACAGAAACATGATGAATTTAGAATGTGGTATTTTGTTATTATTAATAGCAACAATTTTTAAATAACAATTGTATACCGTTAGATAGCAATGTATAAATAATACCCTGTACAATTGATGTAGTTTAACTATTAGAAAACACCCTCAATTGTCATAACAAATATAATTTTGATTTAATTTACACGGGAAACAAATGGAAAGTCAAATTTTAAGACTAAAAATAATAAATAAAATATGTATATACAGTTCAATTGAGAACCTCTTCCTTTTATGAAGTCGTTATTATTCTACGTAAATTTAATTACAAATAACTAATAGGTTGGTAAGTAATGGAATGACAAAATAATTGGAATTTTTATTTCTGGTAAATTCGTCAAGCTGTGCTAACTAATGTGATGCTTATCATCCTCCACAAGTGCTCCGCTAGTATACATATGCCTTTAGCCATGCTATTTCATTTTGATCCAGGTTTATTTATCTATTTTTATAACAGCTTTTTCGTAACAAGATTTAAACAAGAATAAAAATCTATCGAAATCCATTCGAAATTATTACAATGTAGGAAGAAAATCACAATACCTTACAATACAATAGATTATAAATGAGGAGCGACAATGGCGCCTAACATCGTTCAATACAATGAAACACCTGCAATGACCGATCTTCATTATTTTGGGTTCTTTCCTTCATTTAAAATCAGCAAAAACCATTTTATATTCTGTGTTATTTTTTAGTTACCCGGTGAAATCAGATAAAACGTGATACAAATATTAAACATGTATTAAATTTCTAATTTTCTAATTACCACGTAATAAACTTACGAAGCATTATTCACAATACATTTAGAGATTGAGAAACGATTTGTTACTTTAAATGAGATTTAATCGACATTGAGATATCGATTTAATCAATCGAGTTTCATAAATTTTATATTATATAAAATAAACAGAATAAATTGATTACAAAGTCGTTTGTCAAGTTCTTTTAATCATATATGGACTACAATAGTACATTACAATACTTGAATTAATTATTAAAAAAACCGCGACAGAAAACAAAGTTGTCTTTAACTCTTCCATAACATCTCATAATTATCTCTAATATAAAAATAGTAAAAATAACATGATATTCCAGTTCATAATTATTATAGTAAACCCACAGTAAAGCCTAATATACATACATAATACATGTTTGTTGTGTAACTATACCTATAGTCTAACTGCGTCAGATACCGCGCGGTTTATTATTTTCTAGTTTCCAGAGACAATAAACTGCCTGATTATGCATCGTTTAGACGCAAAACACGTACAAAACTGGGGTTCCATTTGTCATTTTATTTAACATATCCTCGGAATAATAATTTAAAAAGTAAACAAACATGAAACTACGTATAAATTGGGAATTCAATATATTAATATTGTGTTAAATATATTTTACAAATGCCTATAGTATTTAATAATGAGTGTTTCAATTATTTTGTTAAACGTATGATACTCCGTTCATTTAAATCAATACTGCAAAAAGAATAGTCAAATAAATTAGTAGTTATTTTTTTAAAACAGGTTTTGATTAAATAATAAAAGTAATTTTATTACTTATTCTACGTGGAAGCATAAATCTTAAGATTAATAAAGTATTCACACAGCGGTCAGTATTTTCCGTCAGGCGAGCCGTTAGTTAGCTATTCGACTCGAACAAAAAAAGTAAGTAGTCCATTAATACGTTACTACAGAACCCACTTCGTTAAAGGAGCACACTTGCCCAATTTCTTCCAACAATATCTAAAGTAATTTATGAAAATCACGTTGTATAATGAGAGGCTCACATAATTGATGAATTCGGTCGAAAAAGTTTGCGAAGCGTATACCCCGCATTGTTTAGGAATGAAAAACAGCCAGTCACTCATTCATAACAAAATGTTTATTTATTAACATAAGCTTCTGTTATATTATTGTTCCTTTATTGAGAGATTTCCACACTAGCTATGTCCGCGTGTATTTTCGCATGTAATAAAATAGTCACTCCCTAAATGTGTCACAATATTTTTATCTACTCCGTCTACTGTCAGAGTCAAGATTCATATGTATATGTATTTTAATTCTTGTAAATTTTTCTCGTTTACAATCAACTCGGTAAACGTAGAAAGACGTAGAAAGAGAGAAAATGGCGAACATAAATTAAACGTCAAAAACCATGGAGTTAAAAAAAAGAGTTTAAACTGTTTGTCTGAACATTAATTGCATCAAAAACAAACAAGATGACTATAATTTCGTTAGTATAAAACTTTATCGTGCTATGTTTGATATACCATCGAATACAAAAACTTATTGAAAGTATGAGACCTTTGACACGCGATTGCGACTCGCACTTCACCTTTTTATCTCGTTGTTTACTTTGCATTCGATTTTATTCAATATAGCAGTTAGTGCTAGACTGTGATGCAATTTTGCCGTTACATAAATTATTTTATAACAAGTGGACGTGACAAGATGTTTATCTAATGAGACTTGAATCCATGTAATTTAATAGACTATGATGAGTACACTTTACATCAAATATCTAGACATATCTACATAATGTCTCATAGACTTTGTACAAAATAGTTTGGAAATGTATATCTATTATGTGTCTTACCTATTTTCGCCACCAAGTAGATTGATTTGTAAGGTTGTGTTATAGTTACATAAGTGCATGACCGATAACACAAATATTACATTACGTTGTTACTGTTAAGTTAAGTTTATGAATGAACCTTTAAAATATATTATAGTCTTTTAGGGATAAGAAGTGCAATCTTAATACATTAATCTAAAGTGATTGTAAGAATGGAAGAGCGAATAAACTGATATCAGATCTTTGGCTAGCGGCATATTAATTTGCCTCGAATTTCTTCTGAGGACTGTTCGCTAGAAATCTTCTGTTTTCTTCTTAATCACGGAGCAGTAAAATATGTCATTTTACTATTGTGCATTTTTTCTTCACGGAAACCTGGCCTTTGTTGATATATCTAATGTTAAAGTGGTTATGTCATAAAATACATACGATACTCTTAAAACTATCTTCTTTTGTTTTATAAACCATCTAGTCAACCCACAAATCAATCCACTTAAAACAGTATACTATTGATATAAAAGTATATATATAGGTAGGTAGATTTTAAGCATTGAATAAATAGATAAACAAATGTGACAAGAATGAGTGCTTGTGTATGTACACACATTATTAGCTATAGCTGTATCTTTCTTTGAAGGGAATAATAAACATCATGCAATACCATGCCATAAAATAATAAATTACGCATGTGCTGAAAAAAAATGTTTAGAAAATTGAAAATAACATTCATATTGACATTGGTTTCTCTTTATCGTCCAATAAAATTTTACAATATTTTCATATAAAATATCATATGGGATAATCCCGGGAATGGCTTCAAACGTGCGTTCCGTTGAATCAGCAACATACAGGAACCGGATTACTGTTATCCGGATCCTCCCCGGGAACGGATATATGGAAAAATCTATTCGCCATTTTTTCCCTTTTAATAAAAAAGATCCTATTTTTGTTTGTAATAATTGAAAGACATTATTTTAATATTTCTATCGTCTATTCCATTTATTTTTGTGTCGTATGTTATGTCTACTTTAATACCTACATATCAATATTAACAAGTATTGATACTAGAATAGAGAAATTCATGTAAATAAAAGTAGAAAAATATTTGTATACTTATTTATACAAAAGGAAATTATTTATACATATCAATATAATCGATTTCTTATTTATATAACAACAATAATACACTGTGCTAAACATAATTTGTGGAACCTAGTTAAAATTAAAGGAGATCCATATACATGCATACATAAGAGCAAGAGACAATATTTGTCCTTGAAATATTAGACATGGAATTGTACAAAATTTGTCTTTTATAATTTTTATTTAATTATTGCGACATAGTTTGTGAGGAGGTGAAAACGGTCTAATAAATAAAACTTAAGGTTTTAAGTAGAAAAGATTTTGTTTCTATGTCATATTAGCTAAAGAAATACAAGACAACTTCCTAGAAAATGGTGAAACAATTAATTTTAATATGCTATTATTATTTCTTATTTACACGTACACTCTTCTTTTTAAATTGAGGTTTAATAAAAATAGTAATTAATAATGTGAAGGATGTTTTGATATTATAAATTTAATTTTTATTTTTATTTGATAATTTATCATTAAAAATAAACAATTCGGTTCGGAGCCTATTTAATGCAAACAAACAATCAAATCTGAAGGAGTAAGATTTGATTGTTTGTTTGCATTAAATAGGCATTCTTCCTAATAATATTAATTAAAAATAAAATAAAAATTTATAATTAGTGTTTATATGCCCAATGAGAACACTAATAAGTTTTATTTATTGTTATCATTACAGTATGATTTCAGTGAATTGCAAATGTATATGCGTACAATATCACAGGCACCAGTTTAATCATAAAGTGACATTTTTCTTTTACGAAATCCACTAAAGACACATCACATATCTCTAACAAATTTTATTTATAACATGTTTATATACAAATGTTTTGTTACATAAAAAGCCGCGAGGTTGCGGTACGGAAATCTTGTATTGAACGGAACTCGGGTAGAGCAAATTGTCCTCCAGACAGCAATTTTAACGGTTACTTCTAGAAGAATTACTGCGCGGCCCACAGCTACCATTACACGATGTGTATTACTGTGTCCGTAATTACGAGCCGGTTCGGGGCGTATACCTTCTGTTTTTAGGTTTTTTGAATCTCTCTCCTAGGGAATTACGAGATTCTAAATGATACTGTGACCTTAACTTGCACCTGAAAATATTTAATGTTCTTACAGTAGTGTAAATGTATCTTGATAAACTAATTTACTAGTGCATTGTGTAGGTTCCACCAAAAGTATTCTTATAGACTCATACCTATCTATTCCCTCATTCCCTTCTTTGTATCTCTTTAGGGAGGGCAAAAAATATTGTCATTAACCTCAATCTTAACTTAACTTCCTCCAGTTCTATAGTCATTTCGTTATTGATTTGAAATCGACTACAAATTACTACTAATAAATTTCTCTTTACAAAATCTCTACTGTCGATAAGAAGAAGATATATAAGGGATATCTGAAGTGGCATCATTTGTATTATATCAGTGTAGTTCTTGATAATGATATTATGTAGCAGTTATCACTGCGAGAAAGAAAAAGTTTAATCTTCGTTGAAGGTTAGTATGGTAACCTTAACATTTATAGCGATTCTTGGTAATATGATATATTATTGACAACTTAAGCAGATCTACTAATTTTCAGTCTGTCACGAGGTGTGAAATCTACTGGGTAAACAAATTAAATCCAGTACCGGTATTGGAAAACGATTAGACGGGAATCGAACTGCGATTAATCGGCTAATGGGCGAAATTATATTCGTAACTTATTGAGATTCATATATACATATGTAACGTTAGCGTGGTTTTGATTTATGTAACATTTAGCTTGTAAGTTGCTTAATAAGTTATACTTGACGACGTTTTGATAGGTATTCTGTTGTATCTGCAGATTCTGTTAAAATATTCTGCTTAATTTGAATACACATGCTACTAGTCATTAACAAGCAGTGTTGCCCGAGTCCCTGAGCTGTGGTTACGGGGTTAATAATATATGTTTATATTTTCTTTATATATACATTATGTACTTAATAAAATTGTAAATTTATAACGAGGTAAAACTGTCAGTTTGTCTGTTTGTATATTAAGCTTTCTCGTAAGACTGGATTATAGTGAAATTTTCACGGAATTTGGCTAATAAAAGATGGAAAACAGTTAATAATTATTTTATTTTTTTAATTATTATTATAATTATTATAGTAATTAAGTCTATGGTCAATTATTAGATGATATCGCATTAACGCATTATTTATAGTTATCCTTTAATTATATACATTCATATCGGTACAAATTTGAATTAACCAGAAAATTGAACATGTCCTGGGTTATTATTTTTATTTATTCACATGAATTTGTTATACCTACTAGTCAACGACTATGTAAGTAAAATTATCAAAGTGAACGTTGTTCAGTAGGTAAAATTTACGTTACTGAATTTTTAATGTTATGCAAAACCTTGTAATTCATATCCCTAGTGTAGGCCCAACAACGCGGTCGTGTCGGTTCTGTTGTTGTTGGCGTATATAATGTACACACTAGTCCAGGTAACTAACTAATAAACTAACTAGACTTTTATGTTTCATAACAATAGAAATAAAGTAGGTAGATTGTTCAGTGTTGTAGTTCGGTGATATTTTTACGAGTTTTATTTTTACAAATCCCTACACAATTATAGGAACATATTTGATGTATGAATATATATTACAATCAAGTAATGATTAATATTTATAAATATAATATTTATTAATAAATTGCAATAAATACAAAGAATATTTATCCGAAAATTATAATACTGTAACATGCAGATAGAAAAAAGAGACTATAGAGAAAAAACATTCTATTAGTATCTTGTCAATTTTTTTCAATGCTTAATGGATTTGTAAAATTTTGTTTAATTGCGCTATAATTTGATTATGTGAGATCACAAAAATTCAATGCGGGAAAATAATATGTGACTAATAATAAATGACTACCGTTACGACATTATCTATTGGACGTGAGAATTCCGACCGTTATTAAGCTGTTTACACCCATATTGCGATACGTGTTTCGCCTCTGAACAAAACATCATCAGGCATTAGGTAGCCTGGAAGCCTAGTGTTGACTGTTCGGCTAAACTAAACTGTGATATCGTAAGTCGTGGTTTGGTCGCCAAGTAGTCATATAATACAATATTTGTGATCTCACACATGCTTATTGTAGCGGAATAAATCAAAATAATATAAATCCATTATGTAGCGAAATAGACTTCTCCAAAATAACACCTAAATCGGTATAATTTTTTTCAAACCTTTTGTTAACTTTCATTTCTTAGCCTTTCGAATTAATCATTGTAGATATTCCAATCACATAATTTAATTTATGCCAGAAAAAATCCGGTTAACCGTGGTTGTTTTTGTTATTTAAAAATCGAACAGAATTTTAATCAAAATCATGCGCAATTTCGTAGTTGATATAAAAGAGAAAATCATTTGGCGATAACAGATAAAAAAACATCATCTGTTATTTTTATATAAACCCAAACTTTTGATGTCATCACGTATGGATGGGTAGTATTCGTATAAAATAAGTACATAGTCCTTCATATTACAGAACACAGAAGAGATCACTATTTATTTTTAAAAAAATTGGCATCACCGTAGAAGTAAACTCAAGTTACATTATTCGAATCTTGATTACATTATGTATATTTTATAAAGATCCATATTTACACATATATATGAATACATTTATGTTCATGTTACTTTTTAGATTTAATATTTCTTTCTTTGTTGCAGGTAAGGAACGTCCTGAATGGAGAACTCGTTATTCAGATGTATACAAATTGGCATACATATTATAGGTACTATTTGCAATGAATTTTACTTGGACCCTTTAATTAATATAATTGTGTATCTTTACACCTTACCCTTACGGGTTAACCATTGATAACTCATCAGCATTGACTAGCACCCTTTTGTCACATGTTTGCGTTAGTTCCGGGAAATCTTGTCTATTTCATCATATAAGCCGCATGCCATTTACCATATACGTATAAATACTTTTAAATTCGACTATAACTTTGATTATGATGGGTCACTTTTGGCCTTCTTCGGTATCAGAATTATTGCATTAAATAATCTGTTATCATTTAGTCCTTATAGATATAGCGCATACACAAACATATATATTGATGCAGAAACTCAAGTAGTTATTTTTTTAATGTAATTGGAATGGTAAACGAGGTAACAGTTCACCTGATAGTGGTAGCGGTTGCTTATATACCTGAATAGAACAACAGACATCACAATATCATGTGTCATCCGTAATACCATTCATGTGTTACTAATCCGAAGGACTAAGATGTCATGCGTCTTATTCTTTAATAATTCCTTATATATCGCAATTCAACTGGATATATTTTACAAACGGCAGCTGAAATATGTAGGTGACACTAATGTACTCACGTAAACGACATCTTAAAAAGTCTACACCAGTAGAGCGAAATTAATAAGTTATGTAAGTATATATAATAATAACAGGCAATAATGAGCAATAAACATCTTCAAACGGAATCCTAAACGGTACGCCGTGGATACAGACTCACTCACATGCAATACAATCCCTCGAAATTCGATCAACGTACCCTCATCTCTCACCAATCGGAAAATAACAAACTCTTTGTTATTTCATGATGCTCACTATGCCGTGAAAACATCAAGATAATATTACATAAAAAGGCCTGTCCATCTGTCAGTCAGTAAAAGAACAAAACGATACAATGGATACCCTTCTGTTTGATTATTAATCAAATTCGTTGATTTTGTAATCCAATGAATTTTTGTTAATATATTAATATAAGCATGAAATTCCTTCATATTTATTATATTGATAAACTTAGGCAAATACGTTATCTCATTTGAAACTGTATTCAACCGACTATGAAAGTGTTATGTTCATTGTTTCTGTCCACTATTCAGCCAGCAACCAAGCAGCTTCTTTTCATCTGTTTTAATTTGAGGGGAAGTAAAGAAATAACAAGTACTGTACGAAAATAGTTGAAAAAGCTGAATACGACTTAAGTAATAAACATTATGTACAAGGCTTGGGTTAAACTTAACGATTAGATCTTTGATAGTTAACGATGCAGTTAAAGATAACCGAGATTTTATGATGTGAACGGCTAGTTAACGACCTTCTGTTACTAGAGAAGTTAACTTGTTAACTGAGTCATGGGTTATAACTATGAGTTATTTTACTCTAACAAGTCTTGAAATGGAATTAAAGCAAGCAAGCTTAAAATTTATATCATACAATTTACTGTTACACACAATGAATACGTACTTTTGTACGAAATCGCAAGCTATGACGTTTCTTTGGTAATTGCTAAGAGGTACTTCGTAGAATTAATGATCGAATCTTAATCTAAACACTGAAATGACGACCGTGGTGGTATAATGATTTAACATACCTTTGCCTCACCTATCAAGGGTTGTAGGTTTAATTCCTGCTCAATACTAATATTTATACTCAAAAGTAAGTATGACTGAATTAATTCCTACTTCATCAAAGTCATCATCAAGATATGTAAGTACATAAGTATTTATTTCGTTTACACTTTAAATGTCTGAGTAGGCTCTATATATAATTATAGTCATTTTCTATTTATTATATGATATATAAAGTAATCTATTACATTCACTGATAATGTATGCCACGTATACAATTTTTAAAATAGATCAAGTAGCTTTTGTATTTATCCATTACAGACAAACATACAAAATAATTTTCTCTCTATATGTATATATATGAGTAGTATAGATCAACTTATGTGGCTATTACTGTCCTTAGTATTTATATTATCTTTTGTAGATTTTCTTCTCTCAAAGCATATTAAATATTTTTTCAAGATAACCATCCTTTTTCAAAGTAGGTTACATGTATTATTGAATAGTTTCGACCCTAGTTTCGACAAGACCTCAAAAATTTCGAACTAATCCAGCTGTTACAATGAGCAACGGTTAAAGATTGGGGTTGGTTGTTTTCAAACACAGCTGTACAGTTTATAAGAGAGAGCGTTTGAAACTCATTATACCTATTAATATTGATATATATTGATATATACATATATTATAGGACTGTTTATTTTAAATAATTCCTTTACATTTATATATTATTTATTTTAAACGAACTTTTGTAATTTTATATTTTGTAACCTTATTATATTAACAATAAAAAAAAAAATCTTCCTTTATTAACAAGTAATAGGTTACAAAAACAGAACCATTTGATGCAACAAACGAAGCGAACAAACAGCGAAATCTCAAAATTATGAATTTACAACGAAAGTGTTAATGAATTGGAGAAAAATAGTAATGTAATTATTTTTTAGTTTAGGTGAAATAGAACTTATTTTATGCGTTTATTGGTTCAAAACCATCCCATAGTGTCGTCTAACTATTACACTTTCTTAAATTATTCTTATTAATCAGTTAAAATAGTTTAAAACTGTAGACAACCCTACCTGTCCCTTTTTTCTTAGTCTATTTCTGTATCTTTCTTCACCAAGAAATGTTATAAGAAGAGTGATTAAATTTTATGATCATAATTGAATAAACATTGGTTGGTTCTAACTTTTATCTTGAACTTCCTCCAACAAGGACTGCTCGGACTAAAATTTTATTCTTATTCAATTTTACTAGTTTTAGTCATACTAAACTAGTAAAATTGAATTTTTAAACTATCAAAACTTTGTGTAGAGTCAAGAAATTAAGTACATATCAAATGTAGTTCTTTCGTAACTTGCACTACGTCTTGACCTCCCCTAAGGCCACTACTAGTACCTCGTACGGAACACTAAAATGCACTTAGTGTTGTACAGAAATTACGCAAAGTTTGACCAACCACAGTGCATACCACTTTAGTCGAAACTTTCTCTAACATTGAAGATATCACGATTGTACCATAAATTACTACGTTTTCTAAACAACTTAAAACAAAGACGGCGCCGTATGTACGCTGTATCCATTTCTCTACTCCATCATACATAGTATGTGATAAAAAATAAAATAGTTTGATGTTTTGTAGTAGTTAATAGTACTCATATTTCTTTAACCACTCAGTATTTACTTATTTATGAAAATTATAAAATACACTTTTCTGTAAGTATTGAAACATTTTATGACTTTCTAAGTGATTAATCATAACGTCATATTCTAGACAAACAATTTATCAAAAACTGTATAATAATTATACACAAAATATGGCTACCTATAGGAAGTCAACACTTTATACAAATAAACTATGTATCAGATAAAATTGATACCCATGAATGAATGGATAGCTGATGTTGCTGTTTCTAAAAACTTCAAACGTTATACAGTCGTTTCAAGTTTTAAACGACAAGGGATTTCCTGAAAATTCCACGCGAACAAGAAATATCGCATTCAACGCTGGATAAGCTGTGGGAGTTTCAAAATTCTATGTGTTTCATCAACGTTTGTGTCTGGAAAAATTGTAGTCATGTAGTCTAAAGTAACAACGAAGTTCAAGAGTCGTTGTCTAGAATAGAGAACTGATTACTAAAGTATTTTGAGTAAGTCTTTTACTAAACGGAGAGTACAAAGTTATCTAAGGGGTATCTATTTCTATTCTTCAATTTTTTTATGTAACTGAAATAACGGCGATCCACCGGTAACCGTCACTTATACACATGAATATCAAGGAGGTTCATGTGTTATCACTAGTTCCTGTTCTGACGTGTGGTGTGTATAGTTTCATTAATATAATTCCGAAGTCATAATCTCGTAAGAGACAATTTACAAATACGTTATGTTTGCCCTACATCAATTACATGACTGAGTAGTATGTAGTAAGTAGGTACACAATGCAACGCGATATAAAATTATCGTACATAAACCATGCCTTGTACCCTATAATTTCACTGCTTTTTAGAGTTAGAGTGAGATCACTCTAACTCTCATTTTCACCTACTTGGTGGCTGAAATAGACGTGACTTGGATATCCACGCAGATGACTTTCTACAAACGTTACCATAGTATAGCATGCTTTTACATATTTGGAATTGTAACTATGGATACACAGTACATAGGAACCTAACCTAGAACATATAGCACAACGAGTACAACTATTACTGTAGTATTTATTTTCTTCATATTTGGATATAACTTTTCTTACGATTATCACTTTTCATTAAGTGTGGCAATTGTATAAAAAACTGATACTAAACGACTTGGTTATTATAGCGCTCTGCTGATATGTCAATCTTTAATCCATATAATACCCTCCTCGAGAATTGCACGTCATCGCGCTATAATGTTGAAAGCCGTATTTATTTCGATTTAGGCCGGTCATGCGGACCATATACACTTAAGCATAGAAATCGAGAAGACCCTCGAGTTTCCAGTGATTGCTTCTTATAAATTTCAAGTGATTGTTTATAAATTTTCACATTATAATATGCATTAGAGATGAAAAGTGCTCTACATTAGGCCGATGAAAATACAAATCTAAGTGGCGAATGATTATTTAGAATGTAATGACATGTTAGAATATAAATAATAACAAAATTTTTTTTTAATAAAACTAAACCGAACCTACCAAATGTGAGCAGCAAACAACAACGATTTTTTTGCTGTAATTACCGATTCCCGAAGTAATTTTTATTTCGAAATGAATAAAAATCATAAACCGAATTCGATTCTAGTCACCTTTCTATTTTCAGCGTCTACTTTATCTAGCCACATAGAAGTAATTTACGCCATTTAAGCAAGTCAGTGTTCACGAAACGCTTACGAATTGGCAAATGATTGCTTGAAGATGGAAAATTTGGCACGAAACGACCTTATGTTCGCGCCAAAGCTTATTTATCATTGAAATATGCTACGTACGAATCACAGAAAAACAATCGCACGCCGAATACAAATATTATGATTGATTGAACGTTATTATTGACAAAATATTGAATCAATCATAATATCTACAATAAAAGTCTTAAATCATGTATTTTGTTCGTGTTTTGGTCAAATAATTGCTCCTTTCTTCTTTTAATTTACTTGTTGTGTGGTTGTTTTTACATCGAGAAAAAACATATACGTAACTTTTAACATAAATATATAAAATAGTAGTAAATATTCGTTAAAACTCTTATATAAATTTCTTATATGCAGATCATTTATCCCTGAAAATATACCTACTCTTTATTCGACACGAAACTTCAACAGCTGCTGCTATCATATATAAAACCCAATTCCACCTACCCTTACACCTCATGTAAAGTGTATATCTCACACGATCTCAATAATAGTCTACAATGGTCCGTAATCCGTCGAGTTACAAAAATTAGGCTGTTTCGTATTCAGAGGGGGTGTCGGCAAGCCCTCTGAGGGCTGGACGCACTCAAATTGTAAGTGACGGCTAAAAATGGGTACGTTGTCGACATTCTACCTATACGTGTAAGGTTGAAGGGATCTAGGTAGTTCGATATCTTGTAGGACTATCACCATTGTCCAACCCTCAACGTAAAAATTACTTTTTCGCTACCATTAGACCGGTCATTGTTTAACTTTCCCAACCTACATTAGTGTATTTGTTTCGTAATTGTATCTATATTATTCTGTAATCCCTTTAATTAAAAGTAATTATAGTAGTATTCAGTTTACTATTATAGAATAATGTTATTTTGTATACTGTGTTATCGTGTATTTCATTTAATATAATATTATTGTGTGTAAGTCAAGCTATTACAGAACATTTAATTCTTTCATTGTTTTAGTTTATATCATCCCGTGATTCCTTGTTTATTTGTATATCTATGTATAAATTCCTGCTTACCGAAAAATACGAATGAAAGTAATGTAAAATTTAAAGAATGCGTGGCATATTGTGTTCTCCAGACCACACTACAATATTTGTGGATCCTTCGCATTCGAATTTCATGTAATGTCAATTAACACATGTGGCGTTGTGATGCTAAACAGTAGTTGCTGTAAACGGAGTTCCAAGAAAACAATGTTTAATTGACAGCTATACGTTTCGTGCCAATTTTTTGCTCCAAGTAAGCAATGATCGCAAGCGTCGATATGGCTGAATTGCTTAAACTTGCACTTTTAAACTGTTTGTTAGAAACTGATACAAGTAATAGTTGTTTTTTATACTCTGATTGGCGCTGATCGAAGTTTGTTGTCAATAAAATAAGTATTGAGTAGGAAAAACATTAGCTTCACGCTTCATTTTCATGGAGATTTAGGTATTTATAATAATTTCTTGCAGTTTCTAGTTTAAAAAATATTGGAGTTATAATCACGTATGTTTATTTAAGTTAATCTTGAACTTTAGATCAAGTTATTAAGTATAAGTGGATTATAGAGTCACATAGTGATGTTAGATATTGGTATAATCGATTACACTAAGTATGACATAATTTGCTGAGAGTTTGCTTCACTCCTTAGCATTCTATATTTTGTAATTATTAATTTGAAGCACTTTCTACATTTCACTTGTGATGTTTGGTTACATCTATGTATTTGTTGTATATTTGATTATGTAAACAGGTTAAGATATTTTTTGTATGATTTTATGTAGGAGCTAAAATTTTTTCAATTACTATCAGTTATGTAGTCTATAGTCAGTAATATCATTAACATTTCACAAATTATGAATTCTACGAATATTAGACATTTGTTGTCGCTGTGGATAAGTAATTTTTATTTACCAAGAAATAATACATTTTATTTAAAAGATGATGTACTAGTCCTAGCCTTTGTTCGAAAGCTCATAACTTTGTCCGTTTGTATATATTAGCATAATATATACCCTACCTATCTCTGACATAATGTACTTTTCAAACAGTGAAAGAATTTACCAAATTTATCAATGTTTCCGAAGATCAATATCTTCATTACAATAGCAGTTAAATCCCGCACCGTTAATTATGTTACTTTTAATAATAATAATGTCAGTGATACACAAATAATTTGTTTAGAAAATTCAGAGTTTAAATGTTATAAGACCCAAGCGAATGTGAGGAAATTATAAATTGGTAGCGTACTGTGACCATTTGTATTACGTGAGGGCTTAATGCTTTGCGAATGTAGTATAGAAAGGATAACTTTAAGGGACTGTTAGAAATACACATTACAGTACTTTAAATGTTATAAAATTTGAGGATTAAAAATATGTACTTGTTATTTCTGATTCAAAAAAGTTAAAAGTTTAATAGATGCATCAAATGCACTTACTAATTTCAGCGGACTGAACGAAAATATCGACCTACCTAATAATAAAAACATACATATATTACATTATACAAAGTATATATAATTTACTCAACGTCATATAGTCCCAAACTAAGCTGACTTACGTCTGTATGATGTATTACGGAAATTCGACATGTTATTGAAATATTTTTTATCTGCACATATAAATAAAATTGGACTGTCTGTTTATAATATAGAAATAACCGTTTCTACTATATACATATTAATATAAATACGGTACATACAACAAACTAACATTTTTTACATTTTTGTCTGTCTGTCTGTTTGTTCCGACTAATCTCTGCAATGGCTGAATTGATTTTGACTGGAGTTTTTTTGGCAGGTAGATGTAATAAGGAGCAACTTAGGCTAATTTTATTAAATATATATTATATTTATATTATAGTTAATAAAATTAGCCTAAGTAAAATAATGTTAATTCCACGCGGACGAAGTCACGGGAACAGATAGTACATACATAAAGATGCCTATTCGAATTAAAACAGATATCTCAGGAATACACAATATAATAATACTAAGAAAAGTGTCAAAGACTATGTGTCTGTGTCTATACAACCGGATATCTATTGCCGTAAATTTCATATTCAGATAGAACTTGCTAAAACTATTTTATTGACTGAGTGAAAACCTCAAAAATCCTTTAAAAGTAAAGTTTTCATGAAATGTTACTATTTTATTATTATTGCGTAACACACCAAAAAAATCACCAAAGACTTTGAGATAAAAGCCTTCCATATAAAACGAATCGTAATATTTTATCAACTACTTGATCCTACAAGGTCCTTGCTATATCTGTCCTACATTCAAGAGTATATGTATATATTAGTCTGGCGTGTCTCCAAAACTGTTCTGCAATGCGTACGCACGCCAATATATTTGAATGTTCATATGTATAACAACTTATAAGACAGCGTACGTAATCCCAAATGATTAATTATTTACGCATAGAAAATGTAATGTAATGAAATGGAATTGTTCTACCCTCATAAGAGCGCGGCCGTGAAGTAATCGACCTTAGCCACAAATTCACTTAAATGATTAAACACACACAAACATAACTTCAAACTCTAGATTAAACATACTATAATATATGCCAATGAAATGTGTGTGTAATTGTACTATAAATAATATGTACATAACTACAGAAGAATTCCTTGTATGCAAGAAAATTTGCTTGTAATACCATCCTTCATACTCCAATGATGTTGAAAAGTTGTAAATTTTTGTTATTTTTATACTATGATGTGATCAGTTATTTATTTGTGAACTTTTTAATATATTAAATCTGTTACGTACATTTTACATTGTTATAGTTTCTATTATATATTGTATATATCTATAACTTATAAAATTTAAAGTTCCCTCTAAAGCATTCGAAATATCATCATTTAATCATTAAACATGGTCTAATAGTTGGAGTATATTTATGACTTATAGTTGGAACAACATTTCCCCATGATAAGATTTAATTCCAAATAACATCTATACGTTATCACATATTTTATTTGAATAGTAATACTTCTAAGTAACAACAGCTTAAATTTCGCTAGCAATATCGTAACATGACATATGCTACATATTCTCAAACACGCCATCAGTTTACCATTGCTTGGAAAAAGTTTGTATGGCCAGAAATAATTTGGATGCGTCTAACATGTTCACATAACCTTTAGGACTGAAATAAATTTTATGGGAGTATTTAATCCCTTGGTAATCCTTCACATATATAGCGATACCTTTGTTCTCAGATGAACGGTCAAAAGGAGTTAAATTTGGTTATTATGAGTATTATTTCACCCGTGGAATTTTGGCCGTTAAGGTCCCTAAGTTATTCCAAGGTTTTCTTATAAGCTACAACATTTAAGAGAATTTTCCTGCTTAAACTGCGTACTTATCGGTACAGGTGATTTTATCTGTGGTAATGTCTTTTTTATGTATTGATTTTTTTTTGCTAGTAACTAGCCTAATTGACAACGTCTTACTTTTTCCCACTACAATTCGTGTATTCGAGATTAAAAGCTTTAATCTATGAAGTATCAGGATATTACAAAATGACTTATATATGTATGTATGTAGTCTAAGTGAATGACTCACCACAGATTGTCATAACGAAATTCCTTAAGCACCTGTAACCATTATTTATACATTAAGATGCAAGTAATGGTAACAGGTGACTTTGGTATGTCTAAAGATTAAAATTATTTTGATCCTAACTAATACTGCAAATACGAATATATATATATATATATACATACATATATATTACATTCGTATATTAGTATTATATTATTCATGTATTCGTATATTAGTATTATAAATAATAAAAATGTTTAGTTACTTAAACATTTGGACGGTTATTACTCAATCAGGCATAAATGACTAATCATAACTCATGTAAAAATAGCTTAGTAAATTATAATTCACACTCTTTTCCATTAGGATAATTCTGTATGTATACGTTTCTATAAATATTTTTATATGTACCTAGATATACTTATTACAGTTTAGCAAATTTACTTTGTTCGACATATTGTTATATTATAAAATCTGAAGTGCATTTCATGCTACCGAATTGGCCATAATTTTTAATTGAATTACAAACGAACCTTGGTTCTGTGTGCATTTGCACTATTTAATTACTCAACTTCTCAAGTTGGTTCTCTTTGTTGTTCTTGTTTTCTAAGTTTATAAAGCTTTGCTTGGATGACCTGAAATATCTTACTAATATTTTAAACGCGAAAGTTAGTGAGTACGAATGGATGGACGCAAGTTTGCTATTGTTTCAGGCCAAAACTACTAAACGGATTTTTCTGAAACTTCACAGTAATATAGCTTATACATCAGAAAATATAACGATAAATGTCCCGCAAGTATGATGCAGATGAAGCTACGCGAGTCAGGTACTGATAGCATAAAATAAATGTAAATTAATAACGACAAGTTTTAAATTATTGCTTTACAATCTTTACGTCTAACTTAATTTGAGCCACTGACCTAGGCTCATTTTTACTTTTACATTTACTGCATTTAGCAATCATTAGAATATTTTACCCTGCAAAATGTTTCTTTTTTTTTGCTGACAATTCATCTAAATACATGAACAGTTTCATGGATGTCTATCATGTAATACCTGTAATACCATTTATATATTGCCATTCCGAAGACCTAAGATGCTTTGACCTAGCCTGTAAATTATCTGCCTAATCTGACCCTATAACCGAAACACAGCTTATAAAGTAAGTTACTTGTATAGGTGAGATGATGAACCCAGCTTGACGACTTTTTACAGTCTACTTCTCATAGAATATTGGAATAACAGGGCTAATAATGTACCTATAAATTGTGAAATTATGATTTCAAAATGTATAGTTTTAACAAAATCCGAATTTAACCCGAGTGAGAACTTCATCAAAGTAAAGCAATGTACCAATATTACTCCCATTATGCCGTAAAATAATATCCAACATGTACCCTACTAAGTGCTGACATAAATCTCCTTTTTGTGATCTAAGACAATACGTAAGTTTTCTAATAATTTCGTCCTTTCTGACCGTAAAAGTGTGTTAGCAATTTTGACCCTTCAGTCTATATTTTAAAAGGCAATTATCGAGAACACGTGCGTTTCATCGACTCAGCTAGTTATAAGAATTATTTATAGCATAGCGTTATCGAAGACTAGGTAGGTCTACAGATTTTGCTTTAAGTAATGCCAAATATTTTTAATACAATATTATAGTGACAGTTGCTGGAGAATACTTATGTTATCATATTATGTTAACAGTGTTATCTAACAGTGTATTTATGGATTGTTTCATCAAGGAAACAAGAACGTGTGTCAAATTCTAAAGAATCCCCAAGTAAGAGACATTCTGTCTCTAAAAAGACCTTAGTGAACAGACTATATATGTTCCTTACATATTTTATTAATTCATACGCCCTTCATTCATTTCTAGATATCCATTTGAGGTAATCATTTATGTCATTTTATACCTATATTACATTGAAATAGCTAGACAGGTTTTTGTATGAAGCTGTATAATTTCAGTGCAATTACCAACGGAGTGGTAAGATATTTTAATTCTCACGAGTGGAATCACATGTTATCTCTTTATGTTGGAGTGGCTGAAATGGCATGCAATTTTACTTACTTTAGTCATAATAGTTGAAATAATAGAACACTATTAAGTATTTTTTAGTACAACAATACCCTTGTATTGTACTATATATAAAGTTATATATTATTACAAAATTAATTTAAAATTGTTAGTGCTGTTAATATTATCTGATCTCACAAGGAATCTGTCCATAGCGGTTTCTGTTTTGATTGTCACTTGGCTCATTATATTAAGTTCATTATAAGAATAAAATATATTTCTATTTCTCAACTTTATCTTGGAAATTTCTCGTGAAAATTAAACATTGCACTGTTTTATTTAGCTATTTAAATAAAACTTTTTTGATCTCTACAGGAATTCATGTAGCACATGCAAGCAATCTTAGTTCTAGCAGCAACACTACTTCTCCTTGCTGTGTTTGAAGAAGGAACTTTCTAGAGAACATTCAAAACTTTATCAGTCAAGCGCAAGTTGTCCCAGCAGAATTGAAATCGATTTGTTTTTGAATAGTTTCAAATACCCTGGATGTTATTTTGTTATAAAGTATTTGTATCTGAAGCTTCCGACTAGATACATAACATCAGATTTCTTGTGAGAATTCCAGATTGGAAATATTTTACTATTTGGGTCACCGAATTGTTTTATCACGGAGCATGGTAACTGTACCGGACTTGAGAACATTTTCGCAGTGGAATATTTGTTCTAGTGTATATTTATAAGCGTAAAATCAAATCCACTCAATATTTTAGAAGCACGTACCCGTTTAGGTATTTGGTTGTATATTCTAGTCAAAATATACCAATCGCATAAATGGATACTTAAAGCCGTATAACACAGCTCAGATTTATGTATTTATGAGTAATAAATATTATATGTCTGGCCATGTTACTCCCATACTAATTTTGTCAAGACTGAAGTCATTTATTTTGTGGAATACAATTTTAAATTATTAAATGTTTCAGCTTGACAAAGCTGTATACGAATTGGTACGAATATTAAAAAGGAGCACAGATAAATTATTTATTAATTCGTGATAAGTTAGTTGCTTTTTGTATTTCCAGTAATTATGGTGATTGTGAAATGTTTAGGTTTTTACACAAATTTTTGTGACCCAATGGTAAAAATCTAAACATTTTTGTGTTTTTGGTGTTAGAAAATAAGTTTTATATGCATACAACATATCTTTTTTATTATTTTACGCTCTTGTTTTCCATAAAACATTAAGTCCATGCCCTTTTGCGTTTAGTTTTAGATTTATTTTTTTCAATTACTTTCTTTTGTATTTGTTTGAACTGTTATAGATGTTTATATTTTAATACATACTATACTTTTTCAATTATTCTGTCGCGGAAATCAATCTAAATTCCAAACGAAATTTCTTAAGACAACTAATATGTATAAAGCAAAAAGGCAATTACAATAAATAGTACATTTACAAAATTAAATTTCTTTTTACTAAGATCAAACGTCATTCCTAAAAGAATTTCTCCATATCCGTAGCCTTGTAAAGAATTAAAGTATATTGTGATTTTCTCAATTGAGCAATTTATCTGTAATACAGAAGCTAGATGTTTGTATTGAGGCTAAAATATTATTATTATACGGTATACAATTTTAGTTTCAAATTACATGCAGATTTTTAAATTGAATTTACGTAATATTCATGAATTGTCTAACCAAAACTCAAACCAAGAATATTATATACCAATTATAATCTGCGTAATGTCAGAGACACTAAGGAGAAATATAAAAAAAAGTATAACAAACAGTCTTTAAGACATCAGTGTATTTTTTAATGAAACGTTGTTTTCTGTGAATGTGTAGTTTAAAATTTTATTAATGAACAAAAAGAACAATTTACAAATCACTAATGTGCAGGATACAATGTATATTTTTTATATGAGAAAATATTGCAACTTTGCACAATAAAGAGTACTAACTTTTTATCGTGTCTTCGCTTACTAGAACTATTCTCATGGGAAGATCCTTGGAAGAAAATATACCATATTTTATTCAACGATAGCAAGGCTGTTAGGGAATTTTTAGAATTGGTTCAGTAATACCATATATTCTTCTTGCTTTGACTTATAATTTTAGTTTTTAGACGACTATTTTTCAGAAATGCTGGAATAATAAGGTAATACGTATTTAGTATTCAACTTAAAATTATTGTACCATCACTACTTACTATCCTATATGCACTAACCACTAAAAACTTTAAATTAATGTACCATTTAGTAGGTATAATACTAATTTATTGATCACTAACAGTATGCTCTTTGAATATAGACTATGTTACTTGCTGGTAAAGGCTAGTAAAGGATTTTTAAACTCGCTGAAGTATTGTTTGAGTATATCCATTATAAAAATACATATAAAAATAAAACCTTTCGCTTTTATAATATTAGCTGGATGTACTAATAATTTGTGGATTTTAAATTCGCGATGGAATACTTATTTTATAATATTTTAGCGGAATTAGGGCGCAAAATGCGTGCCACCCCGTCACAGTCGTTCAAACAAGCCCTTCACGTACTAATGGCGTCTTAAACAGACACACTTTTGTTCACAAGAGAGACGACTAGAACGCCATTCACAAAAACATTTACCGACATTCAAACCACCAATTACATTTAAGTGAGGTTATAATCCTTAATTAATGTTAGGTCACTTACCCTTTTGCACAATGTGCGATTAGTCAAAAACTTTTATTTAATTCATTCATATTTGTATTATTTGGTATATATAATATATTGATGATGCCATACATTATCGTATCATCATCATCGTAATTCTTTATAGTGTAGACACTGGCCACTTTAAGATGTTCCTTTCCTTGTACCTACTTGTTTGTATTTAATTTCTCTAGTATATAAACACATTGTATCCTTATTCCTTCACACACACACACGAAAGTATAATATTCCTAATAAATTCCTCCGTCACCTTTTTAGGGTTCCGTACCGAAAAAGCAAAAAGAAATTATCGTCTTTTAAGCCATAAAGAATCCCTAGCACGTGCTGAGTAGACGGCTTTTTAGTGGCACCGACTGTTATTATCCTATATTTTTCTGTGACATTGAATAAAGTATTTTTCAAAAATTTCTTTCTGAGTAAATATCTAATCTATCTAACAATAATAATCTACTATTCCTTTACTTATTACTTATATAATAATCTACTAATAAAATAAAGCTCATTTTAATCTCACATAAAATTCTATCCATGTATTATCTTTTCAAGCATCCCACAAAGCATCTTTAATCGAAACTTACCAGCTGGTGGTACATAAAACGCTTAAAAATTAACACTCGATCCACGTAAAGTGGGCATAAGATGAAACGGTTACCGATTTCCCTCCGTCAATGCCTAACGTCCTATTTGCATAAACCAATATCCGGGGAGGTTTGTGAATACCCGGCCTGGTTGCTACTATTTGCTCGGGACCACAGAATTTTTTTAATAAATAGTTCTCTTCAATATGGTCGGCGTCGATCGGTGATATTAAATTTGGTTCCGTTTCGTAAAATATTATTTGAAAGTTGTTTTAAAATGGCTGAGTATGAAATGCAAACAAGACGTCATCCCATCCAGTAAGAAATAGTAATAATGCTCATATACTCGTATATGAACAATAGTGTGTTACCAAAATGCTGTATATACATATGTATATGGCTAAGTTAGCGTAGTAAATAGGTAGTAAGTACAACATGACACACTCTATTGTTGCCTAAATGTAAAAAAAAATAGTAACATATATTACAACATTAGTAAATCATCACATCACATCGGGTGTAATATTTCACATGCATTGATATTTCTGAGGATTATTGTTATGCTTTCGTAACCTGTAATTTTAACTGTGTTTCGGCTTGAAGGGTTGCATATGACGATATATAACCTTTCAAGCCGGGATACAGTTAAGTAGGAGTGTGTTTCTTAGTAAGATGGGTATATCTATCTATCTGACAAAGAAATACTCGTAAACTGGAGAAAGAGTAAAGCTAAATTGGAGAAGAATAGTATGCTATTTTGAACTAATCGCTGTTTGTGCTTGAAAGAGATATAAGAAAAACTAGTAGAACGTATAATTATACTAGTACCTCAAAACAACGATTGTTAGAGTTTTTATTTTGTTGTCTGTGCGTTTGTGGGCGCTAATCGCTAAAGTAGTATTCTGCTTAGCCGATTTCAATACGGTTTTCATAAATGTATTGAGAATAATTACAAACATATTTTTTGTAATTTGTTTACAAACAAAAAATTGCAGTACAAACTCGCGGACTTTTCTTGTTATAGATATGTCTCTAACAAATTTGCATATATGGGTAATATATGTGAAGTATATAAGTAAGAATATATCTTGAAATTACTATTAATATTCACACAAAGTTATTTAATTTTAGGAAGAGATACAATATGTTAGTACGGATTTATGAGTAACATTCGAATAACTGTGGTACCCTCACCAGTCACACTACATCGAAATAGGATATTATTTGGTTAGAATCGTGGAATTCACTCCTGAATCTCACTCGTAAACTATCTATGGGCAATGAAATATAAGTAACGTGCAATTTAAAGACTTATTGAATCACTTCACGTGATCTTGCGAGATGAGTAATTATATTGATATATTATGTAAGTACTTTTTTTAATTAATTAGATGCTCCACATATGATGTAATTGGTAACTACTATCGATATACATATATGAACAGGTCTGCATCACTTTATCGTGTTTGTGAACTGTACGGAAGTATAACACCTTCGTCCTAAGGAATAACAAAGCATGAGGGTCATATGATGACGTGATTTCCATAGTGATCTTCAGTCAAGCCTGTAAATAACAGTTTTTACTTTTATTAGGTGCATCTTGGACCATATTTTTACCATTTTAGTTATAAAAAATATATGTCGCATGTTTAAAAACTTTTTTGAGTACGAAAAACAACTGAAGATAAAATATTTAGCTATCATAGTTTGAGTACACTATATAATTTTTATTTTAGCCCTTTATTTAAATTATTAAGTAATAAATAATTATATAATACTATAATTTACAAAACTATTTTTAGACAGTGTTAAAATGACGTTACAATAAATCAAATTATGTTCAATCTATTCAAAGTTAACTCTATTAATGTTTAAGCAGTCGCGCCTCAATTTCGAGTCTACGTAGTCACGTTGGGTCCCACAGACCCATTTGCTTTATTGAAAATTACTTCCAAGTAGCTTAAGGTAGTTATTGAGAAGAATGATATTGTAATTAAATCTTAATTACGAAACAAAGAGTTTAGAATCAATTGCTTTATTGACCTATTTTCGTTAATATTATTATTATATTGTAATTTTATGAAATAGTGCCTAAGTCCTAAGTAAGTAGAATGAACCTAAAAGAAGAATATAAATATACCTAATATTTAGTATCCTTTGTTTGATCAAAATGTCCGGTATAAACTTATTAAAGGTAAAACAAACTACCAACATAAAAACCAGAATAAAATAGTAAAGTTTCTCCTTATTTTTCGTAATATTCTTTTTCCTTATCACTCCATTGCATGATTGTACTATGCTTAGAATATTTTTAATATTGACATAAATTCGCGCATACATTGTCGTTATCGCAATGACCATTTGTAGATGAGCAGCCGGATTGATATGAGCAAATAAATAAAAATACAATTTCATAAAAAAACGGCAAATGCGCATTTATCAAAGGCTTGCAGAATCCCAGGCGTCGTTTCGCTGTAACGTACTAAGATAAGTTTACTGGAAATGGCTTCTTTAAATTAATGAAATAGAAATAAAAGTAGGTAATGTAGCGAGAGAATGAATGGTGTTTTAACAAAGCGAGCTATTCTGCAAGATACGCTGCTAGTCTGGATTATTGTTTATATATTTTAGATTATTAAAAAATATTTACTGAGCTAGAACGTGTACAAGGTCACCTGCATGGGTATAGCAGTTATAATTCGATTTTGGGATTCGGGTTCGTTTTCTCATACGGTGCAAACATTATATTCAAGTGTCTGTTTGTTTGTATAGGTCTTGGTGATATTTCTATAAGTTGTCTAGTTACTAGATGGTGCTGTGTAAATTGTCCAGAGATAATATAATATTATAATACGCCGTCTGATAATAGAATATGCAAGCAATTGCAACCATTCCTTTTGTATAAAATAAGTCTGTATGTCTATCAGAAGGAAATTCTAAATAGAACAGCCGCTCTATAAAGTAAACTGGCTATAAAGACAATAGTGTTTTTTGTTTAAAAATGTAAATTATCGTATAATAACCTATTCAATATTTTAAAAGTTACTATCACTGACAGACAATACCGATTTAAATTGTGTAATGTAACAATGTTGAAATA
This sequence comes from Achroia grisella, assembly GCF_030625045.1. NCBI lineage: Eukaryota > Metazoa > Arthropoda > Insecta > Lepidoptera > Pyralidae > Achroia > Achroia grisella. The sequence continues at coordinate 1,048,027 of NW_026712658.1, forward strand.
AATAAATAACATATAATGATGAGGTAGCGAATGCTTTGGTATCCCTACGTATTTTATTATATAGGCTCTTTTTGTTATTAAAAAAGAAGATAAATTCGCGGGCTACCTATTTATGGGGGGGTTACCTTATTTACGGGTATAATATAATTATGGTTTTTGATGTATGTTTTAATTACTTAAGTTTTTTTAAAAAAAACTCCACACTTGTTTTTCATTCTTCATAGAAAGTCCTTAGAAACCTCTCAATTTATTGTTACCTTCGCTTCGGATACATTTTATATCTTCGTAATCGAACTGCAGAATGTATAATGATATACAAACACGTCTAAAGAAATTCATCAGCGAGCAGTACCTTCCATTCGCCATAACTCCAAGTAATCACAGGGTGTCAGGTGGGTGTGAAGGGTGGCAATCCATCACGATCACAGAATGTAAACATGTTTCCGAGCCCAAAGGATTAGTGAGACTTTGATTCGATTTGATTTGTTTATTATCCTCTATCGATATCTCGCTGCCATTCGTTTAATCATTGTTTTGTACTAATAAATCGTTGTAATTCAATCTAATTTATTCGATTGAAGTACACCATAAACATTGCTATTAAATAAGTTTAATCTTTTATATACCAGATGACTTCTATGCTAGTTAGAGTAGGTATTATACGTAGTTTAATTATAACTATATTAAGAGATTTTATTTTTTTACATATTTTTTCTCTGAATATACTAAAAAAAATTCCATCCTTTACATTGTGTAATAATGCGATGTCACACGAATACATGTAAAATGTTTTATTTTTGGATAAAATACTTCTAGGAAAGTATTCTATTTTACGTTACTTATCAAAAATATTACATATAACTAAGAACTATTTAAAGAATAAAATAATCCTCCGCCATATAAGTAAAACATATCTATACTGTAGTAGCAATCACGTTGGCCACAATTTTACAGCATGATATATAAAATCATCCTTTATAAAATCACGCATCATTGTGTTGATTCCGGATAAATTTCAAAGCTATTTTATCAATTTATAACAAAGACTCGCTGTATTTACGCGTATTGGTGATTGTAAAGCATAATTTTAGTTTTTTGTCTAGTTAAAAAAAGGGTTATAAAAACTATATCATCGATAGTGATATAAGTATTATGTAAATAGTTCGTTTCCCTCTTTAAATATAGGTTTGTAACATTAACAAAGAAAATAAAACAACCTTAACGTCGCTGGGACAATTAAGAAAGAAAACGTAGGTGTCCTTGAAGAGAAAGTAATAAGAACATATATTTAGTGCGCATGATATGTACCAAGTAGAGGAAAACTTGGAACTCTATTTTGATAAAAACTAGTTGAGCAAATGGTTGCGTATATCATCATTATAGCTCTATATTATAACACCTCAGTACGTTAGTGCTTCGAAGTTATAATATTGACGTAGATTTTAACTTATTAAGTGCTCACTTTTTATTAAAGAGCCGTAACTAAGAAAACACTTATTATATTAATTTCAGTGTAAATTTTATGTCCCATGTTAATTTTAATATAGAAAATAGTGTAGTATTTCTTATACAATTTTTCGTCATACATTTCAATATCTGTATATTAGTATTTATCTACAAGTAAATATATCATAGTCTACTAGATTCCTAAAAGTATTATTGACAATTTTAGGTGTCTTGTAGACTTAATTATTTAATACTTATTAGCTTTTGTAGTGACATATTATTATTAAATAGATCTAAACTATTATAAAATATTTGTATTTCTTTGTTATCTGTATTTCTGCTGTTTCTTAACATTGTTTATTATTGTAAGTTAACTTACAATATCGAATTTTGATGTTAAAAAAACTGTTATAAACTACCACATATGTAGAAGTATAACATAGAATGTACATAAGATACATTATTCAAAGTAAGTTACGGACACCCACGACATAGTCTTACGGTATTAACTTTAAGATATTTTCCAGATATGAAACCATAAAAAGATAATACCTTATTATAATAATGAGAAGGGTTTTTTGAATTTTATAAATAAAAAAGAAAACATTGGATTTGAGACTTAAAATCGGATAATACAAAGACTGATTAAATGACATCCAATCTTTTCTTTTTCTTATCGATCATCTTGTTTATAATCTTGATTATGAAACTGTTTCATAAGTTGACTTCATCGATCATAATAACTTATTGACGAATTTTATAAAATGTATACAGCGAAATTGAGTTAAAAGTAAACGTGACTTATTTTGTAGGATTTTTTAAGGCGCTGGTACATTGAACGAAGTGACTGATCCAATATCTAACTAGAAACTAAGCTTGTGTTTTTTCCCTTTCTTTATAGACAGTTCAGAAATAATATCTAAAGTAAATAAAAGTATGTAATTTTAATTTACAAGAACAAAATTAATATTGTAAATACTATTGTATTTAAAATTCTTTTAAGGATTGATGCGTAGGTACTGCTGTTCCACAAATTTGTTTTCACTGTTCCCGAGAGATCTGTGATGGATGGATTTACTACGAATGTCTATTTTATTTTATGTGATTACTAAAAAATATTCCTAACTGAGGTAATATCAAGAAATCACTGAAGTGGGTATCACATATAATGTAAACAGATCTAAATTTCGATTGTGCGTAAAAATATTTACCGATTTCAAAGAGGAACAATATTGTACTAAAATGCATAAAATAATGCGTATATAAAAAATGTACCTTCCTGACTGTAGTCAGATGGGTTAGTCAAAGGCATTATTAATTGTCGATTTTGTAGTGAACCCAAAACTTGACATTTCACTCGGTATGTTTTGAATCCAGCGTGGGGACGAGCCCACTGCCGTCGCTTAGGTTATCTTTGATTTGATACCGGTGTTTCCTTCACGGAACAGTAATTGGAATTATAAATTGAAACACATAGTTCTTTTTATTGTTGTCGGCCACATTTGTAGTCACAATCTCTTGGTCAACAAGTAGGCCTCGAAAATGAGATATAAAATCACTATAATAATTTTAAACAACTAGCCTTGATATTTGAGCCAACTATGAGCTCAAATAGTGTTGTTTGTTTTTTGCAACTGATGGAGTGTTATGTTCCATTGAGGGATAGGCATCAATTCGGTTTTTTTATTGACTGATAGAGTGTTATATTCCATGGAGGGATAGGTATCAATACGATTTCTTTGTTATGTATGAGGGCCTTTGAGGCACAGTGACGCTTTAGTTTTGTTTCAGAAGTGTTCTGATTCTCTGGAGATCTTATCGAATAGCAATTGGATTTAAAGTAAAAAGATTCGAAGGCGCATCTTAAATACAAAAAGTCTTTCACACTCTAACTTTCTATATATAGCGTTTACGGGTGATTGCATACAATTATGAAAATATAATATATATAAAATAACATTTATATAATGGTAAAGGTAATTCTTTATTTTTTTTTTCAATTTAGTCATTTTCATAATCTAAACGATATATGTAAACAATTTAATCATACCAAAATTCTATTAAGTGCTCGAAATATTATAATCAAAACAAATTGCCCGGTAATTTTCATTCGGAACTTGGCCCCGCTTAATCAAATAATTGTTTGCTTTAAATTTTAGCTCGATTAACGTTAATTCACTTTGTACATTATTTAATAGACCAATTTTCTATTAATAATAATAAATGGATGGTACATATTTTCCTTAAAACATTGAACATAATTTGTTAAATGTCGTTAAACGTTCACCGTTAAATAAACACATTCATTATGTGTTTGTTTGAATTAAACATTATGAATAATCTTTTAACAAATTAATTAATGAGGGTCAAAACTCCTATTTAATGACAGTTGTTCGGTGCTCTTGTTTAATTAGTTTCTTGGGAATGATGTCTTCATTTTCTCTGCTAAGCATGGAAACGCTTCAAGCCTTACACGGTCAGTTGACTTAAAAATAAACTATGTTAAAAGTTGCTTCACCTCGATATTATAGAATGGCTATTAGAAATTCTATATTTATTGAATAAACCATTAAAAATTCTGGATCTAAACTTATGTTTTTGTCACATAGGGATTCAATTCAGTAAGCTTCACTTAAAATTTTGTGTTTGTATTATTTGAATCGTTTCACAAACAAAAACAGTGGCGGATTCTATTATATTATAAATATCCTTATGTAAAGAAACTGCAAGCAAGCTGATACGCTTAGTATTAACCCGTCCATCACATACATAATTTCGCATCAATTTATAGGATGAATGAAATCCCGTTTTTGTATGCCAGCTCCGACTAGCTTGGTCTCACAGTTATGTGTATAATGTAAGTTATAGGATTATGTGGTTATTACAATTTGGGGTAAATAAAATATTGACACTATAATTAAAGCGACTAGATATATAATTCTTGTGAATAATGAAATGGTGCATCCGCCTACGCTAATAGGATATGCTGCTGGGGTCAATGAAAGAATAGTATGTATACATATAAGGATGAAATCGTATCTCTTAGCTCATCATAACGACTTCACCAGGAATTAATAATGTTTTTTTCATTATTTATTTTTTTAATTAATTTAATCTAAACTTCCGCTCTTCGCTTGTGCCTTAAACTTTAGAGGCGGATGTTCCGTTAAAATTAATTACTACCGTGATGGGAGGTAATTAGTAATTAGGTATTTTGCTAGTACATCAGAACCTGTATAATTTATTTAGTACTGAATAGACACAGTGACTTAAGTAGGTTTTTACTGCTTAGTAAACATACTTCAATATAAAAATACGACGATAATTAAGATTAAATACACCTTTACTTAATAAGAGAAAGCGATTTATTGATTAGACAAGGAATAGATATCTATTCATATTGAAGTGAGCATAATAACACATTATCCCGTATTCTTTTAGGTATTTATTCGGAAAATTGGAAAGTAATATACTGTTTTATTTATTTCTATCTTGATACAGTGATGGCCGTATTTTAGTATTAAAAGTAAGATAGTGTAAACTTCTTTTTCATTGAAAGTGTGTTATCATAATTCCTAAGAATTGATCACTTCTGTTTAATGTGATATAGCTGTGCTTATTGTGTGCCATATGAGATCTACGGGTATGTTTTGAAGTCTAATCTCAATATCGATTTCAACCAAATATATTTAATGCAAACAATAATAAAACAAATTGAGAACAAGGTTTATTAATACTTTTACTGACATATTTGATAGGAATTAGTTATAAATTAGACTGTCTGATTAGATGTAGAGACACCAATTTTGTAAGTATTTTTGTGCGAAAAACTCACTAGTTTTCTTCGATTAGTATTCTATCCTATCCTATTTATTTTATATTTAAAAAATAATAAGATTTTAGTGTAACTTCAGGTTAAATTAAATTGAGGCTAAAAGAAGTCTAAAGAAACTCCATTTCCTGTATTTATGCAAGTCAGATTTTAATTCAATTATACAAGGTAAACGATTTAATACAACAATTTATGTACACGTCCATTAAAATTCCTCGCAGAATAACGTCTTAAAGCAACGAATGGAGTGACGTACGGCTATTAAGATGTTTTAGCGAATAGCTAGCTGTAATATAAAGGAATTTCTAATTCGTTTTATTTGTACAAAGATTTAGAGGAATGGTGGCGAATTTGCATAGATTACAGGGTTATGACAGCAGAGATTGCTTGCCATTCTTTTCTTTCTTTATTTTGCAACCGTAAGAAATCTAATTATTCGGAGACATTCGAGTGTTTTATGAGGGTTAGGGCATAGCGGGATTTTTCGCTTTGAAAACTAAACTGTGGACATCTCCGCCTTAAATAAAATCGTTGTCAAATATGTAGTAAAAATACGTTATTGTGCAGTCAGGATATGGAATCTATTGTTTTGCTCATCGAATCGCGAAATTATTGGTAATATTTAATAATAACAGATAACTATAGATTACCTTTGTTTTATCGAATTGCATATATATACTAATATATACGACATGTTGGAAAAATATATATAATTTACCTGTTAGAAAATATTTCAATATTAATACTGTTGTAATATCGGTCACTGTATTAATGGTGAATGTATTAATTTAGTCAACGTAATAATTTGCTGTGCACTATTGAACATAAACTGCTACAAGATCTTATCCTCATTCATTGCTCTGCGCTATAGTTGAGATTATCACATCGTTTATGTTGGAAGGCAAAAAGACATTTTCCATTCGAGTACCTTGCTTACACCATTGCTTGATTCTTTGAGTTTTACTTAGCTGTCCCGTTGTAGCTATGCCTAGGGGATATGTTGGCCAATCTAGTTCATTTAGTAGGTATCGTATTAAAAATAAAATATATTGTCTCTTAACTGTCTGTATTTAGGTGAAATTTTTCACAGATTATGTTCTTGCGTATAGGTTAACATATAGGCTACAAGTAGTTGAGAAAGAGAGGGAAATAAGTATTAATAGACCAACTACTATTTTAATAATTAGTTTATTAATGAAATAGTAAATGACGTTGTGTATATACTTTATTTTTTTCCTTTAATTAACATTAATAGATGCATGCGGTGTGTACATGAGGATGGAGACGCTTACACCACTAGTATGTTAATAAATCATTTAATTTTATTAAAACGCATTTCTGATGTAAATATTCTGGGACACTGTACCCACTAGAAATATTTTACAAAATGGCAGCGAAATTTGCATCAGGTAAGTACGTAGAGGATATCGGTTGAATACTCTAAGTCAGTTAAAGTAAAACGCGCCAGAAATAGAACTGTCTCGAATGGAAACGTAACGAGCACATTACAGCAAGTCGGCGGTAAGTGCAGCGACGCGGTCTCGTGTTGCAATCTCACGAAAATGATATAATACCTAAACTCAAGTTTACCGACGGCGTGATCAAATTTTGCCGACATTTACCTATTTCATTTTCATGTTAGTATGGATTAGTTTATAGAATTTAATGTTAGTGACGTGTATATAAAATAAACTTAATAGATAATTAGCCACGTACTTATTTTAAGTCTGGAATGACTTGATATCGTTAACTCACCATAAGTAAAAAATCCTACATGGGGACTGTACAGGGCTCCTTGCATTCAGGCCGCTGCCTGACACGACATTCCTTATTTTTAAATATTTATATTTTATATGAATATTTTCTTGTTACCATGGTGTGGTTATTCCTCTTACGCCTTCCGCTACCATCCACATGGTTTGTTGCGAAATATATTTTATAATATACATACTGTTATTCTCTCATATTGCATCTTTAATTACCAATATCGTTGGCGGCACCGAACACAGCGCCTTACGCAGCCTCAAATAAGGACTCGATATCTTAGGAGTTAGATGCGAGACACTGACTACATTAACGGCGATTGTTTCCAGTGTGGCTCGCGTAAAAGTCGACCTGACATGTTCTGCCAGTATTTTTTTTTTTTTTATGGATGATAATGGAATGGCTCACACGCCTGCGCTAACGGTTTACGCTGGCGGGACACCAGTGGAGGATGATAAGATGATGAACTAGCCCATCGTGACATCAAGAATTTATCACGATGGTTTCGCCTTCAACCATGGTACATGGTGTTAAATGTAATGGCTATGGTGTTAAACTTAATGGCTATAGCGGTTACAGGGTTGCTTACGGCCGTAGCCCGCCTCCTCATACTCCTCGCTTACTGGAAACTTCTCCCAGTTTAGCCTACTACGAACGCACCACTAACAGACTAGTGCACACTTCTAGGTCTCTTTCTTGGCTTCATTTATTACCGACTTACTTAAACTTCTTCATCTACCAACAAACGGTGGCAAATGTAGTTGCATTTAACAATACGATTTCAAATATTATGCTCAATATGTTCTTAACATGAAAATGCTTCTCCCAATTTCAGTGAGAAGTAAGAATTATTCGTATTTTTTCTCTTTAAAACTATCTATAATATAAAGGATAGAGAACGGAGTGCAGGGAGTGCAATATAAAATTATAATCCTTAATACTACATAGCTGGAGAAGTTCCGCTTTGCGCTCTCTCGTACTTATTTGAAAATCCAGACTTAACACACTCTTCGGATTGTGCCTCAAGTTTGAATACCTACAGAGCTTCGAGTGTGTCTTGAAATTAAATTATCACTGAATACCGAAAGTTGTCGTCGAGTTTAATTAATAAATAACATTCACAAGGAAGCATATAAACATAGCTGATACCATGTCAACAAAAACGGAAGACTAACTATAGTAAACAGAATATATATTCAAATTTGTTTATGAGTATTAACATGACGGGATTTTCGAAGAATATTATTATTTGTGTATATTATTAATCATAATCCAAGTAATTATGCTAATGATTAAAAATAAATGTAATCAAAGTTTGGTAGCATCTGTCACTAACTGTGTGTATACTATGAGACTGTGTGTCACAATTTTTCGTTGGACAATCTAGTGATGGTAGATGCAAAAACTGCTGGCATCTATCGACATTGACATAGCTCTTACTCTAGTCAGCTCGTGACCACGGCTAGTGCAGCCTAGTCGAAATGTCGAGAGGTAAATACCGTATTTTCCATGAAATAGTTCGTGTTGAAACCTTTAATTATATTAATATATTATAATAAGTATATTTGGTTATATTTATGTTTTTTTTTTCTCTCGCAAATCGCATAAGCGATAAGGCCGCCTCTTGTATCCTATTACTCAGTTAAATTCAAGTAATTTATCCGGTGCAATAAAGATTATATAAACATATAAATAAATGTGTAATATAAAGGTATAAATTGCTATAAAACGGCGCAATCAATTTTGGATTGAAATTAATTTACGGAGTAAACCAGATGTGTGCGATAGTGGAACGTTAATAGGTTGGTTCAATTATTATATATGTTAACAAGTTTTTTATCGGTTATGCGAGATATTTTGATTGATTTGTAAATGTAGTCTATGTCTTACTCTATCCTAAATATTTATATATAAGTGCCAAATATGACGATTAACTTACCACAATGTATTGTTCCCCGCTGCTTATCTGTTTTCTTTTTAGTTAAAAGATGTCCCTCGGGATTTGATTTATATTTATATCAACTTTTCATTGACATCACATGAAATTACAATACTAGCATGCATATACAATTTCTTCTACGCATAGTTATTTATAGAACTGAATAGAATTACGATTACCATTTATTTGCTGTATTATCTGTTAAATGAAACTCCCAAGTACTGTATTATCGATTTCCGAAGTTACAACTAATATTCGAAATATCTACTGAAGGTCTCCCGGAGTTATTCTCAACTGAGAGGCCTCCGCTAAGATCGATTGGTACATTAAGTCTGAAGTTAGATTGATTTATTGCTGTTTAGTTTTGTTGACAATTTGGAACGTTACAATTTTGTATTTGTATTATATTGTTAAGGAATTTGAATGCCTATGCCTTTGTGTAAAAATATTCTATACATGTATATTGTATCACTAGAATGTTATGAGTTAGATAAATTAAATTACCAATTCAATTATAAAGAGCATACATAATATACAAAATACAATACCAAGAATTGAGTTGACTTGATGAAGAGTTTTGTTTAATTATATACTAATTACGCACGATTAAGAAAGAAACTCGAGGCTGAGATACAACTTCACATATTTAATTATTTCTGCAAGTAGTAGGTATGCAACATACGTACGAAAAATATGCTTAGGTTAAAAAGCTATCGTGGAAAATTACAACGCAAATCTAAGAAAAACTTAAACTTGATGACAATAAGTTGTACAAAATACAACGTTATTAAATGACTTTGATTATTAAAAAAACAATCAGACCATGAATTTCGAATCGCGAATAAGAGATTATTCTTAACAAAGAAGTATCGCGTATTTTTTCTGTACTGTGCAGGAATGATAGCGTTCATTCATCTGAATCTTTTGTCAAAATTTATCTGTATTCATTACAATTCTATACCCACATCTAAAATATCTGTTACAATTGGCAGATGTTCATTAAACTGCTTCTTTTATTTCGTTGAATACTCAGTCATTTTTCCTCGTAAACTTCTTGTAACCTATGAATTCTAAACAAAATTATATGAAGTCTTAAAGTTCATGAAATATAATATCTCTTTTTACAGGTCGTACCTAAAAATATAGTAGTACTGTGACAACAATACGAAGTATCGTCAGCAAAGCCATAATATTTTTTTACTATCTATCTAAAATAGGGTATAAATTTTTGTGAATAGGTACAAAAATAATACCCTATTTTAGATTTGTTCAAATTCAAAGTCAAAAATATCTTTGTCATGTAGATCTATTACAAATTCTTATGATATGTCAAATCTACCATCAGTTCCGAATGATTTCGAGGTGAGAAGAACTGACAAGAAACTCAGCTCGTATTCTTTTCAAATAAATGGTGTGCATGTTTACAATAGTTTAAATTCAAATTTAGGGAATAGGGTGACACCAGCATATGCTATTGTGTCTAATCAGTGTTTGTTACCCGAACAGACCAGTTCCCATAAGCAGCACCCGTTCACGAGTACGATGGATGATATTTTTTTATAAATAGATATGTATCTGATGGAAAGCGGTAACCGTCGCTTATATGCATACATGAACAATTTCCATATCCTGTAATTACACTATCAAATCGCACCTTACAACCGAAACACAGCTTACATGGCTTACAAACTGCTTTGAGGTTGAAATAGGTGAGTCAGAGGTACCCACATAAAACATAAAACTCCAAAAATATGTATATATATTCCTATAGACAGTGATGCTTAGTACCCTTCATTATACCATAATAATTTTAATAACTACTTATGTAGACAGACATCTATATCTCTATAGAGCTCCATCCTTGAATCATCCGCAATTCCACTGCGACATACCCCTCTGATCGACCCCCCGTCCAATTCAAACCAGGATCTAAATTACGATGGCATGATCCGAGATTCGAACCCCTAACGGTGAGGGGGAAAGGGGATTGTTAGTAATGTGGACTGTTGACCCTATTGCTAGCAATGTACCATGTCAGGTTGACCTCCACGCGGTTCCCCCTGGAAACCATCATGATAAATTCCAGGTGAATTTGTCACGATGGGCTAACTGACCTGACCTCATGTTCATCTTATCATCCTTCACTGGTGCCCCGCCAGCGTAAACCGATAGCGCAGGCGGGTGCACCTTTCCTTTATCATCCATAAAAAAAAAAAACCCCTAAAATCCGTATCCGGCGGGTTTCAGTGCCATCTGCACTCGCCCCCTATTGACCGGTGAAGCTGTAAAGACTAGCTGCGGCCAACAGTATTAGAGTAGTCCGAAAAAAAGGCTGTCACAAAAGCAACTTTGAAATTGAGACTTACCGAACATTATATTTACCATTCCTATTAGTGTACGATATAACTTGTATTTGTTGATTTAATTTGATTGGCTCTTGAGGTGGCTAGTTAGGTTTGTCAACATATTGATGATGTGTCCACTCATTCAAATTTGCAGATTGACCCAATAAACTAGCGAGACAAGACCGCTATCCTGTTGAATAGTATTGTCGCAAACCAAACTGAAATTAGGTGGGCGGTTGAATGCAAATTTATGTGTTGCCTGATTTTGACCCGATACCTAATTAGAATGCCAAAGTCCAATAATAGTTAAAAACTTTTCTTTAGATACTAGTTCAAAGAATATAAAATATATCTATAATTTATTAGCTATACATAACTTCTATTAACCTATTTTGATTCTATTTCTATTAAATTTCTCTGCTTGAATAATGGTTTATTGGCAACAACCATCTACTGCAGGTTTACTCTGGCGTTTAGTTTCAATTCAATCCATTTTTATACTGTTCTAAAAATGGATTGAAATACAATAAATGTAACAAGCTATACAATATCACTATATCACTTACTTGTCTTGTAATACAAGAAGCATATAATTAAGTTAGTGGTAATATATAAGTTAAAAGTAAAAAAATGAGAGCCGAAGCATTCTATTGTCATTTGATCAGAACTATTTTCCAAGTACACATTGTTTTATAATGTACATTTAAACTTAAATAAAGAAGAGGTATTTTCATGAAGATGAAGATGTCCTTTTATTGTATGTATTATCATAAAATACACTGTAGACGTTAACCTGAGGCTAATCCAGAGCAGCTGTATTTTATGGTTTAATAAGATACTGTAAGGCTTGAGATGCACATTGTACAGGTATCTCGCAGTGAAGTTAATATGCTAGTTTGTTGAGAGGCGTGTACAACTTACAACAAAGCCGAGACGTAGCAGAAACCAGCCCCTAATGAGGCTGCCCTCTCCACCACTCGTCCGTTCGTGTTGTTGCCTTCATAACTATGCGTATTTATGTATACATTATAAATACCTGTATTGAATAGCGGATTAAGTATAATCTTATATTTGAAATTCTCGTGTAACAATGTTACGTTAAATCGGTCAATCCTATTATTTTATTATGATTTGGCATTAAAAAATACAACCCTAAATTTTCATCCTTCCACCATCAACAACTATTTTTTAAATTGTATTTTAATTTATATTGCAAAACATCGTTTGTAGGTTCAGCTAGTAAGATATAATAGTAACCTTTCATAATATGTTTTGTTAAATTTCGAATTAAATTCTCTCTTTTTATTTTAATTTCGTGCTTAAACTTGGTACATTTAAAGTATCTGTAGTAAGCTAATAATTTAACATATTTCTATTTTATATTATAGTTTTTTTTTATACAAAACATGTTCTGTGCATTAATAAATTATTAAATCCACTACTTACGAGTACTGTACGGGTACTTTGTGAAGATTGTATGTGTCACTGTTCACGTCGTAGGTACCCCTACTTACTTGTACGAGTAAGTAGATTCAATCAAATTACTACCAAGCCGTTTATCTCGCAGTGACTTGAAAGTTACTCTAGAAGCACTTAAAATTTAATTTACAGATACAAACTTACCTGGCCTACCCAGTTTAGAATACACTTAGCCGACGAGTCTGCAAACTTGCTTGAAATTACGGAGTATTACAGGATATTACAGTCGTAATTAGCGTAAACTACGATAGCGGCGCTATTACTGTCCGGTGCAGTTTACAATGAAGCAAGTGTTAAATGAGTAAAGCGAATAAAGATTGTTTCTTCACGGAAATTATTATTGAGAATCAGAGTTGTACAACTCTACTTAAGTAATGAGAACATATTTGCAAACCAGTTTTAGTTGCGTTAGTCAGTCATTCAGACTTTAAATGTATAATACTCGTAATAATGTTATTTTTGTAAATGAAGCAAATTTAATTATTATTTGGTTATACTTTTTAAATTAGTAAAATTTTATAAATTGATACTGTCAACCGCAGAAGTTAAAGGATACTGAATAACTGTGTTTTTATTTATGTATTGTAAAGCCCCAATTAAAAACTCAACTACTTTCGATGTCAACCGTACAGTAATAAAAAAATATTCTCAGCTATTAAGAAACACTTAAATATTTAACTTGAAAATAAAAACCCTTAAAAGATGTCTTTCATAACAATTTTCCTCAATGAATTCTAAATTAGATTTAAAAATTAAAAGCAGGAGTATCAAACATTTTCCTCATCCAAAATTAATTACACGAAATCTCAGTATAAATCTTCTCTAAACAATGAGAGGACGCGTTATAAATCAAGCAACAAAGGATATTTTCAAGGCTCGTCATTAGGAGCCGAGTAGAATTGTTTGGCTGCAGATAGCAGCAGGTGTGATGAAAGTTGGTGACAAATTACTGGATCCGTTAACACTTTCAGTGTTAATAATGGATAAGGTATAAAGAAGCAAGTACGTCTAATATTAATAACATAAAATATCTGCGAAGATACGTGTCTTCACATTTCAATATGTTTAGGTATTAGTATGTAATATTATGTTATCTGTGGTATTAGTTAACTGCGACTTTAATGAAAGTCCACATACATTACGATTTTATTCATAAAATATTAAATCAGGTTTGTAACCATTATCAATATGCTTTTTAAGTCATAATTTATACTTGTATGAATGTGTATATACTATTATATTATATATATATAGGTATATATATACAATTTTAATAATTTTATTGAAAAGACGTATAAATAAAATTATTAATAAATTAGCAAATGCATTATAGAATAAACAAACCTACATAAATGTTTACGATGCATTTATAATACCATACTCATACAAAATATGTTTAACAAGGTTACGGTCGTGATTACCGCATCCAGCGCTTTTATTTTTCTTTGACAAATTACCATGCCCGAAATTTGGCTTACAGAGTCATTAAAGGCAAAAATGTGTATAACTCAACGCGCTTAGCTGTCCTGATGAAAAATCGTCCTCGGCTCACATAAAAACTTTCGATTGAAAAAATGTTTTTAAACTCTGACTTATTCCATTTCAAGTAAAATGCTTGAGAAATGATATTAGATGTGAAACGATAAATTAGCTGTATCCGGTTCTGTAATTAAATTTTGTAACTTGACAGCATGAAAAATACTACGTATTTTTACGTTTTTATTAATTGTTAGATAACTATTCTACAATATTATATGTATAATATATGTAAATATATATATATATATATATATATATATATATATATATATATATATATATATATATATATAATATATGTAAATTAGGTACTATTTTTTATTTATTTAACGTTTTAATGGTTATGTCTGTCAAATCGATTTTGTCATGGTTTGTATATTTTTACGGAACAACACGATGAACCATACTAAAATGATGTCAACATTAATATTTTTTCGTACTATGCATATAATTTGTACTAAAGGTTTCGTTCCCGTTTTTCGTTCCATACATATGGTAAATAATAAAAATCAAGCCATATTTATTTCTGTGGGAAAAAATTTTGATTTCGATAATCCACGGGGAATATTCGGAAAGATTTAGGCCAGTTTAGCTCAACCTTGGCTCGTTTTATATAATATTTAAATTTTATATTATTTTCTACTACTTCTTAGAATGGTAAATATGGTGACGGTATATTAATAAATACAATATAGGACCATCATAGGATAATTATTGATAAATTATTTTGTTACAACTTTCTGTACCATATAATAGTATACTGTAACATATATGTTATTCTTGTGGCTTATGGTAGACACACACAGAAAACACAACTTCCAAGTTCCATCTCTTCATGTTGTATTAGGCCACAATATTAATACTGTAGTTAATTTCAATATATCTTTTTCCTAATCGTCAATTCTCGTAGCATTCCAATGATATTAATATTATTTCGTTTTGTTTCTTAAATTTATCTATATATTGTAGATATCTTTACCAAGTAAACACAATATTTACTGGTTAATGCTTGCAATTCTCTTTAATTTGAAATTAATTTAATGCAGCCCTAGTATGTTAAAGTTGAGCATAACTGGTCCAATAAAAAAAAGTAAGATTCTTACTTGTATTTGAAGGTTTTCCTGTAAGGGTAAAAGTGAGTTAACATGAGTGTAAATATTATTGTGTATTCACACGAAGGGAAAGAAATGAACAAATAAAAGAGACAACTTCGCAGTGAATACAACAATGAAATAGATATTGTGCTGAAAGTTAAATAATTCTAGACGATACTTTTTATTTACGTCAAGATGATCTCAAGAGATTGTTTATTAACTTTAAGTTTATATCTATTTGGATTCCCTTTCTAGTCATTAGTTGAAAATTTACAATTAGGGACCATTTAATCCGTCCGAAGAGGAGGGACCTCTTACAATGTACAATTGTTGAAAAAAATACAGGTTTATACCAAGAAACAATGTCTAAGGCGACAATTGAAAGAAATAGAAAATCTTATTATTTTTCTGTTATTAAAATTACATATAAGCTAACAGTACATCTAATGGTAAGTGGTCGCCTGTATACATAAAGAGCACTTCGGTTATCACGTAACCATTTGATGGCAACGGCACCCTTCATGCCATTCCAGTGACTGACTCGCAAGTATCCTCCGTACCCTATATGAGTCTGTGTCTACTATTGTATGTTTCTGCTATATATCACATGTATAGTAACAAACAATATGAATTTATTTTCCATCGCAGCAAAAAGTTATAAGTTTAATGTTTCCGTGTCCTGTCTTGTTTGTAGTGATAAAAAAGGTAAGCTAATATAGCACCTACACGAATGCACTGCTTATGTTTTTTTTTTATCAAGATTGTTTTCAGCTATGCTATGAGCTTCAATTTATTAAAGCTGTTTAGTTATTTTTTAAAAAATTCGTTGCAGTAATATAAAATAAATAAATAATTAGTTAGACGGATTGAGGAACCTCTTTATTTTAAACTAAAAATATTAGATATGCTAATACTACGTGTTACTGGTATTACGTTTAATGAAATTATCATATTATAATATTATTGCCCTAAAAATCCATGATTCATACTTCATGTAGCTTCGCCATATATACGACCTAAATAAAAGTAGTTTCAATTCTTGTTTTTAAATACCAAGTGTATATAATATTCAGACCTGTTTCATGTGACTTCGTCTGCATTTTTTTCTATTATTAGCTTATTTTAGACGTTTTCGTGATAAGTCATATAAAATTTCAATAAAATCCGTTCCTTAAATGTTTATATTAGAAGGGATTTATTTGTAAGGTTAGGTTAGGTATAGGTAAGGTTTGTAAGGTGTACGAGTCTATTAAGTTTAGTGTATATCGAATAATTATGCATATTTACGTTCTCAGTTTAAAGATGTAAATAGATGAAGAATCCGCCCTATAGCGCGCTGCCGTGTAGAAAATGTATAGACAGGCTTTGATGTGCGGTTCTCTCATACTGTACAAGCTTGACTTTCAACAGATAATTGGGATAATCGATTAAATATTCGATGATTCCAAATACTTAATACAAATTTGTACGTATAGATATAGTACGGGATTACGAAATAATGGTACGGATTCCAATCCGTACTAAGACAAAAATGGAGTGTAGTAGTAGTAGTAGTAGTGAAGCAACGAGGAACTAAGGAGCTGGTCTCCTTGAATGTTTCGACACTCCGAACAATCCCAAAGTAACACCAAACTCCCATGTATGTAGAAATATTTTGAGATGTACATTAATGTATTAAACATTAATGTCCAGATACACTTGAGCATGGATTTTGATTTCTAATATTAGTATGTAATATTCTTTAATAATTATATTAATTTAAGATTTTTTGTCTGAAATAATAAAGTCTGAGCATTTTTCTGATCACTGCACTGAATTTCAATTTAATATTACCATAGATACGGTATACGCCCATCAAAAGGGCCGTATGCTTGTTTGCCACCACTTGTTTTCTAAATTTAAGTGGTCTTGTTTTATTTTGCCAATATTATTAAACGTCCTTTGCTGTAGTAACCGTTCGAATGATTGCTTGACTTGCTTATATTAAGAAAGTGCTGAACGCTTCGGAAGACAGACAGTTGACAGATATTTTATAGTCCACCTATGATATTACAGTATACTGTGCTTTCAAAAATTGATGATCAGTCTTATATGCTTTTGTCATTTTAAATACATTATTTGGTACCTTATACTCGTATGTCCCAGATACTTCCAGTATTAAGTATAGTATCTAAACTTTATTAATATACACTTAACACCTTGTTAATTTCGTAGTTCTTATACTAGCTTTATGAATTATGAAATTATATACTGCAATAGATGAATGTCATACTTGTGATCTATAATATTAGTAAAAGTCGGTTTTCGCAAATTTAGATAATTAAACTTCGATATTACTTTATGCGAAATATTATTCCACATTAATATGCTACAAAGTTTGCCTTAATATATCACATAAAAGGCTTATACATACGCAGAAATTAATTATTGCCTTCATGCAGTTTTCTGACAATACAACGGAACAAAATGTCTTTAGGGAAGTTTACTTTTATAATTTAGTAAAATGCAATTAACGCTTTCGTAATTTTGTATGTTTATTATTTTGGAGTTTGTTTAGAAAAGCTGTGAAGTAAACACGATGTTACATTCCAAAGGCTGAGCGATGTGCGGATAATTTCATTTTGGTTGATTTGTTCGCATTTCCAAACTAGGTCAAAATTATGTACTCCTGATTTCTTATATATATTATATTCATATATGTAATTGTGACTACGCTTTATATATTTATAATATTTATACCGTAGTTTCATTATTTTAAACATACACGACGTCAACACGAGGATTAATCGCCACATTACATCCGTAAACGTTAAATGAATTCATGTTTATTTACGAAAAAGTAGCATTCAATAAAATTATTTGCACAGTCGATTATTGCTTAATGAAATGGCATTGAATTGATTAATGACTATATAAAGTTGTCCGTAATACGTTGCATTTAGCGATAAATTTACCTTTTGGTCTTCACGCCGTATTAAAAAATTCTCTCAACTATTTTATCTGTATGATTGTTATAAAACAAATAGTAAAAAAATATACCGTGATGACTGTTATCCCAGAGGGGATAGACAGAGGCAGTATTAATATTAGATGTCATGGTAAAATCAACACCTTGTATTCGCATGTCACTATATATTTGAACGCGACGTGGCATGGGGCTAATCTAAGTCATTAGTATTTAATTTGATATTGTGTTCACCGAAGAGTCAGTTAAAAATATACATTGGTACAGTTTTACTTCCTCTAGTCAGGGTTCTCAACCATCAGACCAACGGCGCTCCCAAATTTCACAATAATTGCGAATATGTGTTATCCTATTTACACGCTATTCGCTACGCTTATAAACAAATTCGGAACCGAATCAACTCACGCCTCCAGCCAAGCGGACGAAATACGCTCCGACATTTGTTAATGACTGAAGTTTCACTTCGGAAAGGTTTTAAACTGAAAACTTTGAACGAGTGATAATTTAGGGGCCATTTTCTGTTTAGCTTTAGTGACACGTCACTTTGTATCTGTACGCCAACGGCGGTATTTCACTATTGTAGTGGTTGTAGTTAAAACATACTGTCTATGTAACAAGTAGGTTCCTGCTGGCCATTTTCTGCTGGCGATCGTCTTACAACATTTACGCTTAGCAAACAACGTTCCGCCCTAACTACATACCGCTTAAAGCATCTACACATGTACCAGAATCAATGACGATATTTTTTCGTTTTATTACTTGGAATGGCAAAAACTGATGGTAAATATCAGCTAGCAAATATCAGCTAGCAATGATTACTAACCGATGCCTATACAAATGAACATAATCAGGCCATTATATGACGTGATTGATATAATTCATGTGTCGCCATTCCGTAGAACTAAAATGTAATTTCACGACCTTATCTATCATCCATATTTTACAGTGCAAGCTGCTTGAATTTTGTAATAGGTAAGATAAGGGCACGGCTGCGAGTAAGTCTAACCTCGGTAACAGTACCGATATAGTAACAGTACTGAAGAGCGCCTTATGTGTACGGATATCGTAATTACCTAATATTATTTTTTCTTACAATTGGCACAGATAATACATATAATTGCAATTGGTGACATGACACGAATTGGTAAGATTTCGATATCGTCGTGTCTAATTGTGTCATTTCCATGTATCTAATTACGTAATAGACTACCTAAGTAATCTATTTATATTACTATAAGTATAATCGTCCATAATTTTAATATATTCTCTTCCCATAGATAAATACCTCGTAAAGAACCCAGTGCTGTATGTGTGATACATGAAGAATACTTATATATATGTATGTTCACCGTGAATTTACCTGAACCATGACCTTTGCTGAATTTGATGCTACATTCCCCTTGTTGATAATGAACGTAGTTTGTGCAGGTATTTCGACTAACATGATAAACGGTGAGAAAAATCAGTATTTTTAGGAATAGTAGTTCCAAAACAGGTTGTGTTATGTATTAGCGTATTGTTTAAAATTAATTTGGGTTTCTTCATCATTACATAGTATAAAACAAAGTCTCTGTCGCTGTCTGTCCGTCCCTATGTATACTTAAATCGTTAAAACTACGAAACGGATTTTAAAACGGTTTATTTAATAGATAGAGTGATTGATGAGGAATGTTTATATGTATAATATATGTACACCCGAGCGAAGCCGGGATGACTAACTAGTGTAATATAAAAAAAACTTGTGTTGATCAAAAATAATAGATGGAAATCTTTTCTTTATCCAGAAGTATATATATCCAGATTCGTATATACGTTTTTAATGTGGGTATATAATTAAATTATCTACTACAGACATATATTTCTCATAGAAGTAACTTAATTTGAAGGTCTACTGAAAATTTAATGAAAAAATATTACAATTGTATTCTTTTCCTCCTATTAATAATTCCATATAGCCCAATAAGACAAAAAACATTTAAGTATATTTCGATAGTAAGAAATTTCCTTTCATGAAATCATTTAATTGTTACTTTCAATTTACTTGAAATATACTATTCTATATTTTTCAAATTACAAATAATATATGGAGAAAATATTAGGAGAGCTTACCGCTATCACTCGAATTATTTTTTGGTTAGATATCAGTATTTGCTTCACTGGAAAGTCAATTTTTTTTAGTGTTGGACAAATTTGAACCCAATACTCTTGGGTTTCCTAACCACTGGGCCACGAAGCTCTCGCGCATAATATTTGAAGCTATAATATATTTTCGTTGTAACTTGTTGTATAAACGTTAGCTACAAAATGACGGCAGTTTGTGTAGTAACAAGCCGTCTTTTAGGTAACTATTTGACGTATTTTCATATTTCGCAGAATCAACGCTAAAGGTAAACTGTTAAGAGCCGAAAATTCTACCGTAATAATATTATTATATGACTAATTATCATCCTTACATGAAATTACAAATATATTTAGAGGTCTTGAACCGACTAATAAGTATATATGTAAATTGAACTTAGGCTTTTTACGTGTTTGTGGATTCGGCTAACTTTTTTTATAATGATAAATGGAATAATATATTATATATACATATTATATATCATTTACAATAAAATTATTTTTTAATGATTTTTATTGTCTTGAATAATAAATAAAGCTAATTAAAAATTTATTTCATTTGTGTCCTATAGGAGTCTGCAGGTGAATCGTCAATTAACAGTTACACTGTTAAATTTATTTGTTAAAATAATATTTATTGTTACTTATATTGAAAATTCCGCACTTAAACGACTAATGTCAAGCATGTGTATGCTCTAAATAATTAATTTCAGATGCCTACTTAGTCTTACCTAGTTTCCGCTGCATTATTGGAATATTTGATATTTAAATAACAATATCAGCATCAGCTTTGGAATACTCTAGACAAGTTTATGAGCAAATTTGATAGGAACTATGTGGAACATCATAGCACGCAGCATAAGCATCTCAAGAATAACTTTGGATAATATAACCAAACTATGCACTCATATCCAGTGAGAAACTCTCACATTATAGACTTTACAAATCGTAGTATAAAGACTAGTGAGATTCAATTAAAAATTTCACACTAAGTTATATTTAATACCATTTGAAATAAAAAATGTCGACTTGTTAATTCATTACAACTAAATTGGTTTGTTTTTTTTTAAGTTTCATAGAAAATTATTCTGCTATTTATATTCAATAGAACTAGTTATTAGCCGCGTCTTACTCTGTTTTTTTTTTATATAAGATAGCTTGATACAATATCAATATCAAGATATCTTTATGATACAATATTATATATATTTCCCATCAAATTTCATTAACATATGTCAGTCATGAAAAACTAATAAACCATACAATGAGATTCATATCTTTAGTATAGATTCAAATAAAGAAGATTGTACTTAAAATTAATAAATCACGAGATCTTACGTTTTATTTTTATTAAATTATTTAATTTGGTTTTATTTAATTCTACGTATAAATATTAACGGCATCAAATATAAAACTAAAAGCTTATTTTCCAATGCAGCCGGTAGTACTATTGCTTATACTGCTAGACATAATTACTGTTAAATTAAATTATATTAATTTTAATTCAAAAGAGTAATTGTATCTGAAATAGAAATTATTCTTTCTTTCCTTTTCCAGTATTTTCCATTTTTGCAAGAATAATTATAAATGGTACATATAACATGTATTTACATATAGATTTCTTTCAAACACGCCTGTATAAGTTGTGCCGGTCACGTAATTATGCTAAGGCGATGCGTAGTCTGTTCACGAGCAGTGTCCTGACGGCACGTAAATTATTATTCATTCTATGTACAAAAATTCTTAAATTAAATTTTACAAGCAATGTGCCCGTAGATACATCGCTTCTAAAATTTGATTTAGTAATATTAATATAATACAGTAGGTACAACGATAGAAATTCAAGAAAATATGAATTTATAGATATTTGTTTATTATTGTAATAAATTGTATATATTTTTACAAATATATGATACCAAATACCAAACCGATATACGGCCCATCTCATTATAAACAGTTAGCATAGCCTATAGAAATCTTAAACACTCGGAGTGTAACTCGTGCATGACGACTTTTAAGGAACCTTCAAGAAAAATCACACGCTTTTCTTTGTAGATAAAACTATGGCATGTTTAATTCACAATCTGAGTATTCGCGGGAGAAAATTGAGGAGGATGAATTTCCCTATCGATAGCGAGCGCTGCGATGGTACCCAAGTATTTCAATGTAATATCTTACTGGCAAATTCTATGACGACCACAAATATATATATTAACAATAGCAATTGATCAGTAAAACAGTATTGGGCACGCCCGTTGCTGATCGACTCGGATAGATTCTGGAAAATGTGGGTAAATCAAGTGAGTGCTACTTTCACCACAAAGGATAATCTCTCAGATTATCCTATTTACGATTAATTACAGTTGCGTACCTAATATGTTTTTTGTCTATTTACTAATTATCATGGATCAACTTTTTTTTTATCAGTTTTGTTTAATTTCACTTTTTAGTATGTAATTTGAACGTACAATATTGAAAATTAACTTATAGCATGTACTTTTTAGGCATCCTTCCCTCATTATATTTGCAATAAGAATAAGGTTATATATATTTTTTTATTAAATGTAACTGCTAATCTTTGTTTTGTTTTAGTTACATGAAAAAGTATACCATTTTCTAAATATTTTTTAACAATAATTAGGTTTTCGTTCGGTTGATGTTAATTTATATTTCCAATATACATACATTTATACAATTTTAAGTAATAATGAAATTGTATAAATGTATGCAGGTCTAATTTAACATTAAGACATTACCGTGTGTCAGACTAGTGGAAAAATAAATTGCCAGGGCAACCATTGCTGACCTCTGGCATCATAATTCAGAGGCAGTGGCAGCGAACCTTTTTGTAAATTTATTAACATGCGACACTTTAGGACCGAGACGAAAAATCTGATATACGACTTTGAGCCGGACCAGATGTAATTGTTATTTTTGTATTTTTATATTAATGAACATTCATAGGAGTAATTATTTAAATTACGAGTAAAAACCTTTTATATTTTATCGTAAAAATTAATGGTGTCCATTTGTAGATCGTCATGTATTGATAGTAATCGAACGACAACAATCAATAATGTATGTTTATCACGTCGTGTATTATTTGATAAATTAAGTTATTAATAAAATTGTAGGTATTTTTCTGTTTTCAACACAGATGTATAACAACCTATTCTGTGAAAAATTCATCCTAATTCCTTCAGCCCTTTTAAGTGAAACTTGCCTTTTGCTTGCCTGTTTGTGTAAAGACACAAACAGACAAGACACGCATATAGTTTTCACTTGTTGCGATTTTATATTAATATAGCGTTGTTACTTCACGATAACAAAAGCAATGTAATATTGACGTATCTGAAATAAATGAAAGTCAATAATTTTATAATATTAACATTAAATATTGTTGTATTCAATGTGTTATGCATAAGGATCTAGGATTATATAATACCAATAATAAATCGCTAAGTAGGTACTACAGGTGATGTGATAACCATATTACTGTTAAATGTATTATTTTTATATAGTAAAATCTGAAATAAAATAACAAATAATTAATATGATTCTTGATAGTATATCATCGATTCACAACAACATATTTTTTTTGGACAGGAACAATATAAAATATAGATTGTACAATTTAAGGGGTAAACCCTTTTTTCCTAGTCGGGTTAAAGTATCCAAACCGTGACAAGCTTCAAGTTGGCAATGAAATGGGTCCCCGAAGTATAATATGGTTTCGGCGAGTTTGTAACTCTCAGATATTCTAGTGTAGTATTGCCATGACGCAAATTGTGGGACAAGTGGGACATTTTTACATAAAGTGGTTAATAATAAAAATTTAATTAATATTAATTGCTTTTAGAGTCTTAGTAAATATTTACGTAATATCAGCCTATACATATCTTAACTTTTTGTGTATCCTTTATGGTTCCTGAGATATCGTAGGTTCACAAAGAATGATATTTTTACGTAATTAGAATGCCAAACAAGCTGTCGCTCTACCTGATTGAAAGTAGTAACTAGGGCCTTTAGACATTACAGAACATCTCATGCGTTATAATAAAAAAAATATAATAAAATACTCATGAAAACTACTTTGTAAAAATTATACCTCAGCTATCGAAGTACTTGTTATAATATTTATTTACACTTTATGTGTGTATACTAACTGACCCGCGCAACTTCATCTGTAGAATACCTGACGTTTGTCATTACATTTCGCCGAATATACAGAATATCTTTTTAAATTATAGACCACATGTTATTCTTATGTTTGAGCTATATTACTATAAAGTTTCGCCAAAATCCGCTACATAGTTTTTGCGTGACAGAGTAACATCCATCCATACATACAAACTTTCGCGTTTATAATATTAACATGATTAGATATAGGTACGTGTCATTTACTATAATTACCGGGTTAATTTGTAAAATATTGTTATAGCTACATATGAGTTATATTAAAATAGTTCTTAATTAAGGTTAAAAATAGATAAAACCCGATACTAAAATCTAATTTCTATTTATTAATAAATAGACTATGCATTTATGTTGACCAAACGCTTCCATCGACAAGTTTGAAAATTAATCAAAGCCGACAATCCATGTTCCCGGCTTTGCAACTTCATGTTCGCCGGGACAAGTTGTAAGATTTGAAAATGGAACATCCCGAATAAATTAGGAGTGCTCCGTCATTTTGAATTCTTTCGACAGCATTGCCTATGGTTATCAATTTTGCTTATATAAAGGCGAATAGGTAATAAAATTTATTATTCTAATTATGATTTTTAAGAAGAATTATATTTGTTACTGAAAGAAAAGTTATCTAGTTCAAAATATTATGTTTTAAGTGATTGATTCGTATCTATCTATCTATACCAATATATTTATCTTATTACTAATTAATTATACTTGATGTAAGTTCAGTTCACTAATACGCATATTTTTTATTTTTGTTGTAGCAGTAGATATTTCATTAAAAGTAGGTACGTCAAACTGTCAAGATTCCTTTTTATTTTATGTGATTTCTATTATGATAAAATTTGCCAGGATTGTCACGACTTTTTGCTCTTTATGTCACAGTTACTAAAACTTCAATAGAAAATATTTTCGTTGGACCGTAAATAGAAAACCAATATATGAATTAAAGAAGAATCTGTAGGAATCGCATGGAAAGTGGTCGACAAAACTACAGGCTATTTATTTACTAAATTATTTTCCCTGTTGTGTAGGTACACATGTTTTTTATCGTACAAACCAGGAAATAACCACAGGGCACGAACGAGTTATACAAAAAAATATTACTACGATTCTATTGGGATCTGCTAAATAAAAACATTGTGTTTTTCATTCCATCAAACCGAGATAAAGCATGATTTCGTATAAAATTACCAAATATTTCTCAACGTAATCCAGCTTAAGTCGTTTGCTAAAAAATGTTTTAAATGTCCCTATCAAAGGTTTAGTGAGGCTTCAAATGAAGGGCTTAGGGTCTGGACCCACCCGGATTATCCAGGACCGATCAGATCTAGCGGTTCGATCATTTTAAATAACGTAGGCTGTATAGGTATACAACAATTATATATTCCTCTCATATTTCTACTTGAATTTTCATAAAGTATCTTGAATGGCTTAAAAATAGGTACTAAACGGATATTAAAATCATTTCTGAATTTAAAAATGGGATACGCGAGTGACACTGACTCGATTAGAACTCCTGTACCAAACATTTTGACTTTTTAATTTTATTTTGTTATGACATTATAATTTATTTATGTAGGCATAACTTCATATACGAGTATTACAAAGAAGCTTATGGATATCTATAATAGATAGATGTATTATATGTAATTTTAATATACTTAACAATAAATATTGGTTATATATTCACACTAAAGAGGTTTACGATTATTGACCGACTGCCAAAAGGAGGATATTTTTAATTCACTGACATTTATTTATGTTACAATTATTTTACGAGTATTTTGATTATGAATTTTCAATTAGTTTTATACTAACTTATAACTTGAATAAGTGGTAGGAAATATTTCTAATAATTTTTCATTGGTCTACAATATTATATTATCTTAGTATGTGCATAAAAACATTCCTAGAAATAATAATGTAAAATAGTATTAGACACAACATTAAAGATAAAAGTAAATGACGTAAATGACGCGTACTATCCAATGGTTGGATTGAGTTTATGGACAATTTACAGAAATAAGTATATTTACGTAAACAAATTACAGTCATAAACAACTTTTTGCATACATCCAACATTGTCGGTTCATTTAACAGGGGAAAATTGGTGATTTTTCATGTCTTTGAATAGAAGAAAGATGTTAGGGTATTTCCTTGTTGAATAAGTATTATGAGAGCAATAAATTGAGTATTTAAAATGGATAGATTGATGACCGATATATTGGAGACTGACGATGTGGTCAATATTGAAAGAAATCTGTCATTCTAATGTTATTTATTAATGGAATGAATAGTATCTTAACAGCTCATCGGATCATAAGTCGCAACCGTCACCCATATACCAACGCCGCTGTGAGTAGAGCTGTGAAATTATATATTTTTAACAAGTATAGCGCCTCGGCTTCCCTTACAAAGTAGTAAATATCTTTTTTGCAATAGTCGAAAAATGGAAAGAATGTACTTGAGTTACCCGTAATTTAAAATATTAGATACTTTAAGCGTTCAGAAACAGCAGTGACTATGTTTTATACTATGTAAAAATACAATGTAACAAACTCATAAACAGAACGTTACAGTTCAGCTGCTACCAAAATAAAAATTAATCTACGTCTTGGCTTACATGTACATCTCAGACCCTTATTATTATCATTAGACCCAGCCCCAGTTTTTCGTAGCCCGATAGTAACCCGAACGGTTCTTATTGCATTCCACACGAGTCGACCTCGTTGTGCCTACATATGTTCATACTTAACATCGGGCCACTAAAGTAATCGGAGATTATAATAGTACATAGTTAAGGTACGTAATATTAATCTCAAACTTAATGTTGTAACAATAGTCTCTTTTTTAAAATACTTTAATCTTCTCTATTTGAAAACACCGACGATTTCACGCAAAAATTAATTAAAAATATTGTCCACTATCTACTCGTAGTTTTTTAAAGGTTTGATTAATGGATGGTGCAATGATGTGGTTGTATATCATTTCATGCCTGCGCTAATAGGATACGCTGGCGGAACATCAACAGATAGAATGAACATGAAGTCGGTCTAGGATAGGATCATAGGATTTTTCATTACCCTTACGTTTTGCCTAGTAAACTCTATTTTTTTTTTCTTTATTTCTTACCAAAAGCCAAATGCCAACTGACAATTTTTCACATTTGTAACTTGTAATTAGTAATTTCACCCTTTTCATGAATTTCAAAATACCTCTTCTAAGTACTCTTTTACAGTATATAAGAAATCTATATACAAAATGTTATTACATTACAATTGTGTGTGTTGCATACAGTAAATTCAAATTTAGAATAATGCGGCTCTTTTATAGAATCGGTAACAATTGGACTATTTCCGCTCTCGTGTTCAAAACCCCGAGTTTTATAGCCACGGAACTGAAAGCATTTATATCATTAGGTACCTATATATATACGAAGCTAAGGGCTGTCTCTCAGTGCACGTAATAACATGAGACTTACGAGTTTTAATTTGAGATTCTACGAGGAAGTGTAGCGGCAGCCTTATGCTTTACTAATAAGCTTTTAGGTGTTTGCATTAATATTGTATGAGTTGTAACGTCTCACATACCAAAGCTATGCGTATATTAATATATAATCAAGTCTATATTTAGAACAGTTCCTTCAATAAGGGAAAATTATACAATATGTACTGGTGTTTAGTGAAATGTAGAAAATATATTAATTAGTCATTTTTTGTACAGAGTATCGTAGCTTAACCAAGTAGTATACTAGACTGAAATGTCTAGTAAGCTACTAGGCTTTATACCTTTTTGTGGAGGAAACATTGATATCAAACCACAGACTTATTTGAGATACTGCGGTGGACACCATACGGTAGTCTTCTGCCATATTTTATTTAACATCCTCATAAGCTTGCAGTATGACGTTAATGTTTTAAAATACCTCAGACTAAAAGGATAAGGGGATTATCAGTAATGGGGACTAGCGACCCCATTACTAGCAATGCCATGTCTGGTTGACCTACTCGTAGTTTCTTTTGGAAATTAATTAATACCTGGGTAATTCCTGATAAATTTTACCCTGAGGGCTGACTGACCTGACTTCATGTTCAACCAATCATACTCTTCTGGTGCCTCAGTTAACCCAGACAACTGTACTATATCACATTAATCCATCAAAAAAAAATACCTCAAACAAGTATCTCAAATTGTATAATGAGTTTCAGTTTCAGATGCAAACGTAGCGTTTAAGAGAATAATATTCTGCTCGTAAATTCACTAAATAGCGAGATATCAGAAATCCTCCATTTACACCGCACAAAAAACTCTTAAAACACGGACGCGGAATGCTTCCAATTCGTTAAGAAGTTAAATTACACAGTGGCTGGCAACGATACGTGGTGAGCGATATAACTCAACGGCTCAAGCCCTATACTTAATTGCCGAAACGTGCCTCGCGTGCGAGAAATGGAAATTGCACTTACACACCTCTGTATTAATCTCGAGAGACTGTTACACCGTTGCGTCTATTGAATCAGTATAAATAATATATTTTTACTATCGATAATTGAAAATCGAAATCCATAAAATTTCATTTATTATTGGAATACTAATAACTAAATGGAATTTAATTACAATATGCATAAATTATTGTAATTATATTTTATTTTTACAATAGGTATTCTGATAATTACAACTAACATAACGCCGGGAGCGTTAGGGAGCGTAGCTTCACTCCGAGAAAATAATTATAAATACTATTTTCAAAACTCTAATCTAGTTAGGAAAGTAGATCATTTCCTGCTATTCCCTACTAATATATTAAGATATTACCTGTATGTTAGAATGAACCACATTATAAAGGAAGGAATTAATACCTAGGTATTAATTTTATATGAAATACTTCAAAGGTTCCCTTGGGCCGTCCCGTCTCTGATTTCAAATCCCTTTGGCGTGCCAAACGACTTGGTATAGGGTTATATGTTGAGTTTTTTCTATTATTTATTGGTGCGATATGTTTACTACTACTACTCATTACGGAGTCTTACCACATTCTGAAAAAAATTATGTACTGACGTATGTATTTTTATTCCGACAATAGTAACGATTAGTGTAATCGTATCGATTACCATCCTGCAGTGTATTCAGTGATTTTACAAAATGATATTCGATATTATATGAAATATTATTTTTGTGTTACGAAATAAACTCTAAAGCGAATATAAAATATGAACAATGATAAAATATTAAGTTCTTACTGTTGAATATTTCGAATCATTTTCAATGTTATATATTTTGCTGTAATGTTAAAACCTTTGCTTTCAAAGCTATTATTGCTTATTGGATTTACGATTTCAATTTGAGACAGCAGATAAAATAATATGACGTATTTGTTCAGTGGCTGTTGTTTAAAATAACATATTTGTAAGCTGATGTTAATGTTTGTAGAATTGTACAATGTTTGGAAATGCACCTTTTTTCATATAGATTAAACCTATGTACACTCGATTATTTAAGTGGTATATTTGAATATATTCAGACTATATTTTATAAATCGTAAATACGGTGTTAAATGTAATACTCTCTAGTATAATAAATAACATATTTTAAATTACATCAGTTTAATATTGCAATAAAATGTGTAAAATTAGAAACCTGTATTCTATAATAAATTATGTTTCTTTTGTTATTGTTTTATAAACTTCCGTGGCCTCTCCGCCGTTCCGTTACTTAATAGACATAATTGACATTCGTTTTTTTTTATAGACCTATGCGAGTTAAAAGCATGAGATCAATCATTTTAATGGAGAAGTGACAACACCAAGGATTAACCTCAAGATAATGCTACACCGGCATATGGTGTAGCATTACCCTCAGTCTAGTATCGTATTAATATTATATGTATACTACTGAATGGTCTTAATAATATAAATTATATTGAGTACTATTATACTTAATACCCTAAATTTTTAACCGACATCAAAGAAGAGGTGTGACTGAGGTACTCATGAACAAAATATCAATAATAAGTATATAATACACATAATAAATAATACATGGAATAAAATTAATAACAATACTTAAATAGATACCTTGAAGATATTTATTGTCATTAAATAAACATGTTACACGTCTGTCTAATAGGATGTCCGAAGTCATAAATAACACTGTGTTAGCAGTATATGTCATAATTTCAAAGCTTAAATTTTGTGATGTATTGCACCTGTTCATTAATTACTCTATTCATATACAGTTGGCTAAAATTATACTATGTTATTTTGGTTACTACATATAAATTCATACTTTTATTTAGAATCTTTGGTTTTGTTTTACATCATCACTACGCCAGGTCACTAAAAACAAACTAAATTATTTTGATAAAAATCTTTAGGAAATATTTAATTACATTAAATATTATCGCTTAATATTTCATAAGGCCGTCATATTTTTTCATTGTGTTGTAATTTTTTTTTTATAATTTGACGACCGCGGTGGTCTAGCCGTCTAGCATACCGCTTTGCTTTCGATGCGGATCTCGGATTGGATTCCTCGCATGGTGCAAATATTTGTATTAGTACGATTGTTTGCATCGGTCTGAATTTTTTCTATATAAATATATGTATGTATTTACAAAAAAATATAAGTATTTATATCGGTTGTCTAGTACCTACAACATGGGACTTACCATGGGACTAGATGGTGCTATGTTAATTGTTCAATGTTATTTATTATTTATTTATGTACATATTATTGCCGTGACAAATAATGAAATAAAATTAATTAAAAATTAATGTCTATGGATGATTAGTATTGCATTATCATCATAATCGTATACGGTTGTATAACAAGAAGAATGTTTAAAAAACTTTATAATATACTATTTCTATAGCGCTTATAATTTTTCTAATAATGTCAGTAACAAAATTACGAAATTTTCTTTATTTACTGTATGTATTTATTACGTGCGCTATATGTAAATATTTTTTCAGTAAAAGTTTTATGTTCGTATTTGACCTTTATATAATTTTAGTGGACATACCCTAAATGCAGGGTAGAGATAATAAAAATAAATACACTCATTATATTTTACGACTACACAAAACATGTGTTAAGACCGCGACCTCCCATAGCAGTTCACATTCAAGTAATATTCGGAGCCCAATGTTTACTAGCTTATAAGGCTTTGTTGCAATATATGGAGCAATAACTTAGTGTGTAATTGTTCTATTATTACGAGAGTAAAGTACAGTGAGTATGGACCTGACTACGAATGTTAAGGGACGTAAATTATGTGTATTTTAATTGTATACAATAATTATATCAGGAATATGTTTATCGAAAGGCAAATAAATACCGTGTTAAATTAATGTCATATAGAAAAAAACTTATCTACTGTATACATGTTCTTAATTTATCAGACTTGTAATTTCAAATTTGTAATGCAGTATTACATCAAAACAAAATAAACATAAAAGGAAAACGGGTATGAACTCTATATATATATATAGGTATAACTCTTTTTTTTTACGAATCATAGACATAGACATAGACAAATAAAAAAATTGTATAATTAATAGTATAATAGTTACACAAAGAAACAAAAGTTAAATACATATACATTCTCCTTGTTTTAAAATAAATATACAATATTTTATATACTTAATGATCATAATGTACATCTAACATATACCTACGTACTAGCGGAATCGGCAGAATCACCTTGTGCGGAGAAGTAGCGCCTTCTACGAATCTAATAAAAAAAAAATATGAGAATAATTCCAAAGTAATCCAGCAAACGATAGTATACCTGCTACATCCTTAGATTTCGATATTCTAAGTTACATCAAATATAGAATGAAGACTAGCTCCATTATAAAATATAAATTATTATATCCCCTCTTAATAAAGAATGATCTCAATTAGAAGCTATTAACGGGCTTGTATACATAGAACATATAAAATAAAAAATTAATACGTTATTTGAAAGGTTAATGATATAAAAGGGGTTTGGAAGTTGCCCTCATATCATTTGTAAACTTGTGTCAAATATAAATTGAATACACTGAACATATTTAACTACCTAAACTAACACAGCAGTTTCCAAAGTAAATTAATTATCTTCATAATAACGTCCGGTCTTATAAGCCCTTTTTTCCCCGCTTAATTTCATTCAGTTGGGTCTAATGAATTGCTATGTAATATTGGGAATCAACTCTTTAACGGTCAGTCTATTGGAAATTTTTATTTCAGTAAAATGTGAACGTTGTTATGTCGTGAATTACTTTTCTTGCACTCTACGAGAAAAATTGTCATACTTTTCTTACATCGCCATCTTATAAGAAAATTGGTAGTTTTGATAAATAAAAATTATGTTAACGTATGTACTTATTTTTTATATTGGAAAGAACTTGAAACTAGTTCATTATTCTTTCTTTCCGTAAAATACTTCTGAAATATTTTAATAATAGTATCTACAACATTGTGATTACTATAAAAACATTTTACTGATTCTAGGCCATGACTACAAATCCGCGAATTGCTATGTTACGATCTAAAATTCTAAATAGTATGATAATAACTTATTCGATAGTCGAAAGACACCTGTCTTGAAAGAGTGATCGTGGCGTTCATGATGATCTCTTCGTTGTTCTCTTTGGCTACAGAGGTCCTTGCAATTTACACTTAAAAAGCATACCAGATGGAATGCTTTTAAGTGTACGAGAAGATTGTACAATTGACAGCTATGTAACCGTTTTGATAATAACTTATTTAATGATAATTTACTCCCGAGTCAATCGTTGTATTTTATTTTTGCTATTATTATATATTTAAGGTCTTTCAATATCAAAATTTAATCGATAATATTGTACCTAACCCCACCTACGACAGTTGAACAAACCTAGCCATCGACCCGCGCGCTAATATTTCACCTAATAAAATTAAAATAATGTGAATTTAAAGTTTACTGGTGTGTGCCGAAGTGTGTATATATCCCCTGTCCCCTGGAAGGTGATGATGAATAACAAAGAAAGACAAAGCTAAATATACTTGACTGACTCTCATCCTAAGATTTCTACGTAGTATTTTCTATATAGTTAGCTTAATCGGAATGGACGATAACATCTTATTGAATTGTCAGGACAATGTTACAAATAAAACAGTACTTACAGTTTAAAATCACTTTCCTATATTTTAGAAGACAATTAGTACTATATTTTTCCACAGACGACTGTTCGCAACGCTCATTACGAACTTAATACCACTGTGATCAATCTACCTCCTATTATACATTTTATAATTATCAAAATAATTACTTTTAGTGTGCCAATTCAATTAAATGAGTTGTAAAATATGAGTTGTTAATTAAAATATAATAATAATATAGTACTGATTAATAACCGTTAATATCTCTATTAAATATTAATGCTATGCTTAACACCTTAACAACGCTACAGAATAAATTCACTGGGGAGAAACAAAGGAAAAGAAGTTCATCCATATATCACAACCGGTTTCCAAGTGACGACCGTTATCATTAACATGCGAACTATTGCGACACTTAATATTGAGTTTATTCCAGTTCACAGCAGTTTATACCCGTTCGCGCCAGTCCAAACTGACTTTCAAAGTTTTGATGGCTTCTTCTTGTTAAATGGAACTCTATATCAAATCTGTATTGTGTTTAGCATTTAGAATGTGGCTTCAGAAGTTTAGAAAAATTTGATTGTTATATTTACTTTGTGTAATATTTCACTAAATTAATTACTTGTAAATTTAGATACAAATATACATTCATAAAATATTGGATTTGTTTGTAAAGGATAAACTTAATTTATGTAAGTTATAACATTTTGGTTGTTAAATCCCCAGCCTGGTATGACAGTATGTAAACAAAAAAACAAATTTCTACATCGGAATACATTCAAAAAGACCTAAAGAATAATGGATATACCTAGTGACATCAAAAGACAATATATTCGTAATATTTTGTTATATAGTTATTACAAACTCTCCAATGGGAGACTTTAAGGCATTTATAGATAAGTGTAAACAACATCATCAGATGAGTCATCTTTATTATTATTTTTTTACTGTAATAATACAGTTCAGAAATCAATATAATTGGCGAGCTAAAGTCTCTATTTATCAAATATGTTTATCTTGCCTTTTATTGTACTGGAAATGGTAAACAAGTTGACAGTTGGTCTAATGGAAAGTGTTTGCAGTAGTTTATAGATATTTGTATCTAGAATATTTATTTTCATTGAATGAAAAATATTATTTTATTTATTTAAGCATAATTCAAATTTTATAAAGAAAATACGTAACGATACGATAATCTTCATAACTTAATTCATGCAAAACCAATAAGCTTAGTTTCAATTACTAAAATTCAACCACTAAGGTTGATTTTTTAGTAACTAATAATTCATATTACAAATTTATCATTTATGAGGCACTGCAATTTAGATTGCATATTGATCAGTCAATCAATCCCTGTATCTCTTAAGATAAGCTTAGTTAATTTAAAATTCAAGTGTTTCTTTAGACAATAGTATCTCGGATCTCAGATCTGTAGACTTGTACTATTAAGCCGTTGTAACTATATAAATCAGTGTGACTTAAACTTATGTTTCTAATTTGAATATCACTAGCTTTCCATCTTGTGAACTAATGAAATTACTTGCAACAAAATCTTCTAACTTGATTTCCATAGAATTTTACACTTCATTAATCCGTCGAGGTTTATTAGAGAATAGAGTATTACGGTTTAGCTTGTTATTGGGAGTTATGTGACATTATTTATATTTTAAAAAGCTTCTTTGGAATTATTTATTCTATGATACATATAATAGGGGTCGTTAATTTTTTTTTGCAATAAAGGTACCAACTTATTAACCTTCTATTAGTTGACCATCATACGAGAATGTTTAAGTATATACTACATTAATTTTTGGGGTTAAGCTGTAGGCTACCAACGGGGTCACAGGTGGGGGATAGTGAATGGCCATCAGATATGATGGTTAGCTGCGAATAAGTTGAATAAGCAGTCCCCGACCAAACAGCGGCAGCGTTATCAGGACGTGGTGGGAGGTTCATGGGGGTGAACCTTTCTATAAAAACCCACAGATGTCTAATGACGACGTTGTGACATGGCGACAAAAGACCGCCATCAAAAAGGTCTTCCCCTAGTGTCGGGCAGTGGCGGCGCTAGTACTGGCAAGGGGCCGAAGAAATAGTTCTGGAAGGGCCTTTGACCAGGTATCAGCGGGCAAGCAGTGATGTTATAGTTTAAGAGGTATGATATCTTAGTATTCCAGAATAGCAACACATTAGCGGTATCAGGGGCATCACTTAACTATATGATTGCCATTTCAATTACAAAAAAAAAATGTGCTCAGTTAATTTGTGTTGAAGACATTCATTTTTATATTTTCTATAATGTACATGAATGTTTGGTAAATAAATAAATCTGACTTTCTAAATAGTAAAAGCAATTTCTCATTATAGATATTAATTATTACGTACCGTATTTGTACAAAATTAACGTCGAGAATATAATAACATAGTAAGTAATAATTGAAATTATATCAGGAAAGTTAGTATCTATATAAGTTGTCTTTTAATATTTACATACTACATGTGCCTACTTTAGTTATTGTAACAACTGTAAAACAGTTGTTATATGGCAAGCAAATAAATAAATTTTATGTGTTTGCTCATTGACATTTGTCGCTGAAAAATATACAGAACTTAGGCCTGTCAGCCTGGTGAATAAACAAAGAAAAGAGGTTTAGTCACTGAGGCTATTGTTGATGACTACAGACAGGCAAATGTAATAGATACATGTAATAGGTTTCCTTCGACACTCCAGGGATAGACATGTAAGATATAAAAGTATCTGCAATATAAAGACTATATAAAATAAAGTAATATTATATTTATTACCTCTGAAACGAGTCAAATTTTTATCGTATTCTTTATCAGAAAAAATAGATCATCTTCATACTTAGATTCTAGACTTGTAAGACATATCACGATTCGCCTCACATTTATCCTAAACCCGACTTGAATAAAACCAACAGTCAATTTAAAAGAGAATTTTAAATACGCCATTTTTCGATAGGTCACGAATTCTATTAGGAGTATTAGCATATTCTCATTAACCCTTTAGCTATAGACATAAAACGGTTCCGAACTCGAGTCCTTTCGACCGGACGTGAAGAGGGTTGGATTTGACGAACAAAGGCGCATGGCGTTGAGTGTTGCCTTACTTCGGCGTTTGAGAGTTGAATAAGCGAAACTGGGATGTTTTTTGTACCATTGACTTGAATATCTGGCTCGTTTTGTCATGGATCTTTATATTACACATGTTTCCTTCTTACAGTGTAATGTTTGATATCTTATGATTTTTAATTGCTAGAGTGGGCGGTTAAATTGCTTTCAAATACAAAAAATGGCAACTATGAATACTAGTAAATAAAAGTCTGTCGGGAAGTCAGAAGTAGTATATAACTTTTAAGGTCTAGTGACGTGCTGTTTATTCCACCATTAGTAAGTTCTATTTTCTTAAATTTCAACTCGTTTTAATAAAGTATTAGTTCTCAATTCGACTATACTTCTAAGTTATACAATGGCCAATTTAGGGTTAATTTCAGTGTAACTTCATTTATCTTTTAAATAAAAGGGTAGTAAACCTTTTTATTTAATAAAATATCTCTCGTCAATTTCATACAATTTTCTTATTTGATAATTGCTCTACAAGTCCCTCAGTAAAATTCATATTTATTGTCCATAAGTAATTATTATACCAAAGCAATTATTGTTTTTGCTCCGGACTGTCTCCATTTCTGTTTTTTTTTGTAGACACGTTTCGTATGTAAAAATGTGAAATGCTTATATTGTATTCATTTTATACGATAATACGCAGATTTTAACAGGAATGTCACAAACAGTAGGTAATTATTTGCGGTAACACTCCAAGTCGCTGACATGGCACTTCGCTTGACTTTGATAATAAACTCCACAATTTAGGAACTTTGTAGAACATTCCCAATTGAAACATGTTTATTATGCAAAGAAATAAAAATGTACATGACAATGCTTTTATGGTGGTCCTATTATAATAATAATTTTAATATTTATATATCTAACTCACTGTCACTCATAGTATTCATTTTATTTTAGTACACTTGTCATAAGTTCATAGATAAGATTACCTTTAGGTATTATTAATTTAGATCAATCCAGTCAACCTCTACATTTAGATATTAAATTAACTGCCTTTTCACCACCAACGCTCACTATCGTGTGCGTTGTAGGGAGGTATCATTTAATATTTTTTGTTCACTATTTTGCGCGTGTTCGCTCATATGATTCATGTCATTTCACTTTCTTTTATAATATTATTTTTTATTTATACAAAGATTTTCAATTACTCTATAATAATGTTTTTGTTTCATAGTCAGATGTGATGATGACATTTTGCAAGTATAAAAATATATTAAAAAAGGCGCTATAGCACGCACGATTGAAGAACACGGGAATGCGAGAGGTGCGCGCGATCTCTCGTTCTCTTTGTCTACATTCTCCTGTGTGAAAGCATATTCGCGCGGGAAAAATCGTACGTATAAAAGTTTATTAAACAAAATTGTACAATTTTTATCTATTTTTATTACTGTAATCCACTATATTAGTATTTGTTTAACACTATAACACTAAATGTTATTTAAATTATAACAAAGGGGAAACTTTCAGTAATTATAATCATCCTTTAAAACCGTTATAGACTACTAGTTCAAAATCTGGCCGACATATAAAAAACCCTGTATCAGTGTTTGTTACTCTCCGTTGATAGAATAGAAGGGAGACTATTTTGTAATAGAGTCTAGTTATGTTTCCGATGTATCAAGACGACCTTAACGCGTACTGTATTGGAAACCATTGCAATAAAATCATCATGACGGGTAAACGAGCTGACTTCATCATTAATAACTCCTTAACATCTTCCACTGACGCTCTCCCAGCATATGCGTTAGCGCAGATAGGTACATTATTCCATAATCATAAACAGAAAAAGTCAAGTGGCGGTAGGTACGCACACTGCCTCGTTATATATATATATATATATATCTATCAGAATGTCGCCATGTAAAGTGTGACGTTGACCACAACGATCACCCTTTCTGGGATACTAGTGGCGAAAGTATATTATTACTATCTTTTACTATTAAGTTCATTTTTGCTTTTCATTTTTCCGAAATAATTCGATATTATAAATGTAAAGCTGTAAATCACAATAATTTTTTAACTTCTTATATATTCGAATGATAAAAAGATATAGTATACATCCGTACCGTTTGTGACAATTCATAGAATTAATGTAATATATGTTGGGGTAACATAATTCAAGCAATCCTTAGGTCGGACCAAGCTACAGTCAGTTGTTACAAGTGGCCGGTCTTAAGGCCGTGTTAAACCAATTAGTAAGGACTCGGTTCCTTCATTAGTCACAACCCTAATAGTAAATTACATAATGACGAAACCTTTGCTTGTACCTATTTAGTTAGTTATATTTACTAACGCACATAATATGTTGAATTTTATTCTCTAATTTCTATATCGGAAATTACACTTCCTTTTATATATGCAGACGTTATTTAAAAATTGTAATTTACGTTATGTGTATACGATTTATTTAAATATCAATACACATAAATCAGTATGAAGTATATACCTCATCTTGATTTATGTGTGTATATGTACATTATTATTTTTGTGAATAATAATAATAATAAGTAGTAGTAGTAATAAGTAATATTATTATTCACAAAAATAATAATGTATCCTGTTTTTCACATAAATCATACGTACTCTACATTTCCTTGCAACGTTTCCCCACTCGCGTATAGTTCGTAGTGTCAAGTGTAGTTTAAACATAAGCAAGCACCAAAGTCTTAGTGTATTGGCATAATGGTATTACCTACAAGCTTACCTCCTATATGGCTTTATCTTAATTTCGTTACTTCTCTGATTTATAACGCGCAATTCCCTGGTTAACCCGTACAATGTGTAAAAGTAAATGTCATCTTGCCTCTAGAACCCAACTAAACAGAATTAAGGGTTTCTCTTAGTATTCTCGTATTCATTGTAGGTACTATTTAGTACACCGTATTTGGAAGAAAATTAAGAGAAATATTAAGTATATTTTATTTTTGCTGTTTGCTGTTAATATATATATATTATATCTACTTACTGTACCATTTTCTTAGTTCTTTTTGTTTATTTGGGTTATATAAAAAATTATCGCTACCTTTTAAAAATAAAATCGTCTATAAGGTTTATATCATTATCATCATTACGTAGTATAAAACAAAGTCGTTGTCGCTGTGTGTGTTAAAACTACGCAATGAATTTTGCAGCGGTTTTTTTTAATAGATAGAGTGATTCAAGATTCATCTTCGAATTCTTTATGTAATGCATGTACACCCGTGCCAAGCCGGGGCGATTAGCTAGTATATAATATAATATAATACATCCCGTATTATATATAATTTAAAATGAAAGTTTCATTTAAAGTTAGTTAAATAGCCAACATCGCATACACATTTTATAAATCACAATGGCACTCAAACATGGATAACATCTGATGTTAAACTGCTACTGAAGCCTATGGACAAACACTAAAATACACCTCAAACACCAGGAGTGTCATGTACGTTACGACCCTTAATAAACCTTAATATGCTCTTGAAAACCCCCATGCTCCATCCTCTAGACACTTATAGTCAGTAAAGTAACATATGGAATTCACTTAATGCTTTTCCAGGTGGGATTTATTTATTTATTGGTTACTTCTCACATGGTACATTATAAATATTATTATTAACTAGATGTTCCCGCGACTTCGTCCGCGTGGAATTTTTATTATATTTTATTTTTTCTAAAATAAAAGTAGCCTACGTTACTCCTTAATACATTACCTAACTGCCAAAAAAAGTCCCATCAAAATCGGTCCAGCCATTTCAGAGATTAGCCGGAACAAACAGATAGACCAAAATTGTATAAAAGAATACTTTGGTGTATGTACCGTATTTATATTAATATGCATGTAATAAAAAACAGTTATTTCAATATTACAAACAGACACTCCAATTTTATTTATATGTATAGATAAAAAGCACACAAGACATGTGATACCCCGTAGGGGCACTGCAATTATTATGTCTATTATATGATCATATTATGTCTGTATACAATTAGGTACATTAGAATAATCAGTTCAGTTAAATTAACAACTAAATATCAGTAATTTATACAATGTCAGTTATGATTAATTTAATTTAATTTAAATAGTATGTTAAACTATATAATAAATCGAATAATCTAATCATACTGAGTCACATAAAATGAAATAAAATTATCATATTATATATTTTATATATCCATAAAATGGTCATCTGTTATACTACTAATAGAGTACTAACTATATAGAGTACTAACATTTTATTAAAATAGTTTTTAATTTGCTCTTAAATTCCGTTATTGTAATTTTTATTATTCGTATATTATGGTATGATACATTGTTTCTATTAAAAGCATACCTTGAGTATAGATTATATTATTCATGCTGTGGATAGCATAAATAATATAGTATATTCACCCGAATAAACAGATACCAACAATAGCGGTTAAAAGCCCGTCCAGAGGTTCGTAGAAAGTCTTTGAAAATATTTATGCTACAAAACTAACGGTAAATTTTAAATTGCAACATAACAACATTATTAAAGTACTGCAATACTTCTTCAATTATTCCACAAAGCATCAGTACCCGGGGAAGCATTTAGTTTGCATAAAATTGCACTTTACGTCGCTGTTTGGGTCATTTTGTGGTTTAATGTTGACACTTTCTTATATTAACTTCTTACTACCATTGTTATACGCAAGAAATAAAGTGTGCTCTGTTCACTTTTATATCTGTTTCGCGATTCTGTGAAGTTCTATTATATCATTAGTCATTGCATTTGACTTTTAAACAATTATCTATATCTATATCTATATCTATATCCATACTCATTTTCCAACTCTCGAAAAAGGAAAGCAATGTTCTATGACTAGTAATATAGTATTTATAGGAGATTTTCAATTGATACTAAAGTCAAGTATGAGGTTTCATAATAAATACGGAGAATTCTTGGTATAAACTAAAAAAATACTCCGAATAATCTATCTCTAAGAGTTTCATTCAAGATTTCATTATTCCAAATTTCACCACCGAAAAGAAAACGGGAGTCTGCTAAGCCCTAATTAATTATTCAGTATTTATTATTGGGATTCGAATAAAATAAAGATTTTTATTCACTTTACTACTAAATTACTTTAAATGTAGTCTAAGTACAACAACATGTGTGTGAAGATGTAAAATTTATTATTTATTTATTTAATTTAGATCATTACAAATATTCGAAATCGTCAAATTCACCTATGCTTTGGTATACCACGACTTTGATTTTCATTATTTGCTTTTTAGTAATTTATTCATCGACACATATTCATTTGTACAACAAACCGCATTTGTTGTACATGTACATGTATTTCCGATTTAATAAATAATAAAATTTAATGCAACTGTTTCTTAAAATACAAATTAATAATAATACTAAGCTATTTGGTTAATTATCTAAATACTTTTTTACCATACAGAGCCTAAAAAGTTCACCAAGGTTTTATGAGAAAAAGTTATATTTTATTTATAAAACAAGAGAGAAAACGCTCTTAAACATCTGTAATGGGCTGTTAATACCACATTACTTGATGATTTATAATAATTTGTATTTTTATATTTTTACTCGCAAATTTTCTAGAAGATTCTTTGTTCTCTTAAATTGGAGTGTGTACTGTATAACTGTGTAGTCATCATTTTCTTTTATAAAGAAAATTGCTGCATTATTGTAAATTAACAAATATAATAAGAATATATTTACAATTTAAAATTTAAGACCATTATCATGATTTCCATAAAAATATTAAAGCAACAAATGAATGCTGAATTCATAAAAATAGTATATATGATTCGTAAATATAAATATAATAGTATAGTGTGTACTATATATGTATGTATACTCGTGTGAGTACATATAAATTTGATATTCTGTTAACTACTATAAGTTAATCATCAATTATTATTAATTATCAAAGTTATATGTATTTTATTTTATAAATGTGTTCTTGAAATAGATTAATGATTGCATACATTATTTTGTTACAGGTAAAGAAATGTCAAACACCAAATGCGTGACACAATTACATGCAGTGTTTATTGTAAGTCCATTCAAAATAATTATATAACATTTAAAAATTATCACTTCTAATACACTTCAACGATATTTGATATATTTAAATCAGTAGTGTGAAAATAAATAATTAATTTTATGTATCTATGTATAGGCCTGTCTATTTATTTGTTAAAGGGTTGTACTCTTGACTATGTCCACTTGTATATTTGTGTACATAGTTTATTGATTATAATCAAATTATAATTAGCTTTCTTCTGTTTTTATCACATAATAAGACAGATATTCTGTGAAAACACAAACAGACGGTTTTCGCTTTGTCACGATTATACGATTGTGTTATAAGTAATAATATTAATAAAGATAAAGATTATTTATCTAATAGTTAAACACATACTGATGACTCCATTTCTACGTCATCCCTAGGCAGTTTACTGAACTTTAATTGGTAGTTGCGGTGATCAATTGTTCATAAAACCACTAAGCGGGGTTTTGGTGTGAGCTTTCCCTTTTATGTTCCAGGGTTTATGGTTTATTGAGTCTAGTTTGTTTTCATGAGAACTAAATGTCGACTCTAACAAAATTACAAATAAAGCTAGTATTTGTATAAATATTTGCTCTCGGTCTAAAAGACCT
Source organism: Achroia grisella (assembly GCF_030625045.1). Lineage (NCBI taxonomy): Eukaryota > Metazoa > Arthropoda > Insecta > Lepidoptera > Pyralidae > Achroia > Achroia grisella. The sequence continues at coordinate 1,091,656 of NW_026712658.1, forward strand.
ACACGTATAATAAACCTTTAAAATTAATTTAAATTCAATTCTTGGCATTATAAATTAAACATAGGTACTATAGAGATGAACAACATTCAGATGAAAATTTAAATTTAATATAATATTGTAATACTTGAGTTCAGATTAATTTGAATATAGAATTGATTAATTTCTATTAATTAGTTCTAGCTTCAACATTAATCATAATTAAATTTAATATTACAGACGTACACGTAAGCAATTTGGTAATGTAATTACAGAAAATAGTACATTCTAAATATAGAACCGTATACATATAGTATAAAACGAATAAAAGTTATATTACAAGATTGGAAATAGCATATAGTAGTCGCCTGTAGTTATGAAAAGAAAGAAATGTTACAGTATCTACTCTAACGTTCATATGTTACCCTGTATTACAGCTATTGGTTAACAGAAATAGTAAAACATAGATACTGATGCATGTGACTTTGTATTAACTATCTCTGACACACAGTGAATTGTAAGGAGGAAGCATTTGAAAGAAATAATAGCAAATCCGAAATAAAGAGTAAAAATCGTAGAGTAGTCAAAGAGTGATTTAGGGAGTAACAAAAGAAAATAGTAACCAAGTCTATATTTATTTTAATCTAAATTATAAGAATTAAAACTGTAATATAGCAAATAATAAAAATGTATTAATAAGAAAATAGGATACGGTATTAAATTTAATAAAGTTGTGAAAAATGTCTATACGTAATACAATTAATAAAACCTTGAAACAAATAAAATAAATACGCTTAGAAATTATTTCCTATGTTAAAGAAAATTGTTAGATAGGAGTTTTAAGAGTAGTGTAAATAGTAAATTAATAAACTAGTAGAAAGCCTGTAAATTCATATCCAGGCCGACGTATGATTTTGGTGAAAGAAAAAACAAAGAACTGGATGAATGTTATTAAATTTATACTCGTTACTCCGTAATTTATAAATATTTACCTAAGAATTGTCCTTGCGGGAAATATAAAAAAAATCTTTTTCATTTGTTATTCCCAATAGTATTAAAAAAATCACTCTACACAATAAGGACTTAACGATTCCGAAACGAACCTGAACAATACAATATCTGAAATGGGAACGTAGACAAGAAAATATTTACTTAGATAAATAATAATACAATGAAATTATTTCTCAGTAATGTATATAAATAACGTATTGTAAATAATAGATTGTTAAATATAGAGATAACAATCTATCATTATAGATATTTACTGCAAAATATGACTGCCAAAATAAAATTGCAGTTATTTATAAATTAAATTCCTGCTACTATTTTGTTACAGTAATCCCAACGGATTACTGTAACAAAATATAATAGGTTGGGATAATTCTTAATTTATGTGCGTTATTATTTATTTGTAATATATTTATATTATATCCAATAGTATGTTATATAATAATCCTTTTTTTTCTATGAAGGTCGACTTCGTACAAAGTAATTTGCATGTCTCACTATTTCAGCCGCGAAGCAAGCCAAGTTAGCTTTGTAAGCTATGTTTCAATAAATTTGGTGCTATGAATATGGGTATATTTTTGAGCATCTAGGTTTAGAACGTCGCCGCCTTATTTCCGATAATCGCGGGTTCGGTTCCTGGCACGGTGCATAAATTTATATTTATGAGCATGATTCTTTGTATATATTAGTCTGGGTGTTTTATATGTATATTATGAATAATAAATAATATATAAAAGTACCTTGGTTATTATTATATAGGCGACGGTTTCCCCTTACCATCAGAATGGTCCGTCAGATTGTTTACCATTCCAGTAATATAAGAAAAAAACATTGTAATCAATTCATAATTCATGAAGATAATGCGATATAAACACAGGCAAAGATGATGACTTGAGAACCTATTTGTGTTTGAAGTTGCCTGAAAACTGTAAAAATTTACAGACTATTATGATATTGCAACTCTTTTGAGAACAACATCACTGGCTCATGCCATGATAAAATGTACTTATTCGAAAAAAACATGGTTATATAAAGACATGGAAAGATGGCGGAGAACTTTTTACGAACGCCGCCAGAAGTTCATTTTTCTAGAGCCATAAGAAAAAGTGGACATTATTTATTTACAAGTTTACTTACACGCGTGGTTGTGTACAGTAGGAGCAATTTTGGATGTTATTCAGCCAACTTTAATTTTTCAAGCTTTCATGTTACTTGACACTTGCACGTTAAATTCAAACCCAGTAAAATGTGGATTTCTTATATGCGTTCACCAAGACATCCACAGTTGTCAATGTCTTTAACTGTCCTATTTTGGATGAAATAGTAGTGAAGGTGTTATTTATTTGTTTATTTCAGGCAACTTCATATTACTATATTATATAACAATATTGGCCCGTATAACATATACCTTTAGGACCAACATATATAGAAAATACATATACTAAACCATATTTTTATGGTTTGGTACCTGGTTTTTATTATTATTAATATTAAAGATAATCTAGTACGCTGATTAGGTACTGGTCTTGTTACATACGTCCTTGCATATGTCTATGTAGTGCCTGAAACTCTGTGGTTCGCTGCTGATACGCTGCAAACAATACATTGAGGTGCTGCCTTTTTGCGTATGGGATATGCACACACACTACGTTACTCACGCCGTTTTTTTGTACCTGTATTGTATTGTATTGACTGACCAATGTAATTGTGTATCTACTTTTTTTATTTTTGTTGTTAATATGACAGTGCCTTGTGTGTGTATGTACCTTTAACGTAAATAAAAAAAATATCTATGACGTATTCATGGGCAAGTAGAGGCACTTTCCATAAGGTGAACTGTCAACTCAGTTGCCTCCCTAAAAATAAAAACAAAAATGGTAAATATAATTTTCCTTAGAGTAAACTCAGGCATAAACAACCTTACAATTTTACACGTGGCAACACACAATTTCTTTATAAATTATGTCTAGTTCCTTCAGCGTCTAGGCGAAGCTGTAATTTAGAATTTTCTGCAGCCTAGGTGGGCGTATTCTCATATTGCTTGTTCAGTAAAAACATTTGTTTAGGAACGAAGAGTGACGTAAAATATTGCGTTGTATTAAGTTTTGATCATATTTTATTACTTGATGTAATTTTTGGTTGTAAGTTAAATTATTTCAATGGAACAAATAAATATACGAATAAAAGGGGTATCAATGACAGAACCACTAATATGGTACCATTTTAAAAAAAATGTATATATATTTCTTAGGGAATACGAATGATAGTCATTGTAATATTAAAAATTTAAGGTTGTATTTATAATATACAAAAAGAAAGCACTAAAATAGATTACTTTTCAGGCAATCAGAACTAAGAAAAATTATTACTGTAATCTTTTGACCCCTGTCCACCCTTTACATAATTCTACGCATGTAAGGTTTTACGGCACCACAATTCACGTCCGTTTTTGCCATCTCTCCTCTCCCTATATAAATTCCAAAGTAACTTATGAAAGGAATTTTTGCGAAAAAAATGGATGCCCGCCAACTTTTACTTTGTCACATGAACTTTCCTTAGCCTATAAACCATACCAATATCAAACTTATTACAAAGAAGGGAACGTAGAATTTCGTTTGAACAGCGATTAAATTGGATGTACTGAGGGATAAAATGGACACAGGTGTAAATAAAGTTTATAAAATGATCTTCAAAAAGTCTGGATAATTAAGCAGTGTGCATAATCTCGTTTTGTTGAAAAAAAATATAATGTAACGCCTTTGTGGGGAATACAAGTCTGTGAAGTAAGACTAACGTTAAATTACGGACGAAATATTATTTTGAAAAATATGAATAGTTCTGTTGAGTTACTAAGTTATCAACTAGGTATGGGTCATTACTAATCATGACAAATAGGTAGTAGGGTATAGGTAGTAGTAGTCAATATTTATTTAATAATAATGTAATATCATTCAAGGAAAGAAAAAAGTAAGCGATACATAGTCTGGTGAGCCTACCATCATTTCTCTGCCATACTCAATAAAAAACAATTTTATATATCACGTACGAGTAAGTACGTAATAATTTCCTGATGATAGTGTAATATATATAGAGTTAATTGAAAATCGTTGCAAAACGAGGATACATTCTCTTTAATTGCAATACGTAGTCAATAAAATTCTTATGGTACTTTGAGAACATTCAAATTTGGTTTTGTTTTTTGTCTGTATGTTACGCAAATTCTCAAACTATTACAATAATCTAGTCGGAAACGTTTTATTCACATATTAGCCTTGCGATAAAATATAGAATATACTATACCAAAAATATGGAACCCTATTTGATATTTGCAACATGCTCTTACCTCTTTTTTTTATTTGATACATACATATAGTCGTTCATGAAAGAAAACATTTGTCAAACAAATGGCCAACAAAGCGATCCTTTTACGTTATGGTTACAGAGAAAAATATTTCAATTGCTTCATGTATTCTATTACCAATTCTAAGTATCTTGCTGCGATAGAAATCGAATAATGTTTCAGGTCGTCACAGATGTCTCACTGGTGCCACCTGGCTGTATTCCAGACCAATGTCAGGTTTATTCTAGATATCTAGTCAAAAATTGTTTTTGCAATACTTATATTTGTACCTGTTATATAAATATCAACCTACATTCAATAGAAATAGATTCGTCACTCGACTGTAGGTATGTATGCTTTTTGGGAGTGCTATGCGATATATTCAGCAAAATTGATTTAGAATGTTTTTTTCAGTGAATCTGATTCACTCATACCTTAGCTGCTTAGTATAATATGCGAATACTTATTGATATTATGCAAAATATATTCTAATTGAAATATTGGTAAAAGCTTAGCATTATGTTTTTGAAACAGTTTGGTCTGATTATTATATTATAAATAGGTTAAAACTCAGTTGAAAAATCAACATTGATATAAATGTTCCTGTCCTACTAGATTATAACTATAATATATTTATTAGCAAACTTGTCAAAGAAATAATTTTGTGTTTCACACAAAATTATTTTGAACCATAGCATAGGGTTTTTAAAATGGAATTTATTAAGGTTTCTTAAAGATCGGTAACGCACACGTAGCACCCATGGTATTGAATCTTTTTTTAGGTTGTTGATTAAATATAAATAAAAAGGGTTGTAAGGTGTTGAAAGGGGAGACGAAATATTATATGGAAGTATCGTCATTTAGAAAGCTAACATTTAATATTATTAATTTGTAGTAAACACAAACTTTTTACAAAACCAAATTTATTAAACTTATTTCTATCTTTGATCAAGATTTACATATGTTTGGTTTTCCATCCTTCAGGTGGTGTCATGTAGATATCTTCCTTCAGTTCACCATATAAGAAAGCAGTGGTTATGTCAAATTGAGTAATTTCCAAGTTTTGTTGGGCTAGTGACAACAGTAGAATTGAATCATATTAAGTAAAACTAATTTAGATATTACAAAAATGAGAATATTTAAAAACGCTTACTTATCTATGATACATCAGTGACTTAACCAGCCAGTTGATTTTTTATTGACGTATGTTCTAGGTAATCTGTTATATAAGAGTAATAATAGTAAGACATCATTTGCTGGATTGCTGCCAGATCAGGCATCTGGAGTACACCTGTAGCGCTATCCAGTTTTCTGTGTTGGCATCCCATTTCCTTCTTTTCTCTATTCTAGTCCTTCGTTTAATACAGATTTTAGGAGAGAGATTTCGTTCTACAGATCTGGAAATTTTCCACAATATAATATAATTTTATTTGTACCGTATGTGGCATAAACAATGTCTACATTATTTCATATCAACTTCAGATTATTTTGCAGCTACCTTTATACGAAACATTCTTTTACGCGCGATTAAAAACGCGGGAAAGCCAGCGCGCAATCGTGTGTGATTGCATTTTGCTATTATTTGTAATCACTCTTTCGCGCCTACAATTCAAGTCATTTCACTATCTTTTAAAATTTCATTTTGTATACCACACATTTGATTTTACAAAGTAAGTTTACGAATTATAAATTATCAATAATACTGTCTTTGCTCTAGATGTAGTCAGATGTCCTTCATTTTGCAATATTAATTAATTATTATAAATAGGCGCTAAAGCACCCACTATTGAAGAACGCGGGAATGCGCGAGCTTTGGCGGCTTGAATGTGAACATAATTAACTGAGCGCGATTATTTTCGATTTGGCCTTTAAATCACGTTTTAAATCAATACAGTTTTCATCAATTACGCAGTCTCTCTGTTAACTTTACCTATATACATTTGTAATGCCAATGGATTGTTGGAAGTCATTGAAAGTCGATTACCAGACGCGTGAAAGAAGCGTCCACTTTTAAAAAAACACAGATCAGGACTAGAACTGGGCCAATAACCTTGTTCTAATTATATACTTTCTTGTTTAATTAATAATAATGACATCTCTTATTACTATTATATAGAGATATTGATATTATCAAAGTATATTCTAATTGAAATATTGGTAAAAGCTTAGCATTATGTTTTTGAAACAGTTTGGTCTGATTATTATATTATAAATAGGTTAAAACTCAGTTGAAAAATCAACATTGATATAAATGTTTGTCCTACTAGAATATATAACTATAATATATTTATTAGTAATAAAGAAATAATTTTGTGTTTCACACAAAATTATTTTCTTAGCAGGGTTTTTAAAATGGAATTTATTAAGGTTTTTATACATTGGTATTGAATCTTTTTTTAGGTTGTTGATTAAATATAAATAAAAAGGGTTGTAAGGTGTTGAAAGGGGAGACGAAATATTATATGGAAGTATCGTCATTTAGAAAGCTAGAAACTTGAAACTTATTTCTATCTTTGATCAAGATTACTATTCCACGCGGACGAAGTCGCGGGCACAGCTAGTATTAAGTAAAACTAATTTAGGTATTACAAAAATGAGAATATTTAAAAACGCTTACTTATCTATGATACATCAGTGACTTAACCAGCCAGTTGATTTTTTATTGACGTATGTTCTAGGTAATTGTTATATAAGTAATAGTAAGCGCTGGATTGCTGCCAGATCAGGCATCGGAGTACACCTGTAGCGCTAAGCTGTGTTGGCTATTCTAGTCCTTCGTTTAATACAGATTTTATTTCCACAGATCTGGAAATTTTCCACATATAATTTTATTTGTACCGTATGTGGCATAAACAATGTCTACATTATTTCATATCAACTTCAGATTATTTTGCAGCTACCTTTATACGAAACATTTTTTTACGCGCGATCAAAAACGCGGGAAAGCCAGCGCGCAATCGTGTGTGATTGCATTTTGCTATTATTTGTAAACACTCTTTCGCGCGTACAATTCAAGTCATTTCACTATCTTTTATTTTGTATACCACACATTTGATTTTACAAAGACACGTTTACGAATTATAAATTATCAATAATACTGTCTTTGCTCTAGGTGTAGTCAGATGTCCTTCATTTTGCAATATTAATTAAATATTATAAATAGGAGCTAAAGCACCCACTATTGAAGAACGCGGGAATGCGCGAGCTGGCGGCGCGCGGTCTTTCTCCTTCTCTCTGTTAACTTTACCTATATACATTTGTTCCTCATTGAAAGTCGATTCCCGCGTGAAAGAGCGTCCATGCCTTCTATTATATACTTTCTTAACAATAATGACATTTCTTATTATTATTATTATGATAGTCAATTATGAGGTTTATAATAAGAATATATTTTGTTCTTAATATAGTAATAAAGTAACTAAAATTATTTCTTAGCATTGTAGAATTTATACATTTAAAATTGGAATTGTCTTACTAACATTTATTCGAACCATTGTAGAAATTAAATTGCTAAATTTATAATTCGAATTCTCTATTCACTATAATTGTCCTGTAAGTATATTTTTATTTCTATCTAGCAATAAGCATAATAAACTATGGAATACATACAAGAAGATAATGTTCAGTTCAGTTAAAACCTTTGGATAATAAGATATTTAAATATCCTACATAATAATTTTATTGAAATCTCTTAATCTCCTCCTATGTATCCTCCTTTCAGTAAATCAACTTCCACTGTTATAAAATTAAAATTAACACACAGAGGTTGCTACCAAAAAACTGTTCATAATTGTTGATTATGAACAGTTTTTTGGTACAAATATATATAAGTGTGAATAATCCGTTGTAATAAAACATGGCCCGCATAATGCCGAGCGTTCATTTACATTAATAACATTATTCCTCTCTTTAACAAAATATAATTAATTGTTCATAATTCACATATGTTTTCCAGAGCATTTATTGCAGTACACCACAAACAACTTGTTTGGCTGCGATTCAACATTTATTGTTTCAATGTTACGAGTAGAGTTACTATACAAAAACGTGTAGTCCAGGGGACATTGTTTAAATAACATGATTTTAATACAATTCTGTGTTGAATGGTTAAACATACTCTAGGAGCTGTAGTGTAACAAAATAACAATAGGAGAATAACAAGATAACAACAACAAAACAACAAACTTACTAAGTATTACTGCAGATGTTTTAAATTAATATGTTAAGTAAATCATACGGTCCGCTTTGTTCCAGCACGACATTTGGAATTGTGCTTGCATCTACAATAGTTCCCCAAGTGATGGTATTAAATATACACTATAATTAGTTTCGTTGTTTACAAATGTGTCTTTATAACTAGTAATTTGTAATTGTAGCATACTCTGATTAAACATAGACTGGTTTTAATAAATAATAACAACTTATATATATGTATACATACTTTTTTAACACAATTAAAGACAACTTAAATGTATTTTAATTCTTCTTTAATCTTTATACCTAACTCAGAATGAAAATGATGTTGTTTGCATTGGGAAAGGCTACATTAACACTGGAACTAAATAACTTTTAATAAATTTATTATAAATCGTTTTTTGGTAATTACCTACAACAATAGATAATGTAGTCGATATAAAAAATATCATAATTATATATATATTCTATATTATTTGACTTAAAGTCATTATTCGTTTTCGTTTTCTTTTTCTATTAATATATTCGTTTGCCAACATTATGAAATGTCTGATAATTATATACAGTGAATTAACTCGTTATACTTTTGTTATATTTAACTTGTTGTTTACGAGTTTTCAAAGTAAGCTTTAATACTGCTTACTACTTGTTTCAACTTTTGGTGCAATATTTTCGTCTTCGCTTTAAATGCTTATAGTCTAAGAGACAAGGTTTGTTGAAATATACCTAGTTTATGTTTTCATTATAGATTAAGATAATTCTTTAATTATAGCTTTCATTCTCTTCTTGATGCTACGCCTACGTATGCTTTTTATGGAATTAAATATTGTCCGCCCTCGTGATACAATCTATTATCAATCCAAATTTCATTAAAATTTCTTCAGCCGTTTAGTTGTGAAAAGCTAATAAATTAACGGATAGACACATTTTATAATCTATAATATTATTTCTGATATCTTAATTGGTATTAGTTTTCTTTGTTACTAAAACAAAATGTTTTGCTTAGTATTTGAATACTGAATATTTTTTATAGTTAACAAATAAGCATACGCCCCGTCTGATGGCAAATATCTACGTATAGACGCCTGAAACAAAAAAGGTGTCACGTGAGCGTTGACTACGCTAAAATTAGAATAGTTTCAGTCTAGCTCCTGGATTATTATACATTAATTAGTATTCCAAAACTTGTAACGAAACAGTGTGCCAAGTTCAAACAACAACAAAACTTTATTGCATTCCTCTTTGTGCATTTCGCACATTGTTATAACAATGTAGAAAGCTTTGTAGTTTTTAAATACCATTGTAAACAGGGCTTATCTAAAAATACTTTATATAACCTGATAGGAATAAATATTAAACTAATCAGTACCTTCAATCAGTCCATACTAATCTAATTATATTTTTATACTAATAAATATTATGTATGATGTTTATAGGTCTTCTGATTATGAGACCGAGCTATACTTTGTGAAAAGTTGCCTGGGTGGGTACTTCAGGTTACCTATTTTAACCGCTAAGCAGCTTACTTTATAACCTGTGTGTCGATTGAAGAGGTAAAGCAGTGAAATTACAGAGTAAGAAGCATGAGATCTTAGAGATATTATATATTGTATATATATGTTATACTAGCTTTTGCCCGCGGCTTCGCTCGCGTTAATTTATCCCCTTAGGGATGGAATTTATCAAAATCTTTTCTTATCGGATGTCTACATTATAACATCTACCTGCATGCTAAATTTCAGTCCGATCCGTTCAGTGGTTTTGGCTGTGCGTTGATAGATCACTATGTCAGTCGCCTTTGAGTTATATATATTTAGATTAATATTGTGTATTCTATTCTAGTTTAGTCTAATATTTTATATATATGTAATTTATATAATCAATGTGAACACCATCATGTATTTCTGCACTCAAAGGTTGAGTGGTATGCCTATAACATTATTTTCACCTTTTGTACCATAATTTCTTTGTCAATAAAGTTTAAGTAAATAAATAAACTGACGGTGAATGTTTACAGATTTCTCGTGACCTTGTTTATAATGTCACTGATTACTCTATCAAGGATTACAGTCATAATATATTTTTAATAAATTAAAATGTAAAATAATAAGTGAAATTGAATCCTGTAAGTAAATAGGGTGCCGACGATATATCATAATGTAACTGACGTTGGAACGCCGCCTGGGGGTATAAATGGGTCGTTTCCACTTATTTACCCTACCCTCATATCAAGCCCTTATTTATTAAGTAACTTGTATTGTAATTATAGCCTAGCTACTAGCTTTGATTCACGATTCCAATATACGAGGCTGATAGTGGATAGTGTAGTCGTAGTAATAAGTGGTGGTAGGTAGAGTTTTGTGTGGTAGGATTTGAACAGTTACTTCAGCTGCAATCTTAGCTGTCCTTGCTATGACGCAGGAAGACGTGTATTATTGATTAATTAAGATACATAAATAAATAATAATATATATTATCCTAGGTAACTCACATAGCTGTCTAGTCTCAAATTAAGCAGAGCGAGTTTTCGCTGTACTCTAAGTTTATTGACATATTGAAATATATTTAAATATTGCAAATATACAATAATTTACTTTACATAGAAAAACTACCAATACTAGTACAAACGCTAAATACTCGTATATAGAAATGGCAATTTATTACAGAAATTGAACCTGCAACCATCATTAAATAAAGCATTGTTATGTTGCTAGATAACAAACGCTAAAAATAGCTTATTATCGCTATTATTATTTCTTCTGGATAAGCGCGCTACATCCTAGGTCTTGCCATCATTTACCATCAGATGAGGTAATACGCTTGGTTTTACCTCATACCGCAAACCCATTATTAATAAATATATATATATATATATATACATATATTTACTATTTCCCTTAATTATTTAATGGAAAAATTCACAAAAACTTAAAGCATAGAAGTATTGTGTAGAAGTACTGCACGTGTCGTAGACATCTATGAAGTAGAGTTTTCAGAAATTCCCATGAGAACGAGAGAAAAATACACGGCCAAAATAGCAATGTTTGCAACTAGTTTACAACAAAATCTAGATCTATATTGTATAGACAGACTGACCCGATTTTAGCGGGAACACGTAGAAAGATACTCAGAAGATAAAGGGCAGGCCTCTCGGTGTGCCCGTGACGTCTCCGCTAAAGTTTAACGAATAAAGTTCCGTTCATGTTAAGGAATTAGTTTCTTCCGCTAACACTCTTTTCCGGTGGCGTAAGACATAAGAAAAGACGTTTTGGTATATTGCTTTTCATAATTAACTACAGGCTAATACTTCTGTATAACAACAATTAGTACTATCTTGTATGTATCATCGCATCGTATCAGACATATCTCTTAATTTGATTGAAAAGTAATCAATGTAATTTACTATTATAAATACAATATAAATAAATAAATAACCCTGGACAATTAACACTGCACTATCTAGTCATATGGTAAGCAGAGCTCGTGTTATGTGTACTAGACAACTGATATGTGATAATATACATACATAATATACATAGAAAACACCCAGACCGATACAACAATCATACTCATGAATACAAATATTGGCACCGTGCGAACCCGCGACCATCGGAAGTAAAGCGGTGTACTAAACCGCTAGACCACCGAGGTCGTCATATCTATCTTTATTGTCATTATATTACACACATTTTAGTATATATAAATTATAATTAAGAGATGATATTTGGAGTGATTTAATGAATATGAATATTACAAAGGTCGAAACCAATTTGAAAGTTATTATTTTAACGTTGAACGTCTACTTTAATTTTGATAATTGATATGGAACTGAATGTAACATAAAATTAGCGATACAAATCTGTTCAAAATAAATGATAATGTTGATTAATATTTAAATTAAAGAACAAAATAGTAAGGGTGTAATTAAGTTTTTTAAATTTGAAGTGGTTTTGTTTTGTTTTGCCGTCACTTCTGCTACAGCGACGTAATCCGCAACATCCTTTAAATTACACCGCGGCGCACCAGCCACATTGTCCCTCATTCCGTTCCGGGGGGCAAGTTATGAGAGGCGACCGTGTCGACAGACTTTCTGTTGACATACATTGCTCGTGACATAAATATATTGTTTTTATTTTCATAACATTCGTATGGACATGTGAAAAAATATGGTGCTCAATTAATACTGAACAAGTTATTTGTTTACGTTCATAAAAGTAATTAATATGTACGTAGGATCGAGTATATTGAGTTAATTCCACTCCACAAAAAAATAATACTTCAAATCAGGAGAAGATCCAGATAATACCTAGTTATTTAATGGGTATTATCAGGACTGTAATCAGTGTCAATATCTGAAGGCGGATGTAATCCACTAAGCCATGAATTTCGGTTCTTTTTAGTGTCTACTTTATTTTTATTTTATTTTTTTGTTTTAACCTATATTATACCATTGCTGGGCAAAGATCTCCCCCAAATCTCTTTCCTGCCATATTTGATTCAGTATACAATAAAAAAATTATAACATATATATAATATCATATCATATATATAATATCATATCATATATATATTTACATAATAAGTTAAGATCTTAAAAAATCTTAATATTTTATGCATATGTGTTCGCAGCCCATCTGATGGTTAGTAAGTAAGAAGGAATAATCTCATTTCTTGAAGGTTTCAATATCGTTTTTTTTTTTTGTATACTGTCAGAGGAATATATGATACACTAGTCTGATAATGTGACTCCTCGGTAGAAATACACAAGTGAAACTTATTTCTACCGAAGATATTTTTTTGGCAATGGTGCGATCTTAATTTTACGATGTTTAAGGGTATTTGAACACAATGCTTTCAATGCAACTGTGTAGTAACTTTCTTAAATGCTGATAGCGCCCTAAAAGGGGCAGGCGTCGTTAGTCCCGGCCCGTTGCGGACGCATCTCGTTCCACTGGCTGGCTTGAGTGTTACTGTTATACCACACATTCCACAAAAAGAAGGTTTAATATCCCATGATTAATAAAACGCAGACGAAGTTTTCAGTTTTTAAACAATTTCCGTAATTATTACGTAAGTCCTAAACTTGGTTGCACGTTAACTGAACTGTATGAATGCAAAATGAGTGTAATAGTATTTATTAAAAACAACTATATATTTATTCCTGCAGACAAACGCCTACAGAGCAATTGATTGGAAATATTGTAAATTGTAAAAAATAAAGATATTTATCTATCTATATATTTATATGTAGTATCTATCTAACTGTTTATCTATACTAGTAAGACACCAGCTACTTCGTCTTCTTTCTTTGAGATAAAAATAAACTATGACCGCCCTCTTGATACAGTCTACACTTAAAATTTCATTGAAATCCGTTTTGTCATTTGGTCGTGAAAATACCAACAGGCAGACAAACAAACCCACTTTCTGTATAGATGAGTAGATATAAATAAGTATTAAAGTATTATAAGAATTTGTTGCTGAAACAAAACCAAACTTCATAATAACAATATCTTATTACAGAGGATAATTATAGAATAATAACTTATAATCTTATAACCATAATATATTTACAAGTTAATTATCCGACGGTATTTCGGGAATCTAACTCAATTAATACAAAATTGAAACGTCAAATCGACTGTCAATTATGGTGGTTTCAAAAAGTTTTCACTGTCTTGAAATATCTTTGCAATATCTAAATATCATTGGTAATTATATATCTTGGACACATTGGTAATCCGATCCTGCTCAATAGTTGAGCTGAGTCGTGATTGAAAAGGGTTAATCCTGGATCAGCATTGACTCTATTTGGTCCTACACAATGGGCTTCGGGTCTAAATAATCCATCACGTTTTGTTCCTAGATAAATTTATTGTAGGTATAAGTTTATGTAATAACAAGATTCTCTACCACGGGTTTGTTTGCTTACTTCGGAATAAATTATTGATGATTATATATCTGCTTTACTTTATTTAAATATTGATAAGATCATATGGCGATACCAGAATATCTGAAACAGTGTTTAAAAATAGACTTTGTAAAAAGTCGTCTATGCCTGGGTGCCTCAGTCTCCCCTATTTCAACCACCAATCAGCTTGCGTTGTAAACTGTGTATTGGTGTAATGGTAAGATTGACAGTTAATAGCCATACAGGATATGAAGACATAATATCCTCCTCCAAAGTCCTCCAAAGTGACAACAAACCGGTAGCATTTTTTTTTATTTTAATATTGGTAATGGAATGATACACCTGTAAGTATATGCTGGCATTGTAATTACTGTAATTCATCAGTAATTTGTCAGGATGACTTCCAGGAGGAACCGCGAACGCACAAGCAGTATCACGTTGTTTTTTATACTACTATATGGTGGCAACCAAGCATACGGCCCATCTAATGGTAAATGGTTACCGTAGCGTATGGATGACTGAGACGCCTATGTGTTATGTGCGCGTTGACGACCCTTAATGACGTGTATCATTGACGACGTGAAGTCCATGGTTCTGTTCAGGCATATAGTCGGCGAATATAACTTACCATCAGGTGGACCATCGGTTTGTTTGCCATTTTAATTATATTAGAAAAATGTTGAATTGTTTGTATATGTATGAAGTATTCCTGTTTTTTTATTAGTTTGTCAATACAAATACATATTTATTACACAGAATAGCAGTACGATTTCAATGTTATGACGCAACGAAATGCTGGAATGGAATCTACGTCATCTGTTATTATTTTTCGACATTTAATATCATTCTAACAAGGTTATGCTTTTAGCGACATTGTTTTATAGCTATTATATGAAAATAGCAATGTTTAGTTTTAATGAACAACCGAGTAACTGAAGGGCTAAATCTTGAAATTAATCCGAAAATAGTAATAAACCAGTTTATGCTAGTATTAGGTGCCTACTATATTTGTCTCCAATAGAGGTAGATTTTTATCTAGGCAGTGCAGTATTTAATATTATCATTTCTTACGTCATATTGAAATCTTCATCCAGAATATTCCTTGGTGATACGTGTGATATTTGGTGCAATGTAGTAGAAAATTATAACTTATTTCATTGTGATAAATATTTTAAAATCAAGACAAATAAATGCTTTACAAGGCAGGCATGTAAGGATTATCAAATTACCCAATTATTCTTCACACATTGTAACCGCACAATTGATGTGCATGATAATGAGATAGTCCATTGCTTCAATGTTAATTTTATTCATTAACGTAATTACTCATGTTAATTTGGTACGTGACAGTTATATATACATTTAAATCTGAGGTAGCTATGTCCTGCGACATCGTTTGATTTCATTAACATGTACCTATGTATTTACTCGTGATGAAATCTATTTTTCGTTAAATTTCACTAAGATTCGTCCAGCCGTTTTATCTTAAAAGGATAACAAGAGATAGACTTAGTTTAGAAATATTATATATTTCTAAACTAAGTCTATCTCTTGTTACAACTCTTGTTAGATAGACTACGTCTATCTCTTATTTATAACAGGAGATGATGAGGAGAAAACTTTTTTTATATGTACTTTAAATCTAGATTTTCTATATATAAAATAAATAAAAAATTGTATCTACTGTTATTTTTTTCGCAGTTTATAGGTATTCAATGTGATGTGATGTAATAAAATCTGGCAATTTGCAATAAAACAAACAAAATACGAATACATTGATGAGAGGAAAGCATTTGACTCTCATTTTGATCTTCTGAATGATAAAAAAAGGTTTTCAATTGAAGTTTATATATATATATATATATATATATATATATATATATATATATATATATATATATATATATATATATATATATATATATATATATATATACGATATGATCTTGTATGATATCTAAGCCCAGACTAAACTGATGCCATTTACTCTGTTCACAATTGATAGGATTTAGAAATTTTATCAGGATAAGTAGATATTATATTTAGTGTCAGTGGTTTAATTTTTGTATTCTTACTTAAATATCTATGTGACTACGCAATATCTTTAAGTACATGTCAACAGAATTCGGGTCTCTAAATTATTATAGTATACCATTAAACGCAAAAACTTTTACTTGTTGTATGCAAGTAACAAGCATAATATACTAATTTTAAACTGCACCCAAAACATGCCTGCGTGTGGGAGATAACCAAAATCAATAAGACCACGCATAATGTGGTTACGAAATGCGAATAGATACAGTATATCAATAGTGAGAAGGTCTATTGTAGCTCTGATCGGACAAGAGATCAAAATACGTATAAACTATAATACGCAGCCTTTATAAGAGAGTGTTCATCATACTATTGATTTGTTTTTTCAATTGACTTCACAGAGGCCATTCTCTATTTTTATATCCAAAGGGTTCTCGAGTAGACTCTGATCTGCATTTTCTGTAAATGTTTAGATGCATTAAGGCAAGTGATAGTGAAGTGAAGTGAACTAACGAGTCACTAGTGAGACTTGTAATTTTTTTATGTCTATTTGTGACTTGAAAGATTAAAATACCGACGTTGTCGTCCACCTGACGGAAATGTGGTAAAAGTATATATGCTGTTGATACATCATGAGATCCAAAATACCCTTAATACTTAGATTAATAATTTTAAAAACCAAGAAAGTAATTTCTCTTCATAATGTTGTATTTTATACTAGAGTACAAATTACGATGTAAATTGCTTCAGAAGACGTAAATCGTATACATTTAGATAATAAAAAAATATTTATGTTTAACATAGTACATAGCATATATAATAGTATGTACCTACATGGGCGAAACAAACGAAATTAGCCCCAATAAGAGCTACGCAGATGAGGGTCATTAATTATTGTTAGTCTAAAGGACAAAATTCTGCTTTGTTTCAGACCATCAACTTATATGGATATACGTGCTTTGTAGCGTATAATTTATGTGTTCCATTTTGATTTGTGTATACGAAATTCAATAAAAAAACATATCCTCCACTCTACAATAAATAACAGCCAGTCAAAGGTTAACTGGAAGATATTTGGGAGAATTGATTTTTTGTAATTTTTGTTATGTAAAAAAAATTCATCATCTGCCTGTCAGTACGTTATCTTTTTATAACTAAACGGCTAGACGGATCGTAATGAAATTTTATATGAAGATAGATTATATCAAATGGGCTATATTTTATTGCAAAAAATAGTCTCCCAGATAATAAAATAAGGGATGGCATTTTGTATACACGAAGTTGCAAGTGTAAGCTTATATTATAGTTTTACTGTAGCATTTTTGCATTCCTATACTTGATTTAATATATAAGTAGGTATATATGTATATAGTTACAGGTATCGTAATTCGACACACAGGAAACGACCAATTAACCTCTGTTATAATCATAACAATAACGGAAGTATAACGAAGTCGGTAGTACTCAACAATGTTCCGTGTATCTTCCCGTTGTATAATACAAACGGGAGTTAACTATTTAACTATTCATAGAAGGTTATCCAGCGCATAGTTAGTACGAGTTCTCCTTTATTGGCGCCCCTTTGATAAACTTCCTAGACATCATTTCAAAATAATATTGTAATATATCTATTAATTTTAAATATACAATACTATTTACACCATTGGATAATGTGTTCATCTAATGGAACAACTTTGTTTAAATTATACATTTATTTTAAAACAAAAATAAGTTATTACACCTGAACGCACCCAAATTAATGCCGTCCAGATAAAATTACCGCGCATTGCTTTTAATTGACCAGTGCTGATTTTAATTATTTATTTACATATTATGTATAAAACAAAATTCAAGATATACGCCACAAAAATAAATTCCTCGAAATCAGAGTTGTCGGCAAAAAAGTTACGTATAGTTGTCTATTTGGATACCTGTTAGATGCACAGCATAAATATTAGCACAAGGTGCCAGTGTATTTTGACTAAAATGATTAAAATGAACTACTATTCTGACGAAAGTGAATTTCTCAAATATGACGGCAATTAGAAAAAATATTTCGTTGTTTAAAAATTATATTATTCTTATATTAAGTTACTATATACAAAACTCATAAAATTATGAGTACCCAAGGACACCTAGAA
Source organism: Achroia grisella (assembly GCF_030625045.1). Classification (NCBI taxonomy): domain Eukaryota; kingdom Metazoa; phylum Arthropoda; class Insecta; order Lepidoptera; family Pyralidae; genus Achroia; species Achroia grisella. Next base: position 1,110,260 of record NW_026712658.1, read on the forward strand.
CGAGCCACTTGTGTGTCAAAAAATATTAATTCATAATCGAAATAATAAATCGAAGACTTTCCAATCGGTTTTGCAACACACGTTTGCTCGTATATCGTAATGCTTATTCACACGTGTTGACACTACAGGAATGGGTTGAGGAGTAATGTCCATCGTTACTTTTTATTTTTTACGTTTCCGGGTACATGCATTTTATATCCCGGTTGGTAATAAACAGTTGACCGATTCCAGAAAATGCGTATTTGATATCGTTTTTTTTTAAGAAAAAAACTAAAAACTAATTGAGATTATTTATATATATTAGGCAGTGCCCGCGATTTCGTATACCTGTATAATCAAATAATATATATCAACGGATAAATATGCTATTATTTGATTAATAAATAAATTAAGAGAATTGATGGCGTAGCGAACATTTTCACAAAAATATTTATTGCGCCCTCTGGGCGTTACTGTTCCCAATTTTATACTTTATTTAGCCTATATATTAATTACTCAATATTTCACAATATATTCTGTGAAAACATTATCATAATTTATTCAACTCTTTGTTCGTGATATATTAATTAATATATAAGCACACAAATAGACTGTTATCATTTTTTTACGATACTTATTTTGTATTTTCATTGTATGTAAATATAATGTAGTATAATGTAAATAGGTCTAGAACTCTGAACAACATGAACAACAAATGTGATTTGCTAGGAAAATATCTTATCTTATATTAGCCAGGAGTAAGGTTAGTCTACTAACCCTACTTCTGGCGAATTCAAAATGAAGATATTCTTATGTTATATTGGAATAAATGTCCCGAATTTTATAACACAAATTTTACGCTAGATATCGCCGAAATTATTATTGTGGATCCGAAGGCATCTCTAGCCTTCATAACATTTTAGCTCGGTACGACACGATACTTCAAGTTTGTAATATAGTATGGTGGACAGTTAAAGTATCGGTGTGAAAATTAAATATCGAAAATAATATGAACTATTTTAAAATTACTAATAAAATTCATGCTAACCATACTATTGATTTTCTTTTTCGTTTATTTATGTTAGTAAACTAGGTTCAGAAATGATATTGTAGACGTACGCAATTATGACCTAGGAAAAGAACAACTACTTGAATTTTGAAATGCACAGAATGTCTATTAAAATTTACTTTGGCCCAATAGGCAACGATGACTCTATTTCTGTCTCTCTATGTTAAAATAATAATCATATAAAACTATACTAATACAGGAGAAATCGCTTTGATTGCAAACTTAATACCAATCGTGTAATTTTATACAAAATGAAAATCATCAAGGTACAGTTGATTGAAAAGCCACTGTGTGTATGTGAAGTTGCTACAAATAACTATATAGTCATAGATTATAATTAGCCATCAGGTGATACGTGCTTATTTTCAATTGCTATTGATATAGAAAAATCAGCGAGATGTTCCACCTTGACTTATAGAACTAATACCTACCCTCTATCGGATTACGTCACGCGCCCTCCGAACGTAATTTACCGAACAAAGCCGATACTGACCGGCAATCGTACGAACTTATACCCGTTGCCTTTCTTTGTGAACTAGTAGCTTTCATGATGTTTCATTTTAGCTGTTATAGTCATACGAATTGACGTTTAATGCATATAAACGTCTTCTGGAGTTAATCTGATTATACTGTGGTAATACTATTAATAATTGTATTACAGTAAACTAATGACCAGTGAAGCGACGCGTTCCATGCCTAAACCAAAATTTTTAAAATAATGTTTTTGTCTATGTTTTGTCTCTGCGTGCGGTGCCATGATAGTTTGAATTACGACGCACGCGGCGTAACGGACCCCACGCCTTATTCTGTACCTAGACTAGAGTAAGTCACGGCCCATTTCTAAAATTATAATTTCGTTTGTGTCGCAATAAATCCAAATTTTTGTAAAAGTCTTCTTTTACCATACAAAGTGACTTAACATATCTTGCACCACATACAACCAGAATGAACTAAGTTATGACCTTTTCTGAAACAAAACAAGCCTTTAAAAGTCTACTGCACTGCACAAATCTCTCGTCATAAAAAGAGATAGCCTGCTATTATCACATTGCCCTAGCGAATCTATGTGGAAGTTTATTTTAGATTCATTTTCTTTTGGATGAATGTAGTGTTCTTTATAATGAATTAAATAAATGGTTACATAAAACCAATAAAACCTTATTAAAAATTGCACCTTCTAGTATTTAATAAACCAACTAGATATTAATCGCAACTAAACAATGTCTGCCTCGCTGTGATACCTAACACTGAATGTATGTGAATAGTTAACGTTGCAACGTTAAACCAAACAGTACCTCTGAGTGCTACGTCATGGCTGGTGGCGGTGATAAGCAAAACGAATAGCACACGATATTCTGTCAAAATTTCTATGTACGTAATTGCTTTAATTATATTTAGTTTTTATTTCAATGTAGTGACGAAATAATTCATTTTTTTATGTAATGGGATAAGCAAACAAACCGATGGTTCATGGTATGATAAATAATACGGACATTAAAAAATCCACTAATATACCTCTAATGTAGTATCTCATGTTTTGTCAATCCTGAAAACTAATGCAAAGTTCTTCCTCTCATCCAAGAGATATTTAATGTACACTACTGAGTTGCTTTGGTATATGCTTTTATTATGAAATTCTTTAATCTTGTAATAGTTTTTATTGTAAAAATTCAATAAAGTTTTAAGTCAATAGAATAATGAATTAAATAGCATATTTGATTTCATCGTCATTTTTAATATTTGGTTCAATTAGGAGCATATTCGAGTGCATAACAGCCAGAATGCAATTTTTATGCGAGCATTCACTGCAAGATAGTCCAATTGCACTTCCACGTCACTCTGACACTCGGTCTTCAGGCGAGAAAATGCAAACCCATAAAAAGTTAACTATGCAAAAACGCTGTTTGCAAAATATGAATTCCCATTAGCGCCGCTTTTAGTGAGACTCAGTAATGGACTGAATATTATTCGTTGCCCGATGCTTAAATAATAAAAGCTAGACTTCAAGACATTATTATTTATGTCTATTAGATTTTGAGAATACCATTATTATATTTTATCCCGCATTATTAAGTTTTACTATACTAATATAATAATGTACAAATTTAAAAAGAAGTTGTAAAGTACTAATAGTAAAATAGTTTTAGAGTTTCGGTACTAACCTAATTCTTTATCAGCGATCAACTTTGGACAGAGCGACGATATACGCATAAAGTTGATTCTCAACCCGAACATAAGCCATTAAATCATCATCTCAATCTTGCCATAGTCTCGAAGTCATATTGAACTCAAGTCTTCCTAATATTTTATCACAATGACAGTGATATCTGTATTCGTCGCTTCATCTTGTACGCAGTCATTCGATTCGTAACTACAGCACAAAGAAATTCAGTGCATTTTTTTTATAATAAATTAAATTGATTCAATTTATTATCTACCCGAAATGAGATATAGACATGCTCAAAAATTATATTTCGATGTTCATAAAAAATATATATAATTTCCAAAATGTATTCTTTGAAATATAAAATTACTTGTAACATCATTATTGTATTGATACTTACCGCAATTTTATTATAAAAATATCTCGTTGGAGTATAGTGTATTATGTCAACATAAAATACTTTTGTATTATCATCTAAATTCCAAGTAAACTCTCACGATATACCCGGTCTCGCCATATTAGCTTCCCGCCAGAAGATCCAATATCTGCGCTTGACATACAAAATATTATCGGATCCCGAACGGATCCGCCATTTATTATAATAGTTGGTATTTGTTTATTCAATTGCCTGACGGGGAGAATTTATATAGGTTTGTACACAACGCTGGATGCGTATGGAGAATATTTATTTATTACATTTGGTGAGAGATAAAGTTTCAACGGATAGCAATTGTTTATCGCTGATATAATTACCCAATACCAGACGCTATTTATTTCACACTCTTTGAAGTTAAATATATGGAATTTGGTAATCTATGCTAATACGTATAATGCAGAAATGTTTTGATTTTGTTTTGTTCAAACTAGTCTCAGGAACTAAGGTTCGAATTGATATCATTTTAGTGTTATATAGCTCGTTTATCGAGAAAGGCTATATATAGACTATATGCTACTACCAATTTGAGCAGAGCGTCAATAAATAATGTTGTAAAAATGAAGACGAAGAAAAATGAAAACGCAGTAGAAGTTCGCAGCTCATCTAGTAGGTCCTACATAGTAGTGATGATAACGTAAACACTATATAAATAACATACTATATATTTTGTAGTAAATACCGTTTATGAAGACAAAAATATTTATAATCGTTTCAGATATAAAAAAATATTCTGAAGTCCTTGTGAGCATTTGTATGGTTATAGAAAAAAATAGAACATTTTAGCAAGGTACTATGCGAACAATCTGTCATATATAAATGATTAATAATTTTGTTTTTTACAATAATTTGGCTTCATTTAATGCACTATATTGCTGTATATACGTATGTTTTTTTTTAAATAAGCGTACATTAACCCACCAATCTGTAAAACGATTGTCAGTTACATAATTTTCATTTAGGATTTCCATTAAAATACCACTCGTATATAATTAAAATAACACCAGTGTCATGGTAGGGTAGTTAAAATGGGAAATAACATTTTCATTCATTAAAGAACTAATAAACAAAATGGCTACGGCGAAACGAGAAAATGTCTTCACGGGACTGTGGACAAAATCTGATTAAAAAATATGGGTTTTACTTAATAAACATAGATATTTGTTATACACGTAATATATCAACTGTCTTTACTTTACTTGTAAAAGTATTGCTTCTTTTATTTCGATAATAAAAAAAACACGTTTTACAATAAAAATATTCCACAGGTAAATTACATAAAACAAAACAAGACGTGGCTATTCATAAATTAAACTTAACAAAACAACAAAGAATAAAAAAACGTGATGCGAAAAAAAACTATTAGTCCAATACCCGTCCACTTTGTCTGTTAAAATGCATTTTGTACGTCGAAAACTCAGTGTAGTAGTGTTATGACGTAAAAAAACCTACACAGCGGTCACAAATTAAAATAGTGAAAAAAAGGTAAAAAAAATGAGTCGCATCACAATGCATACGGAATTGGCGGGCCGAGCCGCAATTGTTAAATTTAATTCAGAAATGTAGTGGTGTATATTTTCCATATATTTTTGTATTTTAAGGATTCCGTGGCCAAATAGTTATAAAGTAATTCTTATATAATTAATCTATGTTTAGACGTCTACAGATTTCTAACAATATTAGTTTTTTTCAAAATAGGTAGGTTCTATATTTAATCACTATGTATTTGTGTGTACAAGTGACATCATTGTCAACACCGTGACAACGATCTTTAAAATACTTTTTTTTATTATAAGAATATATCTTACTCTCGGGTAGTAGTCACCAGGTCAGGATATGATAAAGTAATGAATCTCATCATAGATTAGGGAAAATCTTAAATATTATTGGTAAATATTAAATATTGATGTAGGTATCATCAACCCCTATGGTATGTTAAAGTTAAAGCTTTCTAGTTAAGTTATTCAAATATTTGCGTCTGGGAAAGATTACTTGTTGATGTATAAATCGTTAACGAATAATATCGGTTTTGTAGTAGTTATAACACACCTAAAAATATACACATATTAGTAGTTTTTAATAATTGTTTGTAATCATTATATTGGTGACTTCAACATTGCCGAAGATACTTTAGGCCATGAAATCCCTCGTGTTGCTTAGTCTAAGTCTTATGCTCTCATATCGGTTAATAACTTTGCTTAACTGTTACATTGCTCATTGCTACATTGTTTTCACAGTTTCAATATGTACAATAATCTTCTGTACAGAACTCTATTGTTCATGTTCGTTAACACGCCTGGTTTTTTTTTATAGAAAAAAGACACTAATTCAGTTTTCGTTGGCTCGCGCGAGCTTGTACTAAATTTTTACATAAATGTAAAGCAAACACGAATTTCTTTATTTAAGTTCAACGTAGGATACAAATAGTTCAGACAAAAGGAGTAATTGTTTGTGCACTATAAATATTACAGTTTTGTTTTAAATTACAACAAACAATGTTCATATAATTCAGACGTTTTATCTTCAAATTATTTCAGTAGTTTACGGTGAGAAACAACCTCCGAAAATGGAGATTGCTTCTCACCGTAAATTAATAAACAGTAATCGATATTTTTCTTTGTTACGCTTATAACTATTATCCTATGATTATATTTTATAAATTATAATGTTAAAAAATATTAGTCAATGTAGTATGTAGATAATGATTTATTACAAAAAAAATTCAAATGATTATAATAAAGATAATTTTTAGATTGATGAAATATCAATTACTGAGTTATAACTTCTAAATGCACATTGAAATCCATAAATATATATTTGATGATACTATTTTGGGGAGCTGTTACCATCCTACTCTCCGTACTAGGCAGTCATACAGCTTGTTTGCCATTCAATTAAATAAAACAAATATAAGCTATATAAAATAAATTGACATTCCGAATCGAGTCGTACACGTAAACAGCCAATCATGAAATACCAATTCTATTAATTCACATTTCAATTATTCAGAACATGTCATAACAATTAATATTTTAAAACATCACCTGTTTTTCCCAAATGAATTCGGGAATCGTTTTAATATTCCAATATTCTTTTTAATTATGTATAGTCATTGGTTTAAAGCATATGACTTGCATCAATTTCAGTTCAGTCATTTTAACTTATATATTTATTTATTTTTTAAAGTGTACATTAGTATAATTTATTTTGTTTTTATAACACTCGTACACCACGGCCTTTGTCACAGTGTTGGTTGCCTGGAATAAAATCTCTTTAAGAAATAAGCCCATCTTTTTGTATGTATAAATATATGTTAGTACAAAAAAGTACCTATGTAATATAGGTATATGAATTGTCAAATATGAACTATAAAAATGACAATGATATTTATCATCTATTAGGTAAAAGTTGTGATAACATAAATATGATAACACAATGAATGTAATTAATAATGATTTTAAGTTCTAGTTTTTTTCTAACTTTATTATAAAAATCCACATAAAATGTTTCATTATTTATACATATAATATAATACCAATATTAATGACTTACCAATGATCATCTTGCTTGCAGCCCAACTCACTATAATTTAGTTTTATTATATTTTTCTCATCACTATATTAGATTATTGTATTTATCGAAAATCAAACCAAATATATTCTTAATTTCTAAAATCTTTCGTAGCTCGTCCTCTGTTGTAACTTCATATATTCCAAAATTGGAGCATATGTATAAATCACCTTCATTATCTTCAACTATTTGTCGAACAGTGATCAATTCACTTATCACTTGCATCTTAGTATCGTTATATTTATAGACAACAGTTTTATTTGCAAAATAAATGTTATTATCATTCGTTACATAGAAATGATCAACTTCGAAATTTTGAAGTTCCTTCACAGAAGCAAATATTCCATCAATTTCTATAAGTAACTTTTGTTTCGGATAAGTTATATAGAATCATTTTTTTCTATAGAATAAAGACCAAATATTTTTCCCATGTTCTTTGTAGATATCAGCCAATTTAGTGACTATATTATAAGTATAAATGCCGTCACTGCCTCCTAAATAAATTACGTCGTTTCCTTGATCTATAGCGACAGCACAACCGCCTCTTATTCCAGCAATTATTTGATGTTCTTTTGTGTCTACATTTATGTGTGCCAATTGGAAATCAACATCAGAGTATGCAACTGAATAATTAAAGAATAGTATATTCGATGATTTGTGTACATTCAAATGGTAAGGTCGTCCAATCTTTGACTACAAAATTTCTTTATTATACCAATGTTCACCTATTTTTATACGATTACATGGTTTTTGTGGAATGCTGTGAATCGATGCTAGTGTGGTTAAAATTGTGTATAATGTCAAATGCATTTTTGTTTACTCAGAGCAATTCTGAAAATTTACAGGACATTTATTGTAGTGGTAAATTAAAACAGGAATCGTTTTAATTACGGCTTGAAGTTACACACATGCATGAATTAATTGACGGAATTAACTAATGAAACCAAATTTAATATGAACTAAACTTGTTTAAAGCATTCATACATACACAAATCTTTTTATTTGAGTAAAAATTTATAGTCTACCTAATTTCTTCAAAATTAATTATATATAAATATGCTAAATCAGCCACATGTTTAAAATGTTTTAATTGTAATAGTCTATACCAACGACATTGTACAAAATAATTGAAATAAATATAATCAGTACTTACATAGTAATTAATGTCTATTTTGTCAGCAACAAATTCTACAATTAAATCACATCGAAATAATATTTTACTGTAGGTACATGATTCGTTAGCCTAACTGAGAATTAGCAATGAGCTGATGGCTATTATTAATGAATCATTTAAACACCATCATGATATGTAAACATGAGATGAATATTGATGCAACAATCCATTGTGGCTTTAATAATTATCAAGCCAAATCATTGTTTGTAAAATATTTTCCTCTGCCCATGCAATATTTGACAGAGCCTAATTACGAATGAAAGAAAAATGTTTATATTGATACACGTGGTTCATTCAACCAATATTTTTTTTTTTGGAATATGCGTACAAAATAAATTTACTGCAATTATTAAACATGTAAGTAAATACCATTATAAATTGAAACATTATACATTATTTACTTTGTTTTTATAAATTAATCAATAAAACAAGTAAAAATTGTAAACTTCTAGTTGTTTTCAAGATTGCTAAAATTCAAATTAATAAAATATCTTTTTTAAATTGGGGCTCCTCTTCTTCTGGAGAAACTAGCAATTCATAACACATAGCACTGTTATTACTCGGTAGCAATTTATATATTGCATTTTGATCGGAATACAAAACATTATCATGCTCATCAAAAGCTAAGCCAAACGCCTGATTAATATCTGCGAGTTTTGATATGTGACGGTAAGGTTTATCTTCAAGATAAATTCCATTACTGGCGCAGAAATAGGTATCACCGTATCCATCTTCAACGATTTGCCTTATAATTATTTCATCATTCAATACTATAACTCTCTTGTTATTCTTTTCTACTTTGTATAAAGCTGTTTTGTTAGAAAAATATATGTCCATCTGTTTGGATATAAAGAAATGATCAATTTCTATATTCCTAGCTTCCGCAACTTCCACGAATATATCATCATTATATACATACAATTTCTGTGTCGGATATTCTATATAATAAAAATTCCTTCTAACAAATAACCCCCAAATGGACTTGCCCTCTTCTGCAAAAAAATCAGCTGATTTTGTTAGAAAATTATATTTATATATACCATCATGGCCACCAAAATATATGTCGTCATTTCCAGGATCGTAAGCTATAGCGTAGCCACCTGGTACCCCTTGGATGTTAGAGCATTTTCTTTTATTAACACTGCATGACATTATAGCAAAGTCAACATGTGTTCCATTTTGTATCGTATGACTAAAAAATAATATCCCCGAGAATTTATGTAAAATCAAGTTATATGGTCTGCCAAGATTGTTGAATAGTAAATCTATGTCGTAATAGACATTGTGAAATATTACACCATCACATACCATGCTGTCTGTTGGGCTTTGTCCAAGGGTAATAGTTGTTCTCATGAGGAAATAAATAATAAAGAACATTATTTATTCATGAAGAGGCTGTAAGAATTATTTTTTATTATTATACACAGTATTATATCATATTATATTAGATTTAATTCAAAACTAACGGCTGCTTTAAAAGTAAAATAACGATCCTTTACTATTTCTACAATACTAAAGACATATCAAAAACGACTACTATTCTATTTATCGCCATTTACTTAATTAATTGATTTTTGCATCTATCAGAACACAATCCATTATGTTGGCATCACATACATTATATTACCTATATAGGTAATCAACTATAAACAATTATACTATGGTCTTACCTTGCACTATTGAATACATACTTCAACGATACCGTATAAACAAACTTTCAAATACAACCGCGTATCGAAAACTAATAATTTTCAATGCAACTACCGGCCTCGCATATGGCAATTGAATGAATTTGTTGGAAACTGCACGTCAACGGTGTTATTTGTTTATTTTTTAATCAACAAACACAACACAGAATAGAATGGACTTGGTATGTAGTTTTATAGTTTATACTTTACACGTTTGTTTAGTGTTTTGTATATTACACATTCGCCTATGACTTCATTAGCATACATTTTAGACGTGCCTTTTGTTGTAATGAAAGCTTTGTGAACTATTGTTACTACAGTGATTTTAACATTCGGATTACCCATACTGCAAATAATATATAATAGGGAGAGTCTATTCCAATTCTAGGAATTCTAAATTGATTTTCATCATTCTGTTCATTTGTAGGAGCAGGACATTGTCGATTATATTCGTACCAAGAGTAACCTGACATTGAGGGTGACGCAGCTGAAGTCGAGTCACAACGCGAGTTTCAAAGCGTTTGTGGCCCTGGTCCCCACCGACTTGCTGCCCACCTTCATGAAAGAGGACTACTGGCCGAAAGGTGTGGTGTATCGACGCTACCGTGGCAGATTGCCGTTTTCAGTGCCGTGATCACACAGACAATATTATTGTATTAGTTTTTAAATTTTATATTATATGTATGTTAGTCTATAAGGTATTTATAATATGGGCCTAGTTGCCTGAAATAAATGAATAAATAAAAATAAATTTCGTATTCGAAAGGATTAATTTTATCGGTATTCTAATATTAGATAAATTGAAATTTCTAAAAGTATGTTTCTATGTAAACACTTGGATCACGCTGCAGTTTTCCATTCAGCAGATAGCGTCATTTCGTGTTTCAGCTTACAAATTTATTACATATATTGAATGGACACTAACGTCTAAATAAACAAATTAATACCTTATTTTATATAATTGGCATAGCAAATAAGCTGATAGCCCATTTCATATTAAGCAGTAACGGTCGGCAACCATAAAAAGTACTACATAAATGGAATGATAGGTATTCCTATTTATGTATGAATTATTAGCTAACGAAACTAGTAGCTTACTTTAAATGGCATTATTATGGATAACTCATAAAGTTCTGGTTATTATATGAGAAGCTGGACCACATCGGCATTCATATAAAAAATCTTAGCAGAAACAATCTTAGCGTGGCAACGCAACGCAACTGCAGGTGGCAGTTGGTAGTGAAACAACAAGACTGATTTCCCCAACTATGTTATCACATTATAATGTGTGTACTGATAATAGAATTACAAGCATAATGTCTTAATATATAGAGTATTTATAATTTACTGTGATTAGGCAATTATAATATAGCAACGGCATGGCAGGCCGAGAGCAAGCAGAGAAAAGAGACGTGTCAAAGACACGGATTACCACCAGTCGTAGACCAATGTGTTCCCAATACAAAGCATACCATATACTATGTATAATATTCATAATAATATATTTTGTATCAAAAATATCATCAAAATAGTTCAGAGCACATATTAAAAAAAGCAGTAAAATGAGAACATCATCCTTTTTTTATTTTTAGAAAATAACCTCGTTCTCTTTGCTAACGACCTAAATTTGTGCATAAACAGAGAGTAAAATTGCAAAGTACAGAAAACAAATGCGCTATTTAATAATATTAGGTTTCACTTGTTTTATTCTCTTTACGTTAACTCTGTGAAAAAATTTGAATGCAAAAATATTATAAGCTTTTCAGGAAAATATAATAGGTGCACGGATAAAGGTAGTGATTAAGTAAATAAAGAAAAAATGACTAAAAGCCACAGTCAAATTATATTTAGAAAGAACATATAGATTAATAAATGGGTCATAAGTTCTGTTAAAGAATAAAAAAACAGGCAAAACATATTTAATTTAATTCTCAAGATGTCCTACTGATTTCTCACTAGGTCAATAGAAACCTAATATCTACTAACAAAATCAATTACATTATAAATTATGTAGTGCTTATATATTTTAAATTTGCTAGCAAAGTCTAACCGATGATTTTTACATATATTTTTACTACTCCCTAGTATTTTATTTTCATTTCTGGTGATTATAAAATCGCTCCTCTGCCTTTACTAACATACGAGTAACAACCTATTTCGCTCGTATATGCGCTGATATCTTATATCTGGCTTCTATTAATTACTTCTTTGTGTGCTTATGTAGATTTATATTAAACTAAATTCATAGAACTACTTAATTTAAAATATTATTCTATTTATACTCTTTTGTGCCTTATCATATTAACTCAAACACGTGTTTTAAAGTACTTGGAGCTATATGCAGAGTGATCTATGATTGCAATTTATCTGCTTTTCCTTCTATAGAAGGAAATACAGATAAATTGGTAATATACAATATTACGTCAAACATACAAATAAATTAAATGTTATCGTTTTTGTAAATTGACCTCTAACAGCTGTTGCCGCTTCGGTAACGGTATCCTAAATAATTTGATAGCACCTTATATACGAGATTATCTGTAATATGAACAGATAATAATTCTTCGTATAAAAATTTACTTCAACTATGTAGGTACATATGTTGATGCTTTTATTTTGGCACAATAACAATTATTATATTTGAAACTCCGGGCTTTTGTTACGGAACTAAATTTAAAATTATAGTTACTCGTGTATGCACTGCAAACACAATATTTGCACTACGCATTCAAAAGCCGAGTTATCTAAAGTCTGGGATACAATTACAGTTGCTATTTCGTGTTATAATTGTAGATATGACAAACTCATTCCATAATGGACATGGCACCAACACAGAACCAAATTTCTGCAGAATTATTAAAATAACAAGTATTACTACTGTGTGATATTTCCTTTTACAATCTTATGACGATAGTTAAACAAACACCTATATTGACATTGTTATACTCTACTCAAATTGTGGCCACGGCTGGTGCAACGTAGTCAAAACCTCAATAAAGATAAAGTACCTTATTTAATAAAATAACATTACTTTTAAAACCTCATTAGCAATATTAATAATTAAAAGTATCCCGCGTCTTCATTTACCTTTAAAGAATACAAAATAATTTAAAAGAATAAATAAAGCCAAAGATAGCCTATGTTCGTCCGTGATATACTCTATCTTCATGTCAAACTTTACTAAGTTCAGTTTATTTATATGGATTTGTTGGACCTTTTAAATTAACCACATTAAATACACACAAAAGGCGAAATGCAAACCTCCTATATCTCGAAGTCAGTTAAGACGAACAAAAAATACGAAAGATGTCTGTTATATTTATACCTAATCAAAACACAATTTAACCGGCAAGCAAAACAAACTCACGAGAGACCCTATCTCCTATTGTTCTAAGTTTAATCGAGAAACAGTCACATTAACTAACCAACAAAAGAAAATGTTGAATACTGTTTAACAGGATCGCCCCTAAAGAAATTGTTAAATTTTGTTTAGCGAGACTGCCTCTAGTGGATTTAGGGTGTACACAAACGTAGAGATGAACTCTTCGCGAGAATTATGTGATTAAATGTATTATTTAATAATATGTAATTATAGAGATATATTAAAATTACATTTTTTATAACTTTTACCACTGGCGAAATTATTTTTTTAAGAAATACAGTTGCAATGTTCATTTACAAACTCCATCCTCCCACCTTATAGAATAAAATAATTTTAGAAACTTGAATTTACTATATCCTTGAATCCCAGTGCTGAACAACTTTAAAAATAGCCTATTATTGTTGAAAGTAAACTATGTAACATATTAGTGTGTAAAGTACTTTGCGGCTTGATCAAGTAAGCAATACAAACTACAAAATTGCATAAATCCGAGAACTGCGCTGTAATTTCCCGCGCAAATCGCTGAAAGATTTTGTAGGTAACGAATTAACGGTAGCCTCCTTTCGGCCTGAATGTTAAGATAACATACATCAGCACTTTATTTTTTATCAACGTTAACGGACTAAGAATGTTATGATGACACACTATATCTTTGTAATGATCATAGTATTGTTGAAACGCTTGGAGGGCCGTTACCGCTATCCATCAGGTGGGCCGTCAGCTTGTTTACCACTCTCCGTATCATGTAACAAATAACATGGCTATACATTACGTACAAATATTCCATAACGTACAAAGTTTGTGACCGGGTCCCGGGTACGTGACGCGGTAGATCGGAGTAAAACGTGGTAAATTGGAATCCAAGTGACTCCCTCGTAGCACCTCGGGGGAATACATTGAAGATGATTTTGCCAATATATTTTACAACTTATATATATCGGAAAAATCTCGGCAGATCGTAATCAAATCTGTAATTTACATTTAGAATAAAAGATAGATCATATCTTAATTTATCACGCACTTTTATCTCGGTACTAATATTTATATAATGGATGTGGACACAATATTTATATTCAGTACTGACACAGATACAATACTATATTTTTTCTAGTAGAACTCTCATACATGTTTGCAAATGAATTATAGTTTTGTCTGTGTTTTAAAGAACTTTTGTAATTACCAATGTAATTTCAGTAGTTTTAATTAATTTTGTGTTCAAAGAGATTAATTTACATTTCCTTGTGCGGATCTCCGTCTATGAATTTAACTATTCAAGTTATTCAGTGCTATTAAAAGATTCGCTTGATACTGTATCTAGATTTGTACAAAGATTCAAATCCAAATAGGGTAAAACTATACTTTTGTTAGCGTTATAAGTTATAACTATGCGAAATCATTACATAGTATAAAGCAAAGTCGCTGTCGCTGTCTGTCCATCCCTATGTATGCTTAAATCATTAAAACTGTGCAACGGATTATGGAGCGGTTTTTTTTAAATAGATAGAGTGATTCAAGAGGAAGGTTTATAATACATGTACATTTATTATTATTATTATATTATAGCATAGTTTAACAGACGCCTACTATTTTTTTATATAATTCAAATGGCAATTAATTTGTTCCACCTTATGGTAAGCGATAATCGGCGGTACACATATCACTCGTGCGTTTCCATTCCAGAAGGCTGCGATATCATGTGTCTTAGTCCTCTGGAATTTAGTCTTGGTTCTCTTTTCCTGTAATTTCACTACTTAATGTGCATACTACAACAGAAACACAATCTACAAAGGCCTATCAAAAATATATGAAAGTAAAAGATGGGCTAGGACAAAATATACAAATGTTTTGTCCGAGCCCATCTATTACTTTTAGATGGTAGATTAAAGTATTAGGAAATCATTGTATCGTTTGCATCTAACCTAATATAAGCAATCCTCGCGAGAGCACCGTCCGCAGAACAATTGAGCAAATCAAAAGATTCCCAAAGACACAATGGTGAAATGGCAAGTAAAGCAAAATGTTGTTTGTATAATGTAGAATAAGATAGACAGTCCAGTAATATAAATATCACAGATGGTACGGTAGTCACGCATTCTGGTATTAAAATTATCTATGCCACTTACGATGTATCGAATGTGATGATACTTAAATTTTCTTCATTTTATTCAGTTTTAGATAATTTTTGATCGGTTGTGGTCACTTTACCTATATGGTCGTTCCACCTAATCTGTGCCTTTCCTGTAGACATTTCGTGATATCATGGTCTCAGTTATTAGTAATAATAGTAACATCAGGACAATGAGACAAACGAGATCAAATCAAGAAAACAAGTTTTACACTAGGCGGTCCACCTTGATCAATTGGTATCTCGCGTCCAAGATGCCTTAATTTCCCGCCGCTGAGTTTCATTTATATCATTATAAATAACCCAGATACAAAGAATTGTGTCATTTCCATCATACTAGTTGCATACCACAGCTTCACATGTATAATTATGGTTGGGTTAGAACACATATATATTTGTATATCTAAATCAGGGACGGAAGGAATTAGTGTTGACGACTACCTTCACTATGTATTTTATATTAGAATTTTAATATTATACTATAGACTAGTAGTTTTGGTAATTAGTGTTGGCAAATTGACCACCTACCGATATAGAAAGTAGTTAAGATAGTCTTTATATAGATAGAGAATATACTGCGTCGCTACTTATTATCATTCTAATTGTGTTAAGTATTTCCGCATAAAATAATATAGAAATATATATAGCATACATAAATATAGCCTATGTGTTATTGTGTAGAAAGTACAACTATAAAGTTTCATCAAAATCTGTTTGGTAGTTTTTAGCGTTAAAGAGTAACTAATATCCATCTATACATCAAACTCACAAACTTTCACGTTTATAATATTAGTGAGATATAAAACGTATATGTATAAAATAAAAAACAATCAGCTGAACATTGCCTGCATTTCTTTTTCAGAAACAACAAACTTAAATAGTGACTATTGATAAAATTAACTTGGAACCAACTAAATAGCCATGCACTCATATATGAAGATTATATAATTTTTTACATGCTCGACCAAATCCCAAGTTAAATAAAGCTTGTGATGTGGGTGAATAGACAATGGATACACATACTTAAATATACTTTTTTTAAATATCAACATAATACATACATATTATATATTTAAAAAAGAAGCAATCATACTCATGAATACAAATGTTTGTACCGTGCTAGGAATGGACCACCAGATTCAAAGACAACACACGACAATTCATGCCGCAATAATGATGAATTGCAGATGCATTGCGAACCTCTTCCTTTTTTAAACATCTGACTTTATACACTTGTATCTGTTTCTGATATATATTGTTCATTTATTTTTGCGAAAGGTAGGGCGCCGCAAATATTTTATATGTAACTCGGAATACATCGAAAAACTCGGCAAAGGGAGTGGAAAAAAATAATGGTCGTGTTTGCGCTTGGTAATCAGACAATGCTGTTAGCGGGGTTAATGGTGCATATTGTGTACAGTTGGCAGCGCAAATATTGCACACACAGAATATCTCGGCCATCTTGTTAACTTTTTTTCGAAGTTCGTGTATACAGTTTTATATAATTTTATACGAAACCAATACGAAAGTAAACCCGAAGTATTGTTTTTGTTGAAGAGAGTAATAATAATAACCCAGGACAATTAACATACCGCCGCGCCGTCCCAATTAGCAGTATCTGTACTATGATTACTAAATAACTGATATTACTACTTCTTATTAATATTATAAATGCCAAGGTTTGTGAGATAAATGTTTGTTACACTCACGCAAAAATTAATGAACAGTTTTTGATGAAACTACAGCAATATAGCATATATTAGAATAAAACATGGGCTATAAATTTCATTCGAGTGAAACCGTGGGCACAGCTAGTATAAAATTAATGCATTAAAAATATACATAGACGAATACGAAGAATCTTACTCATGAATAAAAATGTTTGTATCGTGCGAGGAATCGAACCCGCCGCCAACGGAAGTACCAATTTGTGGGCCTTTTTAGTTGAACTTATAAGAAATTCGGGATATTGAGGTATAAGTTTTATTTTTACGGGATGAAAATGAAAAGGTACTCTCAATAACTGGAGAACAACTGGAGAATTGTAAGTATCAGGTCAGGTCAGTGAGCCCATCGTGGTAAATTTAGCAGGAATTTAACATGATGGTTTCCAGGAGAACCGCGTGGAGGTCAACCAGACATGGTACATTGCTAACGGGTTATTAAGCCACATTTCTCCCTGAGGTATAATAATAAGTTAGGTAAATTTACATATTTACATGAGTTTATTATTATACTATTTACATTGTTGTATCGTCATGTAAAATAAAGGTTATTATAAAACAGGTTGTAACACAAAAGAGCTACATTATTTCCTGTAGCAACATTAGTATTCAGAGAAAGTATGTGTTTCCATCTTCGGTGTGATTGCGGTACACCGCGTGTGCATGTACAATGAATAAATACACTGTCAACTTGATGTATTGTGATGTCTAGTTTGTATTTTTGAAAGCAACTTCTAAAACAAATATGCTGGTAATTTACTAGTCTCATGATTTTCCATTAATTCTAGCTGCGACTTTTGACAAATGACAATGAAGCGAATGGCACTTAATTAATTGTGGCAACTATTGTTGACATAGTATGTCCTGCTATTTATATTATATACATATATATATATATATATAAATATTATAGGCAGTCTATAGTAACTTGAGGACTAAGTTGTCAAGTTTTTATACCCTACAATTTACTAGCACCTCATATATCAACCCGGAACGTTGCTTATAAAGCAATCAGCTGGATGCCAGAAATAGCTATGTCAGAGGTACTCACGTCGATGACTTTCTACAAAGTCTACCTCTGTGGTGGGTAATACGTTAATTTTATGATGTATCTGTACAATAAATCTGTCAAAGATGTCATGACGCCAATAAACAGATATGTTTAATTATAATTGCTGTAAATCCAACCTGATCATATCAAATTCAAAGTAAAGGTTTCATTTCACACTCTTATTAAAAAAAATACTTATTTGGGATTAACCCTTATCGTGGCAAGATTGCTTTTTTTAGAAATAGCAAAAAAAATGTATATAGTTAGCTTCTTTGGGTTATATAAAAACTTAAAAAAATTAAAAAAAAAATCGTGACATAATAATTTCGGAAAAACAAGGTGTATACTATTCTATACATTGCTACACGTGTAGTGATTATCGCATTTTTAGGAATGTATATTATGCTATACACTGCTATGTTTAGGGAGAGTCGGAATGTTACTATTAGTTTTTAACATATACCAAAAGATTATTATTATTTGATTATTACATGATTTTAAATAAAAATAACTGTCTTGATTGAAGTAAAAATGTATATTAAAAAAATATTTCTTGAATAATAATAATTTGTCATAATTGAACATCCTACTGCTTGCGGTGGTACTCCAAAAAACAGTTACGATTCTTCACATAACAAAGGTGAACCTTACATTTTGTGCACATATTGTCCTTGCCTGGCCTGGCCTTAGATAATGCTAAAACTATTTTGCTTCCAACACCCACAGTCTCTTCTTCTTCAGTAAATGTAATGTCTCTAAAAGTGTCATCTCCCGCGTAGAGCAAGAAGTCGTAAATGATGCCAGATACACCAGCCCTGACTAAGTTCTTGAAGCCCCATTTACAAGGCTTATTTGGGTTATATTGACGACGACTTCTTCCCTTTGTACGGTATAACCATTTCGTCAATACTAAAAGCGTTCTCTTCTACGGGTAAACACTGTGTTCGAATGCTATCAATTATAGGACGTAGTTTATAATATCTATCTAATGTATCGGCTTCAGAATTATTGGTAAAATGTAAAAATCGTTGATCTTACCTGATCTGTTACATGTGCTACCTTGCCATAACAAAAGGACTTTTTCCAATAATCTTTGTATGATGGCAAAACTACAATACCCATCATAACATTTATTGCCAAAATGTCTAGTATATCTTCCCTTGAAACTGTTATAGATCTTCTTGTTCTTTGTACGCTATATAAATTTGTGTGAATGGTAATAGTATCTACTAATTCTTCGGTAAAAAATCTATAAAAATAATCTAGAGGTGGCCAATCAGATGGTACAGGTTCCAAAAATGTAGGGCCTGCTATTTCAGCCTTGTGTTGAAATTGAGCTCTTTGCCAACGAAAAGATTTTTCTGCGATTTTGCGCTTCTGGAGATTTGCGCTTCACATTTTTGAGCGCGCGTCAAAGGTGTCCTTGCAGGCGTGGATGCAATTGGTTGATTCGAAAGCAAAGATGGCAAAGATGAAATTGAGGGTAGAGCGTCATAATTACTTTCTGATGGATTAGGAAATACTTGAGTAAGAATAGGTGTAAGAGGCACATCGGTTGTATCGACATAAATATCATCTACATGCGTTCCTATCTGATCATCAGAGATTTGTAGGAGGTTTAACCTTTCGAGACTGGAATTTATCGATGGCGCTGGAGAACTCGCTGTTGATCCAATCATTCCACCTTCATCACCGCTACTATCGCCGTCACTTGTGTCGGAATTTGCATTCTTTTCAGGCACCAAAGATAAAATACGCCTAGCTCTTTCACGCATAGCAGTCTAAAACCAAAGCAAAAGAAACATGCAAAAAACCATCACCATAGTAAAGCCATACTATATTGTATTATAGATAGGTAAATAATGTATGTAATAGTATTTGACTCTTTATATAGGTAGATAGTCATGCGGTAATAATAATAGTAGTATTTTTTGTGGGAATCAAACCCACAACTTTGTTTATCGCTTTCCAAAACCACTATATCAACGAGGCAGTCAAACATCACTACAACTTTATTTTAAATTTACTTGCAATTTAAATTTTATAGGAAAGTCCAAGAACATTATGATCCCATGAAGTTAGCAATGTATATTATTCTATACAGCATCGACGAAAGGTAGATTACTGCAGCTGCGGCATTGTATAGTATAATATACGTTAGTAAAAAACACGACAAAAACATGCTAATTCTCATAGCGACAACAGCATATATATAAAAATATGTAAGAACAAACTTTTAGGCATGCGAATTTTATAATAAACATATATATTTAGGGGTAAAAACATAAAATAAAATAATAAAATTAAACTTACCTTAGTTAAACCAGAGCGGCGCATCTTGATGGTTATTTTTCACAACTGATTTAAAATTATGACAGATAAACGACTATTTTTATTTTTGAAGTATAAATAAACGTCCAGAAATGTTATGTGTTAATAAAATGAAGTTAAAAATTAATTTATAGTGATCATAGAATTTTATAAAGTTGTATGTATGGTATACTATACAAAATGAACTTAAGGGTTAAGTTGAAATGAGTCAAAGTACAATTTAATTTAATCCGTCACGGCTTCTTCTTAAATACGTTTGGTAAATTTAATCTGCTCTTTCTAAAGTATTCGTACTGTGAAGAGTTAGGAAAAAACGTGGTCATCTACCTTTTTTTTGACTTAATTTTACAATATACACACCGTTTCTCATTTCTATTTATAAAAATAAATATAATTAAAAATTCCTTGAATACTCATAATGAGTAAAATCTTGATAAATATAGGAAGTACATAAACATAGATCAATAACACCTAGGAACGTTAAATAGGTAAGCATAATTATTATTTAATCTATGCTATTTTAGGATTCTCTACGTAGCAATGCCATCTTCAACGCCACTTCTCGCATCCGAAATCAAAGACAAATAAAAAATAAGTCATCAATTTAATTGTTCCACGAGAGTAAATTTTGATACCTCACTGAATGTTTCGACTGGATTGAGAGTATCACGAATGGTCTACTGGTGTCAACGTGTTAAAATAAGCCAGTGGATTATTGGAGCGTTTAGGGAATAGAAGAAAGTTGTTTATTTACATAACGACCTACAAAAGTTAGGAGCCACGAATGTATTTTGGTTTACTCCCTTTGCTCTATTATGGATCCAAGCCAGCGGGTAAGGGCCGATTTAATATTTGCAATGCCATATTATATGTAACTAGAGATGTGTGGAATCAGGTATTAAAGTATTTATTATTCGCCTATTTTTTTTTTTTTACTGTAGCTTATTACTTATTTATATTATATTCGGAAATATGAGCAAACCCTAAGTGCATAACGTTATAAATATTTTAAAAAATATAACATTTGAAAGTTACTATTTAAGTAATCGTAATTTTATAAGTTAATATTAAATTAATGCAGTTTATTATCAGCCTATTTTTACTTTTGACAGTCAATTGAAAGAAAAAGGTTATTTTCCATTCAATTTCCCAAAGTGACATTGATTTATACTTCAGTAAACTAAAATTCATGTTTTCAAATTCAATTTCATTTTTTTGTATACTGATTTGTTATACGATATTTTCATAAATACTTAGACTTCTTATTAATACTGAGTTAGTTCTTTCAAACAAATTCGTAAACTTAATAGATGTTTCTTACTACTTACACAATTTAATTACTACATATTATTTTTTTTTATTTTATTTATATACACACTCTCTTGCACTAGTTACAGAAAAATAAGTCTATTTATTTTTTTATATCGCGTTATATCGCATCCTACTCGACTACGTTATTATTAAACTTGTCACATCTCTAGCTACCCAAAGATCTGTCAAAATCAACTGCTACCACAAAAGGACTCATGTGAGAAAAAGTAACTTACACTTAACTAAAACGATATGGAAATTGTCGCGTAATATCCCGCTGTCCCTTTTTGTTGCAACCCGGAGTCACCACAGATGTTTATATTATAAAATTAATGTGTGAATGGAAGAGGCCAGAAGATAAATGGAAAAGCATATACATCCATTGTACTTAAAATTTACCTAGTAAAGGTAAATCAGAAAAATCAGTATATTCAAATACTTATACTAATACTTATATAAGAGTATAGATTTTATCAGTATATAGTCTTCAACCAAAGCCTTATCAAGCAAAGGCACTATTGTTACAATTACTACCACGAAATGTTCTTTCACATGTAGTAGGATTACTTGCCTCGCCTACTAACTACTAACCTAACCCTTGTTAATAAATAGTACACTAAAACCTTCTTTATGGAACGATTATTATAAACAAAAGACAAAGTTTATAAATCACCAACATTTTACCAACCTCTGATATTACTTAACTACTAAAATGATTACTAAAATGAAAACAACTCTCAATAGTATTTTTTTAAAATGTTCCTAGTGTGGTGTTTGCATATCACATGTAGGTTTTAAGAAATAAATAAAACATGAGAAATCTAAAATATTGATTTAATTAAATATTTATTTTTATTTAAAGTAAGTAATAACTCTAAGTTATTAATAACTTTAAATTGACGTCTAAAGTTATTAATAATGTAAATTATTATTAATAAATCTTGAAATTATATAAATTGTTCAATAATACTTTTGTCATAATATGTATTTAAATGAAGAATGTCAAAATACAGTCTGTATGCAAAAAAATTCTTTTTGCAGTCGGTTGAAACATAAAATAAGTAAGAATAAAATTAAACAAAATGACGTTGTTATACAAGCTCACACAATGAGTACAAATTACTACTACTAAAGTGTCAACTCAAAAATGTTGGTAATTTGTTCTTGGGAATTTGCTTAACGTCTCATAATAAACTGCCAGAGTCTGTTCTACCTCTACTGAAAAAAGTTAATGCATGTACGAGATTAGTCGAATTACAAGAAATTAACAGACAATTACTAGTCTAATGAATAGTTGCCTAATTATAGT
The DNA here is from genome assembly GCF_030625045.1 of Achroia grisella. Lineage (NCBI taxonomy): Eukaryota > Metazoa > Arthropoda > Insecta > Lepidoptera > Pyralidae > Achroia > Achroia grisella. Next base: position 1,133,570 of record NW_026712658.1, read on the forward strand.
ACGTTACTCAAAATAAAAAGTTTCGAGACCGAGATTTTATCTGTCTAAATCTATCAAGATTTTGTAAGGATCTAAATAATTTTAAGGCTTCATGATCACTCAGAACAGACCCTGCTAGTTGACATAATCAGATCTCATCAGGGTGAATGACTGAAGAGCCCTCTCAACATTTATTCCTCAGAATTATTTTCATAAACAATTCTATTCTATTAGAAAACTAATAGAATAGAAAATAATAATTAATATTATTAGTTGCCTGTATTTAAAGTCACTTCATTCTAATCATATAACAACGAGCGAGCTATCAAAAACACCAGAAGTGGAGTGGAGGGTAACAAAAACCGGGAATGAATACGGAAGGGACATTATTTGTTTATCCCCAGATATATTGTGTCCACTAAAGAAGTCGTTTAGACATTATTGTATACTTTATAAGAAATATTTATATACTGTTCTCATATTTAGATGATAGTATTATGACAAGATACTGCGTAGGTCGATAGAGGCTATATTACAGGCTTACACATTACAGGCTTCTATTTAATCTATTTTTCATTGTTTGAACGAGTATGTATGTATCAAATATACAATATTTTTTTGAAACGCTGGTAATAATTTCTGTATCTTCAATTATTTCATTTCTGCAAAATCGCTGTATATTAATTTTTCCTGTATTGTGGTACAAAATAGTCAATTCATTTATATTTGTACACGCGACTTCGTCCGCGTGGAATTTAACTTTATTTTTCTAAAATAAAGGAATTTTTCTAAGATAAAGGTAGCGTAAGTTACTCCTTATTACATCAGCTACCTGCCAATAAAAGTCCCGTCAAAATCGGTCCAGCCAATTCAGAGATTAGCCGGAAGAAACAGACCGACAGTTAGGCAGACAAATATTGTAAAAAAAAATTTTGGTGTATGTACCGTATTTATATTCATATGCGTGTAGTAAAAAACGGTTGTTTCAATATTACAAACAAAATTATTTAAATTTTTTTAATTGTATAGGAAATATTAAACCGGTTTCAAACTTTGAATAAACTTATAATAAATATTATTACAATTCTGGTTCACAGGCCGGTATAAATCTATAATGTGTATATGTTATAATGTCTATTGAGCTTGTATATGTACGTAAATATGTATATGTATGCTTATGTTGTATAATTGTCTGTATTTTTCAACATATCCTTGTTGTTTGACTAAAATGTAATTTTCAAAAATTAAACAATCTAAATATACATTAGTGTCTATGAATAGTGTTCATAGACACTTTAAAATTTATCTACAATTTTAAAGTGTCTGTGAACATCAACAATATATATGAACATTTTATACAGAGTCACCTGTTTCATCCATTTATCCCGCCAAGCTTTATAAGCTATGTTCCGGTTTTAAGGGCGGCAGCGAAATTACCGGGTAAAGGCATAATACTAGTCCTGAGGAATGACAACAAATACACGTAAGGGCTATTACGGGGGCCACATTATTATTTGTGGGTTGTGTTTTTCATGTTTACTGAGGACAGTTGACACTTCCCACCAGGTGTGCTATCAGCTTGTTTGTTATTCCACTCGCACAACCTCTATGGTGTAGTGGTTCAAATCTCTTTTTGTTAGATATTAATTTATAACTAACCAACTCGGAACGATTTACTTAGCGATAAAGTTTATGTAATTTGAATGGCGAAAAATGATCACGGCCCACCTGATAGTAAGTACTACTGATGATAACAGTTCTATGCATATTACATTATCAAGTGACTATTAATACTAAGATGTGTTTTATTTTCGGACTTTTACTGTAATGTTGTTCAAGAGTTTACAGCTACACTGGACGATGGAAGACGAGTCCAGATAGCACTCCAAACTCGTAGAAAGACTTATAAAGGAGCGGCTGACGGCCAATCCCCGCCTGCCACATACGACGTTAGTCTGAGGGCACCGCTAGGGGTTCGAACCTCGGCTCAGGCCGTTGTAATTTCCTTTGTTTGAATTGGTCGGGGGATTGATTAGAGGGGGTTAAGATATGCCACCTTTATCTTACACTTTAACCTAAACACATCTCATATGAAGCTAGTTACTTGGCGGCATGCTCGCGCGCATTCTTGATTGCGCGTAAAAGAAAGTGTCGTTTAAAGAATATCACTAGTCCTCTATACAACATGTTTATTACTACGATTTTACACTCAAAAAGGCATGACTTCTAATCTCGCTGACACCAAAAAAATAGTGTCGATTGTATTTCTGATTAACATCGTACAGTGATAATTAAACCAAAATTGGTCCAAAAAAATCTAATATAGCTATAACCTAAAGTATAACAAGTAGTCAGATAATTTTGTGACCTAGATCTTACTACTCGTTAAAGTAAAACGAATATTCTTATTGTATAAGTACAATGTAATAAATAACTACTGCTATATATTACGTCGTTATTCACCTTAATCTAGTTAATATAAGTTGTTTCTAGAAAAAAAGTCTAGTAATACTGGAGATAGTGTTCATTATTCATAATGGAATAGCAATTTCATTATTTACTGAGTTAAGTAGCCTTTTTTGTCCTTGTCACACAATTTTTAAAGAGATTGTAATTATTTTGTTTTAATCTAAAGTGTACATTTAAGTATTATCCCCTAAAGTTGTTATGAATTGAAGTCAGCTTTTTAATAAAATGGGGATCATAGTTTTCATTTATTTTCAGTACTTGTCGTTAATAAAATTTTGCTGTCGATATAATTATTATATTTAAATATAGATAAAAATTAATTATATAATAACCTATTCATCGCATTTGAACTAATGGATCCAGAAACAATTTGTGATCACCAACTCACTTGCAATATCAAAATATAATTTTCTCATAACTCCTGGCTCTTGGTCTAATATTATACTCATACTTCTCACTGCTCGCTCTCACAACCATCTCTTAGATTAATATCAGGGGCATTACTACGCTTTTATCCTAATCTATGACATATAAATATAAAGAAACAAATACGTACACTACCTACTTTTGATAAAAGCTCGAACGTACCGTCAAACAAACAAACTCATTTGTAAAATAAATTACTTTAGACGAGTACAGTGAACATAGAGTTGATATGAGGTCGATGAAATCAGAACGTTTATTGTTATCGACAATTTTTATCTATATATCGATATTTTAAATTTAGAATCACTTTGCGATGGAATAAACCTATGTGTATCTGGTGGAGAATTGTCTCTTATTGAGTGACAACTCTGTGTTATTGCCATTGTTATTATTTCCCATAACCTCCCAAGTTAACCTTCTGATTACCTCTATAAAAATCGTTCAAATCCCGATATATTTAGTCCGAGAAACTGCACAGTCACCAATACTCCTGCTCAACGCAAGAGTCCTGTTATATTATATATTGTAATAAAAATATAGAAAATCTATGGCTACCAGTACTGATGATTAGAAGAATGAGATAAATGGAAGAAATATGCATTACTAGTTAATTAAGTATTTTATTATTATATCATTAGATTTTCTGTTTATTTCAAAACTGTTTAGTTCAAACCCAAGCAGTCTTAGAGCTTACTTCAGTTACTAAACCTGTACTTATCATTTTCATCAGATAATATTATATAAGTTAAGAATATTAACACACGGAACTCGTATACATCGGAACATACATAAGACAAGTTACAAAAATGGAAAACGCAATAGAGATAAGTAATAAGATAATGGAGTAAGCTTTCTTATTACATTTGGTTCTCTTTAGCTGTCTTGAAAGAATTCTATACAACAAATTAACATATTATAATGCAACTCGTAGGCACATTATTGATAAATTAACTTAGTATTATTACGTTGGATAAAAGAAAAGTATCGACAATGTAACTACCTCACTGGCTCGAATTCACGGTGAACAGCTTAGCGTTCTGTACCATGATGCATGACGACAATTTTTAAAGGGCAACCTGAAAGAGGCTTTCACCCTGTCTCTAATGTACCATTCAAATAATACGGCTTGTTGGGACACCGCTGTTGAGATAAGCTCGCTTTAGGTTTATGTGGCTTGACTGTACGTGGAAAGGATGAAGTAACATTGGAACCCTTAAAATTCTCTTCAAAAGAATGTTTTTGACCCTATAATTTACTAAATTGTATGTTCCGTGAAAATACCTGAGATACTAGTTACAATTAAGTCGATGTGATATCTATAAGGTTCCGTATGTAGTTTACATGATCAAAGATATGTGATATACAAATAGGATACTTAAGTAGGTTAGTTATGTGATAAAATATTGTGTTATTTTCAGTTCATTGAAAACTTTAAATTATAGTTTTTTTTTTAAATATTCAGCAATATTTTTAATAAACTATAAAAATAGGATGTTCCATTCTATTCTTCACTCTATCTATCTAACCTCTATACAATATATCCATCTATAAAACCCTAATTATGAATAAAATATTTGGAATCAAGATGAAGTCATACTCCTTTAATTAAAAAGAATAAAAATATATTCAATTTCAGAACCGCATCCTACTCGGTTGAAAGCTGAACCCTAAATTAATACGCTTAAGTAGAATTTTGTTCAATTTATGCGACTTCATGAAACGTAGTATAATGAAAGGCCTTTTAAATAAGCACACCCAGAGAATAGAATCCCATTGCGAGAATAGAAGTTTAAAGTTATGTGGCTCGACGCAATGCTCGACATAATGGGTGCGGAGCACATTGACAGTACTTTGATGTGAATCGAGGGTTTAAAGCGTCTTTTATGTGTCGAAATGTTTATAAACGTGGTTGACAAGCTCTCTGAGGGACCGTTAGATGATTGTCTATTTCTATTTGCATGGTTTACGGTTTTCTGTTTTTACTATTCTAACTAATAAAGAATTAAAGTTTATTTAAATGTAAGAAATATATATACAATAGTACTAAAACAATAATTTAGTCATATTGTTAGTAGTAAAACATGCTATATGACAAGTGATGTTGTGGACCAGAAATGAACCAGTACGAACGGGGAAACACCACACCTTTTACGAGTAGTAAGTCGAGATTCCCGGACGCCCCTCCCTTCTCTCCCGTTCCTAATTCCTATCCCTACCCTTAAGAAGCCGACAACTTCCCTGTAATTCCCCTTATGTTACGGGTGCTCATGGGTAGCGGTAATTACTTACCATGCCTATACCAGATGTGCCTATGCTATAAAAAAATCGAATTTAGTATTTACTTGTTTTAAAAATACCTAGATACTATTATTAAATTTAAATATAATAAAAACTACTTTACTGAATTATACGATAATACATAACCTAAACATAATGTCAAAATGAATTCCTGAACGCATTTAAGTTTACACAGATCACACTACAAATAATCTTTGTCGTAAAGTTTATATAAGTAACAAACAAAACCTTTACATACTTAATTCAAATTTGCATCTATTTTTATAGAGAGAATTCCATCTCTCACTATTTTGTTATGTAGCCGTTGTCATGTCGGTTGGCGGTAGAATATCCAGACCCTCGGCTGCGCCTTCGAAAAAGTAATTTTCAGATTAAACAGTCGTTAGTCCCTTGGAAAGTTATATTATTTATTATTTTTCGATTAGGTTTCCCATATAAGTGCGTAAAATGGATATGTTTTTGTTATAATATTTTATACATATAGTTAGAGGCTAGTAGATATAAATAGATAAGTATGCAAAATTTGTGGCCAATTGGAAACTAACTTTTTGAAAAGGGTTTCTGGATATTATGAATATTGTTGATGTTTCCTATCTGTTTATCCTAATATACATTATCATTACGAAAGTAGATTTTACATGACGGTTTAAGATTAGGTAAGGTAAATATTACACAATGACGATTGGATGAGTACCTCTATCTTACCTATTTCCAGTTGCCGCCAACATCTTGCTTTATAAGCTGTATTGGGATTTGAAGGGTAAGATTTGGCAAAGAAATTACAGAGTACTGAATCATGAGATTAGTTCTCGGGATTTTAACGCTACAGGAGTATCACCGTGATCTTTGGGTTTCATGTATAAATACTACTAGTTCCTATTTTCCTTTCGGTAAGCCGTCAATTTGTTTACCTTTCCAGTTACAGAGAACACACTTGAAATGAGTTAAACGATGTGATTACTCTCTGATGATGTATAGGAATTCGTAGATAGTACTTTGTATAAAGTCTCCAGTAATCTCTAACAAATTCGCAAATAACATCAATTACGCTTTCAAATCAAGCGGGCTTCTTTGGGGTACGTAACGATGTTAGCCGAGGCCACTAATGCAATAAAATATTTACTTTTGATATCAAACCCACTGCCTTCTATTTAGTTTATTGCATTACCCTAATCGCTGATCCGTAGCTCTGGGCGAGGTTCGGTTTACACAATATTGTTTGAGTGTACACTAACTAGATTTATCGCGATTTTCCTTTTAACCTTTTTGTAACCGGTTTTGAAATGGGAATAAAACAATTTGTAACCGGTAGTGAAATGTGATTTTATTTCAATTTAGTAACTTTCCTAAAAATTAAAAGCTGATTTCTTGTGTATAAATAATTCCACTGATTCTGTTAATTATTCAGACAAATTAAATTTAACGAACATGAATTCGTATGGGACATTTTAAAGTCTTATGCATATAATATGTACAATTGAGATGAACTGCTAAAAAACTCAAAGTTTGTTTTTTTTTAAAGTCAATCTGTTATCTTATTGTAACTTAGTAGTATATGTCTAATATTAAATAGAAAAGTTCGTACATTAAAACAATTGAAGTATTTGTACGTAATCTATCTATGCGTTTAACAATAATTTAACATAATACAAAAGGTACAAATATATGACGGACCGTTATCTACCAGGAAACCATGAGTAGTGCAGAGAAAATTGTTACCGGTGCACTAATATGAATAAGACCACATTTGAGTTAAACCTGCAATTTATTTAAGTTATATCAGGTAAAGTTATAGAAGAGAAATAAGATGCAATAATACACTCCAACGCCGGAATGCCTGACGTAACTCACATATCAAAATTCTAATTCCTTACTAATCCGAGAACGTGTTCAGGCATTTCGGATTTATAATGCATTCCACATGAATGTGGCAATTTGTGCTCACCGCGTTGGAATAGGTATTATCAAGGGATAGGCAAAATAGTCAGTGTACTAAGTCGATTCCATGGGTACATCCCGATATTATGGCTTACGTGTATTTCAATGTATTCGTAAATGATGATCATGCAAATTTCCATAAACTAAGTCATCAAGTCAGTTATGTTATAAATTTAACATATAAAAAATATATTCATACACCCAAAATAAGTACAAAATTATTTAAGTAAAAATGAACTTACGTAAAATAAAATTTATTTAATAAAATATTTATTTTATTTCAAAATTATAAAAATATATATAAAAAACACGATTGTCGTTACTTAAATTAAAAAATCATTGAATGAATATGTTGTTAATATTTTTAGTAACACTGTATTTACAAAAAATGTATCTAAGTATTTATATCAGTTGTCTAGTACCCATAACTCAAGCTCTTCTTACCTTGAGACTAGATGGCACTGTGTGATTGTCCAGGGTTGTTATTATTATGATTATATTTATTTTTTTAAAATAATATACTAAAATGCCTTCTCCAAAACAAACCAATTTACACGTACCGTGTAGACTGTCGACATAATCTTGGATCTCAAAAGATAATGTTTACATTTAATATGTACCGCTCGTTTTAATTTTATGCAAGCCACAGTTTAGCTGAGTCCTTGTATAATACAAATATACATATTAATGTATATACTCATGTTTGAGTACACAAAGTATTCTATATATTTTTTATTTATTGATATTATAAAATTACTTTTCTATTTAATTAAAATAGAAATGTCATTTTATAGTATCAATACTGAATGCATATGGTGCCAAGATGGCACCGCCTTGTTTGGTATTGGTGTTTCTTTCAGCGAGGAGTGAAAATATAAATTGATGTCGAGTTATTTTTTGTGTCGGCCAGATTTAAACTCACAATCTCTTGGGTGTAATTTAGAGCATATTGGATATAATTGCATAATGGATGCATATTTTCTAATCTTATCAAATAATTCTCTTTAACAGCAAATAAAATACGCAAGACCCCATGTGTACTAAAACCGGTCACTTTTAGTACTTAAGTGTTTATTACCTCCAAGTTTACTAGTATAAATATTTTATAGCCTTCGAGATGTGGGGCATTTAAAGTGCTACTATTACTTAAAACTATCGCAGTTTTAACGTAAATATATATCCGTATATTTCCAAGTATTTCTATTAAGATACGCATATTACATATATATACGATTTTGGCTTGTAATACAAACTATGGTGTGTAAATACCCACACACGTACGATTAATCGCAAACAAAAGTATCCTTGGTATCCAAAGTCGAAACAAAAATTTGAATCCTCGGGCAATAAATTGTTCTATATAGGTGTTTGTATTTTTAAGACATTAAATAAAGTACTAAATTATCATTTTCTTTCGTTGCGAGAAATAGAACCGAGCATGGAAAAGATTTGAGTAATATGATTTGAGTAATACCTGTTTTAATCAATAGCAATATACCATGTTCGCCAAAAAAGCGACTTCAACTGTATTATTGAGGATAACTCAAAACTAATCATTAAATTAATATAGGATTGCATCTGGAACACCAACTTTTATATGTTTAAACATTTTTGACGATTTCTTTATTTGAGAAAAAATCGTCAATATCATTTAAGATTAAAATGAGGTAATCTACATGTACATAAAAAAATATAGTTGATTTGAGAATCAACGCACACGCAATCACAAGCTACTAATCGTCCGTGTATTGACGCTCCAAAAGTAAAAAACAAAGAAGTTTTACTGTCCCACGTTTGTTTGTTCGGCCTGACCTAAATACATATCAAGTGAACGTTACTTGCCAACCAAAATAGGACCCCAATTTCAGTTGCCATTTTTTAAATTCCTAAATAAACTGTAAATGTCATTGATCGCAATGTTTTTTGTATTATTGACAATTGCAATAAATGTTTGATGATTCAATGATTTATTTTTATGACATATAATGTAAATGTGAAAATATGTTTGTATTGTTTCCTTTTCACGACTAAACGGCTGAATTTAGTAAATAACTAAAGGATAACAGCGCTCAGCCGTTTAACAAGAAAAAGGGAATGATTTTTTGCTATCTGTGCCACCACTTGAGACAAAAGAGGTTCTTTTGTAAAGAAAAACGGGTATGCCTTTCTGTAACTTTTTTTATTGTACGCAATAGATAGAAAGTTCAGTAAATGTAAATGTATGTATTTGAGACTCTATAAATTAACTGCGACTGTACATTTTAGACGGGAATACATTAATTAATAGATATTTAAAAGTTTATTCATAGACGGGACAGATTCCTAATAGTCTAAACGTGTAGATTTTACTCTTGACAAATATTTAAAAGTATATTATTCTACTCATGCTCATATTATGCTTACATGTAACTATTGTCTCATACTTCCTTTCCTAATCCCCGTATTCCTTATATTGGCAGTTACAATTTATTTCTTTCAGTCGACCATTTCCAAATTCAAATTTTCGCGCTAACGAAACAAAACGGATGAACCCCTATAGGAGTAAAAGCATTATTAATATGGCTGCTGCCAGACTTGTGTCACAGGAATATGATATTTTATTATATAAATCTGTGTAATATTTTTTTTAGCACTGCATATTTGCAAGCCATTTTTTGCATTTGAAATTTCAGTTTAAAAGTTTTGTTCGCATAAGCAGGCCTGAATCTATTAAAAGATAACTTTTGTGTGAAAATGTATACACTTTTATTAGAAGCATTACATATATATTTACATTAATTTTGGTAAATTTAAGTTATAACTTAAATTTTAAACTTAAATTTAAAAGGAGTGTTTAATGGCACTGGAACTCTTTGATTTTTAGAATTTGTAAATAAACGAAATAATTTAGCGTAACTCAGTTTGAAGTTATAATGTATTAAAATTTTCAAGACATAGATAGATTATATATATTAATAGATTTTACTAACTCAAGATTGCAGAAAATATATTGTTAATTAAATTTTAATTGATGCATGGGGTTAAATAGTAGAATTAATGTCTGTAGACTTGATGTTACGAGCAGATAGGTAAAAGGATCATAAAATAAATCAATATCCGTGCAAAGGGAATACTCAACAAAAAGCATCATTCTGTAACAATAAGGAATGAAAAGAAAGATATAAATTTATACTAGATTCACGCATGGTAACCTAATGGCTTAAAGAGTTACTATTTCATCTTAGACCACAAAGGTTGTGAGTTTAATTAACGATTCTCTTTATTCCATATAGAATTTATATCTGTCCTAATTTTAAGAATATTTGCTGTCGGTACATACATTTTAATGGAGGCAAAGATTAAAAAAATGTTAGAAAATGCTTGAATTTTTTTACACTACGATTAAAAATCTGATGGTAAAGTCGTTGGCGTACTATTTTACATCTTCTCATCGTATTAATTCCATTTTTGAAGTCGAAGAAATATATTCAGAAGCTTCAAAAAGATTATTGTGAGATTGCAACAAAATAAAGAATAAAAAGAAAGATATAAATTGTGATTTGTCACTAGATTCACGCATGGTAACCTAATGGCTTAAAGAGTTACTATTTCATCTTTACATAAGGAGACCAATCAATACAAAGGTTATCATATATGAGTTTAAATATATAAATTATAAAAACCTTATAGCTTTTTTACATAACATTTGTTTAATATAAAGTTTGGCCTCTCTGTCAGATTTTATTCCATACTTTGTGTACATATAATTAATAGGTATATATTTCGAACCACCTAATTTTAAGAATATATCTGTAGTTTAAATTTCATTCTGCATACAACAATGCAGCAATGAATAAAAAGATTGTAATTTTGTGCCCCCATTGTAACTTCGAGTCCACTGTTATTCCTAAAAAAAGAAAACGTATTTACTTGTCTTACATTAGGCAGCGTGAATTTAATACACTTAGTTTTTTTTTATGGATTATTACATGTGAACCAATTTAATATAGCAGAGATAGCATAATTTGCATCGATGGTGGCAATCAAGCATACGGCCCATCTGATGGTAAATACTAAATCCTGTAGGTTCTCCCAAGAATATATGTGTAAAACCGGCATATCCGCAAATAACACTATATCTAATCTAATGTCATTTATATAAATTAAAAAGAGAAATGGCCCTAAGATTGAACCTTGAGGAACGCCCATTTTTATAATTAGACTTTAACTCAAATCCACTAACATTGGACAGTACTATTTTACATCTTCTCATCACTAGCAACATGATTTGAATATATTAATTCCATATGTCTTATCAAATACTTTACTTAGAACTGGCAAAATAGTAGGAATTTCATTGATTGAGGGAACACGCCATTATCAACACATTTATTGAAAATAGTAGCTAGATAAGGAGCAACAATATCTATGAATGAAACTACTTTAACTGAATGCCCCAGATATCTTCCGTATTTTTTATAACTGTTTGAATATTTTTATTATTAAATTTATTAAAGTCTTGATTACAGTAATGTTTTTTCAATGTAATAACTATTAAATTTGTTTAGTCTTGATTACATTTCAAAATAACTATTGATGAGATACTAAAATACTACTATTTAAATGACTAAGATAGTTTAAGATTTGAAACGAATTGAATATTATTTAAATATTGCCATATTACAGTGATTAAATTGAGAACAATAAGCACAAATTCATTGACATGAATGAACGTAAACGATTTGCATATAGTGAAAAGGTGTAAAGGTAAATATCCCATAAAAACATTATTCAACAGATCATTCTATTCGCTAGAGTGAATCGCAACATTCCGTGCCTTTATTTCAATCGTACAATAACATGTAATGACGTCTTTTTGTTGTTGTATCGTACTTTTAACGTTTTACCTTTTCGATGGAAGTATCTACGCTGGTGAATTTGCACTTTCGACTATGAGACTTTTTGTGATTAAGACGGCTAAGTAACATTTTTGGTAACTGTGTATATTATTAAAATAAACTCGCTATAAAAGATACCAACGGGCTAATCTATCTACTACATAATTTTTAAATACATAACATGAGAAACGTATTTTCTTAATGAATTTCTTAACTATACGAAATATCAATCACAGGCAGATAAAGTATTATTTAAACTATGTGAAATTTTCTTCTTTTTTTAAAATTTATTATACTTAAGATCCTACCGTACCGTATTAGAAAACAATAAAAAATAATGAATGAAATCGGTTAAATCGTTCTCAAGTTATAACGTGAAATGGGGATTCATAATGTAGGTATACATTATTTTACTTCTAACTATAGCTCAGCGTCTTTTTTAAATCTAGCATCGCATTAAGGGATGTATAAAATATAATATAATAAAATAGAGATAATCCGATAAATTAACTAGATTAAAACATAATACAGTTTGATTTTATTATTTCTTTGACTAAAATTCAACTCGTAAATTTATACTCCCTGAAGAATATCGGTCATTTTTATGGTAGCGTCATAAGAATGCAAGATCAGATAATATTGTTGCCCATTGTCAAAAACGCAATGGTTAAGAAACATGCTTGATAAAATTTTATTCTTTTTATGTGTAAGATATAAAAAGGACCAAATTTTACTGTCACTTTCTGTGATAAATTATTCTAGCATCATATATCTTATATATAAAATTGTCGTGTCACAATGTTAGTTACCATACTCCTTCAATGTACCGATGACGATGCCATATGTTCGATTGCTTAACTGATGAAATTTTATATGCATATTTAGTAGGTCTGAGAATCGTCTACTACCTATTTTCCATACTCCTAAGCGGTAAGGATTGTCCACCCCTAATTTTTTTTTTAATTAACTGGACAAAATTTTTATTCATTTTTTTTATAATGTTACATTAAAAATACATACAAACCTAAATGTTCACCCTTCTACCACCAACCCCTACTATTTATTAGCGATATTATTACTTTTATGGCAATATAACGTTTGCTGGGACAGCTAGTAATAACTACTATATGTATGCATGTAGTAAATCACTGTTTCAATTATACTAAATTACATACAAGCTATATAGTGGAATATGTATTTATGCATGTAATCCTTGTTTAGATTTTAATAAAATTTCATGTCATAATAGCTCAAATCTCCAGTCAACATCTCGTTAAGAATTCCAAAACTTCTGATCCCGGAAAATGAAAAGATTCTAACAGATGTTGCATGCATTACAGGCAATCTTGTATAAAGACGAACAACATAATACCTATCTGTATATTTTATATGAATTTTCAGCGTTTGGAATATGTCTTTAAAATCTTTTTTATTTCCTTTTTCCGTGATAGCTCATAGAAAAAGCTGTGAGAATACAGTGCCATTATTCTACCATGATAAACTATTGCGGATGCTGATGCTTGTTTAATAATATTTTTTCTGTGGTTCTGCTCTGTGTGTATTTGATGTCATTGTTGAAGTTTTATATATTCACACAAATTTATAAACTACTTTTTAGAATGCAATACTTATTTGTAAGTAGTTATGGGTATATACATTAAAAGGCATCAATTAGGAAATAATTTATAGAATAATCCAGGTAATGGCTCTCAAGCCATTTGCCCTGTTTTTAATTAGTGCGGCTTAATCTAAGTTACTAATATTGTATAAAATCACAGCAGAATAAACCCCAGAAGGTTTCTTATTTGTTTTTTTTTTAATTAACCACTCTGAAAAAATGTTTCGTACAACGGCGAAGCTTTCGGCAGAAATGTAATATAATGTAACATTTTATGTAAAAAAACGCAACGATTGTCAACTGACAACAAATGACGTTCTGTTCTCCATGGTGACTATAAGGTTGATTAATATTTTGTGTCCATAAAGACAACATATATTAGTATAGAAGATACTGTGTATTCAAAACACAAGTAGTGCAATCCTTTGCAACACTATACTTCAGCGTCGAACGGACTCCAACCCATGTCTTAAATTTCTTCATTACAGAAATTTATTTAAAATTTACGTCTATTGTCTAAGTATTGTATCAAAATAAATTGTACTTATTTTTAATGGATAAATATAGTATGGTGTACCCGCCAGCGCGTTTAGGCTAACAGGGCACCAGTGATGAAGGTCAACTTGGTACATTGTTAGCGGTGGAGTCATTATTTCACTTTACTAACAATCTCTGTCCCCCAATCAATTGTATTAATATAAGAATATACATAAAACTAGTAACTATTATTTGCGACTTCGACTATGTATATAAAAATCCTTTCTTTGCTTTCAATTTCACTTACTTCTATGCTGTCTATTTCTCCTGTATTTTTATAGTTGTGAATCAGCTAGGCAGTTTCTCTTTATATCCTTACCTACATGTATACGTATATACAAGATCTATGTTAAATACAAAAGGACATCCATATTGCATTCGAATCATAATTCAATGATGATTGATTATGACAGTGCTTTTAAGAAAGAAAATACATAATTTTAAAGTATTGTATAATAATACAATACTATAACAATGATCTATAATCTCTCAAATAATCATACCGTAATTGCTTTTAAATTATTTGGAAGATAAGGTATATATCATACAAGTTACTGGTACGTGCAGAATTCCTACCCGTATGTTTTCCACCTTGCTCTACCTGGAGCTCTTTGTCTCGGTACATTGAGTGCCATTCACAGGCCGTTCAAGACGGAACCTTCCATTTTTTCCGGCCTGGGACCGCTCCAATCGTCGTCTATTAAAGTTGTCCAACAAAACGTAACGGTGCTCTTGAAATTGAATTTGAAGATGAGATTGGTTTGTCTCACTGAATGGGGTGTTTTTGATGGCGGCGAAATTTGAATAGTGATATTATCAACTAGAGAATTCTAGATTTTTTTATTTTGTAGAGAGAATAGAAACTTTAGATTAGCATTGGATAGTACCTAAATACTGGAACAACTTTAAAAGAGTAATTTCTTTATATTTATCGTAGCCAGTTCTAATCGACGGCCATGGTGGTTTAGCGGTTTCGCATACCGCCTTACTTCCGACAGTCGCGAGTTCGATTCCTCATATGGTACAAACATATATATTGATGAGTATGACAGTTTGTATCGGTCTGGGTGTTTTCTGTTTATGTTAATTATGTTTAAAAAAATTTATATCCGTATATCTATGCATTTATATCAGTTGCCCAGTACCTAAATTGCCCTAACTGCCTAATTTACCAGTACCTTGGGACTAAATATACTAAACTAACTAACTTACTCCTCAGAAAATATATAAAAAAATTCACTATATAATTTTGTTTCTTATTTGTACTGTATAAAAAACTAAATTCCCGTATTTTTTTGCCCATTTAGCGTTTGCCCCTTATCCCTATGCCCTTATGCCCCTAAAAATCTGGCAACTCTAATGAATAGTCCTGGGAATAAAAAAATATATATGATATCATGCGTATGACATATTAGCTTATTTGTGTTGTATCTTTAATAAAAAAAGTAAAAAACACCAATATACCTATGTAGTATTTCACCTTCCATTCTACCATGACTCCTCCTTTTCACAATTAGGAGGAGTTAAGGGGTTACATGGGTTTCACGGTTTCAAAAAATCGAAAAATTTTTTTTTGTCTTATTAAATTCTATAACATCTCTAGAATATAATTTTCAAGTTGATCCGACTAATAGTTTCGGAGATATTGAAAAGGTGGACGGTCGAGGTCAGGTATAGGCTGAGGGCGCATAAAAAGCTCATCTATTGTTAGCTGTAATTCTTGTCCCTTTTTTTTTTCTTTATATAAGGTAAACTACTGGAAAATATTTCATTTGGTGATTTCTCGTTAAACTACGAAGTTCATTTTGAGGTTATAAGTGTTTGTTGTGAATTTTATTCGATAAAAAATGCCGTTTAAAGTGTCTAGAACCCAGATAACGGAAGGTGTTCGTATCAATTATTAAATTATGCACGGTATGGACCTAAAACTTGGCCCAAATTGCCATGAATATGAAATATGGATGAAAACCGGGTGACCGCAGCCGAAAAGAAATCTACCAGCGAGAAAAGGATTCGTCATATGGAACATGATGGACAATGCAGGTGCAGCAGGTTCTCTACTTTATGGCCCAGGAATCGACGAATCAATGTAAGTTAAAAAAAATAAAAAAAAATACTATCTTTTATTGTCTCTTAAAACTTTAAACGCGTTTTTCTCAAAACTATGTTTTCAAAGACGGTTGTCAAGATTTCTCGCGAACTACTCAACCGATCTTGATGAAATTTTACACAGGTCTTCGAGATATCATTTACAAGGTCTTGAACGAAGGACTTTTTTTTATTTTAATTACAACTATTTTAAAAAAAAAAATGTCGAGAAATTTTCATCGAAATTTGCATTTTTTTTATAAAAACGTCTGCCAAAAATCCAATTTTCATTTATTTTTTTTTTCCTTCGTCCAATACCTAGTTTATTGTTTTTACTAAAACACGTATTTTTTATTTTTATTTCAGATGATCCTGAAAGAAGTTCTATATACGCGGAGGCACCTTTTTTCATATGCCGGAAATGGCGTCGTAATGACCGCCATTTTGATATTTTTTTTTGACAATTTTGCAAAATGTTTATTAAATATGTATCTTTTAAATAAAAAAAAATTCATTAAAATATTTCATTTTTTATATGTAAAAAAAATTATTGAAAAAAGGCCGTTTTTTGCCCGAGGAAACCCATGTAACCCCTTAAGATATTTAAGTAATAAGATATATACGTAGTCATATAAAGTATGGTTGTAAGTTTAAAGATCATCATTATTGTAAAGAAGCAGAATGCATCGGTGATCTTCTACGAACACATATTTTTATTCAGGGAAAGGGACTACTGATAAAAAGTACAATTTTCAGATATGTTCGATGAATAGCGCTTTCTTCTCAAGTTTCCTTATAGTTATTTATAACGCGCCATTTACTATTGAACGGACCATGTAACTTTTTAGTATATTGTCTTAGCCATTTTAGGGGATTTTAAACCTTGTAACTTGAAGATTGGTTCCGTTTATAACTTTTTTAATTGTCTGTAGCTATTTATATGCATCCCAAAAAAAAATTAGACAACTGTTTTATATAAATGATTAATATTAATTTTTTTTTTAATTACTAACTTCCATTTCAAGTCTCAAACCAGAAGAACCGTCATAACCTGTGGACAGTTACAATGATGACCACAGATAACTCTGTTAAAGCATAACTAGACACACAATTGTATGTCCAAATCAGCCTTTATCATTGAGTTGGACAACAGATAGGGGTTTAAATTATGAGTTTTTGTTACAGAACCCTAAAAAGGGCCTGGTATTCATTACGCGATCGGTCATCGGGCGCTCGAATGCCCACTCTTCATACGACTTATCTCGGCCAATATTTCAAAGATCCATTGAAAACGGACAATGGACTCGAGATTAAATTCTGAAAAAGAGCCTTCAAAATAAAAATTATTCTGCTGTTCAAGTGTGCAACGGAAGCCATCGCTTTATACTTGTACCACACAATATTTTTTTAATATTATTTATAATAAATAACCCTGGACCATTAACATAGCGCCATCTAGTCCACGTAAGCAGAGTTTCTGTTGACAACTGATATTTTTTTTTGTTAATACATACATAATTTACTTAGAAAACACCCAGACCGATACAAACAATTGTACTAATGAATACAAATGTTTGCATCGTGCGAGGAATCGAACCCGCGACTATCGGAAGTAAAGCGGTGTACTCAACTGCTAAACTAAATTTGTTATATTGTTTTTTAAATCTTCTTTGTGTGAACACATCATATTTGAATTAACTTTGCTATTAAATCTATACAGACCTATAAATTCCTCATAAAAAACCTGGTGAAAAACTTTTCAATATTTATGATGAAATGTTTATAATTACATTCTAATGAAGACATAATGTAGTAGAAAACATATAATATTGTTAACAAACATTTGCTATTCTAATGGATAACATACTTATCTCTATCTACCGCTCATAACCTGACCCAAAGGCATATGGTTGCTGAGAAAGTGGAAATTTCCAATCGCTCTTTATCTCGATTGATTCAGGCAGGTGAATAATATATAGGGATTACATCTTCAGCTGCTGATTACCATACTTTTGTGTCGTCCGCTGAATAGTATTTGGGTATTTTTTCAGCTACCTGATTTTAATATAGGATGGATCACATTTAAGCTTCACAAATGTTAATGTTGCAGTTTATGATAACAAGATACCTTTATTATTTTTTAATATAACTTGAATGACAAATACGCTGGTCGTTCACCTGTTGGAATGTTTCGACCATTACCTATAAACATGAACAGTTCTATGTACATAATATCAAGTAATTTTATAACCATGTTTTACAACAAATATCCTTTAAACAAAATATTTCTAAAGCAAGTACATAGTTACTTGATAGCGAATACTGGATTAGCTTTTAAAAAACACCTTGTAAATATATAACGGTACTCATACTTCTACGTAATTTATGTTAACCAAATTATTGCGTACTATAATTTAATATTAAAATACACGAACTCTAACTATTAATATGGACTACTGTAGTTTTTAGTCTCATTATATTAAAAAGAGATACACAACTTTACGTTTCTAATCGTAACTTAGTTTGGTATCAATATTTTTGGTTCAAAGATTTATCGAGTTGTGTAGTTTAAGAACATAGCTTGAATTTATCAAGATTTTATATTTACAATCTTTTTCTTTGTCGGCAGGTGTCCGACGACATCGGTTACGTGATATATTCTGCACTGGGGAGCTTCTACATCCCATCGTGCATCATGGTGTTCGTGTACATTAGGATATACTTCGCAGCTAAGGCCAGGGCCAGGAGAGGAATCAGAAAGAATCCAAGACCAAGGCCGGTAAGTCACTTACACTGTTTAATTAATATATTTATTTATTTGTTCGCAAATCCTGGTACCTATAACTATTTTAAATATTGTTATCTACCAATAGTCAAATTTCTTCGTTCATTTTGTTCGTACTATAAAACAAATGATATATATTGTTTATAAATTATTTAATAATTATACAAATGTTGAGATGGTTGGTGTGACAAGAATTGATAAGATAAAGAATGAATACATTTGAGGAAACATGAAAGTGGCACTGGTGTCGCAGAGGTTGAAGAGTAATCATCTGTTGTGGTATGGGCATATAATACATAAGAATGAACATAATATTTTTAAAAAGGCGTTACGTATGAATATGTATGGTTATAAGGGTAGATACCGAAAAAGAGAGGGATGGACTGTGTGAAAGATAATATGCTAAGAATGGGAGTAAATAACGAGATGACTTCGAACCCCTTCCGATCGCTTGAATGGAAGAGAAAACATACGCCGATCCCAAATAAATCGGAAAAGAAAGAAGCAAATGATGATTCAGACTGAAATATAACAATTGCCACTATATTTCTAGCAGAAACAGTTAAGTCAAAATACTCAGGTCAATAATGCACGAAATAATAACAGTATTTGTAATCTATTGCGTACTAACTGAAGTAAATTCTGTTAATTTCTAGAACGAGCAACAAACGAGCTTCAGTAACCCGCCCAGAGGGACGCGGCCAATGCCTGCGACCCACCCCATGCCGGCTGGACATCTTAATACTAACAATAATGGGTAAATTGTTTTTGTCTCTTTTAACTCTAATTAAAATTGAATAAAAGCAACACAAGCTGTTGTCCCTGTCGCTCAAAAACAGGAACTAGTAAAATACTTCTACCTAATAGAAGACGTCAAACAAATAACACTATTTTCGAATATTATGAACGTCTAATAAGTATAGATACTAGAATATTTTCTATTGAGTAGGAATTATAAGCTTGCAACGTGCACGTGACTCTCTTAAAATGATATTCCAGTATGTTCTATAATATATTTATGGTAAGAACTTTTTATTACATGACATATACTCGTATTTTATACATGAAGTAGATTATTTTAAGTATAAAAACGAACTGAAGTTTAGGTTTTCATACATTTTGCTACAAAATGTACACAATTACCTATTTAGTTCCTGGGATTATACTGTTATGCATATAACAAAATTGTTCTATAGAGGAGCACTCAAATGTTATACAAAGTTAGAAGTGACCAATCTCTTCTAAGTTTACTTTCAGAATAGTATATTATTATAATTGATTGGTTTTTTACAACTTATACTCAGTTATGTATTAGAGGTCAATTACTTATCAGTGCTCTGTATAAAATATATAAATGAGTACTCGTGAACCAGCAGAGAAAGCGAATGAGTATTTGCTGCATCGTAATAACTATTGATAGAAAATGGATGGATGCTATCTGGATATTATCTGGATCCCAAAATCGAATACCTAACCGCAGAATACTATTTCAATGCATATATAATGTTCATTTATCATGTATATTTTCAAAAAAATTTCAGATAAATATCAGCTATGCTATCTGGCCTATTGTTTCAGAGAATTTACTGTAGATTTGTTTATCATTATAATTAGATAGTATAAAACAAAGTCGCTGTCGTTGTCTGTCCCTATGAATGCTTAATTTTTTAAAACTACACAACGGATTTTGGTACTTTTTTTAATAGATAATGTGATTCATGATGAAGGTTTATATATATAATATATCTACACCCGTGCGAAGCTGGGGCGAGTAGCTAGTTTAATATACAAAATTAACCTGGAAACTCTTAGCACTATATTCCGCAATCTAAACAATTTCCAGTAGTCTAATTAAATAACACAAGACGGTATGTAGTTATATATTCTTGACCATGCGTAGATATATCATGGATCTTAGGAAAAAGTAGGATAGTTCTGTTCAGTTAATCAGTTAGTTGGCGCTATGCCGAAGGACAATGACAGGACGTGCAAATTGCATTTCAATTTTTTGTCTCTTTGGCATAATGCCGGTAATTATGATTACAACCCAATATTATTATTATTAGTTCTGAATGATTAATATTTTAGATGTATGGTTTATAAATTTAAAAAAAATAATATGATGTTTACTTATTGACTAAAGCCTCTCTGTGAATGATTATTTGGGTGATTAAATACCTGTGCTAATTGTTCAGACGAGGGTTTTTCTAAATTTTAATAATGTCAGACATATTTGAACTCTATGTGATGTTATTTAAAGATATTTATTTCTCGTCTATTCTTTTCAACTGAAGTAGATGAATATAACATTTATCTATAGCTTAAGTGTCTTATATCAATCAATCATTTTGCACTTAGAAAGTAAATTTGACATACAGATAGATAAAGAGACAAAAAAGTGTTTGTTATCTTTTCTTCAAGTTAATTATTATAATTTGCATATAGAGGACTCTTTTCATCCATTATCTTTCTACAAGCATGGCTACCCTTCCCTCGAGAGATAGTTATTATCACTCCCAAATTATGAAATGGCTAGACGGTAGGCAATCTTATGCAGTTTTTTTACTTGCAATTTTATAATGATTTGGGTACCTACTATTAATAAAATGTTTATAAAATATATGACAAAAGACGATGAAATGCTAAATATGTTGATAATAAATAAGTACTACAATATTAAATACAATTAATAATGTCGGAATTTAATAGAATTTAACAGAACTATTGTATCGGAAGATTGGCTTAGTAATTTACTACGCCAATGAGTTGGAAACATTCTCATATTCACTGAATGTAAATAACACAATCGATCGGACTGTTTCTAATAATAAAATAGTACACAATTTATGTCTGTCTAACTATTAATAAAAGTATCATATGATTACTATCGTACAGATTGTTGACAAATCACAAGAGTCTGTAATACTAGGAGTATTTTTGGTGTATATTAATGAAGTAATTTTGATTTAATTTGTTATCTTCTACTAATCTTAGATATATCACAGATTACATAATTATTACATAAACAAGATCTGAAACCATAATGAAAAAAATACAGCCAATACAGCATAGATATAATAATTATATATATTATAATATAAGAATTTATTCTTCGATATTAGAAATTCAAAAATACATAGAATCAGGTCTACCATTTAAAGAGAGATAGAACACAGAGAATTTGACTAAATTTAATAAAATGTCATTCCTTTAGAAATCATTTATGCTTCCATATAGTGAATATATAGTTTCTCGATAACTATATATTCTCCATACAGAAGCATAAATGATTTGAAAAAAAAGACAGACTTAGATCGACATGGATCTATCGACGGAATTCATGGTTGAAATTTTTTATTAATTAGTATTAATATTATTTGTCGTGCTTCCAGGGAAACTCAAATATCAACTATAGAAACACCGCAAGTTCAAATACCAACAGTGACGTGTGATTTAGCGTCAGACATATCGACGAGCGAAGCGGGGGATACCGTACCTCCTCCACCAGACGAACGAAAAGATACGTTAAAGGTAATATTAAATTCCTTTATATATACTGTTGATATTAGCGAACACGTAGAGAGACTTCGAAATAGAGACTTATAAACGTTACTTGGAGTCATGTTCTATGGTCACCACTCACGCATTCCATTGGTTATATACTTTACGAACTCGCTACACTTATCTACTCTCGAACTCGGGCATGCCAAACCAATCTTGGTGATTAATAATATTCTCAGAGAATTAAAATTTGAAATTTATTTTCACAATTAGTTATACTTTCTTCTCGAATCAAAAGAAAAAGTAGTTTTATACCACGGTAAATAAATCTATTGATTCTTCATAATAAGAAAATAGTACGTATACTATTTTGTTATTATGAAGAATCAATACATTACAATACAATAATGTAATGAAATTAAAATTTTATTTAGAAAGTAATGTGCATACATACGAATGTTAAATTTCCCATAGTTCTTGCGTACTCCTGATACACTGCCTTTCTTTCGCAGGTGGTAACATCAGCGCAAGTAACAAAAAACCCATTAGCGGCGTGTCCTCTGAGAAGTTCATCGCTATCTGTGAACGGTGAGCTACAACTGCAACAGACACGGGGCCGGGCACCGAGCGTGGCCATCGACGCTGACATGGTATCTGAACTAGAACCTTCTTCCTCAGATTCCGGTGTCGTAAGCCGCTGCGGAGGAGTCAAACCCCTAAAGCTGAGGATCTTCAAAAAATCCGACAGGAGACAAGAGAAATCTCAGCCCAGCAGGTCCGAGTTAGAACCGGCATTGCCGAAGCCGCACAAGCCTAGAGATCCCGAAAGGGAGAAGAAACGATTGGCCAGGAAAAAAGAGAAGCGTGCTACTTTAATATTAGGCTTAATTATGGGCAGTTTCATAGCGTGTTGGCTGCCATTTTTCTTTCTTTACATTTTAAAGGCTGCCTGCAGACAGTGTGTCATACCGCCTAATGCATTCGCAATCGCATTTTGGCTTGGTTACATGAACTCTGTGCTAAATCCTGTAATATATACGATATTTAATAAGGACTTTAGGAGGGCGTTTAGAAGAATATTGTTTAAGTGATGTTTAGCTTACCTGTGCTGCTATAGATGTGTCGCCAACCGAATTATGTTGGCTCAGCGGCGGGCAGCACCAGGTCTTTACAATGTACGTTAATCGCATCATACTCGTACGTCACCATCACTTGTTGTCATCTAATGCTGAGTAGATTGTGATGAATTGGGATATTTGGTTGCTGATGTAAGAGCAGTTTTTTTGTTAACGTTTTCATTTAAACAATAACTTTTATATTATCTTCATTGGAGTCATATTTTGTGAATGAAAATGAAACAGTATTCAAAGTACTAAAATTACATGAATCAAGTATAGATACACTATAAGAAACAACATTATTTATAATATTTCAAGATTTTAATAAATCTTATTCATATTTTTATTTCAAATGAAATCCCATGAAATCAGTAGTAACTTAAAAAAATATATAATCTCTTGCGTCAACATCCAAAGAATAGAGGGTTTCTTAGAAAATAGATTTAATCTATTTAATAGGTAATAGCCATTTGTAATTTCTTAGGTCGGCTTGTCTTTAGATTTTAGTAGAAAAGTCATTTCATGTAAAATTAACCACCAATAATAACTGATGGTAAGTAGTAACCGTCACTAATGAAGAGCGCCACGAACATCACGTAATCGAGAATCTGACGCCAGAGATACGACTACTCATGCAATGCCATTCCGAAGAAATAAGATAAATTTAGGTAGTATGTATCCTTAGACTGTAACTTCATATAATAGAATCAAGTCTAATATCTAATAAAGTATAATAGCTTAATAAATTTATATTTTATAATACACAATTTTATTCCAAAGTATTCCTGTTGTAACTTTCAATCTACCTCTCTCTCTATCACAAATAATACTGAATGCTTATAAAAGTGGACGGATACTGAAGATATGATCCAAGACACACGATTATCAAGTAGTATGGAAAAGATGTTAATCTTTACATGAAATGACTAAGAAATTAATTTGCTATAAAAGAATATATTGTAAAGAAATAAACTCGTTTCATTTATTGTAGTTTTTTTAATATTAGTAGTGAAATTTGTATAGTTAAACATACTAAACTGCAAACACACTAATGGATTTGAAATGATTATATATACTTATGATAATGTATTACTTTAAACACTGTATTATATATTCACTAAAGGAATTTCATAGCTTTAACATGAATATTTTTAAAAACATAGCTTATTCTTAATAGGTAGCATTATTTAGAGTTTCTATACCATGCTAGAGACATTCCAAAATATAAAAATATATTATTTTCATGTATTTAATTGTAATATAAAATTACCTATGTTTCATTAAATATTTAGTACATTAAAATACACTATATAATCACAATATAGATAAATATATATTTGTAGTACCTATATATATATTATAATAATTTGAAAATGTATATTTTTATATTTATGGTAATACCTTGCAGAAATACCCATACGCTTAAGGTACGTACAAAGTATTATAGATTTTTTTAGAATTTATTTGCAGAAAGTGAATGTGAGACTCTTATATACATGCCCATACATTGAAGTAATCCTATAATGTAAACGTGTATACTTTTATGGGAAATCAGAAGTAAATTATATATATATATATATGTATATTAAATAAATAGACGCTTAAAATTATACCTCATTTTATTAATAAATCTTAAAAAAAAATATTTATTCAAAATATAAATATTAAAATCAGATGTCATTTTTAAATATTGTAATTTCCTGATTTCTTATAAGTAAAAACCTTTTATAATGCCAACACGTCATTAAAACTAATTCACATAACATTCTCATTAAAAAACCGATTAAATTATCATTGTAAAGATGGGGTGTATAAACTGAATTAGTTATATTGTGAACATTTAACTTCAATTGGTTCTTAATCTAAGTCTGTAAAATTCAATTAATTTAAAATAGGTATATTTCATTTCAAACAGTAAGTTGAACAAACGTACATTATTTATTAATAAATTTTTATTAAATATAATTATAGTTATATTAGCAACGTTACCAATGTTCTCAATATAGCAATTCTCTTCTAGGATAAATCTATATAAATAATAAAAAAATGACTGTGCCTCTGTGCCTATCGAACGAGCACTACACAACAATAAATTGCACTTAATTGTATGTATATATTTATGTCATAAAACTAAGTTTTAACAATTAAGTTATATCAATTAAACCGTCTTTTTAATTAAAAAATGTTAAAATAATTTTATTAATTGCGCTGGCCGCATATAACTTTATTTATAATCAATTTTTGTTACTTCAAGTTTGTGTAAATATTGTACTTATATAGAATAAGATATTAAGTAGAAAATGATATTAAACCTAAGATATTATTATTCCAAAAAAGAACACCAAATACTTCGTGTAAATTGTTCTAAACTTATGAATAAATTTTATCCAGATAAATCTTTACCTAACTACGTAAATACGTATACCAATCCATTTGGACTCATTTTATTTCCTATTACTATAAGACTTTTCTTTGTATTACCCATATAATAATTCTCGTTATTCTGATTTAAATTAAAAATATAACTGTTGAAATCATACTTATGATTAGGTAAAGATACCTTTATATGTATAATTTTAATATAAACTTATACATTTATCAACTATACCTATGACTGATGATAGTATAGTTATATATAAACCTTTTCATTCTACTTATACTATGTGCAAGTTTCAAATATAGTGCATATATATATATAAATGAACAACAACGACAATTTAATTCTAAATCGATATAAATTAGATACTGCGTTAGACATTTTAAAATAAAAATTATTGAAATTTAAAACTAAGTAGCGAATAATTATTTAACTGTAAGTAAAATAATAACACTGCAACACCATTGCCGTATTCGCTGTATATTAAATATTTAGGATAATAATAGCATTATCAATGTGTATGTACTGAAATTAAGAGCAATAGCGAATGAGCAAAAATTTTTTGATATTAATTTTTTCTCTCTCAGTAAAAATTTTCATATAGTCTTCCAACGTACATGTGATCTTAATCAAATAATAGTAGTAACTTTTTTGGTTTATGTTTTGTCGTAAATAACACCAAATTCCATTGTAAATATCCTTTTTTCCAGCAGTAATACTCGTTAACAATGTTTCGTTTCATAGTCGATGTTTAGCAGCTCTTTATTTAATATTATTAATATTAATAATGCGGAGTAACAATCTAGAATTGTATCTAGAACCTCATAATTAAGCACCGAGCCCTAGCTGGTTGTGTGGGTTCTATTTAAAAAAGTACGGAAATATACATGTTTCTGATTAGAAAGTTCACTAAGCACTATGCCATTGCAAGTGTATTGTGAACTAAATTTTTTTTAGAAGTAAACTTACTATTAATTGCAATAATTTTTAATAACAAATTTTTAAAAACAACTATTGATTGACAAATTGTGAAATATTCTAAGTATATCATGCGTTTTCCAATAAACATACAGGTTTTTGTACAGTCTCTAATTTTGGGTAAATTAATAAAAAAACGCCAGTATTCTTATTTAGTATAAAGAAATCATTTAAAATGTTTCATAAATTTAATATTATGTCAGTTATATAATAGGCTATTCTGTACTATTTAAAATCTAGCTACTTGTTCAATAAATATTGTTCTAAATTTAATAATATAATAAATATTAATATTTATACTACCTACTTATAGTTAGTTATATTGTAACCTATATAGAATTTGTTAAATATTTTAATTTTAACATTCGGAGTGTGTTACGTTTATATTGTTCTTTATTATAAATTATTATTATTATCGTCTAGATCATACGATAATTATTATAATTCTTATCGACTCAAAATGTAAATGAAAAAATATACGAAGTACCAAATATACAAATTTTAATCTTTAACGTTTGTTTTTACTCAGAGACACCAATTGCAGTCAACTATTACTAACTTCTGAACATTGGTCTCTTACACTATAAATTACCACAAGGTAAAATCTTGTGCCAACTGCAAACTCTGTTTTGCCATATAAAGTAAAACTGCTATAAAAAAGTAGGGGTTTTAGTTAGGGATTGCTGAAGGGTGAAAATTTAGGCTTATATGTATTTTTTAATGCCACATTACAAAAAAATTAAAAATTAAAAATTTGTTAGGTGTGGCCAACCTACTATATATAATATAAAATTTCTTAAAAATCGGTCCAGCCGTTTCGAAGGAGTATGGTAACTAACATTATGACACGAGAATTTTGTATATAAGAAGATGTCGTAAATTGAGAATATTGCTTTTTTTAATAACTCTTTTAGTAACTAGCATATTCACAAAACACAAATTACTAACAACAAATTATTGATGTTGAACAAATTACCACACGAGACCCTGTCTTTTATTTGATGTAACCCATTTTCAGGACTATAGAAGCGATTGTCTATGATTTACGTACTAGTTTTAATATGGCTCACTGAAGCCCTTGATCAGCAACTGTATAAATAATATAATTTTCACATAACTAACTGACTACCACTGCCGTAGTAAATAATATGTGCCAACTCCATGAATTGTATGAATACTACATCACGAATTGACTTTAGATTAATAAATGCCTACTTTGGATGAAAAGATTTGTCACTTAATCTCTCTGTTGAAAGCAACAAATTTAGTGTGATAAATTACTACGTCGGCGGTATTTCACAATACTATAAGGTGTATAAGAGAATTAATCGTTACCTAAGTAGTATTTAAATAGAGGTAACCTTTATTACGTAATATAGAGTCTATATCTACAAAAAAACGTATGGACAACTATTGAACAAAGCATATGTAGTAAATGCTGTTTGATTGTGAGTTTAAAACGCATCTCAGCATCATTAATAGTTACTATCAGTTACGTATCTAATTAAATTATTAGGAGCCACTTGTACAATATTTTAATAATATTTCTTCTTACAACCTTTAATTTTCCTTCTACTTACAATAATAATTTAGATCACTCTTAAAAGAAAGCATTTATGGTGGACGAAACAAGTTTCAAGATTTCGGGACGGATAGAGAGCAAAGACACTACTATTTCTGTCTATTCCTTATGGAACCATTTCTAATTATCAGACAAGTGATAATCCGATTCAGAATTCACGTCTGTAAATTCAATTAATTAAAGGAAGTTGTAACGCAAGTTTAGTTTAAGGCAAGATTGATTTCGCGATTACAAATTAATGTAGAGAACGTTATATACTTATGAGTATATATATAAATACACATACACAAACCTAAAAATCTACAACAGATTAACCCTTTTTAAAAATAATAATATTAAACCTAAACGTACTATTTTATATGTAAACTAGTTTTTGCCCGCGGCTTCGCTCGCGTTAGTTTTTCCCGTTAGGGGTGGAATTTATCAAAATCCTTTCTTAGGGGATGCCTACATCATAGTAGCTTTATGCATGCAGTCTCAGCCCGATCGGTTTAAAATTGACAAAGTTTCATATATACTTTCATCCCCCTATTATCCCTTAATTCTTATTATCCCTTTGGGGATAGAATTAATCAAAATCCTTTCTTAGCGGATGCCTACGTCATAACATTTACCTGTATGCCAAATTTCAGCCCGATCCGTCCAGTGGTATGGGCTGTGCGTTGATAGAACACTACGTCAGTCACCTTTGAGTTATATATATTTAGATATTTCAAACAATTTAAAACGTATTCAATCACCTAGACTATAATGTATAGTAATAGTAGGAGAAGTGTTATTCAGTCAGAAATAATTATCAATAGTTCTAATTTCACATATGTTTAAGAACAATCACATATAAGTTCTGTAAGTTTTAGTCAACACAAGTTGCCTGCATTGTTAATAGGTACATACGGAATTACATTTTAACGATCATTCAGAACTTGTATTATACTAACATTTTTTTAAGTATATCACAGTGTGTTTTTAACTAAAATGAGAGAACACGAAGTTTTGGGAGTGAAGATGCTAGTATCTCCGTATGTATTTTTACAAATGATCTTCTAATACCTAATCTTGCAAGAATTCATTATGCGAAGGCGTCATAGTTTTATAATGTTAGTTACGATCAGCTTATAATTCCCAAAATACAAAACTTTTCTACCCGCATATTCTCAGCGTCGTAACTTTCAAATTGTTGATCACTTAAATTACATAAAAAATATAGTTTTAGACTGTTCTGTAGTTTTGAATAAAAAAGCAACAAACTATCTGTTTCTTCCTTCTCCCATTATTTGGAGTCGGCGTAATATGATTTTCTCTTCCATTAATCTCTGTTCGCAGTCATCTCGTTATTTGCTTGCTTCTTCCGTAGTATACTCCGGCAAAACATCAGTAATGGACTCCTCCGATCGATTCCCCGACCAATTCAAGCTGGGACGTTCATTTAAACAAACTTTTTCCATTCTAATATTAGGAAGAATAATAAGATGTCCAACACCTTGACTATTGACATGACACCGAAGTCGTTAGGATGGCAATACATGTATAAAGGCGATGGTTGCCACATACCGACAAAAAGATCAACTTGTTTGGTGTTCCAGTTACATAAAAATCTAGAAAATAATCTTGTCGGTATACTAAATTGTAAGTCGATACAACGATACGATTAAAAAAGAAAAGTGAAACCAGATTCAAAATATTTCTAGGATTGTTCTACATTTTTTCGACCTGTGTTCAAACATGCTAACTTGCAAAGTCAGCACAACGTCACTGGGGACGTGTCCTGCAAACTAACATCTAACATAATTGAAAATGCGATTTCAAATTTATGTTTGGTCCTCCTAATAAAGTTGCGGTGACATGGGACTGTTTGTTGGTACACCTAGTTATGCTTTATAGAAGCAAACGTTTGTGGAAGATTAATCTATACTAACAATGTGGACCAAAATGAACGCAATTTCTTAAACCTGCATAAATTTGGATAATATGGGACATACATTACGTGTTGAAATAATTCCAATTGTTTTTATATTGTATAAATAATTATGTATTAAAACTTCAATTAAGTACAATAAAAGCTTCCTTTTATGATGTGGGTATTTACTGACCAAGGATTATTAGGAATTCCCATGAGAACAGGATGTACCTACGCTCGCGCGTTGCCTGGGGATAAAATTTGAAAATATATTTCATAATTTATGCTTCGTTAGCAACCAAGCATAAATTATGAAATATTCATAGTACGGTTTTGTGTAGCTCAACTGGGTCAACCAAGAGCGAGATATTACCTACATATCTACACAATGATGTCAATGGTGTCGTTCAGATCTATGGGGGCGATAACCGGTTTCCAAGCCTTGTTTGCTATTCCAAGTTATACCTGAAGAAAAATAACGAGCATTACGTAAACAAGTGCAGTAAGCCTACATGTTATTGAACAAATAATGAGCAAAAATTCTGATCTATTGATATGCTTTGAACAAATTGAACTAAAAATTTATAATCTTGAAATGTGTTATTGCACTCAACTTGCACTAAAAATCAATAGTCCTCCTTATAGTACACAAACATAAGTCTATGTTATACATATTATACAATTTATACATAGAAAATACCCAGACCGATACAAACAATCATACTCATGAATACAAATGTTTGTGCTGTGCGAGGAATCGAACCCGCGACCATCGGACGTAAAGCGGTGTGCTTGACCGCTAGACCACCGAGGTCGTCAACAATATAAAAAGAACGTCTGAATTACTTTTTTTACACTTATGGAACAACTTTACGGTGTACTCTTAGAAAAAGTGTCATTATTTTTCATTCATTAGGTGATGATTCTTTGACACATTTGATGATTGGATATTTAAGACTACCAAAGGCACACTCACGTTCACTTATAAATAACTATTAGCTAAGCTCGGCGATGAGACATCTTAGAATTTAATAGTCGCGTATAGTCTAGTTTAAGAGAAAATTTCAGATTTTTTTTAAAGATATGGAATAAGGTCCGTATGCAATATATATATACAATATATAAGAAAATATACAAAAACTGTAGAAATAGATTATTTAAATAAATAAATTCTTCGTTTTGAATCCTTTGACATCGAATAACTACAACATAGTCACTTTAAGTGAAACGCTCGTCGGGACTCGTAAATATGATTTGAGGGAATATAACTTCCCAAATCATATTTACCGCCTTTAATTCGTAACTCAAGTATCAATTTAAATAAATCTGTCGTTCAATCTTCAAAACCTCCACTTTATTTCGGCAAACAGTTGGAAATTTTCAATTGAATTATATGCGAGCGCCAACTCAACTGCGCGACGAAGTAAGTAACTGGTGATTATTAGAACGATTCAACTTCAAAATACACAAAATAATTCACTAATTATAACTAATTACCTACATTATAAAGTTGGTTGAATAATCTGTTTCAGTAAAGTGGAAAATTTTATTATCTTTATTTTGATAATGGTTAATCTCGAAACAGACTTTTTTTATAGTTTTTATACCACGATAGTGGCAATACAGACTATGTAATGGAAAACAGGTACCGTATATATTCGCCTCAAACAGATGTCATGTGAGCGTTACCTTAAGGAACTTTAATATACCTTTCTTAAAAACTCCAAGGTTTTATCTAGATAAAACATCAACAGGTAGTTATAGTTTGTTTTGCAATTGAAATAGGAAACAACCTGTTGGTAAGTGGAAATCATTGCCTATGAATACATGAGCGCCACAAGCATCACATTATCATGGGCTGGCCTCTCAGTAAGAGGGGCGGCGGGTATTTGCACCCGGGGCGGGTAAGCAGCGCCACCGTTTTACCCACGTTAACGGTGGTACGCCACTTATCCAGCCACAGGTACCGTATATATTCGCCTCAAACAGATGTCATGTGAGCGTTACCTTAAGGAACTTTAATATACCTTTCTTAAAAACTCCAAGGTTTTATCTAGATAAAACATCAACAGGTAGTTATAGTTTGTTTTGCCATTCGGGAGGACTAGGATGTTATGCTCATATACCGAATAATTTTACTCACTATTACTAAACTGATTTAAAAAATACTTTTAGATTTATTAGATAGCTATATTTTTATATTGTTGAATTATCAGCGAGTAAGAAAGTATGTATAGCATATGTACACCACGCGAGCATCGCCGAGGGTTACAAGTCTTACTAATTTTATAAAAAATAGGTACAAAAACAATAAATCTATTGTGGCTTTATTGTTTTTGTACCTTTTTTGTATCAGGACCCGGGACTTTGTACTGTTTTGAAGATAAAAGATAGCCGTCCTTGTGATATAATCTATCTTTGAGTCAAATTTCATTAGCAGCAGGTTAGTAAAATATAACAATCAGCAGACATACTACTTTCGAATTTATAATATTAGTATAGATAAGTAAGAACAATTATATAAAAAGAAGGAAATTGTAAGAACCAGTGTTCTATACATAATTTCTTTATTCCTTGTTGAAAAACTATTTATCAATCAGAACAAACTTGATGATCCCTCGAGATAGATATTAAGTGAAACTTGACTAGTTAAGTCTAATTTAACTATCACTATGAGATCAGTGGTCACAATGGTCCCTGAATAACCAAGTTTAAGGTTCAAACCGCTGAAAGTTTCATACCTGAAATGTTCGGCAGTTGCAAACTATTAAACCACAATAGGCTTACCTACCTGGTATGTATACACTTCATATATAACTAATACACATAAAAAAGATCAAATGATTATGAAAAATTGATATGTTAAAAAATAGACACTTCGATCTGATTTTTATGAAAATTGCTATACTTTTGAAATATGACTAGTAACAGTATACTATATTAATCTTTGTAATAGTAGTAAATTACTATTTTATGCTCTCATACTAAATCATGTTAGTTCAAATATTTAAAATACTATAATATACACACAGTATTAATAAACGATCGGTTACTCAAGAATAGCTTTAAGAGATTATTACTAGATACTTATCCCAAATTTTATTAATACTGCCCATCCGATAATTCGTGAAAATGCAACGACAGACCTATTTTCGAATATATATATTAATAGTATAAATAACTGTATGAAAGGTATTTATCCATATTTCTACCTCTCATCTTTGACATGAGAAAAGAGGATAACTTTTGACATCAGAAATTTAATGACAATAACAGTACAAGACTTTTTGTTTTAATAAAAGTACACTGTAGTAAGTAGATTATATTACTGTAAGTAATATATTTACAAAGCTGTATCATACAGGCTCCAACTGAGCTCTTCTTTGGTACATCATATCCAAGTCCTGCTCTTCAACTCCAAAATTCACCACAAAACACTGGCATCATTTCATACCTTCAATAATAATTTGAGAAACAGATAAATAAATAATTATTTTAAATATTTATAAATATTTTAATGTCATGAGACATCCGTGCGTATCCATTTTAGAGGACTATGATGTCATGCCTCTATTCCGTATAAATAATAACTCTGGATAATTCACACACCCCCCAATCTCCCAAGCCAAGCAGAGCTTGTTTTAAGGGCACTAAACAAATGATATAAATACTTATGTATATTTTAAATATATACATAGAATACAGCCAGACCGATAGAAATAATACAAATACAAACACGTTAAAAACAAATGTTTGCACTGTGAGAAGAATAGAACCCGCACCATTGGATGAATTGTGGTATGCTAAACCGCTAGACCACATTCATTGCGTCATCTCATCCTTTTGAAACCGATCTTACAATGTGAGCTGCAGTAGAATAGATAGAAATTCCCACGAAAATTTCTACCTCGATAAGGTAGGTATTGAAAGTTCAAATGCGGTCATTATCAGCATAGTAACGAGTATGGTTAATATACCTATATAGGTATATATAGCACTCAATTAGACACATTTAGACTGAAATCTAAAAAAATGTTTACTCTTCTGTTTGCTTGTAAGCATGTTCCGGTTTGTAATTAAGATGTCTAAAATAAAAGTGAGGTAATGTACATAGACAAGACAAATATTAGCACTATTTTACATCAAAAAAGGTTTCTGTTACATAAGGAAAACACAATCCCATCAAAAACATAAATGTGAAATGATAGCCGAGTTTAATATTATGATATATGGCTTGATTGTTGACTTCTACGACAAAAGAGATGAGATCTAAATGGGTGCCAAGTTCAATGGTCTGTCCTGAAATGTATTTATAACAATATAAAATATCATTTCTTCTTATAGGATAATATACTGTAGCCTAAGGTCTAACTTGGCCAGTTCTCATATACCAATTATTACTTTCGATTGCTAGTTACTATTAATATTAAAATAGGAACCGACAAGTAACATGTTTAGAACTTGCGAAGGCTACAGTATATTTCGTATATGAAAACTAGCCAAGTTAGACCTTAGGCTACAGTATATTATCATAAGTTATAAGAAGAAATGATATTTTATATTGTTATAAATACATTTCAGGACAGACCATTGAACTTGGCACCCATTTAGATCTCATCTCTTTTGTCGTAGAAGTCAACAATCAAGCCATATATCACAATATTTAAACTCGGCTATCATTTCACATTTATGTTTTTGATGGGATATCATTACTTTTTGTACATAAATTATACGAGGTACTTATTTATAACTAAATTAA
Source organism: Achroia grisella (assembly GCF_030625045.1). NCBI lineage: Eukaryota > Metazoa > Arthropoda > Insecta > Lepidoptera > Pyralidae > Achroia > Achroia grisella. The sequence goes on from NW_026712658.1 coordinate 1,168,797, forward strand.
TACAAAATTATTTTTGATAAATTACTGTATTTTCGTATATTTACGGGGTATAATTGTCTTTTTTTTGTGTTATTTTCTATATTTTCATGTAACTTTTAAATGTTCAAGTGCAATGCTAATTCAGTATTAGGAATTTTTGGGCAAATCGGGGCGGTATAACGTCCACAGATGGTTGTACTCTACAATAGAGCTCTCGTGACTTGGATCAAAATTGTTAAGACGTACTCCATCTAAGGTTTTAACTCTGGAGAGTCCAACGTAAACCTGCCCTTTATTAAATATAGAGGAGGCTATGTTGAGAAGAGGACTGCCAAAACTAAGGCCTTGTGATTTGTGGATAGTAATAGCATATGTTAAGCAAATACGGAATTGTTCTCTATCAACATATACATTATTTAATATCTGAAACTTCGTATTGACACGTTATAGTTCGTAAAGACGATTATGTAACAAATTGACTGTTATCTATTGAATTCTCAAGAAAACAATTTGTTACCAATAAGTTCTCATTCTCGAGTTAACTGTACATTCCTACTTATAACTATACTAAAATTGTTATTAATTTTTGGTTTAAACTATTGTCTATACCATACGTATTTACTAAAATAATGTAATAATAATATAATCACAAATATATAACTATAATTTAAGAAAGCTATAAATTTCGTAGCATAAATCGCAACCTTATAGGTTAGATATCCAGAAACAAAACATTGAGTTTTATCGCACCGCTCCCACACGGCGCCACCGCGGCGCCCTATACCGAAATGCCTATTATTTAATAATTATTTATAAAAATAATGATTTTCTATCGATGTGCGCTAAATATTGAAACAATAATTAATACCAAATCTCAGTTAATAACATAATAACTACGAAATACGACTATACTCCTAGTTATAAGTACGAGTATATTTTAGACAGAATCTAAATTATAGCAACTAGTGTTTACCGCTCAATGCAATATTTGAAGTTTGCTAGTTATCGACACTGATGTGAAGGGGTCAACGTAAATTGGTAATGATCGACGTTTTCATACAATATTACTTTCGGTCCAGTACAAGATGAGATTTTTCGCCAGGGATCAATGTCAATTGGTGGCTATCGACGTTTTCATAGAATTTTAGTATTCGTCCAGTATAAGTTGAAATAGAATCAATTAAAGTGAAAAATTGTAGTAAAATGATAACAATTTACCAGTTTCAGATTTTTTCCTTTATATTCACCTAATTACCTATCTGCATACCAAATTTGAACTTCCTAGGTCATCTGGAAGTGGGTTATAATTTTGATCTATAGTTGATCAGTGATAAAAATGACGATTTTTGGACATTAATATCTAAATAACCGTTTGAGATATGTTTATGAAATTTGGAACACATATTTATCTCGCAAGTCTCAATATATGAACCAAATTTGACAGGTTTGTGTGAAAGAGTTTTTGAGTTATGAGGGGGTCAAAAGTGGCTCCAAATGGTTCGTGTAAATATACACACGGTGCTGCAAGCCAGTTTACTTGAAACTCGGCTTGACACGCTGCCGCGTGTCTAGATTTCAGCATTCACAACGGAATTGAAATTCCAACTTGTTTATACATTAACATGTATATAGATCACAGAAATCTATCGGAACATATCGTAGGGAATATACACCCTATCATTACTGTCAATGTTCGTTTTGTCACAAAAACTTTACTATCCTAGCTTGAATACTAGGCAAATGGTGTTAAGTATACTTATGTGGCGTGTGGTGTGAATTTAGAAATAATTGTAACTTCAACCCTATGGGATATGCAGAGAGAATATTAAAGGACTATAAAAAGATCACCTATAATACAAATAGGCAAGCAAGACAAGCAAGGGCACATGATAGAGGGAAACCAGCAAAGCCTCGGGACACACAGACAGAAACACATGAAATTAATTAGCGGTGAGCGTAGAAACTTCGTCGGTGTCGCTCCTTAACAGTGACAAACTGAAATTCGTTTAAAACTTGAACATTATATTGGTTTGGTTTTACTAAAATGGTTATTTTTTAACTACAATTTTTTCCATAGATTACAGAGAGAAGATTATAGTTTTTAACTTTTTCGTTTTCTAGAGAAGGATTCTAGAGAATACAGCCCGTTTCAATATTTCATTATTTTTTATACATACTTAATAAACAAAGATGTGTACATTTTTGTCTATGCTCTTAGGATAGTTAATAGGATAGTTATACTAAAAAACTATGTAATTTATATAAACCCTAAAAACTGTTTTTCGAAAGCAAAAGTTAAATAAATAGTGATACTTTTAATGTCAACGATAAAAATCCACTCGGTTTTAATATTTTTAATTCTTATAGACGTTTTATTTGTAATAATAACATATTTTTTAAATTACATGCGTATTATAGTAGTAGTCACTGGCGACAGCCATCGCCATTCTCTGTTTTGCCCGCTTATTAACCGCAAATCGGAAATTCTGGAATGTACCTTCAGAGCCTGGTCTGGTTACTAAATAAGATTAGTACTAAAAAGGTAACAGACAGAGAGACAGACAGACACTTACCCATTTAAAATATTTGTAAGTATTCATACCTACTATATCTAATTACATTGTCATTTTGGTGCTTTCTAACTTCCATTTAAGTTCCTAAAATATTCATTTTATTAGAAGTTCTTATGGTTCATATAGAGAGCGGCAGCTAATAGCCAATATAGTTTTATCTTCCACCCAACGCCATTAAATATGTATAGATGGCGCTATCTTAAATTTTACGGTCCAAGTTTAAGTGTTGAAATTTGTGCAGTGATGTTATGGACACTGCAATTTTAAATATATATAACAGTAGCGGCATGCTAGCGGTAATAAAATATAGATTTACTCAACTACTTTTACGACTATTGGACAATATCACATCTATATAGACATTATATAGTAACTCGATCCACTTTTCGCTTCACAAGTTTGTCTTCATTATTTTCGGTTTGAGTTTTGTTCAGTTTCAGAGTAAATAAGCTACCTCGATAGCATCATCATCATCATCATCCCACTGCAGTCCACTGCTGGACATAGACCTCTCCCAAGGCACGCAACTGGGCACGATCTAAAGCCTTTCTCATGCAGTTATTTCCCGCAACCGTATGTCATCACTCTACGTAGCTAGGGCTACGTTTGCCAATTCGCGGTCTCAAATACCAATAGCAAAAGCAAACTTTTCAGTAATGTAGAACTTTAAACTGACCAGTGATGAAAATATCACTAAAAACCAAATTAAAAAACTTGTCTAGTAAAGGGCACGCCCTCTGCCACGTTAGATTCAAATAACCAAAGAAATGCAGACATGCGGAATGTTCGTTCTTTGGTTTTCCATTAACTATCATTATAGTCATGAAAATTTATTATTATAATAAAATGGAACCTTTCGTTTATCTGTGAAAATCCAATCTGTTCACCAGAACGGACCTCATTTAGATTTATTATCCTGTGAATTATTTAAATTATGAATTACTACACGACGTAAAATAAATATAATTGAATCTCTACATTAGATATTACTGTAAATATACACTATAAGTCAAAGCATGCAAACAAAACTGCGTGCGATAGTAGTGTAGGTACATACTTAATAATTTTTTTTTTCTTATTGTCGATGGTCAATGTTTATAGATGTATAGTCTATTTCGCTACGTCAAATTAAAATATGAAACTAACAAAATCAAGTTTAAATTTTCTGTAATCATAAGAAGCCTTGTGTATATTTACATTTTGTGTATCTATACATCACCTGGTTCATCATCATCACAATTTATTATGTGTAGCTGGATAATTTGTGAGCCTAGTTTATGCGCAAGCTGTTTGATACTACACCCAGATTGGTATTTCAAATTCTATGATTTCTGATAGACAGATTTTCGTTAATAAAGAAAGAATACCTATGTGTAGTTCTTGAATTTGTATAGCATAATACCATTTCCATTTCTTCAAAAGAATCGTAACATTATTATATCATTAATAACAATATTTATTTTTATTCACATGAAATAATAATATTTAAGCAATTATATACAATTCAAAGGATCTTCATTATTTCATTGAGAAACAAGAAGTAGAAAAATAGACTTAGAAGAAAAAAAGAAACTTTGAATTTTAACGTAATTATAAGTACGCAATTGTGGCTATCTAATGTGTCTAATGGTTTATATCCTGCCTTTATTAGTAAGCCCATTCGTTTCATGTATACCATGTTGCGATTGTTGCATGAATTATATTGTTGATGACGATCAGAAGGAATCAGAAACCAAACAACAATATTCTTAAACAATTCACCCAACAAACCTTGTAGAACGAAAAATAAAAACGTGTGAAATCAAATCTTTTGCAAGCTATTTAGGTTTCAAATATTTTGCAGCTATTCCAGATGTGCTGTCTTTGTCCAGTTTATGTGATTTCTTGTCCTTTTATGTTAAGCCCAATAATATCATGTTTTCCGGTGTTGTGTCCTTGTTTCATTGCGTGTTGTACTAGTAACGACGATGTGGAGTCAAGTGGAATTTAGTATATTAATAATAAAAATATAATTTTCACTTTTTATTTATTTTGCCGAGTGCGAGTCTATTTTGTTATTTTTCAATCCCAATTTTTATTTTACTCGAACTTATCATAACTTAAAAGTATTTTTGTAAATAGTTTATTTACTATTAATAAATACCTTTATTACAATTGAAAACATATTACATTTCTGTAGTTAGTTCGAAATGAAAGCTCAGTATCATGTCTAAAATATCATTCTGGCAAATACCACCTAGCATTAGGGTAGCACCCTCTGATGTCAGGAGTTTCCTCTGACGTGTCTCACCGGAGGTAACGAAGACGGCTTTACGTGATTCCTGAATTATGAAGTCAGAGACTTTTTTACTTTTTATACGGATGAAAACCATAAATTAGAAAAAATAATTATATGTTTGAAATTGGATTTGATCGTGGGGTTGCCGCTTCATTGATGGAATTTTCTTACAGTTGATACGTCACGTTTAATCACAGAAAACCAGCAGTCAAGAATTAAAGCGCTTTGTGTGCACATTATCTTAGATTGGCACCACTCCCTGGCGTCTCCTAGTGGTAACATTCAAGTTAAAGTTGTCGTTATCGTTAAAATCGCTTCGGTGCAGTGTGCAGTGCAGAGTTTGCTATTGTTATGAACGCAACTTTTGTTACGGTATACAGTTTAGTAGCTTTTATAATAAGCTTTAATATTGTTGGTGACACTGACATAACTCACTGACTACATACTCGATCGCCATATCAGATGTACTGATACCATCACGATCATCATAATCATAATTGTTACTGCTAGGTTCAGACTAAGAGTAACTAGCAACCTACTATTACTACGGTCATCAGGTAGCAGGATACTTAAGATTTTTGAGTTTTCTTCTTGTCTAATATACCTCCATATCATGGAAAGTAGTTCCATCTCTTGAATATTTAGATTAAAGAATGAATAAAGAATAATTTCCCTGTTAATAGCGAAGTTTTAATTTCGGTGCATTGATACAAAATATCTATATTGATTAAATGTAATTGTTTTATAATAATTAGTTTTAAAACACATTTTCTTACTAGTAATTTACTTAGCACAATATTTGTGATATGAATTTTACAAATAAACGATGATCTTTATTCACGTTGACGAATAAAATTTAATTTGATCAATTTAATATCATTCTTCTATTTCTTTTTAATTTATAAATCTACCATATCTAAGCTCAGGTCCGTAACAGGAGCAACCCCGAAAACCGAACTTATCTGGGTTCTACCAAGAACTGATTTAAAGTTTAAATACAAACTCATTGTGTTGGTTGTGGTATAGTTAGATACTGAAGCGCTTGTCATATAAACCGAATATAATAATACTCAATAAATGTAACGATATTATATACCTAGTAATCAAATCTCTCTTATATTACTGAATTATATGATCTAAGAGTTCACTGATATAAGAAACTATATACCTGCTAATCAATTCTGATTAATAACAGAGTAATTCTTTAATATCTAATTATGTTTATATATTACTAGCTGCCCCGGTAAATGTTGTTTTGCTGTATATACTAATATCACTATTAATAAATAGGGATTGGTGGTAGAAGGGTGAAAATTTTGTGTAATACCTATGTACCTTTTACCTAATACCAAATTATAATAATATATGATTTTTTTTAATAAAAAAAAACAGGTGTGGACAACACTTATTACGTATGAAAAATAGATAGTAGCTGATTCTCAGACCTACTGAATATGCATATAAAATTTCATAACACAAATTATACAAAAGAAAGCCAACACAATTCGTTGTAGTATTTGTAACAGGTATTACAAAAGTAAGGTAACAAGCAAAAAGGTGTTCAATATGAATATGGAGGGGAGGGTATAAAGATATATGGAGGGGACAATCAAAGAAAAGATGGATGGACTCCGTGAAGGGATATATGCATAAAAGAAGAATGAACGAGGGTATGACGAGTGACAGGGATCGATGGAAAAGGAAAATATACTGCGCCGACTCGGAATAACGGGACAAAGGAAAGGCGATGATGAGTGACCATGGGACAAGAAAAATAGGTAGTACGTATAGTGCAAACAGTCTGATATAATTAGAACATGAAAACGATCCTACTATTTTTCTAATCAATTGTACCTTCCAATGCAATATCTACCCTCTGGTCCCAAAGAAAACAAATTTACTATGGATACTATTTAAATTATTAAAATTATTAAATTATTATACTAATTACTTATTAAAATTATTAAATTATTATACTTAATACTATGTACATTAAACATGTGGGTGCGGATTACGGATACTGACAAGTGACTATTACTAGCTATCACGATGTACCTAACTTATGGTAAATTACCACACTGGACCAACTGTTTTGACTTCGAACTCATCCTATCGTCCACAAATGGTACCCCATCATCGTATACGTTAACGACTACAGCATTTCCTATAAAATATACATAAAACATATTATTAAGTATAAAAATTAAGAAAAACTAATCGATTTTCGACCTAGATTCTTATTATGTCATATTCAATATGACAGTGTTGGTGGTCTTAGCACACCGCTTTAGGTACATCCGATTGTTGCGGGTTCGGTTCCTCGCACGGCATCAAATATTTGTATTCATGAGTAATGACTGTTTGTATCAGTCTGGGTGTTTTCTATGTATGATAATAAGTATGTATTTACGAAAAAAAATATCTATGTATTTGTATCAGTTATCTAGTACCTATAACACAAGCTTTAGCTGTCCTGAGACACAACTTGTCCTGAGATTATTATTATTAATTTCTTAGGCAGTACGTATTACTAGATAGGTTACCTTTGTTGGAATAACTGATATTTTTGTATATTTATTATTTTAAATCATATAGATACGTTTATTATCCATAGGTACTTACACATATGGAGAATAAATATACATATACTTTGAAAATCAATGTTGAAATGTTAGCGTAACTAGAGACTGGAAATATTCCATGTGGGAAATTTACGTCACTTTGACAAGCGATCGAATCGCGCAAGAAAGCCCCCAGGATTAGCTTCATTTAGAGCCCCACATACCTACTTTAATATTAAATATAAAATTATTATTATTATATCAGAATTGAATAGCTATCAAATTATTATAGTATATAGTGGATAGGCATAAATCGCTACCACAGTTACCAATACTGAGGTTCCGCTTGATTTCTTTTGTGCGTGGCACTTGCCTCCTCGTGTGGGCTGTAAAAATGTCTCCCATCGAATATCATCCTCAATCTCAAAATACACGTTTAATCAATAGTTTTTAATTATAGGATTTTATCAGTAAAAGTTTCACACATCCATTCTTCACAGAAATTAAAACATTGATTTGCCATATAATTTTATATGGCAAAACAACGTTTGTCGAGACAGTTAGTTATTATTATATACACCAGCAAATCGCCTCTTAGCACACAATATATACAAATAACTTACGTCCATCGGCCCATCCAATAATGTACCTTTCAAATATTGAAAGAATTTTGAAATGGGTGCAGTGGTTCCGGAGATTACACATCCATAAATACACAAACCCTACAATTCACAATCTACCTTTACAAGAAATTCCTTCATAGCACAGTTGCTATACGAATATTTTATATAAAATCACGCCAAATAAGCCAACCAACATAAATATTATCTCATATGAACTTTATATGTGAGACAATGTTCCCAAGTTTGGATCCGCAAATCGGCTATATTTTATTTTCTTAAAAAGATAACACGAGGAAAGGGACAAACAGATTAGCAAGTCAGAATCCGACATATCCGGGACTCGCGGTTATCATGGCGCCCGTGGATGTAAGAAAGAAGAGTTAAATACAATTACTTTTCGCAAATACTGTGTAACATCAATATATCGAAAACTAGACCATTAGTACCAGTTTTATTTCATAGATGATAATGGAATGATGCACCCACTCCGTTAACGGTTTACGCTGAAGGGGCACCAGTCGAGGATGATAAGTTGAATATGAGGTCAGGTCAGTTAGTCCATCATGACAAATTCACCAGGAATTTAGTATGATGTTTTTCAGGGGAACCGCATGGAGGTCAACCTGACATGGTACATTGCTAGCAATGGGATTATATATTAGTCCACATTACTGATTTTACCCTTTTAGATACCCTTACCCCTCTATGGATTTTCTGACCTAAGATTTTTTAAATAGTAGTGGTGGTCAAAATTACTTCAATCTTCAAATCTTAACAAACAATATAACAACAATAAATATTAAATTGAGGCCATCGGGGGACAATCGGTTTAGCACACCGCTTTACTTTCGATGGTCGCCGGTTTAAATCCTCGTCCGATTCAAACGTTTGTATTCATGAGCATTATTGTTTGTATTGTTTTAGGTATTTTCTATGTATGTAAAGTATACATTTACGTCGATGTACGTCTACTATATACTCATACCTATCTAAAAAAATATTAGACGAAATCGCGGGTAAAAGTTACTCTATAATAAAAAGTTATTAATCATTGTTGTTACCGAGAAAAGCGTACGTTCATATGATCACAGTTACTATGAATGATAGGTATATATAATAGCATTGGAAACGTAAATTGTCAAAGACTTTACAAGTCTACATTTTGCAATCCTTGACATATCATACAGCATCGGCGTCCGACGCAATAAGATTGTTTTATGGAGCAATTTGTGACCGTAAAAAACTATTCAGCGAATCCATACTATCCTGTCTTGATCGGACTAGTGTTCTTACTGTAGATTCTTATTACACCGCCTTATATTTTATTTTATTACCACAAAAGGAAAGGGTTTTTATTTAGTTTATTTGTACTATACAACATCTTGAACTATTTATATAGATGTACATATATGTTTTAACGATATTGAAAAATAAAGTTTCACATAGCTATATAAATAATATACCTTCACGACTGGTATCCCAGATGAGGTACTCAGAGTGGTGAACGTAACATTGGACATGGTCACGTTTACCATGCATGGGGCTTGTCATCTCTAAAATTAATTTGGCTTGTTATCGGTTTTCATCATAGTCAGAGAGTCTGTTAGACTTATAAATTTTACACACAAGATTTTTAAGTTGCCAACCAGATTCAAAACTTTCGATTGAAGTCAGGTTAATAGACCAGTAAATCCACAACACACGTACGGTAGCGAAACTACTTATATAAGTACATAAATATAATAGATAGATAGGTAGATACTGAAACAAAAGCACTGAAATTATATATATTAGTACCAAATCATACCCCAGATATTTTTTTCTATCCCAGTATGATTGTATTCTATTTATTCAGCGAATTCTTCTAATTTTTATTCTTTTTTCAATATATTTGTTTTTCTCCAAATATTTATAGATCTGTGATAAAACATATTGGACAAGAGAACGCACGAAGATTTGTATGAAACTTGCGATAAGACTGAAGTATAGCGCCCTTTGTCCATTTCGTAGATACCTATATAAAATGACGAATATATATAAAAAGATTCAATGGAAATTAATATCTGATTAATGATTTTCAATAAAATAAAAATGTGTACTTTGTCTACATTAATTAAATTAAATGTTGCATCACGTATTTGAAATTGGATATTAATTTATATGAAAGTTTTTTTATTAATTAGGAAATTAATTACAAATAAAGTATTGTGTTTCCGAGATAGGTTCCTTGAGATTCCTAGAAGACATTTATTTCTAATTCTTAGCAGGTCAACCTGTATGTAGTAGTGGTGTAGTATTTTCCAACCCTTATTAATTCGGAATTTATTCATTATTATTACTTTTATAAGTAAGATTTTCTTTCATAAAACAATGTATGTACGAATAAATGTGCCACAGAATATATCCATAAATATCAGACAAGTCATTTGGACAGTGTAGATATATTTATATGTGTATGAAATATTATAATAATAAATATTATATGTAAAGCTGCAAAAGTATTCAATATATTTTTTTCATTCACTTAAAACACCAATTGACATATTTATCAAACCAATCTTTTGATAACACACGATTCCGTAGTAAGGTGATTTTTTGTCAATACAATTACTGATTACCTCGCCCTAAATCAAGGTGAGGCATGGCGTGAGTTTATGTCAAAACAGATCGTAAATTTGCGCCATAAAATAAACATAAAATGGTACCTAGTTGGGAATAAAAATCAACTTTTTAATAGCAATTTACTGCTGCTCCTGATATTGTACATTACTGCCATGAAAGGGGCGTGGAAGTAATCACACTTGACACTGATAGTGTCATGGGTTACGACGTTCTATGAATTTAAAATGTACCTACCATAATAATGTTCTTACAGAAAAAATAGGCAGAAGGAAAATTGAGTGCAGTAAAATTTCATAGCTCATTATTCTTGCTAATATTTACGATAACTCTTTGTAACTAATGCGCTAAACTCCATACTCCTGTACTAATTGTTAAAGTGATGTGGTTAATTGTAATTTCTGGTATAAAATAAAAAGTAATTCTTTGTATATTTGATATTATTATATTATAAAACCTACAAACAAAATATTCAATTATCTTAGAAATTTCAGTACTATAGGTACCTACTTTAAATACCTACTGTAATTTCGGTAGGTAGGTAGGTGTAGGTAGGTATAAAAGTATATCTACCTATAGTAGGTACAGAATTAATATAAAACAATACCAACAAATTCAATATAATTAAGACATGGCTTTATTTATACGGAACTCGGCAAAAGTAATTCACTTTACGATTTCCAATAGGTTAATAAGTTTCTGTAAATTTGTATTACAATTAATTGAATGGTCATTAATTGGTTATAATCAAAATTGGTCTTTCCTTCGGCATTAATTTGTTTTGAAATTCGGTAAGTGGCTGTATATTAATGAATTACTTACTTAACCTTTCCTCGCCTAATTTCTCACATAATTAATTACTTTAATTAGGTAGGTAGGTACCTACTTAAATGGAAAATTTTATTTAAAAACTAACTGCTACTTACATCTTTACTATACTTTACTACTCATGTAGTGTAACTATGGGCCCCATCAACAAGCTCAGAGTCACTCAGAGGGCAATGGAGAGGGCTACGCTCGAAGTTTCTCTGCGTGATCGAATCAGACAATCGACATAGCCCGAAGAATTGCGACTTTGAAGTGGCAATGGGCAGGGCACATAGCTCGTAGGACAGATGGCCGTTGGGGCAGTAAGTCACCACGGACCGGAAGACGCAGCGTGGGAAGGCCTCCAGCAAAGTGGACCGACGATCTGGTCAAGATCGCGGGAAGGCATTGGATGCGAGCAGCGCAGGACCGATCGTCGTGGAGATCTTTGGGGGAGGCCTATGTCCAGCAGTGGACGTCTTCCGGGCTGCGATGATGATGATGATGATGACTACTCATGTAAGTTTATCTAAACTTACGTTGTAGTAAAAAAAACATATACCTAGATAAATACTTGGATTTTTGTAGGTTATCTACATAACTTAGGTAGGTAGAATCGTTCTCTCCAGTATAGCGATGAACATATAAACCACCTTTATTATTATCATAGTATTTTACGGATGGATATACACACCCAAATTTGCCGAATGCCAATCTCAACGTTGTCACGTCCTGGAGAAATAAGACACGCGCTTAATATTTTGGCGCGAAATCCCTCGGCAATATGGCGACCGTACGTCACGCGTATTTTTTTATTGTCGCCTGTCGAGAGTCTATGGAAGTACCTACTTTGCGGTCTAATAAGAATTTTATTTTTAGCTGTAGCCATTTTCTTTTATTCATTGTTTGGAAAACGTAGAAGGTTTCATATGATCTTGCTTAATGTTTAAGAAAACTCGTTATACTCACACGAAAACGGAGGATAATGCTTATAAATCTTCTAATTTAATAACATCGAGGCTTATAAAAGCTAAAATTGCCTATATTACCCATTTGAAATACTTTTGTTTATCCACATCAAAATGCTGAACACAGAAAAACATCTTTTAATTTAAACATGCACAGTTTTATTATTTCCAATTTTAAAATATTGTTTTTTGTTAGATCAAATCATAGAAGACAACAACTAATAAAAAAACAATCTATTTATTAGTGGTGAGGCTTATTTTACATCTAGAATTATAAAACAATACTAAAAACAGATTAAAATCTTCAATTTTGCAATTATATATTACCTTTCACGGTTGTAATTATGCAACCTTATAACTTAGAGTAGATACATCTGCTGATATCTATTTGAACTTAAATATTTATTACATATCAAAACCATAATTAAGAAAATAAAGCCCTGCCTGCCATTAGCACAGACGGGAGCACAAAAAATATATATTCTCGTATGTCTGTGTCACTGAAATAGTTTAGAATTAATTAATAAAATACTAATATTCATTATGCTCTCACAAACAAATTTGGAAAAGTATAGGTATTTAATAAATAAGATAAAAAATAGGAATGTACGTAGATATTCATTTTATGCTTACAGCTAAAACTGTTACAGGAACACATATATCAGAAAATAAAAAGATCGTAAGTTGGCAGCGATAAAGCTTGTGATATACCGCATGTACACATATTTTTAGTCATAATATGTAAAAATATATAGGTAGGCTAAGTAACTCGCAATTTATATTAATTTGTTAAGTACCTAACATGCGCGACTTCTTTAAATTTTCATTAATCATTAGATACAATTACAATTTTTATGTCAGACTATGTACCTATCTGTTTTTTTCTCTCAAATAATTTCATAGTTTAGTCCAAATATATTGTTTATTCTTCATTTAGTCATACTTATGTTAAGTGGGTTGGGTTGGGGCTTTTTTTTTAATTATACTAATTGGTAAACAAGCGGTCGGCTCACGTGATTGTAATGGGTAACCATCGTCTAATACATTGACATCACATTATCATCTGACACACGTGCGTTGTAATTCTAGAAGATGAAAATGTTTTCTTCAGATTCTGTTACGTCATTAATTAATCCCATCATTTTTTTGCCCATGTCTTCATAGAACCTGTTTTAAAGAGCTGATCTGAGTTTCTATTATAGAGGTCATAGGACATTTTAATCTCTCCTACGTCGTCCAGTTCTCAGATGGCGTAAATCCTCAATGATCTCCCGCTCTCGTTCTGCAGCCTATTTTGTTGCCATAACTTCCTTACAGAATTTCAACACTGCTTTCCATTAATCGTCACTGTGTAACCATGGAGTTTGGTACAGCTGGCAGCGACAGGTCCTCTCCCACAACTGCTGTCAGGGCTAGAAGATGATCCACCCAAAAATAACACTCTATTAACGTGCATTGTACTGTGTTCACCTCACAAATTGAGCAATGTGTGTCAGATCCATCTACAGTGTATGCACTGTAGATGGATCTGTTTTTCTATATCTGACCTGCTATTCATTACATTATAACTGTCTGTCTGTCCAGACATTATGACTAAGCCGAATGGTGAGGGGCTTCCGCCAATAATTCGTACACTGCTTAAACACTGCACGGTTTGCCTCAATCACATCACAATCTGCAGTCGGTTCAGTCAGTCTCGATCCTCACTTTTTCTTAATAGACAAAACAACAACCCTACAACCGAAACACAACTTACAGAGCAAGAAGTGTGCAGTATATATTAAGTGCCTACAACCCCTAAGAGAAACAGCCGAGAAGTAACATTTTTTTCCAATATTAATTAGACATTTTAAAATTACACCATTCTTATTCATCTACACGCTTGGTCTCTTATGCAACAGACGAAACTGATGCTCTTATATACACTACATAAGAGTACTAAGTACTTAGTGTGTATAAAAGCCTTGGTTTTTTCAAGATTATTTTCATTTTTATAACTTAAGCTTCATAAATACACACAGGTTCCGAACAATCTTGACTCCATCAGACAGACAAGTTTTATCTGAACATGGGTTTGTCTTTATACATTGAACAATGTATATCTCTAGACTTAGACGGATACAAACACGATGTCTATTATTGTTATAATACAATAGCGACCTCTAGGCATACGTCGTTGTCAGTAAAATTTTGCTAGTGTCAATCAAGCCGTCAAATTAGAGTGACGTTCAACATAGATTAGACATAAGTGTAGTCTCTCCCATTTACATTACATCTGTATTTTTGTGGTTCAATTGTCAAACAGGATTATTATTAAAATTCGCTTTTATTGCTTGTGTAAAGTTTATTTTATATTAATCAAAATGCCTGCTGGAACTTCAACCGCCGCCGATCCTATACGAGAAAAAGCCTTTCAGGACTATAGAAAGAAATTAATGGAGCACAAAGAAGTGGAATCGCGATTGAAAGACAGTGAGTATTCATCCATAGATTTACGAACACTTGATTTTTGCCGAATCATCACATCGAAAAATACATATAATAATAGAATGTTTTAATTTTTCGCTGTACTAAATGTTCTTATACATGACCTCATTAATAATATTTGATAAATATTTTTCTATAAAGTATTTATTAAAGCTACTTAATAAATTTTCAATGTTCTTTATGTTGTATTTCGTATATATATTATACGTACTGAATAAAACTACTAATGTATTAGTGATTTTATTAAATGTTAATAATGTTAAATTAATACTTTCAGTGCGTGAGCAGTTAAAAGATTTAACAAAGCAGTATGACAAGAGTGAAAATGACTTGAAAGCACTGCAAAGTGTGGGTCAAATTGTTGGTGAAGTACTCAAACAGCTTACTGAAGAGAAATGTAAGAAACTCTTATAATGTATTTATATGTAAAAATAACTTTCAAATAATTGTTATTAAACTTATCTACTTTCTTCATTGTAGCAGTGCACAACTGTAATTATTATAGGGATTTATATGCAAGTATCTAGAATTATATCACTATCACTTAAGGTGGAGTGTGTAAAACTACTATTTATTCCATTATTATTGTGAACACCACATTGCAGACTAATATACCTTTCAGTTCATTTCTTAATTTTATGAAAATTAAATAGTGACTTTACTCTCTGTTAATGTTTTAATTTCTATAGATAATTAAATTACAAAGTTTCATTATTCTTGAGGTTATCCATTACAAATACCCCATATTTTCTCATCATAATATTACTTTAAATTATTACTAGTGAGACTATTCAGGAGTGCTAAAATTTAATTCTATTTAAATTTAAAAAAAAATATTGTTAAAATTACATACATTAAATATTGTTAAAACAATAAAAAAAAAATTCATTTATTATTAATATGAAATTATTTTTATTTTATGTAAATTACAGTTATTGTGAAAGCTACAAATGGTCCACGATATGTAGTTGGGTGCCGTCGGCAACTGGATAAGAACAAGCTGAAAGGTGGCACCAGAGTTGCATTAGATATGACCACCCTCACCATCATGCGACATCTTCCCAGAGAGGTGATTTTTTTCCTTTATTTTTGCATGATGTAGATGTAGATTTAGGTTGGACTCCATTTTCCGCAATTGGCCTCTCATTCGGGCCGTTGTGCGTGTAGAGCCAGGCTACTAACGTAGCCAGCCAAGCTCCTCCCAGAAGCGCAGAAGTCTCCTGGTGTCTTCGCAGGCTTCTCGGAGCGACCTCACCGTTCCGAGGATTTGATTTCGTTGTGTGGTCACTGCTTCGCACTCCAGGATTACGTGAGCGGCCGTTTCCTCGGCTACAAAGCAGCCCCGGCATAGGGGACTGTCTGTAGCACCTATTTTGTACATATGTCTGTTTAAGGGACAGTGGCCCGTCATTGTCCCTATCATTGTTTTTATGTTATGCCTGTCCAGATTTATTAGGCGTTTTGTCATTCTTTGATTTGTTCTAGGAATTGCCACTTTTGATTGTTTGCAATCGGTGGTTTGTTTCCATCTTTTGTTTTGTATCTCAGTGGATCTTTGGCGAATCCAGGATCGAAATTGTGAGAATGGTATTGGCAGAAACGGATGCGGGCCTGCTACCGTCATGCTTGATCCTCTTCTTGCCAATTCGTCCGCGGCATCATTTCCGTATGATCCGCTATGCCCTTTTATCCATTGGATGGTTACACCGTTGTGCTCTGCCACTTTGTCCATGATATTGTGACATTCGATTATTAATCTGTTGTTTGATTTCCTGTTCTGTAGTGCTTTTAGCACGGCTGCACTGTCCGATATAAATTTTATGTTGAAATTATTGACACCTAACTTTTGCACTGTTCGTGCTGCCTCAGTCAGGGCAACGCATTCACATTGGAAAATCGAACTATGTGGGCCGAGTGGTATGTATAAGTTCATGTTGAGGTCGTTGCTCCTGCTCCTGAACCGTTTTGTGTTTTGGAGCCATCTGTGTATATGCGTAGTTCATTTACAGCAGATTGATCTTGTTCCTCCTGTTTCATTTGTATCTGGTATTTCCTGTTAAATGAGTGATATGTTTGAGTTCTATCACACGGAGCTGCAATCAAAGGTTCGTGTTCGATTGCTTGGTTCAGGGTGAGTGTGAGAACTATTATGGTTTTTGCCCCATAGACCAAGATGGTATAGTCTTATGGCAGCTATGGCTGCCTCCTGTTGTATGAACAGATCGAGGGGTGTTATATTGAGGGCTATTTCCATTGCTGTTGTTGGGGTAGTTTTCATACATCCCGTGATTGAAGAGCATGCAAGTCTTTGAAAGGACCTTAGTTTGTTGACTGTGGTCGTGAGTTTCGACCTTGTCCACCAAACCAAGGCCCCGTACACTAGCATTGGTCTTATCACTGCTGTGTATAGCCAAAGTGTTATTTTTGGTGTAATACCCCACTTGTTTCCTAGCATCTTTCGACATTGATAAAATGCTATGGTGCTTTTGTTGATTTTGTGGTCAAGATGTTTGTTCCATAGGAGTTTACTGTCCAGTATAACTCCCAGGTACTTGACTTCTTCTTTTAGACTAAGGTCTGTGTTAAAGAGTTTCGGTGTCCTGAAGATACCAGGAGCTCTTTTGTTAGTAAACATGATTAGTTCTGTTTTGGAAGGATTTACAGAGAGTTCGTGGTTTTTACACCATCTCTCTACAAGTCTGAAGGCTTCTCTCATGCGGTCGCATAAAGTTCCCTCAAAGTTTCCTGTTATAAGTATAGCAATATCGTCAGCATACCCTACCGTGTAGAGGTCGTTGTCATTGAGCTCCTCAATGAGTTCGTTAACAACTAGGTTCCAAAGAAGAGGTGATAGGACCCCTCCTTGTGGACATCCTCTGCTCACGATACCTCGTGTGGTAGTGTTTACGGTAAACTGAATTGCACGGTTCTTTAGCATGTTGCTTATCCATTCTATGATAGTTAGAGGTACTCCATGTATGGCGAGAGCCCGGCTTATGCTGGTAAAGTTTGTTTTATCAAAGGCCCCTTCGATGTCTATAAAGGCACCTAGTGTTGGCTGCTTTGAGTGTAACGAGTTACCAATTCGGGTTACTACGCTGTGGAGTGCTGATTCCGTTGATTTGCCTTCGCTGTAGGCATGTTGGTTAGGATGGAGTGGTTTGTTTGTGGACACAAGGTCTCTGATCTCTTTGTCGCATAGTCTCTCCAAAGTTTTTATAAAAAACGATGTGAGACTAATTGGTCGAAAGGATTTGGCCTGTGTGTAATCACCTCTGCCTGGTTTTGGGATGAAGATTATTTTCACTTCGCGCCATTTCGAAGGTATGTATCGGTGTGCTAGACATGCTCGAAATAGCTGAACGAGTTGTTCAGCTATTATGTCTCCGCTCCATCTTAGGAGGGCCGGAAAGACACCATCTAGTCCCGCTGCTTTGAAAGGCAGGAATGTGTTGATTGCCCATATTAGTTTTTCTCTATCTATTATTTTGCTAGCTACCTCCCAGTCCGAGCTGCTGGTTGTCCTGTCTTCCTGTGAATTCCATGTGTGGTTATTGTCCACAAGAAATCCTGGGAAGTGAGTTGACAGTAGTATTTCGCAAGTTTCTGTGTCATTCGTTGTGTAACTGTTGTCCGGTTTCTTTAGACAGCCTATTGTGTGGTTTTTCTCCTTGGAGAGACACGCTTTTACCTTGACTGCTTGGTTGTTGTTTTCTATACTAGTGCAGAATCGCCTCCAACATTCCTGTCGTCGTTGGCGAATTAGTTTTTTATATTTTTTCCTCGAGGTAGTGTATTTGTCCCAGTCACTTTGTGATCTACTATTCATAGCTACGTTGAAAGTTTTTCTCAACTTCCGGCGGTGTTTCTCTAGTTCGAGACACCACCAGTGTTGCCTGCCTCCGATTTTGGGTACGGTGAGAGGGCAAGACTGTTCGTAGCACGTGGTTAGTATGGACGTAATGTTGTTTGCGTGATTGTCTATTTCCGTTTTGTCTAGTTTTATTGAGAGTCCGGATTGTTTGCCTACGTGCGTTTTGACCAATTCAAGGAATTTGAATTTGTCAGTGTTGCGAGGAATCCGTCTCGGCTGTGGTTTAGGTAACTGCATGTCGATTGTAAAGCGGATCCATCTATGATCAGAGCATGATAGTTCGTTGGACACGTGCCAGTCACGAACATGCTCCGAGATGCCTGTCGATGTCAGTGTTATGTCTATGATGGTTTGTGAACGAGCGTTTATGAATGTAGGTTCGGAACCTCTATTGAGGAGTGTGAGGTTGTGGCTAAAGATAAAAAGAGCTTTATTTTTGCATATAATTACACAAAATCTATAAACATTTTACTCTAATGAAAGTAAATTATTTTATATTTTCTGATTTCCCTGTAATCCACTTCGTTCTACAAATTTGGAATGAGAATTGGAGGCAAATATTTAAATTTTCTTAACATATTAAACAATAAACTAAGGTACTAAACATACACAATTATTGCCAGCCAAATTTGTATTTCAATAATTGTTTAGTGAGATTTTGTTCAATATATATGTAAAGTTTTATAATATAGAAGTTATCCAGAATATTCTTTGTTATCTAATTGTACCTTTGCCTATAAAAGACCTATTGACTTTATCTAAAAAATGCTTAAGACAAGTTAAGGTAAAGAATTTGATAGTAATCATTTTTTAATTTATATTTTTCCAAATGATTTTTGTGAGTAATGGGAGTAAATGGGCACCATCAATTTTTATTGGTGATTTTGCCAATGTCATGGTTTGAGAGACACAGTGTAGTTTGTTTGTTGTGGCTTATTTTAGTTTGCTCGGGAAAGTTTGACAGTTTCGTTCAGGTTCGGTATATTATAATTTAGGACAGCACAACACCTGAGGGACAACATACAATTATTAGTAGGGTTTTCACTATTAGGTGGACAATACTAGTTAGTAGACAACAATACAAACATAGACACTTAATATTAAATTGAGGGGAGCCATGGGTATTACAATTTCAGATTATCTTTAATTATAATTTTAGCTAGTATTTTGACTATGGAGGGATGGGACAAAGTTAAAAGGAATGATATATTGATAGGACGGGGAAGGTCATGGGGGAGGATATCATAAAGTTGGACTGATAAATTGCACTTGAAGAAAAGATGTTTCAGAGTTCCTTCATCCAAGCCACATTTGCACAGTGAGTGATCGCGGACTCTGATCTTGCATAGAAATGTAGGAATCAGACATGTCCTAAGCGGAGGCGGCGATTTCCATTTTAGTAGTCGTGACTTTTGCCAGATGTCATTCCAAACCTGGAACAATTGAGGTTTCATATGACTTCGCAAATCATAAGAGTAGTAACGATTGTGGGTGTTGCAACCAATTAATGTCGCTTTCCGAGCCCATTAGTTCACAACTTAGCAGAATCTCGGTATCAATGTTAGTACCACTTCTAGTCCAGAATGCTGGCATTTGTGTAGAATTTCACGAATTTGCATGGAGGCAAGAGGATATACCCTTAAATAGTTCTCTTACTTGCTTTGTGAGTTGTGTTTCGGTTGTAGGCAGTGAAATTACAGAATAAGCAACCCATGAGTGGTTCAAGTAAAACTTAATAATATGATGTAGTCATTTATACATGCTACAGCCACATACCATCAGGTGGCCAGTCAGTATGTTGCAATTCCTATTACCTAAAAAAAATATGTGTACTACACCGATTTCTTGTCTTATGGATTAAACACTTACTTTTTAATATGATCAGGTTGATCCCCTTGTATACAACATGAGCCATGAGGATCCTGGAGATGTTACATATGCTGCCATTGGAGGTCTGCAGGAGCAGATTCGACAACTTCGTGAAGTAATTAATTTTATGTTGTGTTTAACAAAAAGTAGCAAAACAATACCATGTATTTGTCTGATTAACTTTATCTATTAAATATCTGCTTGATTTTTGTTTTGACTACAATACTATGTATAAAGTAATGCTAATTTTTTTTTTTTACTGAATTAATAAATAAGATGTAATGTGTTTATTTCTCTAACAATTATTGTGGCATAGTCCACATCAGAGTATCATCTTTTAAATCTTTAAGTATAAGAATAAATTCATACACCATACAGAATGGAAAACTGTATAGGAAGGGAGGACTCCTTTTGCAATTTTGTATTTCCATATCGTGAAATCGTAAACATTTTCAACTTGTAGAAATACTATATGTATTCAGTTAATTATAACAGATAAAATATGACTGGTGATGGATTGATTGTGTGTTATATGATAGGGTAGGAAGGACTTTTTAGAACTTGAATGTGTATGGAGCACAGTATATATTACGGATCTAGCATATGATAGATAAAAACTTATTTGATTATTACTAATTAATATTAATCATTTATAACTGTAATAGTCATCAATAACACTGGATAATAAAAGTAACCAAATGTTGTGATTAAAGTAGTCGTAGTGACCACTATCTAGCTAGTATTTTACACTGACATAAACCCTTTTCACCAGGTGATAGAATTACCGCTGTTAAATCCAGAACTCTTTGTGCGTGTTGGCATTACACCTCCCAAGGGCTGCCTTCTGTATGGTCCACCCGGTACAGGCAAGACTTTACTAGCCAGAGCTGTCGCTTCACAACTGGATGCTAACTTTTTGAAGGTAATTTAAAAAAGCGCTATAATATGAAGGTTTGAGAAACTCCCTTAGATGTGATGAGTGTGGGTCAGATTCTACACACAATACAAACATTTCAGTCACAAGTATGGTTGTGTTGTATGTAGGCATATTATATCTGGGTGTTTTACTATATATGTATACTATGTACATAACATATATTTACAAATTTGTATGTTTTTGTATCAGTTGTTTAGTACTCATAGTGGAAGGTTTTCTTAGTCTGAGACTACATGGCGCTGTGTAAATTTTCTAACGTTATTATTAATGTTATAATAGGTAAGTCTTGAACTCTGTTATCCTAGATTCTAGATGAAGTATTAGAGGTATAGTTAATTGTGGACATCGTAGCAAATGGCCGAAAGGCAAAAATGATACTAAATCTTTATAATCTCAGTTCCTATAATAGTTTCATTACAATTTAAGTCTCCTTTTCTATGTATTATTGAGTATTAATTGTTTTGCTCCTAGGTTGTATCTTCAGCGATTGTTGACAAGTATATTGGTGAATCTGCTCGCCTCATTCGTGAGATGTTCAACTATGCTCGGGACCACCAGCCCTGCATTATATTTATGGACGAAATTGATGCTATCGGTAATAATCTCTCTTTGTTATCACTATATTATACGACTTAACGTGTGTTATTCCGGAAAAAAATAGGACAACATTTTTTTAACAGATTAGAATGAAACAATGTTATGGGAAACGTGCTACAAACTGTCAGTAAAAATTGCATTTAAAATATCGTTCCTTATTTTAGTACATTGGTTTGGGTTCCGTTATTTGGTCCCTTACACTTAAGGCTAACACACAGACAAAAGGATTTTAATATATATATGACTTTATATAAAATAATTTCACACATCTTACTGATACTTCACCCAAATAACTTAAAGAGAGTGATTATCTTATGGTCCCATTAGATACTATTTTAAATGAATAAATAAGCTCACAAGAAACTAATACAATTTACAGGTGGCAGGCGTTTTTCTGAAGGCACTAGCGCTGACAGAGAGATCCAACGTACATTGATGGAGTTACTCAACCAAATGGATGGATTTGATTCCCTCGGGCAGGTGAAGATAATAATGGCCACCAACCGACCTGACACCCTTGACCCTGCGCTGCTCAGACCTGGCCGTTTGGACAGAAAAATTGAGATTCCATTACCCAATGAACAAGCCAGGTAAGAATTTGATTAAAATTGTATTATCATTCTTTTAAATATATGTATATAATTATATATTACAATAGTTTCTTGTATATTTTAATATTTCTCAGCATATTTTACTAGCTGATGCTACCGTCTTTGCCCGCTTTGACTATTTATGAGTTTTATGTCCCTTACTTGAAAAATTTCTCCATTGAAACTCTCATCCCCTATTTCACTTCTAGATTCTTTTTTAAGAAACTGTAACCAGCAATCTATATTCAAATTAAATTTGATTAAAATGTTAGCTATTTGGTTGTAAATAGGATAGAAACAAAGCAGACAGACATTTTAAATTATTTTATGTTATGACTGTATTCTATTACCTATTGCCTATTTAAGAAGAATGATATAGGATTTATATTTTAATTGACCTGAAAATAAGCAACATTCACACTTATATACCGCTATATTATTCAGGTTAGAAATTCTGAAGATTCATGCAGCCCCCATAGCAAAACATGGTGAGATGGACTATGAGGCAGTGGTCAAATTGTCTGACACATTCAACGGAGCTGATCTTAGAAATGTGTGTACTGAAGCTGGCTTGTTTGCTATCCGAGCTGAGAGAGAATACATAATACAGGTATATTTTCACTTCTAACAATAAGCATCTGTGAATAGATTTTTCATACTCACCTTTTGATTTCTCTTATTTATTTTAAAATAATTTTGATTGATTGGTTGACATAGCCTTTCCTAAATTTCTTTAATGCAATTTTTTTATTATATATTTGTAGCGTTTTCCTCCGTATTCCAATTGTTACCTACAAAATATTTGCTTATTTATAGGTAACAACTGTATTCAACTTACCTCGTGTCTATTCCACCATAACAACTATATCTTTGCACACTTTATTTACAATTAAATTTACTATATTTCGAAGTGCGCCACCAAGAATAACTAATCCTGAACATCATTTTTAAAAACGTATTTTATCTTTTCAGGAAGATTTGATGAAAGCTGTACGAAAAGTAGCTGACAATAAGAAATTGGAGAGTAAATTAGATTATAAACCCGTTTAATTTTTTGTACGAAATAAGAAATATAAATTTTATGAGATCAACCATTCATGTGATTTATTAACATCATAAGAATGGTGTTAATAAAAAAATATAACAAATTTGTATGCAGTGAGTGAAAGAATAGTCTTGTATTAAGAACTATTAATAATAAAAATATGTATTACAATGTATATTTTTTATTTTTTTTAACAAACAATAAATAGTAATTTATACACAATCTTATACTAATAATTTCGTCAATAGTCTTACATTAGTAATCCCAGGAACTAGAAAAACAAGGCATGGTTATTTTCTTCATATCTCTCTCTGTTAAATTGCACTACAGTTACAGTATGGTAGACAACAATGGTGAAATATATATAAACGTTAGGATCTTTATATATAAAAGAGAAATCAGCCTCTAAATGGGTAAAGATAACCTTCAGAGTGATACAACACACATTTTCAACTAGAACTTTCTACTCTCTTCCTAAAATAACTCCAAAAATTGCTATTCAATAAATGCAGGCAAAGTCCCATTAAGTCGTGCTTTATCCACATTCTCATAATAACACGAGAAATCGACATATCCCTTTATCCTTTTGTCCTTATCATAAGGTCGATCGTTAACGCAAACATCAGACGACGACTCGCACGATCGATTAGTATCAACAATCGATTCGTTTTCCACATCGTTGCTAGACGAATATTCATCTCGCAACGATGTCTCGGAATCAATTTCGTTTATTAGAGTATTAGATTTTGATTGCACAATCGGATTGAAACGTACGGCGTTTTTAGGTGGATTCAATTCTTCGTATGTTGGTAGGAAGTTAAAATTTCTTATTAGTAATGACATATGGGTGTTAGCTTTTGGTGTTAGGTTATTTTTGACACAGTATGACACAAATTCCTCTTCGATCTCTTCTAGAACTGATTGGCTAATTTTCTTGAAGTCTGTTTGCTTACGGCAGTGTTCTACAATGATTTGGGACAGTTGTTTGTTTGTTTGCTCGAAGCTGCCGCGGGATTCTTGTATGCGTTTGTATACTCCCGCACTAACTAGTACTAGAAATCTGCAACAAATTTCATACTCTAGAAGAATAATGAAAACGTATGAAATCTGCATAGTAACTTTTAAGTATGGAATGAATGATTTCGAGAGTTCCAAATCATACTTAAGGTAGGAAGAAAGTATATATGTATATAAATTATTGGTATGTATAAGGCATATTATTTCTATTGATAAATTTTCATGATTCATTATAATGCAGTGACAATTTTGTTATAGTTTGCCTAGATATCTTATATTCACATCATTGTTAGTTACTGATTTCATTGTACTAAACTGTAAAATAGTAAAGAAAATAATTTCAATATATAGAAAAGGTAAATAATAATAATCAATAAAAATGTTTGAAAACGATGACATGATATGTATTAAATATGGTATTACCTGCAAGACTCATCTAGAACAATAGGGCCGTGTATCTCTGGCGCGGCAACCACTGGTTCCGTAGCGGCGGCCCTCAAACTTGGGATGGCTTTGTACAAACTTTTCACCAGGTAATTTCCCAGGCAACGAGTGCCGGTCTGGTTGCCCATGTATTGTGCTGAAATGAATATAATATATATGCAAAGGTAAGCAGCATATAATCACAACCAATGCCTAATCCATATAGGTTGATATATCTTCCTCTCTTTATTTCTGAGTGACACTCATGCTCTTTCAGAGCCTTTAGGTCCCCATGTACAGTCAAGATCAAAAAGGGGCTAAATTAAAAAAAGTATATCAGTACTATCCAATATTTATTTGTAGAAATAACTAAATGTAATCACAAGTAAAACATAAACATCACAAATGGTGATAGAATTCTAACGCGACCCTGCGACCCGGCAGTAGGAGTAGCCAGTAGGTGTCTGTCCTGCTCATTCTAATCATCACGTTTAATCAAACAAGTCTCCATGGTGGATTTTCTTCCCATTAAAAATCTCATCTTACAAAATTCCATTTTAAAATTTGACGAATTATTTGTGACCTTTAGGACATTTAGGTGTTTTTATTATATTTTTACAGATAATAATCTAATGCCTTCAACTCACCGTTCCTCAGCTTATTGACATCCAATCCTAAATGAGAGAGCCTTAACAATTCATCTTCATTGTTTAAACTGTGATCCACTGTTAACTGTACCACCCTCAAGACTGAGTTATCATCAGTCCTACATAGAAGAGCTCTGGTTTCGCCGACATTTGCGACAAATAGTTTATTATTATGGACAAGTGCTATCACCACAGTGGCACCTCCTGACAGGTGCTTGTCAATCTCCTTAAGTCGGGTTAAAATAGAGT
Organism: Achroia grisella; assembly: GCF_030625045.1. NCBI lineage: Eukaryota > Metazoa > Arthropoda > Insecta > Lepidoptera > Pyralidae > Achroia > Achroia grisella. The sequence continues at coordinate 1,194,940 of NW_026712658.1, forward strand.
TTTGAAGCATCTGGAATAAAAGTTACTATTTAGTACAAATTATAGGCAAAGCAACTTACACCTCTACTTCATCTGCTTTTTGAAATAGAAAATATATTAATATGCATGTTTTTTATGCATTTACCACTGACATGATAAAAATGACAATTTGTGAAGATCTGTAGAGGTATATCAAAGGTCATCAGGTCATAAGTTTATTTACTTTTTTTGAGGAACATTATTTCAACTTTTAATACTTGTTACAAATAAGTTTTGTATACATATTATTACGTTAATACTAACTTGAGCCTCACTTAATGTCTGAAGATGGTACTGTAAACTGGTCCTCTCCGCTATCATCTCGTCGTAGTTTTCATTATATGCCTTCTCTACAGAAACAAATGCATTCCTGAAAAGATGTTTTGAAAGGTTATAGGTACAATAATTAATTTGACTAAACCTGTATTAAAGTGAATTAAATATAATAATATAAGTAACATACCAATATAAATGTCACTGTTCTTTGCCCAAAGACTTTATGCTTCAGATAAAAGTAATATAATAACATGGACAATACTGACACACATAGATAAATGAAAATTAAATAATGCACTCAAATTATAATTCATATATATATAATATAATCAACTCAAATATTAGTGTATAATGATAGCAACCAAATATTCTTTAAATATCAGTTTATTTATGTTTTACTTTTGCCACTAGCAAGTTAATTTTAACTGTATGTTGCATTAAAGAATTATATAATTAAAATAACATATCATATACCTAATCATGTAGTGTATTGACTCAACAAAATATTTGATTGCGAAATAGAATTTATAGTGTAACTTAATCTAAAGTCAGTTATTCAAATTTTTTTCTGTTTTTACAGATATTGTTTTTATTTTTTTACAAGAGTGACAAATATACAGTTTACTTTTAAACAGTTATCACCAAACTGCTTAACAGTGATGGTGAGTCAGTATTATATGTGTGATATAACTCATACCACTAAAATATAATGCCCTATATAATTATGCTTTAAATATAGACTGTTTGCACTTCTTAAAATTTCAATATAATATTATTAAGCTAGACTATGCCAATTTATAAATTTAGAGTGAAACTATGAAATTACCTCAACCGATCTCGTATTTCTTCGTCTGTGTTATTTGCAGATGGTGGGGGCAATAACATTTCAACTGCCATGCGCTGCATGATAAACTTAGCCGCATCCAATCCATTGTGGGGTTCAAACACACCATACAAGCAACTGAAAGAAAATATAATGTACATGGAAAATTTGAGCTTTCATAAAAATCTGTACCATTTATTCATACACAATAACAATAAGCACATTTTGTGTTTTATAAAATGTTGTCAACACTGTTTTGGCATAGGCCTCCTCCTGCTCTCTCCATTGAACTATGTCTTCCACAACCCTATTCCCAATTATATTCAGTGTATGAATATTATAAACATCAAGGACTGTCTATTTGTTTCTTCTAAATAATCTTAGATGCTATTCATCTAATTAATTTTAATTACTTGTACACTTAACTATTTAGAGGCAACTTACTTTTATTTCAAAAAAGCAAGCGAAGTGTATGTATGCATATAAATTGAAACAAAATTAGAAATAATACCTAGGTCACTCTTGGGATTGTTTGTTACGTGTATTGTATTAGAATTTTTTAAATCTAATAAATATGTAGCAGTGCAACGACAGGTTTCAAATTCACATCCGGCTGCTGAAGACAGGCCTTTAATATAATGAAAAACACAGATCTATTGCATTCTAACAAGGAACGTTTAATGTAACAGAAACAAATACTCACGAGTTTTCTTCTGTCTGGCAGTAAAAACACAAATAATCATCAGTTGTATTCACATTACCACCTAATCTAGAAAAACATGACGCAACACATGTATTCCTGCATTTTGGAAGATCATCTGTCCATAATCTAGCAATCATCTTATTATACTTTTTATTGCGATATAAAATAAGTGCCAAATATAAAAACTACAAGAAAAGAGTTACGAAATGTAAAATAAATATTTAGAATTCTACTTTGACATATACAGTGACACTAACAATATTTGACTGATAGCTTGGGTTGCCAATCTTAAAACGTTTAACTTAAAAAAAAAACCGTATGTAGGCTCAATTTCGCACGCTAATACATGTACGTACATTTTTTACTCATCATATATTTTCACTGATTTCTGTAAATTGAAGTCTTATACAAAGTTGTACGAAGATGAAAACGTTTTTGTATTGAAAATCAAAAAATCTCGTGTAAAATGAACCTCATATGGTTGGCATCCCTTGTCATTAGTAATTTCTTATTATCATCGTCTAAGTAATATTATTATAACGTGCGGTTGACTACGCCATCATAATTCCTACTGGATAAAGCATTCGAAATGATTTAGAAAAATTTTATGATTACAAGTATACTGTACTTCTGCTTTAATTTTTATTGTTTTGTTTTAAAATTAAGCAGCACCACATTGTCTTTCTCCGCTATCAAAGGTTGTCTGAAAGCTTTAAGCGTTTTTTACCTACATGCTCTCAATATTTTGATTTCTTACGTATTTTTTTCAGGTGCAATAAAGAGTAATAAATATATTCTATAACACATTATTGAATGTAATCATAAATTATCATGAATGTCTGTAATAGACCTACATAAATAAGGATTTGATTTTGATCAGGTAGAGTAGAGAATCTTTCTCTAATTTTTATATTTAGGTTCTGCGCATAAAAACTTAATATTAAATATATAAAATTGTCTGTATGTTGAAATAAAAATTATCTTAGCAGACATATCTCTAATACAAATGATTACAATTTTATATCTACTGATTATCTAGAATATATAATATATTGATTAGAAAATAATTATCCAATAAGAAAATGTTCATGACAAAAAAATACTTAATATGAATAATTTTTTACATGTAGTCAAATCATGTTAATAGAAAGTAATTTTGTAACAATAAGGATATAGGCATGATTAGAAACAATTTTATAATGTAATAGAATAAGGCTGTGCAAGTAAATAAAAAACAAAATCATAGACCAAAGTTTTAATGTCATGTCATCACATCACACAAACTTTAATTGTTTATAAGTTTTTCAATTTTTATGTTTTTATTATATTGTTAGCTCTGGTAACCTAAAGAGCTATTGACTATATTTTAAAGATTTTTAAAACCTATATTTTCAACTTCTTTAAAATGAGAAAGCAAACTTGGACGTCAGCCAATAACTTTAGAAAATACCATTATTTAAAAATATTGTGGTGCTTAATCTAAACACCTTATTTACTATACATTAATTATCTTTCCTGTGCAATCATAAAAATAATGTTTTATGTTATAGACTTCAGTGTACAAATGACTTATGCCATCATCTCAACAAATGGTTTTTTTACACTTAATTATGTTTCTATATTGAAAAAATCAATATTCGATTATGCAGTATGTTACAGTATAAACTAAGAAATGTATTAGTGCATGGCAAAGGAGACAGAAGCATTACATATTTTATCAGATGGCAGAGTAAGGATTTCCAAAGTCATTAGTTATAAAACAAATATGAAAGAAAACTTAAATGTCTACAGGACTACATCACAGAACACACATTTTACTCTATAATAAATGCGAACCATGATAAATTCGAATACATTTATTTAGGAACACAAAACATTAATTATTAACAAAAAATAAAAATTGTTTTGAGACACACCCCAATGGCTTTGGAAACCCTAGCTTTCTGTATCACTTCATATTGTGAGCAAAATTAAAAACTAGACCATTCGATAAAAAAAGTCAATTAGTCAGTTTTCTTGTCAGCTGCTTTGGTTTCTGGCTCCTTTTTTTCTTTTTCTTTCTCTTCAATTATTATTTCTTTCGCCTCTTGTTTGGAGGCTTCATCGAAATTACCAACTAGGTTAGGTACCTCGTCGTCTTCATCTATTGGCTTTGGTGCAGCCACACTTGACGCCAGCCTCTTCAACTGATTTAATCCTTCGGGTCCTAGTTGGCTAAGAATGCCAGGGAGCATTTCTGCGATCTGCTTGTTTTCCCCATGGCCCGTAATTGCGAAAGTATTAGCCGCGAGCGATGCCTGCGCTTTGGGGTTGTTGAAATGTATTACAGTGCCGTCATCTTTTATCATATTAACCTCTTCAATACCAGGTATAGTGTTTACTGATAACTTTTTGAGAGAAGACTGCAGTTTCTTGTCGTCTGTGGCAGCGGTCGCATGAACAACCTTCTTCTTGCGCCTCGGTGTACCCTTACCTCCAATGCGCACTTGTGATTGTAATTTCTTCAGCTTTTCGGTGTTCATTTTGATATTTTAATACGCGGCACCTGTCGACAGGAATGCGACACACTTTTTAGTTACGTCTGTTTGTAAATTTCAATTCCTAGCACGCAAGTTTTCCATGTAATTAGATACGCACGTGTTTTGAACACCGGTAAAGTCACAAAGGGAAAATGGTGGATAAAAGACAAGTTATTTCTGATTTTTATTTTTTATAGGTTGGCATTACTGGGAGAAGTGTTTCCGTTCGTATTGTTTCTTATGGTGAAAATTACATTTATGAAAAGTACATATGTTTTATGTATGATTTATCTATTGTAAGAATATTAATTGAAGAAAGAACGCAGAAATTAAATGTACATTGATAATAAGTAAAAAGTATCTAAAATATAAGTTTTATGTCTTTTTGGATGAAATGTAAAAGCCAAATGTTACCAACAACAAAAATACTGCTCCTTTTTATTAAAAAAATAATGTAACAAAATTTTTGTTTATTATTAATAATAAAACAGTAAAACTACAAATAATTTATTTACGAATGACATGTAATATAAAATGATTCAATACAAAAATTACAATACTTTGGTTTGCAGTGACACCTATCGTATTTTGAAGGAACTACATGATACTTTGAAAAAGCCAGTGTACTGTCGGGAACTATAGATGGCGTGAGTATTGTTAATTTAAGATCGGAACGGGATTAAAAAATATAATTGATAATAAATTCTGTTAAATACTTGTAA